>NC_064642.1:401558791-402183791 GCF_023864345.2 Schistocerca serialis cubense | reverse complement strand
TGCTGCCAGACTGGCCCCTATAAGCGAAGACCAGTATAGGTCCGTCCCGACACTCGACTGACCTGACACACTCTGTCCCAAGCTAAAATTGCCCGTCTATTTATATTGGTTTCTCCCTCGCTTCTGACGTAGAGTCAGAGAGAGGCAGAAACTATGGCAGGGATAAATTCCCACACATCAGCCATTTACAAATCGCCACTCTTGGCTCTGGTCTAGTGCCCCGCCTCATACATCGCAGTAACTTAAAGCAACGCTGCAGTTTCCTGACTCGTTGTTGCTCCACTCAAAACAAATCGCGCTTGCAATGCCGCCGTCGCAGCTCTGCGCCCGCTAGTGCCATGTTTACCTGGCATGGCCTGCTGGCTGTCGACTATTATCACACTCTGCCAACGGCCCCAGATTTCATCGCCCAACCGCGCCTTCATTGAGTTTTGATAAAATTTCCCTTTCCCTCGACTAGGACTGACACTAGCGCAGTAGCAGCAACGTTCGCTGAACGTTCGTTGAGGAGACACTACTGCTGGTAGCTCCTTGGTTCATCTGGGCGGTCAGTTGCTCAACAGTTGTACGTCTATTCGCCCGTACACTTCCCCACAGCTGTCGTTCACCACAGCTCCCACGGCGCCGGTTTTGGTTAGCGCCACCGCGACATGCGAACAGTTTTTTTTTTTTTTTTTTTTCACTGTGGGACTTAACATCTCAGGTCATCAGTCCCCTAGACTTAGAACTACTTAAGCCTAACTAACCTAAGGACATCACACACATCCATGGCCGAGGCAGGATTCGAACCTGCGACCGTAGCAGTCGCGCTGTTCCGGACCGAAGCGCCTAGAACCACTCGGCCACCGCGGCCGGCGCGAACAGTTTACAAACTTAGGCGTTTGGGAAATGTTTCCACGCTAGCCCCGAAATCCAATGACCATACCCTGACGTATGTCAGGTAAATCGCTCTGTTTCCACATTACGACAACGACTGCACTGTTTTCCATGTCCCTCGATACACTTTATATGCCCTTCACTGTTAGTGCTGCCACGTGCAGTTTGTGAGTGGTTATTGCACGTTGACGTCAAACATAGGCGGTGGTCACATTAATGTGACTAGATCTACTATTTTGTTCGTCACTCACTCGCCTAGTTGTGCGTGGATATCTGCAGTAAGATTATTGCGTCTCTGGATCCGTCCAGAAAAAAAAAAACTTTCTACAAGAAGTCGACTGATATCTACTGTAGGCCCGCAGTGGTTTTCCATTAGCTACCTAAAATGTATGAGGTAATTAAGTCACAAGACTCGCATTTTGGAGGATGCGATTCAAATGTTTGCGCCGCCATGCAGATTTAAGTCTTACGTTGTTTCTCCAGGTCGTTTAAGCACACGGTTGATTCCATAATTCAGACTGGTGCTTCGTCTCTGCTCACACTGCGGTCGACGGAACGTTAAACCTGCCGAATCTTCTTTCCCTCTTCTCCAGGAATATAACAGAAACATTATCACATTTCTTCAGAAATTCTGTCTGAAAGATTTCCCGCCTAGTTAATGCGAATCGTTCACTGATTTCCGAGCACATATTATCCTTGAGAGATCAATAACACGTGAAACAGAAATACGCTATAAATTTTAAGACACTTGCATGAGATGCTCAACACAAAAGCGACAGATTCACCACAAATGTTCACAGAATACCGATCAAGATAGTTGTTATTCCCGGGAATGTGGAAGATGACCTGATATTTATGGCAAAAGCTGCATGACAAACCACATCCACTGCTTATGAACGTTACATGTGAAACTGTCAGCCGAATGCGTCAATCGAAATAGCGCGACGCTTCGACGAACTCATTCCTCTGTAAACTTGACAACCTTATTTGAGTTCGACTAGCCGAGAAAGAAAACAATGTCGTAATGTAGTAGGAGACTTTAACCGACACGTATGAAGCACATGGAGAACTCGCTTTAGTAAGAGTAGAATAAAATTATAGTCGTGTTTCCAGTCACAGATTCCTATTGCTCACGTAACCACGAATTCAGTGGTAGTAGGCAACGGTCTATAAATCAATTAATTAAAAATTGAGTGTAATTCATCTGGCAATTTATGCATTAAAACCAGATGGCGAAAATCAGCACAAGTTTCTCAGCCGCTACTTTCAAGTTCAAGCCACCACAACGTCTATGTGGAGGAACACTTACCCCGTCCATTTTCGGAGAAACGGAGCCACTATAGTTCAAAAATGGCTCTGAGCACTACGGGACTTAACATCTGAGGTCATCAGTATCCTAGAACTTAGAACTACTTAAACCTAAGTAAGGACATCACACATATCCATGCCCGAGGCAGGATTCGAATCTGCGACCGAAGCGGGCCACTATAGTGTCATCAACATGTGCGCCAGTAGATCTAGCTGCCCCCCTCGACCGAAAGCAGGAAAAACGGTCTGTACTGCCGCCTCAGTCATAATGGCTGCATGGACCTTTTCCTGTCGGAGGAGGCATACTGCTGCGGTGCGTCTGAGGCTACAAAACTACTGAGAAACGCTGTCTCAGCCCCATTTCATTGCAGTTCTTGGTCGGCTTCACTTCGTGCCTTGCAGTAATGCACCGGTTACCGCCATTTCGCGATATATGTGTTGACTTACACCCTCTTGGATGCAGCCACCTGTAGATTGTCAGACGTTTCGTATTAGAATGCTCGTGGCAACGCCTGTGATTGAAATGAAGATACGCGACTTCAACCAGTATTACGGTCCCACCGATGTTAAAGTAGCAAGTTTTGTCGCACTGCGCTGCTAATGCTCATATTACGTGACTCCTCAAGGCTAACTGCTTTTGTTCGTGATTATCAAACTCCCAAGATTCATTTCTGTTTCTCTGATTATCTCTTTCTCAAGACATGGATGAGTTATCATTGTTTCTCGTTTTACTCTGTATCAGCTTTTTGTACATTTAACTTGATCTATAGCAAGTCGGCAGGTCACCATATAGCCTAGAATTGTGATCAAGCTAAATACCATTCTTTGTTACTATACTGCCACACATTTGTGTATCTTGATCCAGAATATAACCTTTTAATTACAGTTCTCTCTCTGTTGCTGGTCTGTAGTTTGCCTCTGTTCCGATTCTTAATCAAGTCATTTACTTCGGCAAAGGAATTCTCTGCTGTAAGTGATATAGTCTGTCTCCACGGTCCAAGGAACAAAGGATTATCTGGTGATATCTTTATTCTTTTTTTTACCTGGTGGTAGGGAAATCACTGACAGGCAGAACCTCTCATTTACATCCCATCAAGCATCAACAGACATAGCACCGATCTTCTGTAACAGGGAACATAAGTAAACAGCCGGCCGCGGTGACCGTGCGGTTCTAGGCGCTCCAGTCCGGAGCCGCGCTACTGCTACGGTCGCAGGTTCGTATCCTGCCTCGGGCATGGATGTGTGTGATGTCCTTAGGTTAGTTAGGTTTAAGAAGTTCTGAGTTCTAGGGGACTAATGACCACAGCAGTTGAGTCCCATAGTGCTCAGAGCCATTTGAGCCATAAGTAAACACATCCTTTTTTTCAGCCGAATAAATATGCAGCGACTGAACATTGTATTACTCCCCATCCGATCTAGTCAACCATGGGGGGCTTCCATTTGGGCAGTACATGGACTCTTTCTATATCTCGTCTTCGATCTCGTATTAATGAAGATGTAACTGCCACTTAACCATTGCAGGTTCTGACGTTTTTTCCTTGTATGAGCAACAAGCAAAATGAATGTAAACCATGCATAATTTGGGCGGTTATTTAAAATTTTGTGATTATATGATTATATGACAAGTCCCATTATGGGCTAAATCAGCACTACCAACTCAAAAATTCCGTCAAATGGACCCATTGGCAGCTACTCTTCAACACACTTCAAAAACTTTGTGTGTTAACTTTCAGCTGCCCCCACCTCAGCTGCATGTATGCGGATTGTGTGACATTACTATTCGTCCACCAAGCAAGCTGTGCATCATAATGGCTACATGACTTCAAGGACATTTAATATCTGATATATTGTTAATTTAGCTTTAAGGCTAATTTGCTGCATAATTAAACGATTGATAAGATAAAAGGGAGTCCCATATCGACTATAAGATCTTGATTCTTATAAATCTTTTTTATGAGATAAAGATGCTCGACCAAGTATTTATGTCGATAAACTGGTCAATATCTGTTCGTATGGGAACGTTAATCAAAAATGATATAGCCAGGGACAACACTTGGTGTACTTGAGTATTTTTTGTGGCGCATATTAAATGTCATTAGTTCAATCTCTCTATAAGTTTATGCGTGATTAAGTGGTTACATTTCTCGAATGAATAGTTGTCGTTTACCTTTTAATTTGCGGTACACAACTTTGGTAGCTCCTGTTGAAAGAACATATGGTTCATTGTGTGTGATTAGAGAATGTTTTCGTTACCTTTCCTCGTTTGTGACACTGAGCAAACACATGGCCAGGTTTAGGAACCTAACTGAAGTCCTGTTTCTCCATTTGTCACAATATACGCAAGGTTCTTTGGAAGGCTTTCCTTTTTGTGATGTATGAGTGGATCGACAGCAAGCCTATAACCACTATAACATCTGTAGTATGCGGGTAGCCTAACCCAGCAAGGAGTTACATGAACAGACGACAAAACTTCAATCACGCACTCTGACTAGGTCAGCAGGCGGCAGTGCGAGTGCCGCTAGATATCGACGATCTTGTACACCTATTTGCTTTCACGGGTGTCGTGATTGCAAATATTTCCTCTCTTATCTTTGCGAGACTGGGTGTTTTGGACGGCACAACGCCTCTCCTAGGTAGTATTCCGTCGAGCTCTGGGCTAGGCACCATCGGCACCACAGTTCTTTAATCAGAATTTCAGTCAGAATCTTCGCTACGTACGATGCCGTGCCGCACCAACCACCGCCGACCACGGAAGCTGGTAGTGTCCATTTTTCGTCGTCACGAGGACTTGGTCTCTGCATCGGAGACGTACAGAAACTTGATGTCGGCCTCGACCTTCACTATGTTATTTTGCTCTGTTTCGGAGTGAACATCAAATATTGATTGTTTCATCATTACAGTCTTTAGCCTAGATTCGAAAATTTAGTGCTCATCACAAACTTTCACATGCTACTGTATTGATTAACTGTTCTCCAAAGGAGTGTTATGGTTTACGTACTTCTCCACATTGTTTACATGGGCTGTGCTCTCATTGGACCTCAACCGGCACAAGACTTATGACTTTTTAACGCACACTGATAACTGTTGTGGCCGCTTGGCGCCATTGTGTATGCTGAGGTGACAAATATCTCCTAATATCGTGCCGCACCTTCTTTTGCCAGGCGTAGTGCAGCAATTCGACATGGCAAGGACTCAGCAAGTCTTTGGAAGTCCCCTGCAGAAATTATTGAGCCATGCTGCCTCTATAGCCGCCCATTAATGTAAAAGTGTTGCCGATGCAGGATTTTATGCACGAACTGACCTCTCGATTACGTTCCATAAATTTTCGATGGGATTCATATTGGGCGATCTGGGTGACCAGATCTTTCGCTCCAACTGTCCAGAATGTTCTTCAAACCAGTCGAACTATTGTGGCCCGGTGACATGACATCTTTGTTTGGGAACATCAAGTCCGTGACTGGCTGCAAACGTTCTCCAAGTAGCTGAACATAAGCATTTCCAGCCAGTGATCAGTTCAGTGCGGCCAGAGGACCCAGTCCATTCCATGTAAACACAGCTCACACCATTATGGAGCTACCGCCACCTTGCATAGTGCCTTGTTGACAATTTGGGTCAATGGTTCGTGGTGTCTGCGCTACTCTCGAGAACTACCGTCAGCTCTTACCAACTGAATTCAGGACTCATCTGACCAGGCCGAAGAATGTCCGACCAACACGGTCACGAGCCCAGAAGAGTCGCTGCAGAGGGTGTCGTGTTGTTAGCAAAGGCTGCTGCCACAACCCATAAGCGTCAAATTTCGCCGCACTGCCCCAACGGATACGTTCGTTGAGCGTCCCACACTGATTTCTGTGGTTCTTTGACATAATCCTGCTTGTCTGTTAGCACTGACAACTCTACACAAATGCCGCTGCTCTCCGTCGTTAAGTGGAGGCCCCTGGCCACTGCGTTGTCCTTTGTGAGAGGTTGTTGTTGTTGTGGTCTTCAGTCCTGAGACTGGTTTGATGCAGCTCTCCATGCTACTCTATCCTGTGCAAGCTTCTTCATCTCCCAGTACCTACTGCAACCTACATCCTTCTGAATCTGCTTGGTGTATTCATCTCTTGGTCTCCCTCTACGATTTTTAGCCTCCACGCTGCCCTCCAATACTAAATTGGTGATCCCTTGATGCCTCAGAACATGTCCTACCAACCGATCCCTTCTTCTAGTCAAGTTGTGCCACAAACTTCTCTTCTCCCCAGTCCTATTCAGCATCTCCTCATTAGTTATGTGATCTACCCATCTAATCTTCAGCATTCTTCTGTAGCACCACTTGTGAGAGGTAATGCCTGAAATTTGGTACTCTCGGCGCACTCCTGACATTGTAGATCTCGCAATATTGAATGCCCTAACGGTCTCCGAAATGGAATGTTCCATGCGTCTAGCTCCAACTACCATTCCGCGTTCAAAATCTGTTAATCCCCGTCGTGCGTCCATAATCACGTCGGAGACGTTTTCACATAAATCACCCGAGGACAAATAACATCTCCGCCAATGCACTTCCCTTTGATACCTTGTGTACACGATACTATCGCCATCTTTATATAAATATGTCGCTATCCCATGACCTTTCTCACCTCAGTAGATATGCCTCAATAACCTACAACATACAGACGGATAAAATAAAACTGGCCCAGAAATTATTTAACCTACAGTAAGACAGGCAACCCAACTTACACCATCCACACTGGGGGCAGATGATGTAAACTGGGTTGCCTGTCTTAAGCTGCATGAAACTTTTTTAAGGCTACTTCTATTTGTCTCACTCTGTACAATAAATGTTTGTATGCATTTAACACACTTAATAACCTTTAGAGTGTTCCCAAGGCCTTCATGTATCCATGAGATTAACCTGCGCGTTTCGTCCTCATTCTGTTCATGAAATTCCAAGCAAAATACAGCGAGGCACAGAGTTTCTTTTGAAACAAAACAAATAATATAGGTAAGAAGAGAGATGTCGAGGATGTAAGTGGAAGCCATTCACGTTTCATCCGTACATAAGTGGGTAAAAGTAGCCTAAGTGGTATAAGGTGGAATGCCTGTGAGAAACTAGACTGTTGTTGGGGGAACAAAATAAAAACACTAGGAGGACGATTAGAGATAAACGATCCGTCGATGACGATGTCGTTAGTGACGGATCACAAACTCGGATTGGGGAAGGATTGCGAAGAAATAGGCTGTGCCCTGCCGAAGCGACCAACGTCTGTGCAGTGAGTAGATTTCGTCGGCAAAATATCCATCTACAAAGTGAAAGGCTCCTGGCGCTTTGCCTCACTTCGTTCATTCTGACCCTTCTCTCAGTCGATGATTGATTTTTTCCATCACCAGTATAATTCAGTAACCTCTTGGATGAAGGTCATTAAGCAAAATTGGACTGAGATTCCAATAGGATTTTTTATATCTTTTGTCGAACGATATTATTGAATCATATTAATAAAATCATGCCATGAGATTCGAATAAAACGTGAACTTTCATGAATGTTTCAGTCGTTAGAGACTGTCTCTAGGTGCGGATTACTGTTCAATATTCTTCAGAAAAAATTCAGTACACTACTTGGCTTTTTCCGACAGGGAGTTTGTGTTCAGGCATTCCTAATCAACGACTGCCGTGCAGGCGTAGCTGTACATTGTATTCAAACGTTTACCAGGTTTAGATATGGGAATATGGGCTAAATCTGCTGATGTCCCAACAATCGGTACTTCATATCCCTTTGTTTTCCCACCGTCAGACTACATTTTCAGGCACGCTCGTTGTCCTTATTGTAATACATTTTTATTCTTTTTTTTGACAGTCCAAGTCTAACGTATTTTTTTCACCCATTTCTTGCATAAAACTTGCAAACTATTAGCCATTTATTGTTTTACTATGCTGTAAAATAATAAAAAAGTCGAATCCTTACAAAGTTCCAGAACGCACTGCCTAGAAGCTTTCCAGCACTTGCATTCGATTTCGCATCTTCTATCAACGATTCGCTGTCTTTCATCCATCGCTCTGATTATAGATTTCTTCCTGGCATCAGCTGATGAGCCCATATCTCAGTGACGGTAGCAGATAGGTGCACATAATCTGTTGGATTATTTTTAAAACAACCATACAAACTTTTTAAAATGTGTTATTTTAGTGTCATAAACGGTTTTAGGTTACCACGCCCATTTTCAGATGGCTAATATTTTCAGTAACGTAGATGTTTTGGTCAACAGTATGTCGTCTGCTCCTACACTGCCCATGAATATTTGAATATTCAAACTTGTTCGGTCTTTGTGATTCAGAAGACTTCCACTGGGTGGACTGAACCTTAGTTTCGATGTCATATCCGTAAACCCATATTTCGTCGCTTGTTATAAAACGTTTCAGTAGTTCTGCATCGCTGCTGACTTCATCTCGCGACTCCTGAGCAACATCCATTCCCCGCTATTAGATCGTAGTTCAACAATTTTGGAACAGATGTTGCTGTTACACGTTTCAGCACCCAAAAGCATTTAATGGAATGAGCTAATTTACGGGTGAACGTCATCAGCGACTTCTCTGGTGGTGATTCAGTGATCCTTTATAATCGAACTATCATAAATCCTTGCTTTACTCACAGCTGAAACACCAATACTAATATTTAATACTTCTAGCTCTTTGCTGCACGTTAATCCGTTCTTACAGGAAAATTTAATACATATTCTCTGATCTGTTCTCATACGGAGTAAATAATCGTCGATATTGCTGACAAAAGACCAAATATCCGATGTGCCAAACATTGTGCAGATACTTTCCAAACATGTAAACTCTTAGAGTTTACCGGTGATTCGTCGTCAGCTCATTGAGATCGGGAATTCTGTCCGGTGTACCGCGGCTTCCCAACAAATGTTCAGACAAGCTTACAAAAAAAACAACTAAGAAACCGCGCGAATCTCACTAATATAACAACTTAAATTTCCAGTCGCTTTTTGAACTCACCTCGTATAGACGCCCTTCTCATGAACATGTTGAAAAGAAGTACGGCGACACTGAACTATTGCTTAAATGTGGAAGATGAAGTGGCAGACTCCTTGTAAACCTTAACCAGATTTGCATGAAGTTCCGCCCAGAAAGAAAAAACAAACTGTTGGGCAGATAATGTCAAAAAAATTAACGTTCTTGTGAAACGTATCCAAGGTTCTCGGGTGTCCAGCCGGATCCGTTCGTCGAAGTTCCACGATATTTCGGCGGATAATTCGGGCCTGAACTGACACAACTGTTCAGGCACGTGTTAACATCGACGTACTTTGTCTTCAACGGTCAATACTACGAGCAGACCAACGGAGTAGCCATGGGGAGCCCGCTCTCCCCAGTGATGGCCAACCTGTTCATGGAGAGTTTCGAAGAGGAAGCACTGGAAGCCGAAATATCGTGGAACTTCGACGATCGGATCCGGCTGGACACCCGAGAACCTTGGATACAGCACATTCGCCGGGAAAGCCTGAGATCTCATTTCTTGTGAAACCTTTATATTTCCACAATAAAAAAATTTATTTCTTGAGATCGACGCCACCTGAGAGCAGGGCCGAGTATTTTGCAGATTGTCCTCGTATAAGGAATACACATGCAATGTACATGAACCTGAATGTGATACAACTCAAAACAATTTAAAATGTTTTAGTGCTTTGATCATTTGATCACTTTTTGACAGCAAAAACTCGTTTTATAACGAGAAAAGTATTCATTGTTATGTTGTAACTCCTTCATCAAGAGTAGTAAATCATTTCCCTTTTTGCAAATGCTTCTGTTATTTTTACCACGCTATAGACTTGAGTTTGACATGCAGTACTTCCTGCTTCCCTGTAATGAAGGCCAGTTACAAGCCAATGAGATAATACACGACAAGAGGGCTGTTTTTTACACCCAGGTTTTTGCCGTTTTCTTCGACTACTGGTCGGTGTTCGGAACTTCTTAGAAGATAGAATTCAGCACCTCCTCCTTAACTAGACGAAACTGACGGATGTAAAAGTAATACACCAAGGGAGCGTTATATTCTTCATTCCGAAGAATAGTTTGTTGTAGCTTTCTGCTCTACGTCCTATGCAAGTCACTTCACTTATACATAAGTACTGCAGTCTACATCCATTTGGACCTGCTTACTGTAGTCAAGACTTTGGTTCCATCTACAGTTTTTATCTGCTGCACTACCCTCTTCAGGTGACTTGAAAATGGTCTAAGAAAGACGATTCATGACCAAATAAATATACTTTTTCAGACGAAGAAGTGTGTTTCTTTTTTAATATTACACAGTCCACTCACAATAATGTGCCCACGGCCTATGTTCTACGTCATCGTGCAATAAACACTCACAGACGTAAGATAGTAACACTAGCAATGGAGGATGTATAAAGTGTGTCAGGGGGGACGTGGACAAAACTGTAGCTGTTGTTGTAATGCGGAAATGGGTCGATTTATCTGACGTCCAATAGAGCATGATCATTGGCTTTCGGCGAAGGGCGAAAGCATTTGGGAACCGCCTAAGTTTTTAAACAGTCCGCGTGACGCCGTGTTCTAGTGTTCGTAACTGGCAAGATGGACTATCCAAAACCGGTTCCAAGGCAGTTGTTGTGCACCACGGGTCATAGATATCCGGAGTGAACGAAGGTTGCGGAGATGTATACGGCCGAACAGACATGCAACTGTTGAGCAACTGACGACCCAGATGAATAAAGCGCCTACCAACAGCGTCCACTCAATGACCGTTCAGCGTACGTAGTTGCTTATGCAACCTCAGCACGCGCCTGGTTCACGCGCTCACGTTGACTGATATTTATCAACGAAAAAGGTGAAATTTGTACGCAAAGACCTTGTAAAAGATAACTAGACTCCCTGATGGCGCTGCAGTCGCGGGGTAATTTGAACCTTCGGCTGGACGCCATTATAGTGATTGTAGTCTGATGTGTTGTGTAGTATTTTTGTTTATGAAGACCCTGATTCAACGTCGTATATTTGTTGGGCGTGCATACAGTATTTGTTACTCGTAATTCTACTGTCTGTACGTTCCAATCAAAAGAAGTATAATGGTGAAGAGTTGTCCAGCGATTAATTGTACAAATAAATTCGAGAAAGGAACGAATATTACATTTCACAGGTATGTGAATATTTTAAGTTGTTTTGTATGTCAGTGCACTTGCTCAATAAATGTTTTTGTAACACGGTATTAGCATAATGTCTGTGCATCTATTTGCAGGTTTCCTTTCTGAAAACCACAGCTGTTACAAAAATGGTTACACGCTGTCAGGAGGCAAGATTTCCGACCGACAGAATACCATTTTATAAGTTCTGATCATTTTGAAGAAAGTTGGCTGATCGGTAGTGTTTTCATGGTCTAGGTTAGGTTGAAACTTGATAATTTGGTCGTGAGTTGCCAAAGCACTATGCCATATATAATGCACTTCTCGTCATAAAATCTAAAGCAAGGTAGAGTCAGAAAATATCTATTAATATAGTGGGCAAATCTTCGAATATTTTGATACATTTTGCGTACATCTCTCGTAAATGAACTACGAAAAATGCTAGGGGTCCAGTACATAACTTTTAGCTACGGCAGATTCCATGTAGTACGTAAGATAGATTCATAAACAGTGACTAGTTGCTGTTTGTTCATAAATTAAAAAGTATATTGTAGTAACGTATTTAAATGAGGCATTATGTTTGTGACGTAACTCAAGGGAAGGCATTTTATAACCAAAAGCGATGTATAAACGTTCGCACTCCGCGCGTCAATTTACCACTCTAATGGCCGCCGGCCAGCTATTCAATTTGTCCGCTCTTCACAGTCGACCACTCGTGCAATTGTGGGGGCCTATTTGCACGCCAGTATTGCAACAAGAAATCCACTGTGTGGTGACAGGTGGCCTTTTCAGGTGAATCACGTTTTGTACTCCTTCGGACAGATGGCCGTTGGCGTGTACGGCGTGAATCGTTTGAAACCAAACGCTCTGCATACGTTATGACCTGTGGAATGTTTTCGTTGCACTCCCTGCGTGATCTCCCCATTCTGGAAGGCACAACGTGTCTACACAAGTATGCGTCTATCCTTGGGGACCATGTCCACCCCTACATAAAATTTGTTTTTTCTCGGCCCGATGACATCTGTTAACAGGTCAACGCAAAGTGCCACAAAGCTCGCAATTTACGTGCGCGGTTCGAAGAACACCACTATGAGCTTACAGTGCTTTCCTGGCCCTCAAACTAACCGGATTTGAACGCAATCGGGAATCTGTGGGACCTGATCGATCGATCTATAGCGCAGCTGGTTACAACACTGGAATCGCCGTGGCTCCAGATCCCTGTCAGTACCTTCAGGAACCTCATTGATTCTCTTCCTGAACATCTCGCAGTGGTCCGCGCTGCAGAAGATGGTTATTTAGGCATTTGAGAGATGGTCACATTAATATCACTGGACATATATTACAATTCTCTGGCAAGCACAGACGCAAATTTCAGTTACTGCCTTGCGTAACATTTACAAAAGCCTTTTTTCTTTCATTAGCCTCACGAGAGAGTTTAAATTAATAATGTTGACGAACTAACCGAGTCAGCCGGTACGAGAGACTGTTGAAAATCTGACGCCCCAGCTTTCTAGATCAAAAATCTTCTATGTCAAATTGTTTCAAATTAAAGAATACTTGCAGAGGAACAGCCTTCGGTGCAGGCACTGGCAGTTGGCAATGAATATAAAAATACAAGATACTGAGCACAAATATGTTTGAAAGACCCGGTGCTATTAATGACACAATTGGCAGTAAATCAGTAGCGAAAATAACAACCGTAGAACGTATAGGTGTAGTGACCTACATTGGAATGACCTCGTCAAAATAGTTACAGAACAGGCAGATGTCAGGCTGAGATTCATTGGAAGAATTTTAAACAAATGTACAAGGGTCGTCGAGAAAGTAAAGAACGTTTCGAGATAACTTAACAAAGACTAAAGATGCCAACACAAAACTTTATTTGCAACGTTTCAGTATCTTGCTCTATTTTTCAATGTAATCGACACAGCTGTCAAGGTATTCACTTGGTTCCTAGTCAGGGCTGCAAAAATGACGACTTAAGACGCAGAATTTCTTGCTCGTACTGATGCATTAGGCCGCGCATTGTCATGAATCCAAAAACCCTTGCCGACAATATTCCACGTGTCTTACCAGTAGGCTACGTGAAATGTTGTCAGCAAAGGTGTTTTTGATTCATGACAACGCGTGACTTCTTGCATCAGCACGAACATAGCAAGAATTTCAGCGTCTTGAACGGGGAGTTTTTGGACATCCTCCGTACAACCTTGATGTGGAACCAAATGATTTTCATTTATTCTCGAACCTGAGGGAATTTTTGGGTGGAAAACAGTTCCGAAATGATGAAGACCTCAAACAAGCAGTGAAATCCTGGCTGAGATCTTTGGCGGCAGAGGAGTAGTACATGGGAATGGAAAACTGGTCTCACCTTACAGTACGTCCCTTGGCGGTTATGGCGACTACATTGAAAAATAGACTAAAGTACTGTAATTTGTAGATAAAGCTATTTGTTGATGTCTTCCGTCTTTATGTAATTACGACAAAACGTTCGTTACTTTCTGGACGAGCCTCGTATTTCAGCCAAGAAAGCAGTGGCAGAACAAAACACTATTTAGACCTATTCTTGAGTGCTGAAGGGCAATATTGTATCGTTACAAGGTAGTACGGAGCGAAGAGATAGAGAAAACTCCAGGGAGAGTGGCGCTTTTCATCGCGATTTCGTTTAGTAAACGAGAGAGCTGTGGGCCTAGCAGCAGGAGGCGATACCCTGAAAAAAATATATCGTTAGACCAGCATGTGAACACGTAGGGGTCGTCAGCTGTGGAGTCCCATGTTCAACAATGTACGATGAACGGTGTGCTCCGAAACTGTGCTCTTTCGAAAGAGATGCGCCGTGCGGGATTAGCCGAGCGGTCTAGGCGCTGCAGTCATTGACTGTGCGGCTGCTCCCGGCGGAGGTTCGAGTCCTCCCTCGGGCATGGGTGTGTGTGTTGTCCTTAGGATAATTTAGGTTAAGTAATGTGTAAGCTTGGCGACTGATGACCTTAGCAGTTAAGTCCCATAAGATTTCACACACATTTGAACATTTTGAAAGAGATGCCACAGATCGCCACCTATCCTGACTTTCAGGTCAGGCAAGCCTCCAAGTCCCACTTCTTGTGAAGAGTTGTGGACGTCCAACCACTTATCGCCCAGTGGTAGTTTCACTGTCGTACTACCGCTTTCCATACATGCTCACCACAGTAGCACGTGAACATTCGACCAGCTACGCCGTTTTCGAGATACTCACTCAGAGGCTCTGAGTAACAATAATGTCACCGTTGTCAAAGTCGCTTATGTCAGTAGATTTCTCGATTTGCTGCCCGCGTCGACGCTAGAATGTTTCCACATCCGTCTTTGATCCAGTTATATACTTTTCTTGCGGTTTCACGTCCGCACAGCGCCACCACGTGACATCCAACCTCGCGGTGGGCAGTGATCATAATGTACTGGCTTATCAGTGTATACAGAGTGTTTAAAAAATTATCCTATAGTGCCACAGGTGATGCTACTGCTGAAAAGTAGAAGAAAAATTCCTGTAGCCTAACAAAAGAAACTGAACACCCAGAAGACATGGTCAGATGGCAGTGTAACTTTGTACACATGCACAATCCGCGGTCGTGTAAATTATTTGAGTAACAGTTCTCTATGACGGGTAGAACGGCCACCAGTTTGATTCAGTGTTAAGGCCTAGTAGCGTATATAAGTGGCGCGAACAGTCAGATGAGTGATCATTGTGAAGGAAATGGAGATGCCGCATAGTCGAATGGAACAGCGTTATCATTAGGTGACACAGTTCGAAGGGTCTTCATAGTGGTTCTCCATGTTCTTGACTGGTCGCATATTGCTCTATCCAGGCTTATGGGGTTTTGAGATGTGACAGTGGCCCGATGTTGGACTGTATGGTAACTTGATGGTAGGCATACTCATCGTCAAGGTTCCGGTAGACCACGTGTGATCACCACAAGAGAGGATCGCCGTCGTGTACAACAAGCAATTTGTAGCCCTTTCACATTTGCAACCTCCTTTCGGATACTAATACCCTAAACTGCCATCCCAAGAGTTGGCGGCCTTCAACACCACTACCCAAACGACTGCGTTTGGCGTGGTACTGTGAACGAGAAGGAAGCAATGCTGATGAAGGGCGTCCGTTGTGTTCAGTGACGAATTTCGGTTCTGCACTTCTCCAGGTCGGCGAGTATTGTGCGGCGACCTGGGGAGATGTCACATTCTTCTAATGTTTTGGTAGGCACAGCGGAGTTATTGCTGGGGTCATCGGGTATTACTTCAGGTCACGTCTGGTTGCGATTGAGGGAATTCTGATGACAGAACGATTCGTCACGGACATTCTGCGTCCTCATGTATTACCTCTCATGCAACAGTGTCTTGATGTCATTTTCCAACAAGACAAATCTCATCCACGCATGGCACATGTCTCTATGAAGGTGCTCCCATGGCAAACAAGATACTCCGATGTGTCCCCGATAGGACAACTGTGGGATCATCTCGGACGTTAACTCCCTCCCAGTGCCAGGCATTAGGGTATCAAGGACAATTCACAACAGTTGTGGGCCAGCTTGCCTCAGGAGAGGATACAAAGGGTTTATGGCACCGTTCGCAACCGAATAAGTGCTTACGTGCTGGTCAGAGGAGGTGCAATGGAGTGCTGCAAGCCGGCCAGTGTGACCGAGCGGTTCTAGGCGCTGCAGTCTGGAACCGCGCGACCGCTCCGGTCGCAGGTTCGAATCCTGCCTCGGGCATGGATGTGTGTTGTTAATTAGGTTTAAGTAGTTATAAGTCCCATAGTGCTCATAGCCATCTGAACCATTTTTTGAGTGCTGCAAAGTGGTCTCATACTGCCAAGTCTTTTGTAAATTTGACTTTCTCACTCAAATAAAATCATATATCCTCTCGAACCATGTACTTTCATTTAGCTTGCTCCTCCCCTTCTCTGCTCTCCGTCCGAACAGGCTTGGAAGGTCCAACGGTACCGACCGGCCGCCGCGTCATCCTCAGCCCACAGGGGTCACTGGATGAAGATATAGAGGGGCATGTGGTCAGCACACCACTCTCCCGTCCGTAAGTCAGTTTACGAGATTGGAGCCGCTACTTCTCAATCAAGCACCTCCTCTGTTTGCATCACAAGGGTTGAGTGCACCCCGCTTGCAAACAGCTCTCGGCAGACCGAATGGTCACCCATCCAAGTGCTAGCCCACCCCGACAGCGCTTAACTTCGGTGATCTGACGGGAACCGGTGTTACCACTGCGACAAGGCAGTTAGCTCCTCCCCTTCTGGATGCTTTTTTTTGTTATGTAGTGCATGTACAGAAACCAATATATGTTGAGACGTAGACCATTTTACTTGTGACGAGTAGTGAGTAGCGTTTTGATGAGACAGAATTTACAAGAGAGGGCATAGTAAATTACCACAATACACACACATGAGCAGAGATAAATTGTCGAGCGCTCATGAACGTGAGGCATCAGGAATGCCTTGGTGTCAAAGCAGGAATTGTCGATGAGACTCATAACGCCATACATTTCACCAAGCAGATTAACAGGTGCTGTGTTTACCGACACTTGCCGACGAATGAGCAACGTTATCTGAGAGTGTTATCCCTGCAGAAAGTTAACGATTGTGGTTTGTGTACGACGGAACAGATCGTGCGACAGCACCTCACGGAAACTTTTCGTGGGCGATGGATTCGTCGAGGAGGCCCGATAGCATTGCCTCCTCGTTCAAATGACTTAAATTCGTTGGAATCTTGGTTATGGCGACATTTAAAGATTGTAGTGTATGCCCAACGCATCGAAAATGTGCGGACCTTACAGGATCGTGTGGCCAATGCACGTAACGCAATCGGAATGAAAACATTTGTATTGAAAGAATGCGTGATATACTGCGAAGAAGAGCTGAAGAGTATCTCAGGATACGTGATAGCCACATGCAGCCCTGCCTATAGTGTCTACTTCCAAATAAAAGCCGGATGGGGGTGAGAGGATAGATTGGACCATATCTCGACAGGTATAGATTTCCGGACATAGCATTATAGGAACTTTCCTTCAGGTCTTGACCAATACTATATGGCGCAGGAATATGTGACACTTTTTTTAAACACTCCATATGTAACTGTGACGTGGCTGAGGGTGCAGTTGCTGGGCGCCCAGTCAGAGAGAGTCCTTCACGGAGTATGGGGCAGTGCCGGGTCCCCAGCTGCGCTCTTTCTCCACCCTCGGCAGCGCGGAGCCGGCAGAAACAAATGAATCGGAGATGGACTTGTGCAGAAGAGCCCCTGGGGGACGCCGTAGGTTGCTGCCCTCCGCCAGAGGGGAGCGCAACCCAGTTACCCCGGATTACGCGCGCCCACTTCCTGCCACTCATTAATTATATTTCCATCACAGCAGAGGGCTCGGCTATGCTGCAGGCCACGCAGTCTCCAAACCAACGCAGTACTGAATTACTCCTGTTAAACAGAGGACTACAGGTTTTCATAGTGTTTGTCACTGAAGATGAAATCTTCTGGGTGATTAGGCTGTGTCAGTTTTCTTTTCAGACTTCTTCATCTCGACTCTTCTGGTTAGGACATACCTCTAAGGTCTTCTGGTATTCCCGGTTGGTTGAGCACAATCAAAAACCAGTGGAGCTTGAACTTGCGGCTTACTTCCCGCTTATGAACATCTAAAACCTCTTCCTTACCTGTTACGTAAATCTGGTACTGTATAACTCAGCTATTGGAAGAAATTCAATATTTATCGTGCAGCACATCGACGATACTCGCAGCTTACTCTTCGGTACTTACCATGCACCGGAGGAAGACTGTAACAGCGCTCACATATCATAATACACTGCTGGTCATTAAAATTGCTACACCATGAACGAAGCGTACAACAATAGACAAGCTGACAAGTTTACTGCAAGCTTCGAAACGGAACGATTACCATTTCATCACAACCGCACGAAACAGGTGGGAGTAACGCCGTCTATACTCTGTATATAAGGAGACAATTACATTCAGAAATCGCGTTTGAATGTTGTTTGTCTGTGGTATATCTCATTCTCGTGTCCTGTCCGAAGATAGAAGGAGAATATGTGGTTACAGGTCAGTCTATAATTCTCGAGCTGTTAGGAGGCATCTCACAAAGACAGTCTTCCAGTGACGGCAGGCAGAGTGCTTGCAAGAACGCCAAACACTGCCACACTCCACCTAGGAAAGACGCGGGTTTTGAGACTCGATAGGATGCTCGCAGCGGGGGGACTCGAGAAACTCAGGGGCCTAAACAACACTATTTATTTACTCTCAGACTGGACACTACACTGAAGGCTAATTCTAAACATTAGGCAAAGCAAAGGATGCAAGTAGTCGCACAGTAGAAGTCAATGTGAGGCGAGAGCCACTAGCAGCACTGTAAAGTATCAGTTTTGAGAGCAGCATTCCAAGTGAGAAAAACAGACTGCCGACGCTTACCCGACGCTGGCGATGAGCGACACGTAGCCGGCGTCCCAGCGGTCTAAATGACAACTCCCCTCCACACAAAAGGTGAGTTTTGAAAGGACTGTTGCGGCGCATTATTTCTCCCCATCTAATAGTGGGCTCACCAATACACTGGCACTTTGTAAGTATCGGCCAATCTGAAGTGGGGCTCTGCATCTCCCTCGTGCCTCTAGCCAACCAAGTTTAGGTTCTTTTCCTCCTTCTATCCTCCTACTGTGTAGGTGGAGACTTTTCTGGTCGTTACGTTAAAAGAACCCTACGTTTGGTAGTGTTCAGGTGCAAGATAAACATCACTGCCCTTCCTATTATGGCTAGCAACAACAGTGTTTTGCGTCACTTTGCCCGGCATTGAGGCCTATCGTGACTGGGGACCGCTGTCTTATTAGCAGTTTTACGTCTTTTTCATTTCACTCTGACCTGTGTAAAACCACTCACGTTACTTTTGCCGCTGTTAAGACGTGCTCATTTGTGACCATTTTCTACTGTGACATCTCACAACAGCGTCTAGGCAGTGGACGGAGTTAGCAGTTAATTCTCTGAAGTGAAACTTCTTCGCTGGGACAGCTGCCTGAACGCTGACACATTTGCCAGCTCTTTGTCTTGTGCCTCTGATTTCCTATTTTCGAGTGCCCTCACTGGCTTCCAACAGCGTTAAGTTTAACAATATACAAGTCAACACGTCGTTAATATACGACATCGTGCTAGAAAGAGAAACATTTACTAGCACATGTTGGAAGTCGACAATGGCGTGACCGTGGCCCGTCGGGACTGCGGTTTATCATTCGGCAGTATTGCTGTTCTCGTTGGTCAGAATCCCTCATCTGTCATAATAATATGGAATTGATTGGTTCAGTAGAGCCATATTCACAGTCATGCAGAATTTCAGTGGTCCCACGCGACTAGCGCAAGACAGGACGCACGTAATGTTAGTTCGGCCGTGCATATCATACAGCCACTCACGCACCTTGAGTCGGTAACTAGGCTTGTTCGCAGCAAGAAAAGTACACACACGGACTGTGCGACCCACAACGAACGGTCGACATGAAAACTGTTGGTGGGTTTCTTGACGCACCATCAGAGACAGGAGCACCGAAAGCGTTGCGCACAGCACAGAGAAGTGCAACCATGTCGTATTTTAACGAGTCTGTTTTCTGCATTCAACAGCATGGTGGGTGTATCCACGTACGGAGACACCAAGCCGAAAGGATGTTTCCAGTTTATATTCGTCATCGTCGTATTGGGATGATGGTGTAGTGTGCCATTGGGTATACAATACTTTTACCTCTGGTTCCCATAGACGGTTGTCTGGATAGTGGTTGTTACATCTATGAAGTGTTAAGATCAGTGGCTGTTTCATATCTTCGAGATCTACATGGGTTATCTTTAGCAAGATAAAGCAAGACCACATACTGCCCGCATCGCTCTGATGTACCTTGATACAGTGTTCGACTGTTGCCCTGTGCAGATCTCTCACCTGTAGCAAA
Organism: Schistocerca serialis cubense; assembly: GCF_023864345.2. NCBI lineage: Eukaryota > Metazoa > Arthropoda > Insecta > Orthoptera > Acrididae > Schistocerca > Schistocerca serialis. The sequence continues at coordinate 402,163,534 of NC_064642.1, read as the reverse complement.
CATCTGGTCATGGAGTGCCGAGAGAATGGCAAACCACAGTCCGTTAGTCACACGACTGATGAACTCCGCCACATAGTTGAGGCAGCATCGAATAACGTAGCCATAACTATCACCCAAGCTCAGTACGTCTCAATACCCAGCCAGGTTACACTGATTGTTGCTACAGAGGTGGAAGTTCTGGTACTACATTTCGCACCCTACCCAGCGCAAAATGGCCTACAAAATTTACTCACGTATTCTTGTTATTAATCTGCACACGCACAATACGTGAAATTCCGTTGTTTGCTATCCTTTATGTAGTTGCAGTTTTAATAGCCAACAGTACTTAAAACTAACCAAATGACGCCGTTAGAAAGGGAAGAAGCATTACAGCTTGTGCCGTGATTTAACGGTGCACAGTACAGTTAAGCTGCAACTCACTCAGACAGTCGTGAGTGTTAAGGTGCCGCTTCCGGGATGGGAAGGTGACCGACCACTAATCGAACCCGCCCGGCGGATTAATGACGAGTGTCGCTGTGACAGCAAGCCGGTTCCTCAAATCTCTCTTGGTGAAAGCCCGGCTGGCGCCCAAGTCCTGTCTTACACAATAATTTAGAAAGTACTCATTTACTTTCCCCTGAATAACACTACATGCAGACAGTTGAGTTATAGTTACACACATGCCGTCCGGGGAGAGGGGCCACCCTTCAAATTAACCATTCCAAACCCGCCAATAACCATGCCGACCCTTTGCAGTTGCAGGACAAAGGCAAAAGAAAAGGGACAAGAAGTGCAGTTACAGTTCTGTTCTACTGAGCAGTTGGCATCAAGGCTGGTGATGTGTTCCTACAGCACCAAAGAACGCGCGAAGCAGATAAGCAGCCAGACATAGTGGCAACGCGAGTCGACGAGCGGGCAGAGTGATAGCTTATAGAGAATCTGGTGTGTGGCAATCGGGCAGCAACAACTTGAAGCCAGTGCCGTGGACGGCAGATGCCAGACAACACTTCGTGAGAGACGTCGGATTCAGAGTGGGTGCGTTCACCGCTGTTGTAGTTCCGCCCCGGAGTGACCGAATCCTGTGGTTTGGCGGCGAGCAGTGGCACCATCTGGTCTCTGAGCGTGCACGTGGGGAGATGAGGATTGATTGGCGGATTGATAATACCAGCGAGCGGCACCGTGTTCAAGGAGCGTGGGGTGCTCTGTGTTGTCTTGCTGCCCCAGCATACAGTCTTGGAGCGTACGTCTGGCGAGACGAGTGGCGCTTGGCTGCTAGCAACCTGTGATAATGACAGCGTAAGTAGGGAGGATGGGGCGGTCGCTATTATCTAGAAGACTGGAAACAGTGCGTTGTGGAGCAACGGAATAGCACGGTGAGCCGCATGAGGAATCGAGTGGTGGTTAGGGCAGACAGTATAAGCTTGCAGTCCTGAGGGCTGGAAGTACTGGATTCCGCTGTCTTGCTGACCAGAAGTCTGTTCATTGCTGTCTCTGGAGGGCATGGGCTGGAGCGGCATCTTGGTCTACGCGCGTGCGCCTTCGCCTTGTTTTTAAGTCTGCCCGCTATACGGCAGGCCTTGTACTCAGAGGAATTACCAAGAGGAGCTAGTGCTACGCGGCGTACGCACAACAAAAAAAGTTTTGCATCACCTCGGTTCCGAGAGTTCCGCAACCTGTACAGAAAATTGGTATAGAGATCAACATATACATTATTTCCACCCTTTTTGTTGCTCATGAAAATCAACCATTGCATGTTGTACCACCATGCAGCGAGACCTTCAGAGGTGGTAGTCCAGATTTCTGTATGCACCTGTACCTCTAATACGCAGTAGCACTTCCTCTTGCATTGATGCATGCCTGTATTCGTCGTGGCATACTATCCACAAGTTCATCAAGGAACTGTTGGTCCAGATTGTCCCACTCCTGAACGGCGATTCGGCTTAGATCCCTCAGTGTGGATAGTGGGTCACGCCGTCCATAAACAGCTCTTTTCAAACTATCCGAGGCGTGTTCGATAGGGTTAATGTCTGGAGAACATGCTGGCCACTCAAGTCGAGCGATGTCGTTATTCTGAAGGAAATCATTCACAAGATGTGCACGATGGGGGCGCGAATTGTCGTCCATGAAGACGAATGCCTCGCCAGTACGCTGCCGATATCGTTGCACTATCGGTCGGAGGATGGCATTCACGTATCGTACAGCGGTTACGGCGCCTTCCATGACCCCCAGCGACGTACATCGGCCCCACATAATGCCACCACAAAACAGCAGGGAACCTCCACCGTGCTGCACTCGCTAAGAAGTGTGTCTAAAGCATTCAGCCGAACTGGGTTGCCTCCAGAACACGTCTCCGACGATTGTCTGATTGAAGGCATATGCGACACTCATCGGTGAAGAGAACGTGATACCAATCCTGAGCGGTCTATTCGTCATGTTGTTGGGCCCATCTGTACCGCGCTGCATGGTGACGTGGTTGCAAAGTTGGGCCTCGCCATGGACGTCGGGAGTGAAGTTGCGCATCATGCAGCTTATTGCGCACAGTTTGAGTCGTAACAGGACGTCCTGTGGCTGCACGAAAAGTATTATTCAACATGGTGGCGTTGCTGTCAGGGTTCCTCCGAGCCATAAGCCGTAGAGAGCGGTCATCCGCTGCAGTGGTGGCCCTTGGGCGGCCTGAGTGAGGCGTGTCTCTCTGTATCTCCTCCATGTCCGAACAACATCGCTTTGGTTCACTCCGAGACTCCTGAACATTTCCCTTGTTGACAGCCCTTCCTGGCACAAAGTAACAATGCGGACGCGATCGAACCACGGTATTGGCCGTCTAGGCATAGTTTAAGTACATACAACACGAACCGTGTACCTCGTTCCTGGTGGAATGACTGGAACTGATCGGCTGTCGGACCCCTCCGTCTAATAGGTGGTGCTCATATATGGTTGTTTACACCTTTGGGCTGCTTTAGTGACATCTCTGATACAATATCCGCAGTATCTGTGATACAATATCCACAGTCAACGCTTATCTTCAGGAGTTCTGGGAACCGGGGTGACGCAAGACATTTTTTAATATGTGTATATGGGAAGCGCCTCTGCGCAAAGTTGACCATGTCCTTAGACTGCCATGAACTGGTCTAGTGTGTGTTTAGATACCCCTGTTTGTGAATCTCCTTGGTAACTTTATTCTGGGTCGTCGTGGGAACAGTACTGGCTGACTCAAATTTTGTATATGTGATTTACTGATGTATTTGCATGTGAAAGATAAAATGTTTTGGGAGTAAATTAATAGTGTTGGTTACGTTGCTAATTCCGATGCTCATTTCATTGTTCAGTTTGTGGGGATTGTGAGCATGATGAGTTATTCTGTGTATCTGATCGCTGGAGTCTGGCATAATTAAATATGCTGTTCAGGTAGCACGAGCATTGACCTTTAAAGGTCTCTGTTGGATTCCATTCATGTTAATTTCATAAATCTGTTGTCATTTACGGCATAAATTCCTCTTCTAAATTTACTGTGGTGTTTCTGACTATCTGGGAGGAGAATGAGCAGTGAAACGTGTTACTTTTACACATAAACAAGAACGATTTGTCACACTACTACACTTTAAAACACAGTTTATATGTAATTCATGTCACACAGTCTCATACGAAACCTACATCCACTTTCTTTTATATACTGTATATGAGAAGATACTGTCATCCCCCTTCCCTTCTGTGTGAGAGGATGAATGAGCAAATGTATTTCTAGTTGCATGCTTGAGGGTAGCAGACAAGCCTGTCTGCTAGAGAACAGTAGGCCCAACGTCGGAACAGGTAGCTACGCTTTCTAAAAGCAGAGAGGTTTCTATTCTTAGTATGGTCCTGTCCGTCCCTTGTCATGTCGGTATACGAAGCTGCCTCTCTGGTCACTTCCGTTTGTATCGGTTAAGCACGCTCGGTAGGATCCCAGGTCAGTCTGTCCGCGGCGAGCGTCTGAAATGGTAAGATCTCAGGCTTAGCGCGTCTCTGCTAAGTCTGTAGGACAATGGATTTCTTAAGTTCAGCCTAATTGAAAATTTAATCACCTTTATTTCAGGTTTGGATCTAAAATATCTAATGTTATCTTAAATTGCAACGCAGTGTATTTTGAATGTGAAGTTCAGAATATCTTCCAGTAGTTGCTTTGTCACTACTTTGTGTGTAAAGTCGAACCACGTGTTGATCAGTAACTCTACGATCGTCAATCTTAAATGCGAATGTGCGTGAGATTATAACGTCTCGTCTTAACAATATTTTTCAATATAGCAACTTTTCTTTATGTTCAACCCACGTGGGTTGTACTTTGTGAGACCAGTACCACGTGCTTATACAATTGTTTGACCCATCAGGTTAATAGTAAGACAATAGTAACCAGTTCGAGGTTTTTCTTTTGTAAATTGCTTTTCGATCTAATTTATTTTAATTATCAAAATTATTGTGGAGTTACACTCTTTGTGTAAATCAAGTTGACCACGTGAAGCATGTGGTGTAATCATCAAAGTAGCCCTCAGCTATTCTTTTCGGGAAGATTTCACAGAGAGTTAGTATGAATTTAGTATACCACTGTGTGGTAATTACATGATGGACAGGATTGCGCTATGAACGTAACTTCTTTGGGTGAAAATTGAATCGGTTGGTTGTGGTCAATTTCCTCTTGCATATGTTTCAACGTTCTTCGTGTGTTATTTTATGAATGCAGTGTTGTATGCAGTCTCCCAATCTTGGCTCCATATTTGGTGTGTTCTGTAAGATTACAAACTCACATTTTCACAATCCTAAATAAGGCACCAGTTTAGTTATGAATCAAGTTTAATATGCTGAAATATCAATGATCATTGTTAAAATAAATTTCCAAATATAAACTGATTTATTTATTTTTATTTAAATTCTCTTTTATATATATCACCAGTTGTCATATGACGATTAAAAGATTATAATTAATGTTAGTCTGGCTGGGAATTTGGTAAGCTAGACTAGATACCTGGTGAAACAGTTGCTCAGTAATGCAAGGTTAACTTCCCCAGACAGCTCACAGCGCTTAACCCGCTTTTATTGTCTATCAGCACCGCTCTCATAGCAAAATAATGCAACAACATTACACATGGCGACCCTGTTCTGTGATTACGCTAGACTCTGGAATCTTTGAAACGTTTGATTGCGAGTGTTGTATAATCTTAATTTTTTTCCCTGCAGCGCTCAAACAACTTCTGCGTTGTTTTTGAGCAGACTTTCAAAAGATTCATGGCGTTGTTGAGCGGAGTTGTGTTGTTTGTCCTGTTTTGTTTTCTGTATTTGTGTGTTTTATATGTATGTATTTTTTTTCTCGCTTGTAAATTGGACTGACTTCGATCAAAGATATACATTTGTTTTGCGTGTGAAAAAGTGCGTACTAGGTTGGGTACCTTTCGTGTGACTGTCGTAATTTTTGGGGGATACATTTATTCTGATTAGTGTGTTGCGTACCGGGTATAAATTGAACTAATGCAGACACGTAACCAAGCTAAAAGAAGGCGGTCGAACAACGTAAGCAACATGGACCAATGGGATAATTTGATTTCGAATATTAACGCGTTGGACGGTTCCCAAAATGCAATGGGGAATACTTAAGACGAAATGCAGAACAGGATGAATGGGCTCACAGCAGAGCCAGAAATTAATTTGCCTCCTACTAATCAAATTGATTTGGCAGAACTCATGAAAGCCTTATTGCAACATGATAATGAAAACGCAGAGAAATCAGAAAAATCGATCCCAGAGCTAGGCGAACAAATGACGCAGGAATCTGAAAAATCGATCCGCGAGCTAGGTGAACAAATAGACGAAAAACTAATCCAGCAGACAAATAAAGTCGACAAGTCGATGCAGAGAGTGTCCGATGATATCTCACAAAGAATAAACAATCTGGCAAGTGAAGTAAAAAGTGATATTATGAAAGAATTAGGCCGTACATTTGAATAAATCGATGACCGTTTGCAAGCCTTAGAACAGGGCAAGCGGAGTCGCGATGCGGAATCGAAAGAGAGCGAAGAACAGCTACTTAGGAATTTCCAAGCGCTGAGAGAAGAATGCCAAAGGGAATATCAGCAGGTACTCTCCAGGGTCCAGGAGGCGGAAACGCATCGTCCCGCGTCCGTTAGCAACACAGTAGCGGACAACAGTCAAGCGATTCATGCACTCGAACAGCAAGTAGAACAATTGAAGCAGACTGGGGCGGAGGACAACAGACAAATACATGATAAGACTGCGGCATTAGCGGACATCGTAGGCACAATGAAGGTGATGGAGAGCGATAACAATACTACACCGGTAGCGGTCGTAGAGCCCGAGGAATTGCGTTCGCTTCTTAGATTTCAGAAGGGACAGTTCGAAGTGAACAGGCGGCACAAAGCTGTAACAGGCGAATTACAAGAACGCGTGGCGCATCTGGAAAGCCGCATAGGGTGTGATTCCGAACTCGCCAATAGCACTAAAAATAGCTGTACGAACAGTGCAGAGAGGGACTCCGGCCACGAGGGAGATTTTGACGACAGGGAAGAATGTATTTTGAGGGGCAGACATGAGAAAAATAGAAACATTCAAGGGCTTCGCTGGGGGGAAATGCGAGGATTTGATTTCAAACATTTCCGTACGGTGAGAAAGTTTGAGATATTTCGAAATTCGCAAAAAGGAATACATCCACGAGCATGGCTCGAGCAATTTGAGTTCTATCTTCCCCCTGACTGGGCAAGTTCACATAATATAGAATATATGTGTGGCTATTTGGAAGGCAAACCGGCGATTCGCATGAGGTCGGCAGCGCGTCACTGCAACTCCACTCGGGAGTTCAAAATGGCTCTGAGCACTATGGGACTCAACTGCTGAGGTCATAAGTCCCCTAGAACTTAGAACTAGTTAAACCTAACTAACCTAAGAACATCACACACATCCATGCCCGAGGCAGGATTCGAACCTGCGACCGTAGCAGTCGCGCGGTTCCGGACTGCGCGCCTAGAACCGCTAGACCACCGCGGCCGGCCCACTCGGGAGTTTCGACAAGCCTTTCTCTCTGCCTATTGGTCGGAAGCGGCACAAGATAGGGTCAAGCATGGCATAATTATGCTGCCAAATTTGAACCAGTCTGGTTTCGGCAGCCCAGCACGCCTATTCGACCACATGCTGCAGGCAAATCAATTTCCATACGACCCATACGGGCCTGCGGATCTAATTAGGATATGCATCACCAAATTGCCGATGCACTTGCGCCACGTCATTCTTGCGGGACGATGCAAAGAGGACGTGGAAACGTTTAAGACACTTCTCCAAGAGTTGGAATATAATACAGCAGAATGCCCGCCTAATCAGGCACGAAGTTATTACGGGGCACAGCAGCGCGATCGCAGTCGTGGCCGTAGTACTAATCAACGGCGTGACTGGTCGTCACGACGCGAACGGAACAATAATCGGGACCGGCCGTATAGAAACTAAGGTAACAGTCGCGAACACAGGTGGAACAACGGAAATGATCGAGGACGTGGACAGGATCGTGAACGCAACAGTTACGGCAACCAGAATCGATACTATGGTGAACACAGTGGGAATAGGACTGTAGGTGGAGCACCTCATGATGTTGAAATTTGGCCGGCTAACCCTAGACATAATCCAGCAAATGGAAATGAACAAAACCGGCAACGACAAATGATCAGCGCAGAAGGCGCCCAGTCGGAACAAATGAGTGACATGGCAAATGAGTACATGGGTGTATAGAGAGGACAATGAATTGATTCGTTTACATTTGTGACATATGCAGCCGGCCGCGGTGGTCTCGCGGTTCTAGGCGCGCAGTCCGGAACCCTGCGACTGCTACGGTCGCAGGTTCGAATCCTGCCTCGGGCATGAATGTGTGTGATGTCCTTAGGTTAGTTAGGTTTAAGTAGTTCTAAGTTCTAGGGGACTGATAACCACAGCAGTTGAGTCCCATAGTGCTCAGAGCCATTTTTGACATATGCATTTTTGAATAATATGTTGGTAAAAATAATGATAAAGATGTTTCTATGTGATTGATTGAAGTGATGTTTTTAGTTTTTATTCTTTTCTTGTGCAATTAGGATTTAGATTGGTTCAAATGTGAAGAACAAGCGAAATGCTGTTTATGGTTTTTTTGTGTAAATTGAAAAGAGTCGCTCCTTAGGGAAGCAAGGTCTGTGTTGAATTAATGCAAAACTCAGGGGAATATCCGATCTGTGAGTATTATGGGTCTGGCAAACCCAGGTCCCCAGCTGTTAGTAGCCTTGTCTCCGATTTTCTGATTTCAGTGCTATTATCTATCTATTACTATTCTATATCTGTCAGTATAAATGAGGATCTCTTACTATAGTATGCGTGCTGTATGAATATTTTAAGATAGGAGAACTCTGAGAAAGGAATGAGTAAGTTTGGAATCTTGAAAACAGGATGCGATAATACGATTGTTTAACCAATGGCTTCCCAATATGCGCTAATATGTTAATATTGATGATATATCTTTTTTGTTCTTTATAGCTGAGTACGTAAAGTGCTGTCTGTGGATTTCGTAAGTAGATTGATTCCCTTCAAGGTGAAAGAAGAGTTGTGGTTTGTGTAATTTACGTGGCCCTGAAATAGTATTATGGCAGGTTTCCAGCAAATGGAGAATGGAACGGAAATATGGATCCTTTTTGTAGTCTTGACTGATGTTGAGCCAGAGCCTGAAAAATTATTCTGCTTTAATACTTGTCCTAGAAAAGTGACGTTTATGTGTTTTGCTGATGCTGTGAGCATTACAGCTTACTGTTTTCGCTGGTGCGGGATGCACTGCAGCCTATATGAGTTGTACTGAAGAAATGTCCCTCTTGAAGGGAAGATTAAATAATTTTGATTATGGGACCGAAGGAAAGCTTGGTTTAATGTAATAAGGATGAAGCAAAACATTTGTCATTTAAACTACAGGAGGATTCGGATCTTTTGTGTCTGTTGTAAGTTCAATATCTTAAGATGAAACCGTTTTACAGAATAGAGGAGACCACAATTTTGCCATTCATGAGATATGAATCCAGAATAACCACCACTGGCGAAATAACTGATTTGGAAGCGAAAGGTAACTTAAAGAAGGAACGAGATTGGAGCAAAATGGGTAAGAAAACGTAATATAACCTGTAGGATGAAAATATTTTTATCCTTCTCAGAGTCATCTGTGTGATTAATTCTTGCGATAACGTAATCTTAGATGAAATTGTCTTACTGTTTTATGTATGAACATATGAGTATGATAAATGTATAATTGCGAGTTTCTTATCAGGTGTATCAACTGGTATAAATGTTTTGGCGTGTAAATAACCATTGTTCTTTTTACTGTGTATGTTTAAGGAAAGTTTCTCCATATTTATCATGTGACAAGACGTATACCGCGAGCGTCAGGAAGAGGACGAATTTGAGCAATTCTGTAGTGGGATAAACACTGTGTTGAAGTAGCATTGAAGTAGCTTGTTGGATTAACTAGTAGTGGATTGAAGTAGAGTTTCGAGTAATACTTGTTTACGGGTAGTTAGTTTCTAGTATAGACAACAGGTGTGCATGTGTGTGTGTGTGTGTGTGTGTGTAAATAAAATGTGAACCCTATACTTCCACAAGGCATAATCCTATTCATTTTAGTGAATTAATAAGTAGCATTTGATTTATTAAAACGCAAGTGAACCACATTAGTGATGTGGATTTAGGTATTATATTGTCAGTTCATTTAATTTTTATTTTTATACTGTCAATTCATTTAACTTTTATCTTTTTATATTGTCAAGCCATTTAACTTTTATTTTTATATTGTCGATTCATGTAATTTTTTTACTAAAAATAAAAAAAGGAATAAGTCTCACTTTTGTTCTTAAAAGTTGTGAAAGACGGTACTCAGCGGTATTATGTATGATATTTTGTAATCACATAACTATGATGAACAATTTCTGAGAATGCAGTTGAGAACGTGAAAACGAACTGGCTAAACTCTTACGATACAGCGGGAGCAGCGAGGAGGACTAGTTGTAAACAGGCGGGTTTCCCAGCAGGACACACTGTCAGCCGGGCCACTTCTGGAGCACGGTCGCCAACAAAAGAAGGGCTGCGGGGCAAACACTTTCCCTTGCACCCGGAGCTAATGGCCTGCCGCACCAGTGCGACCCTTCGTGGAGGCGATGACCTGAGATGGCCGAGCGGTCTACTGCGCGGAAATCCATCTGCTGGCACGCACCACACGCACGCGACCGTGACGAGATGGCCGCGGTGAAACGACAGAAGACAGGGGATAAAGGAGCTTGGAGCCTTTTGACAGGTACTGTCCAGAGAAACTTGCAGACGTCATGACGACTATCAACATTTCCTGACGGATGCCCACTGTCAAGCGACAGTAAATCATGGTTCGATGTTCTCTGGTCCCTAAGGGCGGCACAAAGAAGAGCCATTAAGTGGCATCCTTGCCCAGGAATATCAAACCGGCGAGCCAATTGAGGATAACTCAAGAATGTAACAACACAAGCGGTGTGGAGCCTTTTGACACGTACTGTCAGAGAAACTGGCAGACTTCAACGACGCCTATCAACATTTCATGACGGATGCCCACTGTCAAGCGACAGTAAATCATAGTTCGATGTTATCTGGTACCTAAGGGTGGCACAAAGAAGAGCCATTAAGTGTCATCCTTGCCCAGGAATATCAACCTGGCGTGTCAAACGAGGATACCGCACGAATTTGACAACACAAACATGGAACCAAATCGAGATGTACGTGACACGGGCCACCAAGAGAAACTTCATGAGAGGGCAGGGACGGCGAGATTGCATGCAACAGATGGACAAAAATCCCTACTGACAGCTGCGGTGAAGAACGCCCCCCTCCCCCCCCCCCCCCTCTTCTATTGTGCCTCAGAACAGTGGAACTACTGAGTGTGCCAGTGAACAGTTTTTATATGGTTCTTAGACCAATGCATATACGTGTGTTCTTTCAGAGAAACTTTGAGCGTGTATTTTGCAGGGGTTCGATTTATTGGTGTTTTTTTTTATTAGACTGACTCTTGTACTTTGCAGGTGTTTTATTGTTACTTTTACACATAAACAAGAACGATCTGTCACACTACTACACTTTAAAACACAGTTTATATGTAATTCATGTCACACAGTCTCATACGAAACCTACATCCACTTTCTTTTATATACTGTATATGATAAGATACTGTTATCCCCCTTCCCTTCTGTGTGAGAAGCTGAATGAGCAAATGTATTTCTAGTTGCATGCTTGATGGTAGCAGACAAGCCTGTCTGCTAGAGAACAGTAGGTCCAACGTCGGAACAGGTAGCTACGCTTTCTAAAAGCAGAGAGGTTTCTATTCTTACAAGGGAACCTGCCCATCGCACCCCCCTCAGATTTAGTTATAAATTGACACAGAGGATAGGCCTTGAAAAACTGAACACAGATCAATCTAGAAAACAGGAAGAAGTCGTGTGGAACTATGAAAAAATAAGCAAAATATACAAACTGAGTATTCCATGTGCAACATAGGTAACATCAAGGACAATGTGAGCTGAGGAGCGCCGTGGTCCCGTGGTTAGCGTGAGCAGCTGCGGAATCAGAGGTCCTTGGTCCGAGTCTTCCCTCGAGTGAAAATTTTACTTTCATTATTTTCGCAAAGTTACGATCTGTCCGTTCATTCATTGACGTTTCTGTTCACTGTAATAAGTTTAGTGTCTGTGTTTTGCGACCGCACCGCAAAACCGTGCGATTAGTAGAAGAAAGGATGTGCCTCTCCAATAGGAACCGAAAACATTTGATCGCAAGGTCATAGGTCAACCGATTCCTCCACAGGAAAACACGTCTGATATATTCTATACGACACTGGTGACGGCATTTACGTCACATGACATGAATGTGTTGTCGACCCACCTAACTTGCACACTTGGCGAATGGGTAAAAAGATTCTTCTACCTTGCCCGATTTAGGTTTTCTTGTGGATGTGATAATCACTCCCAAAAAAGTGATGAAAACATAAGAGTTTGTCACATAAACTGCAATAAATGAATGCAACAGCTTCACAGTCGCACAGTTTTCCCTGTGCTCTGCCGAAACGTATGTTTTTTGCGTTTTCAAATGTTTCCGTCTGTCAACCGTCAAATCCTGCTAATGTCCAAGCAAACTGAACATGTCCTGGAATTTTGGAGAGCGAAGTTGATAAATATCTGAAAAAAAAAATTAAAATTTTACACTCGAGTGAAGACTTGAACCAAAGACCTCTCGTTCTGCAGCTGCTCACGCTAACCACGGGACCACGGCGCTCGTAGGCTCACACTCTCCTTGATGTTGCCTACGTGTCGCATGGACTACTCAGTTTGTATATTTTGCTTATTTTTTTCGTAGTTCCACACAACTTCTTCCTCTTTTCTCGATTGATCTGTGTTCAGTTTTTCAAGGCCTATCCACTGTGCCAACTTATAACTAAATCTGAGGGGGTGCGATGGGGAGGTTCCCTTGTTAGTATGGTCCTGTCCGTCCCTTGTCATGTTGGTATACGAAGCTGCCTCTCTGGTCACTTCCGTTTGTATCGGTTAAGCACGCTCTGTAGGATCCCAGGTCAGTCCATCCGTGGCGAGCGCCTGAAATGGTAAGATCTCTTGCTAAGCGCGTCTCTGCTAAGTCCGTAGGACAATGGATTTCTTAAGTTGAGCCTAACTGAAAATTTAATCACCTTTGTTTCAGGTTTGGATCTAAAATATCTAATGTTATCTTAAATTGCAACGCAGTGTATTTCGAGTGTGAAGTTCAGAATATCTTCCAGTAGTTGCTTTGTCACTACTTTGTGAGTAAAGTGGAACCACGTGTTGATCAGTAACTGTAACTAAGATCATCCATCTTAAATGCGAATGTGCGTGAGATTATAACGTCTCGCCTTAACAATATTTTTCAATATAGCAACTTTTCTTTATGTTCAACCCACGTGGGGTGTACTTTGTGAGACCAGTATCACGTGCTTATACAATTGTTTGACCCATCAGGTTGATAGTAAGACGATAGTAACCAGTTCGAGGTTTTTCTTTTGTAAATTGCTTTTCGATCTAATTTATTTTAATTATCAAAATTATTGTGAAGTTACACTCTTTGTGTAAACCAAGTTGACCACGTGAAGCATGTGGTGTGATCATCAGAGTAGCCCTCAGCTATTCTTTTCGGGAAGATTTCACAGAGAGTTAGTATGAATTTCGTATACCACTGTCTGGTAATTACATGACGGACAGGATTGCGCTACGAACGTAACTTCTTTGGGTGAAAATTGAATCGGTTGGTTGTGGTTAATTTCCTCTTGCATATGTTTCAACGTTCTTCGTGTGTTATTTTATGAATGCAGTGTTGTATGCAGTCTCCCAATCTTGGCCCCATATTTGGTGTGTTCCGTAAGATTACAAACTCACATTTTCACAATCGTGAATAAGGTACCAGTTTAGTTATGAATCAAGTTTAATATGCTGAAATTTCAATGATCAATGTTAAAATAAATTTCCAAATATAAACTGATTTATTTATTTTTATTTAAATTCTCTTTTATATATATCATCGGTTGTCGTATGATGATTAAAAGATTATAATTAATATTAGTCTGATTGGGAATTTGGTAAGCTAGACTGGATACCTGGTGAAACAGTTGCTCAGTAATGCAAGGTTAACTTCCCCAGACAGCTCACAGCTTTTAACCCGCTTTTATTGTCTATCAGCACCGCTTTCATAGCAAATTAATGCAACATTACAACCTTTTATTACAAAATTGTAGTTAGTGATCGTGAATTGTAATTCTTTGTCTTGGTCTAGCGTCAGTTGATTTTGTTGTGTTTAGTATCATTTGTCCTCTTATTCTGTAGATCTTGTTCTTTCATTTTGGATTTTAATTTTTAAGAGACTGGTTCTTGTTCTTCTGCATATTTTGGCAAAACTTTAACGCCGTTACTGAATATCTGATTTGAAATTAGCTGTTCTTGTGTGGTGCTTAAAGATTCTTTTAATGTTGTCTACTTATAGTGCACTGTATTTATTGTTGTAAACTGTTTTTTGTAATTTTATTATGTACAAAACGTATGCTCTGGAAAGAAAGATATACGCTGTGCGCCAACGCAGCCGCTAGTCACTCCCACTCGCCGTCCTATGTTCCTATAGCTATCAAGATAATCCTGCTCTGTACAAACAGTTATGATTTGCTCGGTAACTGCAGGTCTCCTTATTACCATAAACCAGTTTCGGTCAGATAACTGACCATTCTCTGGTATAAAATGTTAGTCTTTAGCGTTGATGTAGACCAAAGTTGTCAGGTTGTTGCACATGCTCTGAAAATGATATCGCTTTACCTCTGAGGATGCTCTGTTAACTGACAGAAACTGGTCTTTGTAATAAAGTGACCTAACGAAATTATCAAAATCATGGTTTGAAAACACCGTCTCGATAAAACAATTCATTTTTAAATCTCCTAAGTAGATTTCCTATAAAAGAGAAATTATTATAAAGTGCTTGGTTTTTCAAGTATGGTCACTTTAACGGTCACTATCACATTGAGTTTTAGGCTGTCAGCTACAGGTACAATGGTTACGGAATGGAGAACTAACACCACCCAGGCCAGAAAAGAGAGAATTCCTCTTTTTTAGTTCCTGACATGCGGACTTAATTAATTTTATGAGAAAACAGAACCATAGAAAACGCAGCCTTGCTGGCAATTCTGTAACCTTGAGCCTAGACAGCCAACTGCCAAGGTATTATGCAAGACATGATTGGTACAGAAAATGAGCACATAAAAGCTTTCTCACATTAATGTAGTCTGCAGCTGTGACAGACTCCAGCTGTTTGCTGTGCTCAGCCTTCGTGTATGTGAGATGTCCGGAACGGAGGAAAGAGGAAATGTAACATGTTTGACTCATTTATCTGACCCTCAGGTTCGTTCTCCAGTTGTCTAGGTGGGGGCTCTTACAGCTTTCCTCGCCATTTTTCACGATCACATGCATTTAAGTTTTGCTTTTTTTGGACATTTAATACTGTCTTACTAGTTTGGCCAATCCTAAGCAGCCCACGCAATACTCGTATTTCGTACTCCATGAAGATTATGCGATAATAAGAAGAAACAAACAAAAACATTTTGGGACACAGCGAGGTCACGTTCTTCCCACGAGATGTCCTGATGGAGAAACTAACACTATCTTTCAATGAAGCTTGTATCCGTTGACCTAGGACCTTTAAAGAAAGATTCGAGGGCCGTGCGCTCGTCAGATTGGCTCTTTGTTTCCTTGGCCTACCGTGCTACATTGGATAATGAAAATTAGTTACGATATAAACGTCTGATACTTCTTACTTTGCCAACTGAAATTACTTGCTTCGCTAGGACACCAATTTAAAATTACGGTAGACCTTATAATTTAAGTAACGTAGCTGGTAAATAGACGCATTAAAATTGGATTTTTGAAAAAGCGACTGATCGTCAGATCAGAATTGCGTCGTAGGCGTATTTGTGGAGTGTACGTGAGTGTAGTGGATGTGCCGGCTGGGGTGGCCGAGCAGTTCTAGGCGCTACAGTGTGGAACTGCGCAACCGCTACGTCGCAGGTTCGAATCCTGCCTCGGGCATGGATGTGTGTGATGTCCTTAGGTTAGTTAGGTTTAAGTAGTTCTAAGTTCTAGGGTACTGATGACCTCAGCAGTTAAGTCCGATAGTGCTCAGAGCCATTTGAACCATTTGTAATGGATGTGTGTACAGCATAGAGTTATGTTCGTCTTGTATGATGATGTTAATGAGAGAAGGAAGACCCAGTGCCGGCCCGTACGTTACTTTTTTTTTCTCGAATGCCACGCGGAGTAGCCGTGCGGTCTGTTGCGCCTTGTCACGGTCCGCACGGCTCCCCCCCCCCTCCCCCCCTCGTCGGAGGTACGAGTCCTCCCTCGTGCATGGGTGTGTGTGTTGTCCTTATCGTAAGTTAGATTGAGTAGTGTAAGCTAGGGACTGATGACCTGGCCATAGATCTTACCCACAAGATCTTACCACAAATTTCCAATTTTTCGTCTCGAATAGCTTCAAAGGGGTCGTCCAGCTTAACAATCCCCATACGAGGGACGTATCACCATTATTAATATTATTATCTTTATTCATCCAATGATAATCTCACAATGATATAGAAATTGTCAAGGTTACACAGAACAAATCAACAGCTCGAAATATGCAACACACAGAATACATGACGTACTTTATAAAAATAGGACAAATGGTCTATGAGGATAGGAGGTGTGATCTGATGTGGGCATGTTGAAGACACCTAAAATGTTCCATCATCATATTAGATGGGTTTTCATATGATTTCTACCAACAGTTGTGCTGATTCTTTTATATAATATCCATTTCATTTCAGCTGTCTGGAGTGTTATTTTCCGGTCTGTGCCATGAATTAGCGATTCGCAGCGGGTGTCGGCCTGACAGTCAGATCTGGCCACACCTACTTTGAGACAGCGTCGGGCTGCCGTGGGCAGCGGCAGTCAAGATTCCAGATTCGGTGCCGGCCTGGCATGGCGCACCGACAGAGCATGTTGATGTTTCTGGCATGGTTAACCGAGGGATCAGTCGGCGATAGCGACCCTGCGGAGATGGAGGACGCGGTGGCCGTGGTCGTCATCAGAGCGGGGAGGCAGTTGGAATCGGCCAGCGAGAAGGTGGATCACGGCAGCAGCCTCCTGGAGACGAAGACGGATGCGTGGCGGAGCAACACGGCAGCTGGGTGGACACTTTCCACACTGGGCACCGTTCCGGCTGGAGCAGCGTACAGTGTTTGCCTTCGCGCGTCCAGGGAACGTGGTGCGTCTGCGAGCGAGGAAGCTCCTGCTGTAGAGTGTTTCCTGCTACGACAGTTAGAATAGAGTCTTTGTGGTGACTACTGCTATATTCTCATGCAACCGGTTGAGTCAGTAGTGAGCTTCTTAAGTCACCAAGAAATTGCAGCTGTGAAATACAACGAGGTCGCAGTTGGGTATGAATTTTTAGACGAGAGCGCTGTTTGAATGGTTGTGGTTAGGACGAATTTTCTCTGTTTTTGCTGTTGCTTTACTTTGTCTTACTTTCCACAGATTGTACAACTGGTTAAATGGTTCAAATGGCTCTGAGCACTATGGGACTCAACTGCGGTGGTCATCAGTCCCCTAGAACTTAGAACTACTTAAACCTAACTAACCTAAGGACATCACACACATCCATGCCCTAGGCAGGATTCGAACCTGCGACCGTAGCAGTCGCACGGTTCCGGACTGCGCGCCTAGAACCGCGAGACCACCGCGGCCGGCTCAACTGGTTACTGTTTTACTGTTGATTCTGTCTGGCAATCTGTACTGTATGACTAGCGTTAATGTAAGATGTCGGCCTTGATTGGGTGCGTTTTATCGTTAGGTACTGGACTAAAATCTATTATTGGGCGTCTTTGTATTCTGCTGTTGCTGTTGGTGTTGTTATTTCGGTAGTTTGGTTGGTGTTCCCTTTATTGCACACTTTTTGATCTCAGAGGGACAATGTTACCGGTACCTTCTGCTGTTTTCTTAGGTTAGAGCTTTGTTATTTTGGCACATGTATCCGTGACCTTTTGTAAAACTGATTAATTTCACGGGACAAATTCTTCATAGTGTATAATATTATTGTATTAGTTGCCAGATGTCACTTTCTGTAAGCGCAGACACTGCTTCAACGAATTCGCTGTGGTTCTGCAAATGACCAAATCTTGCTAATTCATCATACCTGACCCTGAGAGATGATAAAATACCCCCATGAAACACTTGGATTACACGTATAAACCGACTGTTGCGCGGAACAAACGCTGAAATTAAATACCAGCGACTATCGCTCGGTCTCGTCCACTATCTTATGCTTAAAGAATTCGGGCAATGAAGCTGACCATTCCTGAGGCGCCAGTTCTTACTGTGCTCATAGTTCTCCCCAGCACCTTCTTGTCCGTCTCCGACTGACCACACGCAGCCAGCGGACAATCTCGTGAAGAGACCATGAGGATAAAATCAGAGAGATTAGAGCCCACACAGAGGCATACCGACAATCTTTCTTTCCACGAACAATACGAGACTGGAATAGAAGGGAGAACCGAATCTTTCTTTCCACGAACAATACGAGACTGGAATAGAAGGGAGAACCGATAGAGATACCCAAGGTACCCTCCGCCAAACACCGTCAGGTGGATTGCGGAGTATGGAGGTAGATGTAGATGTAGATGCACATCCGCTCGCCGCAGTGCTCTTCTCTCGGAAATCCAGGTACTAGGAAAACGGGGTTGACTGATACATCGCTTTGCAGAGCGTGAGAAAGTTGCTATTCCACAGTTAAGGGAAATCCCGAGTGTCGAGCCAAGATGTGACCAGAGAAAATTGAATGCCACTAGAAGTGAGCTTGGCACCAAAATACAGTACGATCACCCATATGCATTACTAGTAACTACTTCCTAACCATCCGTTAAACTGCGAGAAATGCACGGTAATCACAGAATGATTCGGAAAGCAAGATGAAGAAATTAACGTTTGATGTTTTAATCGAATATGCAACGCAAGACAGTATCTGAGATAAGGCCTGGAATTCGGCGTCATGACATATAGTGCTCTTGTGTCATTTGATAAACAGTGCGCTGTTTCTTTTGTGTTTCTTCTCGTGTATGCGCTCTGAGTTATCATAATGTTTATTAAATCCGTTTTACATTTAGTTAAGATTTTATGCACACACAAAGAGCCAGTTTTCAGTCCCGCCGTTTCCTGCGCCACAACTGATTCCTAACTTTCAGTACTTTTCGCTATCAGATTACGTTGATTGACAGGAAGGCTGGTGAGCGTGGTAGGCTCTGAATAGACTTTTAGCACAAGCTGTACTGGTTCTTGCACATTTTCTGCTGACTCATTGCTCCTCAGGGGCCGAAGTGGCAAAATGAACTGCTTAAAACTGATTTGGTGCTAATTGCATGTTTGCGGCCGTGATATGGTTTACACTGAAGAGGAACATACAATGGTACGATAGGCCTTATGAACCTAAAAGAAACTTCAGTGTGAAATACAAACAAAATTATACCCAAACTAGTCTGTTCGGAAGTGCTTTTTGTGAAATCAACACCTGCTGCTAGGTAGCCTTCAGTATCGTGTTGCTTCACCTCGTGTGTTGAAACACGTTTGGGTCCTCCTTGGCGTGCTGGCCACAAGGTGGGAGGTCGAGGCGTTGGTGCTGAACACTTGTCCCATTCTCCGATGGTACTCCTCCTGAGATCGCCTAATTTATGATGATTTCTGCACGACTTTTTGCAAGCTTTCAGTCTGTCCCAAGCATACCCAGTCGGGTTCGTTTATGCAGACAGTGCGGGCCAATTTATTATCAGGATTCCTGCTCCCTGAAGCAAAGAGGTCAGGAGGTGGGCGCGGTGTGCCTATGCATAATCGTCTTGAAAGGCGAACTCGTTGCCCAAATGTTGACTAAAGGTCTGGACAATAAGCTGGATACACTTTTAGCACATGTTTAGTATATGTTTCGATACTGCACAGCCCTGAAACACACGCCTCTGGGCGCAGCGTGTGTTAGATCAGAGTGTGACTGTGCTG
This sequence comes from Schistocerca serialis cubense, assembly GCF_023864345.2. NCBI lineage: Eukaryota > Metazoa > Arthropoda > Insecta > Orthoptera > Acrididae > Schistocerca > Schistocerca serialis. Next base: position 402,143,930 of record NC_064642.1, on the reverse strand, counting down.
GGCTTTCCAGCACTATGAATATCTTGCCGGCCGAAGTGGCCGTGCGGTTAAAGGCGCTGCAGTCTGGAACCGCAAGACCGCTACGGTCGCAGGTTCGAATCCTGCCTCGGGCATGGATGTTTGTGATGTCCTTAGGTTAGTTAGGTTTAACTAGTTCTAAGTTCTAGGCGACTAATGACCTCAGCAGTTGAGTCCCATAGTGCTCAGAGCCATTTGAACCATTTTTTATTAATATCTTGTCCATAAAGGATGGCATCGTGAGGGTTGTGAATGCTGATAAATATAAAGAAAATAGTTTACGTCACACGGATAACTGAGTAGGTACATTTCTGGTATTAGTGAAGGGCACAGACATGTTTTCACATCAGCAGTTCATGTTAAGTTGCGTATTTTGCTGGTAATAAACAGTGATTTTTCTGTAAAGCCAGTTTCATCGACACGACAACACGCATCTTACCAGCCTTACATTTAGACTGTTACAGCGAAAAGATGTCTGTGCTGTTCACTAACACCAGCAACGCAACTACACAATCATCCACTTGAAGACGATGTTATGAACCATCGAGACGTACAGTGCAAAAATTGGCTCATGCAGTAAATCGTTTTTGTCCTCCAGTACAATGTGGAAGTGTGTAGCTCGTGTAAGATTTGAAGTTGCTGAGTGTGAGGCCAAAAATACAAATTACGAGGTACAGAGCAAACGACCTATGTGGGGAGATTAGTTAAGCTCCAAATAACATCAAAATCTGCCGCGCAATCGTTTGCAACTACTCAAGGCGCAATTGTAATAACTGGAGCCAATGCAGCATTGTCACCGACACTAACACAGTCTTCTCAACGGCATCGACAACCTTTAACACTGTTCATATTCAGATTAGCTTAAAATTTTTGTAATGGAAACCCAGTTAAAATGCAAAAACTCTCATTTTTGAAAAAAGTAATAATATTACTTGTGTAAAATCTGTCTCCCTGACCTTTTCGTCAACCTCAGGCATTGTCATCTACATTAGAATTCTTTACCTGTCCCAATTTGGTATATCCGAGTGTCACTAATCTATCAAAGAAAAATTATTAAACCAAGTAAATGCCATTTTGCTTTTAGTGAAAACGATGACTCCTCAATGAGCCAGTCAAATTGTTCTATTTAACACCAGTGGAAAAGTGTTCCCATCGGAGCACAAAGAATTTGGTCGTAATTTAAAGATTCTAACTGAAAAGTGGAGTACGAGCTGCCTCCTTCTACCTTCCTCAGGACATTTAAAAATTTCCTCAAAAATTTTGGCATGCGAATACATTCGTGCTCTTTTTAACATACAATTCAGTTTCTCGCTCTCACAAACTCCCCTAACTGTAACTCGCTCACAGCCACTAGTCCATAGCTTTAGGCCGCTCATACCCATCCACTCCCACTTGTTCGTTCTCGCTCACTCTTTCAGCCCAACTCATTGTCATTATCTCTTTGTGTCTCTCTGTCACTGTCTTCTGGTTCACTGTCGTAATCACCTTCCTTCTGTCGTATTACTGCTGGCTCCTCTCACTGTCTCCCTCTTGCTCTCTTCTGCTGTTAGTATCTCATTCATTCATTGCCACTGCTGCTGTCTCTTCTAATGTCACCATCTCTTTCTTCCTCGTTGTCATTGTAATAGACTCTGTCTCTAACTATCACAGGCTCTCACCCACTTACACTTTCTCCTTCCCATTATTCCTCTCCCACTGGCACAGTCTCATCTACATCTACGTGTTTACTTTGCTATTCACAATAAAGTGCCTGGCAGAGGGCTCTATGACCACCTTCTAGCTGTCTCTCCACGTTCCACTTTCAAACAGCGCGGGAAGAACGAGCACTTAAATTTTTCTGTGCGAGCTCAGATTTCTTTTATTTTAGCGTGGTGATCATTTCTCCCTAAGTAGGTGGATGACAAAAGAATATTTTCGCAATCGGAGGAGAAAACTCGTGACTGAAATTTTATGAGAAGGTCCCGAAGCAACGAAAAACACCCTTGTTTTAATGATTGCCACTCCCGTTCACATATCATGTCTGTGGCACTATCTCCTCTATTTCGCGATGATACAAAACTAGCTGCCCTTCTTTGAACTTTTTCGATGACATCCATCAGTCCCACCTGATGCGGATCCCACACCGCACAGCAATACTCCAGAATACGGCCGACAAGCGTGTTGTAAGCAGTCTCTTTAGTAGACCTGTTGCACCTTCTAAGTGTTCTGCCAATGAATCGCATAACATTTTTAGAGGTACTGAGCAAGGTAGAATGATGCAGTTGGTACCCCATCTTGCAGTCGGAGTCCTTTAAACAGGAGCTTATCGGCTTTTTTGTGCTGCGATAGAAGCATTTTTTCGCTGGTTCCTTTATTTTCCCAGTCTCAGCAGGGCATGTCATTCAAATGAAAATAGCTTTATGGGTCAATAAAATTTGTATAGTTTACTTATTTGAAACCGAAATGATGCAAAATTAATTTTACGCCTCATATCGAATTTTAAATTCACAAAAATTTTGAATGCGCATTAAATATTTTTGAAAACGGGAAGATGGCACTTCTAACTAAATGCCTAGAGAATATACCATAAAAATTTGAGCAATTTTCCGCGTTTATTTATTATTTAGCTTTCGCCTCATACCATATTTTACATGCGTATTTTACGTGTACAATTAGGATAACGTTGAACTTCTGTATCTCCGACACACACAAAGATATCATGAAAATTTTTGAGATTATTCGAGATCGGCGTATTAGAAACATATCGTCAAAATTTCAGCCATTTGCTTTGCTTAGCTGTTTTGGAATTCACGGCTCGGTTTTGGCACAAAAAGGTAAAAAAAGCATTTTTTGAGATTTTCTAAGGAACCACCCTTAAGGCCAACCGTAGACCACATCAAACGCAAGAAGATCTAGCTGATTTGCTCCATTTGACTAACCCGGAGGAAGTGTGTTATATTCATGCTTTGGCCTTGTACTGTAGGATAGTTACATTAAGACGCACGATCTGTTGGACATACAAATGGTCACTAGCCCAAGGGCTACCCAGAACACTTGACCCTACCTTTCTGTCACCAATAGGATACGATGTATGAGCCTCGGAAGAATCTCCTTTTTATGCGCGGCGTTTTGGAACATTAGGTAGCGCTTGCTGCCGCATGCGTACCTAATCAGAGGCAGTGTATATAACCGCAGTTCGCATGAAAGCAAAGAGTGAAGTAAATTAAAACTGGCAAATCCCCGGATTAAAACTAAAACTGCAATTATATGAAATTTGTATTTCATAATTATTATGTGAAAATGTTTTCTGTTTGGCTTGATAGGTCATATTCCGGCGTTACAACTGTGTTGAATCTTGACTGTTTCATTTAACGCAGATATTTTCAAGTTATTTAAAACAGTGATTCTCTGTAAGTTTCTTTGGGAAGTTAACCCTAGAACACTAAAGGGGGGAAACTGTTTCATTGCTAATAACTCACAGTAGAGTTTAGTATTCCACATTTTATTCAAAGGAAGTCAAAATCTATAGGTTATACATTAGTTAATTACCGTCACGAGGTCTCCGCTAGCATGTTACATACCTAATTAAGTACAGTCCTACTGCAAATAGAAATTTAATGAGTATTTAGTAACCTGAGCTTAATGAATTTAGCCTTTGTAGGTAAACGTTTCTGTGAAGTAAGACAGTTTGGTTGTAATAGAGAGATTTCACCATTTAACTGTTTCAGTATCTATTTTTGGTATATCTTTCCAATTATTACATCTGTTTTTTTTAGTAAATCCAAACAATAGCTAATACACTTCTGGAAATTGAAATAAGAACACCGTGAATTCATTGTCCCAGGAAGGGGAAACTTTATTGACACGTTCCTGGGGTCAGATACATCACATGATCACACTGACAGAACTACAGGCACATAGACACAGGCAACAGAGCATGCACAATCTCGGCACTAGTACAGTGTATATCCACCTTTCGCAGCAATGCAGGCTGCTATTCTCCCATGGAGACGATCGTAGAGATGCTGGATGTAGTCCTGTGGAACGGCTTGCCATGCCATTTCCACCTGGCGCCTCAGTTGGACCAGCGTTCGTGCTGGACGTGCAGACCGCGTGAGACGACGCTTCATCCAGTCCCAAACATGCTCAATGGGGGACAGATCCGGAGATCTTGCTGGCCATGGTAGTTGACTTACACCTTCTAGAGCACGTTGGGTGGCACGGGATACATGCGGACGTGCATTGTCCTGTTGGAACAGCAAGTTCCCTTGCCGGTCTAGGAATGGTAGAACGATGGGTTCGATGACGGTTTGGATGTACCGTGCACTATTCAGTGTCCCCTCGACGATCACCAGTGGCGTACGGCCAGTGTAGGAGATCGCTCCCCACACCATGATGCCGGGTGTTGGCCCTGTGTGCCTCGGTCGTATGCAGTCCTGATTGTGGCGCTCACCTGCACGGCGCCAAACACGCATACGACCATCATTGGCACCAAGGCAGAAGCGACTCTCATCGCTGAAGACGACACGTCTCCATTCGTCCCTCCATTCACGCCTGTCGCGACACCACTGGAGGCGGGCTGCACGATGTTGGGGCGTGAGCGGAAGACGGCCTAACGGTGTGCGGGTCCGTAGCCCAGCTTCATGGAGACGGTTGCGAATGGTCCTCGCCGATACCCCAGGAGCAACAGTGTCCCTAATTTGCTGGGAAGTGGCGGTGCGGTCCCCTACGGCACTGCGTAGGATCCTACGGTCTTGGCGTGCATCCGTGCGTCGCTGCGGTCCGGTCCCAGGTCGACGGGCACGTGTACCTTCCGCCGACCACTGGCGACAACATCGATGTACTGTGGAGACCTCACGCCCCACGTGTTGAGCAATTCGGCGGTACGTCCACCCGGCCTCCCGCATGCCCACTATACGCCCTCGCTCAAAGTCCGTCAACTGCACATACGGTTCACGTCCACGCTGTCGCGGCATGCTACCAGTGTTAAAGACTGCGATGGAGCTCCGTATGCCACGGCAAACTGGCTGACACTGACGGCGGCGGTGCACAAATGCTGCGCAGCTAGCGCCATTCGACGGCCAACACCGCGGTTCCTGGTGTGTCCGCTGTGCCGTGCGTGTGATCATTGCTTGTACAGCCCTCTCGCAGTATCCGGAGCAAGTATGGTGGGTCTGACACACCGGTGTCAATGTGTTCCTTTTTCCATTTCCAGGAGTGTATTTCTCTTTACTATTTCGTAAAGTTCTTTTTGTTGGTAACGCACGCTGTTACGTCAGCACGCATTTGTTAAGACTAATAGATGTTAATGCTTGAAAAAATCTTCCGATTTCTTCAAATTAATGAAAATTCTGACGGACATAGGCCATTCATATTTTTAACAAATATAATATATAAACATACGTGTAATACATAAACAGGAAACCTTGTTACCAAAAATCTCTAAAAGGTCTTAACCGATTTACTTCACATTTCTAGGCGATACTCTAGTGAACATTTGTACGGACATAGGCTATATAGTTGTAACATGTAAGCATGCATGCAATATACGAAGTGGGAACATTGTTACCAATAACTGTCGAAAAGTTCTTCGATTTACTTCAGATTTTTACACGATAATATAATGAAAATTCTGAGGTCGGTAGCCATATATTTTTCTAATACTTACAATATATAAATACATATGTAATATATATAAAGGGAAACGTTACAAAAAGTCTCGGAAAGCTCTAGATCGATTTACTTCAAATTTGCACGATACTAACTAAAATTCGGAACGGACGCAAGCTATACTTTTTTTAAGCGACAACTTACAGGTTCTCTGTTAAAACCGACTCCGAGGAAGAAAATACTGTGCTTCGAAAATGTGCGATTTCGTTTTATCTCTTGGAGTCAGTGTCAGCTGGCCCGACCGGCTAACGCGCTGCTTCCCGAGCGGGAAGAAGTGCCGGTTCCTGGCACGAATCCGACCGGCGGATTAGCTCAAATGGTTCAAATGGCTCTGAGCACTATGGGACTCAACTGCTGAGGTCATTAGTCCCCTAGAACTTAGAACTAGTTAAACCTAATTAACTTAAGGACATCACAAACATCCATGCCCGAGGCAGGATTCGAACCTGCGACCGTAGCGGTCTTGCGGTTCCAGACTGCAGCGCCTTTAACCGCACGGCCACTTCGGCCGGCGGCGGATTAGTGTCAACGTCTGGTGTGCCGGCTACCCTGGGGATGGTTTTAGGCGGTTTTCCATCTGCCTCGGCGAGTGTTGCCTGGTTCCTCTTATTCCGCCTCAGTTACACTACGTCGGCGATTGCTGCGCAAACACTGTCTCCACGTACCCGTACAGAATAATTACTCTACCACGCATACATTTGGTCTGGTATGAGACGTTCCCCGGTGGGGGGGGGGGGGGGGGGGGGCTGGCTCACGGGCGTCCGAACCGCAATAAACCTGGTTTCGGTGCGGGGCGGCGGTGAGGTGGGTGGACTGCTGTGGTCTGTTGTGGGGCTATGAAACCACTGAGGGCTACGGCCGGAAGAAGCATCTCCGTCGTTTCCAGGTCCCCGGTTCAATACACAATACACAGTGTCAGCTACGATAGTAAGGCACGAAAAGCATTAGACAAACTGTTTCTCATGTATATATTCTTTCTCTTTGTATACAATTTCAATCAAAAGTTGTATAAACAACAGTGCGCTGTTTTGTATTCTTCCTTGACATTAGTTTTGCAGAAAATCAGAAAGGTATATTTATGGCTTGTCGTTAGAATACTACTATGAAATCTGAATCGTCTGAAACTTTATAATCCTATACATTCGCAGATTAAAACTATGCGAAGTACCGTTTCTGATCTTCGCATCTCCGGCAGCGGGAGAACCGAACATTCCATTCGATTTAATTTCCCAGTAAAGGTTTCGTTTGCAATAACAAGTAACAAGGCTCAAGGTCATAGGTAAGTCAGAGAGGGGTGGAGGAGGAAATGAACATAGAGAGGGGAAGAAGGAGATGGACGGAGGGGGGAGGTGGCGGGCAGAGAGAGAGGAGGAAGAAATGGGTAGAGAGAGAGGATGGGTATATCTAATACCCATACATATTTAGCAATTCCGAAACATTGTCGGATTCGCTAGTTACATAATAATTACTGTTCTGATTACCAGCTGTTGAAAGAACAGAGTTTGTCCACTTGGACTGGCTGCCGTATTTACGAATAATTTTGTTGAGTTGCTGTGGGTTACTAAAAATCTTCGTGGTGCCCTTTCGTTGTCTTTGTCGAGTGTGATTTGCACTGCCTTATCATTACAGCACAGAAGCGCTGTAACAAATACGTTTGAGAAGGTAGTGCGCAGAATCACAGTTTTGGCGAGATGTTGGTCCTCAGTTCCTATCTCAGCTAGAAACATGGGGTAAAAAGTTTCTGGTTTGACCCGGAACAGTGACCATTTGAATAGCCATTCCAACATCTGTCCTGCTGTAGATATTTTGCAGTATATTAAAAAGGTAAATTATGCGAATCGATTAACTCCTTTTGCGAAACAGGCTTTTGGGCTGAAATTACTGCTCAGTTGATGGCACCATTTTGTGTGCACCGTTCGGATTTTATGTGCAAAAACACGTTTTTCTTGGAGGTTTTTGAAGCGCACCACTTCTATACTTTAAACTAGTACAAATCGGTTCAAGCTCTGTGGTAAGATAGATAAATGGATAAACTCAAAACGCAATTTTTTTGTAATAATCTTTATCCGCTGTCGGGATACGATGGTTTAAATTCGATCCAAATGTAGCATGTGAAATTCACTCTTAAGGGGACTACACCCTGCCTATCTAACCCATGTTAATTTAGGCAAGAATTTGACCCATTTCTGAAAAAAATTATTTGATGCAGGACCTTATTTCTTCTAATTGCCTGCCCATAGTATACCTGCAAGTTTTCTATTTCAGTTTTAGTTTTCCAACCCTGTCCGCTCAACAATTTTCCATCTTCTAATTTTTTTCCTCTCATATCAAGAGTTAGTTTTCTCAGCCTTGTTCCTAAACGTTTTTTAACATGGCCTACACATTCTATTTTGCTAATAATGGCACCTCCATATGGCTTACAGTTATTACTGTATGTTACATGATGATAATAGAGTCAACTGTACTACAATCTACTTTATCCATTTTATAGTTTTTAAGAAATACTTTTTTAAATTTATTAACAAAAAATATTAAGTTTTTTCTGCAGAAAATATTTCTTTGTGAACTTCCTAATGGGGCAATATTAATGAATGTAGTACAAGGGGTGGCTTTTTATGTTATGCAGAGTCTCTGAAAATTTAATTCATTTATCTATGATAGTTTCTGATATAACGGGGCATATGAACTGAAAATTTTAGTTTGCGGGAAATTGACTTTAAAGAAAAAACTTTTGAAATTTGTTACTTACAGTTAATTTAAACAGTCCTGCTGCATATGATGGCTCTTCTTTGGCCTAAAGCAGGCCTTCCAGCTTCTTTTTCACCTTCCAGGATATTTGTCTTGCTTTCTTGGCCACATTAGGTGCAGACCTGTGTGCATCGGTTATCATCATTTTATCGCAATGTTGCAGCCCAGTGATCATCTCACCAGGATTGATTTCCAGCTTTTTCAGTACCCAACACTTTCCTAATATTACCACAACTGAATGTAATAACAGCATCATGAACTCCTAGTTTCATTGTATGCATGCCTACAAATATAGTTTTATGAAGGCAGTTCCAAATTATGCTGTTAAAACATTCATTTGGGTTCTGTGCCTGCCCATACAGACATTTCCTTAGAAGGTCAGGATGAGCCAATTCTCTGAAAATAGGTTTAATTGCTGTAATAACAGCAGCAGGAAGAGAATTCTGGTGAGAATAAGATTCTCCAGTTGCCTGAGCCCTATTGTATTTGCACCACGAAGTTTCTCCTGATGGACACAATCCATGACATGGCTTATCATCAGGAGAGGACTTCTGGAAGAATATGGCCCAAACATCTCTCTTCATTGCCTCCAGATTTTCTTTATTTCTCCTAATTGCCTGCCCATAGTATACCTGCAAGTTTTCTGTTTCAGTTTTAGTTTATCAACCCTGTCCGGTAAACAATTTTCCATCTTCTAATTTTTTTTCTTCTCATATCAACAGTTAGTTTTCTCAGCCTTGTTCCTAAATGTTTTTGAACATGGCCTACACATTCTAGTTTGCCAATAATGGCATCTCCATATGGCTTAGAGTTCACCACATTGTTGTATGCCTTACTGTCACCATCGCCCAAATATTTGGTGTGCCGTACGCCTCTTGTTTCTTCGGAGCGATGAAATATTTGTTGTACTCGATGAATTTCCATACCACCACTTGTTCCTCTAAAATTAGCCACACATTGTGTTCTTTATGTTCATTGACTTTACAACATTTGCAATATTTAGACATTATCTCCACATCTAACACTTTACCGGCATTTGCACTCGTGGCAGTCACTAATGCATTCAGAGAAGTATGTCCTCTTTTCTGCCAACTTCCATCAAGTGCAACAGCAATATCCGAACATCCATCATTTTCTTCCACTGCTTCCCTAGCAGTGCTTTCCTTACTGACGTCACATGCAGCTTTTTCTAATACTGCAGTCAGTTTTTCAAATTTATTTTGTGGTTGATGTTAAGTTCATCACTGAGAGAAATGTTCTCCCTGCAGCCATGTCTTTGCCAATGGATCGTAAGGCATAAACTAATCCAGTATTGATTTCATAAGGGCCACTTGCATCTGGTTTTGAAGAACTCATAAATAAAATCACAGCTGAGCATTTAGTGCAAATTAAATCCAAAGCAATTGCTAGGCCTTTGCTCTCACTGGCACTCTCACAAATTTTCACACTCTGTGACTCACCACTCTGACTACATTGTACAAATTTAGAAATTACATCTGATAATATTCTCAAATTTATAATAATGTTACTGCACCCCTTGTCACTTACAGTAAATTCGTTGTAACTCTCTTGAAATGGTGAGAGCTTCTTTGATGATGCACTTGTTGAAGAATTACAATTAAAAACATTGTTGCCAGGCGACATAATCTCTTGTACAAAAAGCTTTCTAAACTTGTTTCCTCTAAACTGTCGTTTCTTGAAAATGCCTTTACGTTTCGTCATCTTCAATAAACACAAAAAAACACACGTAAACAAGCGCTGCAAACTTAAGTATAACAACTATTCGCAATCACACTTGAACAAAACTAACCGCGTGTTTGAAAGTGTGTTGTTTACAAACAGCAGAAACAAAAGAATACCAACCGTTGTATTCCAAAGATAGCCAACACACTCGGGAGTAAAAACGGTATCCCTAACGTGCAATGTAGGGGATATAAAGATCTAAAATATATGCAGAAAAGTGGGTGACAGAAAAGTGGTCGTGGCACATAAACACACGTGGTAGGAAAATGCTCTTTAAATGCTCGCAAAAAAAATTTTCAGCAAAATCCTTTTCAGAGTACTTATATAAAACCTTAATCTATCGAAATATGATGAAAACCGAAAATCGATTTTTTTCGACCTGAACCACGGTGTGGTCCCCTTAAGTGAACAGAATGCGTGGAAACGGTTTAAAGTGATTCAGATAATTAAAAAAGGCATCCGTACAATAAAATTCGGATTTTACGTGCAAAAAACACGTTTTTGTGAGTTTATTTCACGCGCACCGCTTCTGTGCGAATCGGTTCACATTTTATAAGAAAGTCGACAAATAGGTATAATTAATGGTCGTCCTATTGTTTTGTGAAAGCTTACCCGTTGCCACGATGTAAGCAGCATGGTTCGAAAGACAATTAAAAAAACCTGTATCATATCAGTCGTCGCCAGAGTCGACAAAAATCTACATCTGTTGCCAAGCTATGACGGTATAATGTCAAAATTATGGTTGAGCAAAAGTTGGGAACCAGAATGAAAAACGCTCCTATCAAAGCACAAAGAGACGAATATGTCCTGGGCAGAGTTAGGGATATAAATGAAGGGAACTAGCTTCTCGACTTACCTGGCAGCTTCAAAGACATTTAAATCAAAACATCTTTACATATTCGCGTTTATTTACGAGTTACCCTACTGCCCCAGCCCAGCCTGCTCTCTTAGCTGCAAGTACTGGCACACTGGATCTTCCAATTTCTGGACCAATGTCCTTAATACTGTGCCCAAAATCCAGAAGATTCTCCAGCCATTGTATACAATGTAGAATATCATATGGCTAAAGATCATATATGTATTCATTTGTTCCTGGGTGGGGGGATGTCGCTTTACTTGTCAGTACATTACGTTACATTGCATGGGTACCAATACTAACAAGTAAAAAAGCGCGATTTACAGAATCCCAGCATGTAGGAGCCCAGAACAAAATTTTGTTTCATCGAACAATATTTATGTTTGTTTGTGAGGTTGTCCTCAGCAACTGCAGATTTCTTCAGTCCAGATAAGAGCAGCTTCAAATACACTGGTACACAGAACGAAACTGTTGCTGGTGAGGACCATTTGCATTTCAAAATGAATCAACTCAAGTAGTGTTCTGAAAGAATGGGTGTTTAAATCTCTTTGAAGTTGCCAAATAAGTTGAAAAGCTAGTCCCCTTCTTCTATGTCCCTAACTCCGCCCAGGACATATTCGCCTGTTTTGTGCTATGATGGGAGCTTTTTTCATTCTGGTAACGCTTATTCTAAATTTACGTAAGAGGAGTGTGGAATAAGTTACTTGTAAAAAGTAACATTTTGTTCGTTTTCCCCCACTAACCAGTTATTTACTTCTGAAACAACTGCCTGTAATTTTCTAATAGGATCAGGATCACGTGATCATGTCTGAGGGGGACGGCTAAATATGACCCACCTCCCCGCTGAAACCTATGGGGCTGCACACCTGAGATGTGGACTGCTGCCTGGGTACTGTCCACACTCTTCTACGGCCAACATCAGGCTCCAGACAAATCCTGTACTCGTCGCTGCATGGTCCTGGATCAAGGCTCCATTCCTGGCCTTCGCTTGGTCACCTTCAACGCGTACCACGATGCTAGGAAGTCTTTAAGCCGCGCGGGATTAGCCGAGCGGTCTAACGCGCTGCAGTCATCGACTGTGCGGCTGCTCCCGGCGGAGGTTCGAGTCCTCTCTCGGGCATGGGTGTGAGTGTATTTGTCCTTAGGATAATTTAGGTTAAGTAGTGTGTAAGCTTAGGGACTGATGACCTTTGTAGTTAAGTCCCATAAGATTTCACACATATTTGAACAGTTTTTTTGAAGTCTTTAGTGCGGAGCACTCGGCGAGTAATTAAGAGATGCATGTTACAAATTGGTTTGAGAGAAGTTAAAACACACAAATGACCTAGGGAGCAGAACGGACTAGAAAATTATGAGTCAAAGGAAAATTAAGTAAAGGTGGGAGGCATATTTGTGAAGGCGTATGGTTCTACATGCATTTGCTGAATTCCAAGAGATAACAGTGAGACAGTGCCCTTAATCGGAGGTGGATGCGTATTGTACACTGCCTACAATAAAAAAGTCTGAAAAATAAGGACAGATGTAATGGCGTGTCAGACAGCGTGAGAAGTTGAGTAGCTGCCAGAGAGAACTATGACGAAATTAAAGTGGGATTATACTGTGTCATATATGATAACCAACAGAAAATTTCACACAAATGGTCCTGAATTACAGTAACTTCTAAGAGACGCAGATTTTTCTAGGCGTAGACTTGAAGCTGAGAGAGACACACAGCTCATATTCAAGAACCATAGAGTCAGACTTTCGAATGTACATGGTGTCCACAAAGTCCAGCTATTATTTGAAAACATCATAACTTGGAAACTATTGTTGTTGTTGTTGTGGTCTTCAGTCCTGAGACTGGTTGGATGCAGCTCTCCATGTTACTCTATCCTGTGCAAGCTTCTTCATCTCCCAGTACCTACTGCAGCCTACATCCTTCTGAATATGCTTAGTATGTTCATCTCTTGGTCTCCCTCTACGATTTTTACCCTCCACGCTGCCCTCCAGTACTAAATTGGTGATCCCTTGATGCCTCAGAACATGTCCTACCTACCGATCCCTTCTTCTAGTCAAGTTGTGCCACAAACTCCTCTTCTCCCCAATTCTATTCAATACCTCTTCATTAGTTATGTGATCTACCTATCTAATCTCCAGCATTCTTCTGTAACACCACATTTCGAAAGCTTCTATTCTCGTCTTGTCTAAACTACTTATCGTCCATGTTTCACTTCCATACATGGCTACACTCCATACAAATACTTTCAGAAACGACTTCCTGACACTTAAATCTATACTTGATGTTAACAAAGTCCTCTTCTTCAGAAACACTTTCCTTCCCATTGCCAGTCTACATTTTATATCCTCTCTACTTTGACCATCATCAGTTATTTTGCTCCGCAAATAGCAAAACTCCTTTACTACTTTAAGTGTCTCATTTCCTAATCTAATTCCCTCAGCATCACCCGACTTAATTCGACTACATTCCATTATCCTCGTTTTGCTTTTGTTGATGTTCATCTTATATCCTCCTTTCAAGACACTGTCCATTCCGTTCAACTGCTCTTCCAAGTCCTTTGCTGTCTCTGACAGAATTACAATGTCATCGGCGAACCTCAAAGTTTTTATTTCTTCTCCATGGATTTTAATACCTACTCCGAACTTTTCTTTTCTTTCCTTTACTGCTTGCTCAAGATACAGATTGAATAGCATTGGGGAGAGGCTGTCTCACTCCCTTCCCAACCACTCTTCCCTTTCATGGTCCTCGACTCTTATAACTGCCACCTGGTTTCTGTAAAAATTGTAAATAGCCTTTCACTCCCTGTATTTCACCCCTGCCACCTTCAGAATTTGAAAGAGAGTATTCCAGTCAACATTGTCAAGAGCTTTCTCTAAGTCTACAAATGTTAGAAACGTAGGTTTGCCTTTCCTTAATCTACTTTGTAAGATATGTCGTAAGGTCAGTATTACCTCACGTGTTCCAACATTTCTACGGAATCCAAACTGATCTTCCCCGACGTCGGCTTCTACCAGTTTTTCCATTCGTCTGTAAAGAATTCACGTTAGTATTTTGCAGCTATGACTGAATTAGAGGTAGAGAATCGCGGTTTGCTGTAAAACTTTTAGCAGCTCTGTTTCTTCTTCTGTTCTTTGTTTCAGTTTTGACTTGGAATGCATCAGAATGGAGACAGACCACGAGAAGGCACAATGTGTCATCTGGTATGCAAAATCCAAATCTATGACAATGGTACTGCTGAATTATCAAGGCCTTTATAGGAGGCCACCACCGACAAAAACAAGTATAATAAGGTAGTAAAAAACTTTAAAGAGACAATCAGTGTCAAAGTGTATGTTTGCCTGTGCTTCAAGCACGTGTTGGCGAAGCGCAAGCAGCATTTCAACGCATCGAATTCCAGTAAGCAAGATTAACTGTACGTAAAGTGTTCCATAAGTAGTTACGCCTTTTCCGCACAAAGGGCGAATGGTCCAAGCATGGCAGCGGAAGATCGTCCTCTGCGGTATGCATTCGCGTGTTTCATGCGGGACGCCACAGATGCTGACAACGACTACCCGAAGATGTACCTTTTTCGGATGAAGCAACGTTCCACACTTATGGACATTTGAATCGCCACAGCAGTAGGATTCGTGGCACCGAAAACCCTCACAACACACTTGAACACATTCGTGATGGGCCGAAGCTTAACTATTGATGTGCCAAAATGCATAATAAGCTGACTGGCCCGTTTTTCTTATTACAGAAGAACATAACGGGAAATGTTTACCTGCGAATGCTACCACAGATCTAAGAGGTGCAGCCACCACCATCTTCCAGTATATGATAGACCTCCATAGTTGAATATGAACATGCGGGATGCGTTGAATGGCGCGTTTCCTAGGAGGTGGATGGAGTCTCGTGTTGGTCCCACCGCTTGGCCCTCCACGCCGTTACGCCAGATGTCATGCCATTGGTGTCACGCCATTGGACTTCTTTTTGTGGGGCTACGTCAAGGATTGTGCGTACACAACACCAGTCCACGTAGTTGCTGCCTTTCGTGCTTGAATCGATGAATCAATCAGAACAGTTGATTCTACAATGCTGGCCTTTACATGGACAGGACTCGAATATCGCTTTGATTCTCTACGAACTGCGCTGAAATCTGTCATAACAGAAAAAAATCGAGAGCTGTTAAATGTTTTACAACAATCTACGATGCTCTGTCTCTAATAGTTTCCAAATTATGATTTTTTCAAACGATAGCCGAACTCTATGGAGACCTTGTACATGTTCGCTCGCTTCTTCCGTAAAGTAATTGCTCACAGGATACTGGTGGCAAATTCACCTCGACGCTACATAATCTCTCTCGTCGTAAATCCGCTGTGTACATCGCCATACGACAGACGGAGTCGTTTTTTGAAAGGAAAACTTTCAGAAACTATACCGTCTAAATTGGGTCACTGTGTACTCTGCTGACATACAACGAGCCATTAGGCTCGAAATTCTTCACGGCCTTATTATCTGTGTTCAAACCGCGCCACATTTGAGGAGAAACATGAATTTTCGTAGATCTGTGTCATGTTCCTCCAAGTCAGAAGGAATACAAGAGAAACTGCCTCCTCTCAGTGCCATAGAAGAGCGCAGTTCTTTACTGACCAAAATTCCCCGTAGGCATCCATCGGAGTACATTAGCGCGTGCCTGTGTTTTAGAGGCAGCTGCGGATAGAAAATTTGTGCAGTGTAACATAAACGTCACGCAGCTTCATCTTCAAAGAGAAAACTTTGATGGCCTCAGTACAACCTCTAACTTTGATTAGTGCGTTCTGTTTATCTGTTGGGAACATTATTTAGCCTAATATGTCCACACAAACTGCGAACTCCTTCTGCATGACATGTATTTTCACAATTACATAACACATATTTCTTCCGTCTATAGTTCCATGAGAATTAAATGCAAAGAAATGGGTTGCTCATTTGTAACTTCCAGTCTCAGATCCTGCTATTTGATGTGGGTCAGCGACTACTCATGTTGAGGGGTTACCACATAATGTGGCCTCCGTGGTACAGTATTGGTAAGACAATTATAGTCGATGTGCGTATAGCCATTGCGATCTGTTTGATATCTTCGTCCACAAACGAGCTTGAAATATTTATTGCCAACATTGTCGAGTAGCGTCGAGCCCTCGTGTACTAAAAAAAGAAACAAAAAACGGATGTAGCACCACAGAGAAACAGACAGACTGTGATGCAATGGGTCGAATAGGCTCATTAACTGATCATGGAATGCTGTATAGGCTGTCAGATCTCCAAAATTTAACTGTGTGCCGGACACCCGCAAGCAACTGTATCACATTCGATCAAAACAGTTGGCGGGGTGCTTAAAAGTTACATCCATATTAAACACATAACACTAAGTGAGGAGAACTCGTAAGAAGATTTAAAAATTACAGTCGTTTGCTGAATTAGGCAGTGAGTGGCCGGTGCCACTCTGATGTAACACCCTACCTTCGACGCGCTAAGAGGAACTTTAGGTAAGTAAACAATAAAAAAACGGTCATCATCTAACATCACTACGTTTTAGTTATTTATTTATTGTGCAGCTATAACACATAATGAAGTTGCTTTCTACTTTGACTGAACGAAGTGAGCCGCAAACAGAGGCAACAAAGCATATTTGAATTCGCAGATGGGATGAAAAAAACATTTAGAACTGTGACCTCGTAATAACACGTCGTTAACGTTAATAATTAAGCTAATTTTTCCTCAGATATTAAATAACGTTTCGTGCAGTATAACATAGAGTAGCGTTCAGCACATCAAGATAACATCTCTTGTTTCGGAATGCTGGTGAAATGATACACAGCTAAAAATACAACACATACAGAACAAATACAGAACAATACACACAATACAATTAACGGTTATGATTGCGCTTCATGTGTCATTGAGCATCAGATTAAATTTCAGTTTAATTATTAATTCCTTGTTTAACTAACATTTACCGAAAGCTTTTAAATATACAGATGCTTATTGGGTTGTTATCTTCCGCAACAAGTGTTATTAACGCCCGTTAATTTACTTTTACTGTCCGTAGCGTGAAGCATATTAATTAAGTTTTTCACCTGTCTTGTTTCACTTCATGGTGAATCATTATGAGTGGTGACAGTTGCTTATTGTTTCTACGCCAATCACCGCTGATGATACGTTACCAACGAAGCGGAAGGCCTCTGGTGAAGTACTTCATTAATTAGCGATACGCCTAAAACTTTTGGACATTCGTTTAGTAGTCTTTCTGAGAATTTAGAGTAACTATCAAGAAGGACTATGTTTTGCTCTCGAATGAGTAAGTGCTTTTCTGTGTTCTCCAGTTAATCCTATATTTGGGAGGACAGCAGCTCAAAGTCCCCATCCGGCAACCCAGATTTAAGTCTTCTATGGTCTCCCTAAATAGCTTAAGGCAAATGTCTGCCAGGTTAGTTTGCAAAGGACATGGCAGATTCCCTAAGCCACCCTTCCCCACTGCGAACTTGTGCTCTGTCTCTAATGACCTCGTCGTCGACGGCGTTAAACGCTAATCTTCCTCCTGTAACACCACCAGCTAGTGCCATTCATAATTTTCAGTCGTTTGTGGATAATGTTCTACAAGTATTCTGTGGATATTTTGCTACTGTTCAGGTTTATTTCTGATTTCGTAAGAAATATGAAGGATTTCTGTACACGTAATGTAATTTGTGAAAGTATGTATGATTTACTGGTCCACGTGTAGGGCCGATAGAATTGTAACATAAGATAGGGAAAGCTACAGAGGAGTCCCTCTGTGCTGAGGAGGCAAAAGCGCGTCGATGGAAAAGGTTCATAGCGCGTGAAGAGCTTGCCAACCGAGGTCAAAGCATCAGTCAGGGGTCAGCCGTCATAGTGAGCACGTCTCTGATCCTATACGAGACTAAAATCTTTACAGCTAGAATGAAATGTTGCCTTGGATGGTCGCTGGTCCCGATAGTAAAAATGTGGAATGTTTAAACAATGCTCTGTGGCAGTTGTTAATATTAGATGAAGAACCACATGTGGGCCTCATGAACGATGGGCCGACGTCGTGCTTCCCATCGTCACCTGCTGACAACGCAATGTTTGCTTTAGCTTCGTAAATCACATGAGCCATTATTTATTGCTTTTCTTTTATGTGTGTATTTTAATTTAAGTGTACATTAAGGCTGTTATACTACCTGGTAGGTTCATCCCACGAAAACCTAAAATTTATCTGTGCATCATAATTATAAAGAGAAAATTGCCTTATTTTCCTCAAAAAGAATTGCCATAAATCTCTGTTTTCTTGTAAAACAGCTTAAGGATTAGTCTAGTTAAAAACGGTTCCAAATTTTCCTATTCTGTAATGTTGTAACAGAATCAGATTTTCGTGGGAAATCGACCAATAATACAAAATTAAATTTATTCTGACAATATTGTCCAAGAAACATTCAAGAGAAACTATTCCTTCTTCGTTTGGCTTCTATTTCTTTGCAAATTGAGGCAAGAGTATATTCATTTATGCGTGATTGTGATTACGACAGATCCATGTAAAGAAAAGCTGGGTTGCAAATTAATTTCGTTGTTACCGGTAGATGTTGCTCCATTCAGAGCCATACAGTATTCTTCCTAATCCTTAATACGAGGGAGTGTTCTGCTGGTTACTTATTGTCTCACAGCAATCTATGTGATTAATATTACACGTAAAATATGGTTCAACAGCTTTCTTATTAACAGTAAATGCAGACAGTGGGTTTAATAATTCTTGTAATTTCTTAGTAGTTATTACTTAGCTCAACATTTGACTGCAGATTTGCGCAACCTAACAGAAATTATTTGCATTGTCTTGTACGCTAATTATGGTGTGTTTTGAAGATTAATCATTAACGTCGCGTCAGATTACCTAAATGAACCATTAGTAACACGATCGCGGTCAAACTTTCTGTAAAATAACAGATCTTATGACTTGTATAGTGCAGTGTAAGAGAAGGTATTGTACTTCATTTAGCTAATAACATTCAAATGATGAAATGTTACTCCTTAGTATTTAAGATAATGTGTTGCTAATTGAACATTTATAAAATTTACATAGAAAAGTATGCAGCTTTTCTTTTGGAAAGTGATTTCTACATTGGGTAGATTAAATAACTTACCAAATGAAAGCAGTACTAAACTTAGCTCTTCTTTTTTGTTTGTTTAGATATTTGTCAAAATTTTAACGGAAACACAGACACGTAAAAACACTGACGTTTTTTGTGTTTGTCTGTTGTTGTTGGGATTACGTGTAGCAATACGAATTCCAATCCTCCACCCTGACGAGATGACGATTTGTGATCGGAGTCGACGACAAAGCAGCAGCGCCACAACACGTGTGCGAGATTTTCTCACTAAATCCCCTGAACAGAGATCACACGCTGACGTAAGGATGGAACGGGACCGTGAGAATTGTCCTAGGCCTTGGTCTTTGTAACCACACAGCACGACGTGTAAATAGTCACTCTCTTCCGGCTAGGACGAGGAAAGGAGTGGGGAGGGGAAGTGTAGGGGAAACTATATACATCATCCGTAGGCAGACTGTTTCAGCCTGAATGGTAACAGTAAAAAAATGTCGTATGTCACGACAGCTTGGGTATCCCATGGTGTAGATTCAGCCACCTATCGTGAAGGGTGCTCTTCCCCCGCGCATATTGGGCCCTTTCCTTGCGGATATGTGAGACTTGTGACCTGTGAGCGTGATGGATGCATGCATACTGTATTTGCTATTTTTGTGTTGTATGATGATGAGAGAAGGGAGAGGGTGAAACGCGGTGCTGGCACATAGCCCACTCCTCTCGAATAAACCCAAGGGGGCCATTGACGAACGGATCACCGTCAACAGTGCCCCTTCCTGAGACTCTGTGGAGAGGTATGGAATATAATCCAGGACACTAGCGGCAAGACTGGCGATCAGGAGCTTTTTTGGACTACCGCCTCTCCTCTTCTTGTCTTCCAAATCCTGGCAGTGAGAGTTTAATCCATCACCACGACTCGAACCGTTCGGCAACTAGCGGTGTCGCCGAATTCCGGGTCACCACATCAGCATTGTAACAGTGTGAGTACGTGACTTTGGGACGTCTACACAACACCCCGAGTCAGGGTCCACACAAGTAGTGTGCGCCCTGCCAACAAAGGACATTGAATCGACAACAATTGTAGAGCAGGATAATGCCGTCTGGTCTGGGGAAGCATAACTGCTCAATCGTCGTTCACTGGTGTGGCCACCAGTATCAGTTGGTCCTGTACCAAGCGCTGATGGGCTCAAGGGTCAAACTGAGACACAATTATCCAGCACCACTAGCACATTTCCAGACGCCATCAGCCAATCTTCATACGCTTGACTTTGCTCCCTAAATGACACTGCCTTCAGCGCAAGCCACAAACCACTGCTGGGTAGTACAGTCACCACCCACATAGCGAGTGGCTGTAAAGTACGGCTGCGTTGCCAACACAGCGTCAGCTATCACTGAGTTGTCTGCTCAGCAAGAACAGTCTTTTCTGAGCCATAATGTGCTGCTTACGGTTGTAGCTGCCTTTCTGATGGTATATCACAGCCAAAGATAGTGGGATCGATGCCCACCCTACCTGCTGGACGTGGGCTGGAACATCAGTCTGTTCTGCTAGAGACTAATAAATGTGTCTATGTGCAAAATGAGCATTGGAGAATTTTCCCCTGCTCCTGCCTCGTAAACCTGCACACTCCGGGCGAGGAGGCCGGAAAGGTTACTCTGACAAGCCTAACGCTGCTCTCTCACCCTCCAAAGGGGTCGACATCGAATAACATTGTCGACACCAGTACAGTATTATCATAGGTACCAAGGGCGTAACAAAGTCTTTGCATCAAACTTCTAGGAATGATACATCACGTCATGCCTAACAACTTTTCTCAGAGATAAAATGCATACTGATGCTTCCCGGCGTGGTAGGCGTACTTTTGAATTGGTTATACCCCCGAGAGGCGGCGGGGGACACACTGCGGCATTTGAATGCAATGTGTATTGCCTATATTCCAGCTCCACGTGAAAGGAAACAGGCTGAGCAAGTTAAAGTTCCCGATTCGTTTCTAAAATATCTTTCTCGCCTCAGAAACAGTAATTTTTAATGTTTTCTTTTTGAAAATAATTCTGCCAATTTACAGGGCTAGGCAGTATGCAGCACACCAGGTTATTAGACCCTGCTGGTTCGTGAAATCTCGTTGTTTCAGAGAAGGCGAATACTAAAGGGAACTTAGCGTTGGTAGGAAGCTTCAGTGGACATTTTATCTCAAACAAAAGTTGTTCCCTGTGATTTGATCTATTGCCCCTATACGTCTGATGCAAAGTTTTTCAAACACTCTGTATGCCGAATGGTCAGAGACAGTCTGAAAAGCTTGTAAGGGTGTTGCAGCGTACGATGTGCTAAGAAATAGATGTTATCAAAAAAATTCGGTACTTTGCTCCGGTTACGAGTGCATTAGCATTGAAGTTAGCCTATCAGGCTGCTGCGCGCGCAAATTCAAGCGGTCCGCCAGATGCAATTACTGCCAGTTGTTATCGTAGCACAAGACCGCTCAGCCGTTGGCTCTGGTTATATCCTAACTACCGTCCCTTGTTCAATCTTTGTATCGCTTTCTTCTTCTGTTTTACGAAACCAAATGGAGAACACGTTTGGCCACATTGTCTCTGGCGGCCCGGTTGTATTTCTGTGCGCAACGGCCTGATTGGCTAACTTCAGTGCTAATTAACTCGGAAACGATACAACGTATCGAATTTTTTTCTTAACAGTTATTTCTAAACACAACCTACCGTGCCACACCCGTACAAGCTTCTTAGAGTGTTTCTGACCACCCTGTATATACATACAGATATGCAAACTTACATCTGAAAAGTCACATTAACTCATACCCAACTGATGTAGGTTACATATAAATGTAAAGTAAATGTGTTTTGTCTTTAGTAATGCTGTAAGGTTGTTGCTTTATTTTGCTATGAAAGCGGTACTGATAGACAATAAAAGGGGGTTAAAAGCTGTGAGCTGTCTGGGGAAGTTAACCGTGCATTACTGCGCAACTGTTTCACCAGGTATCTAGTCTAGGTTTATCAAATTCCCAAACAGACTAACATTAATTATAATCTTTTAATAGTCATACAACAACCGGTAATATACGTATATATATAAAAGAGAATTTAAATAAAAAGAAAGAAATCAGTTTATATTTGGAAATTTATTTTAAGATTGATCATTCAAATTTCAGCATATTACACTCGATTCATAACTAAGCTGGTGCCTTATTTAGGATTGTGAAAATGTGAGATTCTAATCTTACGGAATACATCAAATATGGAGCCGAGATTGGGAGACTGCATACAACACTGCATTCATAAAATAACACGCGAAGAACGTTGAAGCATATGCAAGAGGAAATTAACCACAACCAACCGATTCAATTTTCACCCAAAGAAATTACGTTTGTAGCACAATCCTGTCCGTCATGTAATTACCACATACTGGTATACTAAATTCATACTAACTCTCTGTGAAATCTTCCCAAAAAGAATAGCTGAGGGCTACTTTGATGATTACACCACATGCTTCACGTGGTCAACTTGGTTTACACAAAGCGTATAACTCCACAATAATTTTGATAATTAAAATAAATTAGATTGAAAAGCAATTTACAAAAGAAAAACCTCAAACTGGTTACTAACGTCTTACTATTAACCTGATGGGTCAAACAGTTATATAAGCACGTGGTACTGGTCTCGCAAAGTACACCCTACGTGGGTTGAACATAAAGAAAAGTTGCTATATTGAAAAATATTGTCAAGACGAGACGTTATAATCACACAAGCATTCGCATTTAAGATTGATCTTAGTTAGGGTTACTGATCAACACGTGGTTCCACTTTACTCACAAAGTAGTGACAAAGCAACTACCGGAAAATAATCTGAACTTCACACGAGAATTACACTGCGCTGCAATTTAAGATAACATTAGATATTTTAGAGCTAAACCTGAAATAAAGGTGATTAAATTTTCAGTTAGACTGAACTTAAGAAATCCATTGTCCTACGGACTTAGCAGACACGCGCTTAGCCGGAGATCTTACCACTTCAGACGCTCGCCACGGACAGACCGACTAGTCCCTTCCTGAGGGGTGGCTCACAAATACAAACGGAAGTGGCCAGAGGGGCAGCTTCCTATACCAACATGACAACGGACGGACAGGACCATACTAAGGATAGAAACCTCTTTGCTTTTAGAAAGCGTAGCTACCTGTTCCGACGTTGGTCCTACTGTTCTCTAGCAGACAGGCTTGTCTTCTACCCTCAAGCATGCAACTAGAAATACATTTGCTCATTCATCCTCTCACACAGAAGGGAAGGGGGATGACAGTATCTTATCATATACAGTATATAAAAGAAAGCGGATGTAGGTTCCGTATGAGACTGTGTGACATGAATTACATATAAACTGTGTTTTAAAGTGTAGTAGTGTGACAGATCGTTCTTGTTTATGTGTAAAAGTAACACGTTCCACTACTCAGTCTCCTCCCAGATAGTCAGAAACGCCACAGTAAATTTAGAAGAGGAATTTATGCCGTAAATGACAACAGATTTAAGAAATTAAACATGAAAGGAATCCAACAGAGACCTTTCATAACCCCAACGCTCCGGGAAAAGACTGTGCAGGGTATTTTCTGGCCATGCTAGGACATTCCCAAGCAGGCTTCTCACACCCTACTTAAACCAAAAGTGTAAAGAAAAGGCAAAAGGTCACCAGCTACTTGCTAAAACACGATAATTTCAACAAATCTTTAAAATCTACTAATTTCAAACAGAAAAAAGAACACAATCTGTGACACCTATTTAAAAGATAGTGTAGACCTAATTTGGTCAGCAAGTAAAAACAATGATTCATGTGTCATTAATATGAAAACAATTTCTGGTTGTTACCCTTATGGAGTTCACCAGCATTTGCTCATTGCAAGAGCCAACTGATCACAGGAAAATTTATGACTGTTTATTAACAAGCAACATTTATGAAAATAGCAAAGGTGCCACAGCAATTAAAAAAGAACATGAAATAACATCAGTATTATAAAGCAGAACATTACAATGCACAATCCGCAAAAGAAAAAAAATGATAAGAGAAAAAATCATGTTTTACAAAGTGGTTATCGCAAAAAAATTCTGTATCTTATAAAACTAATAATTTGTAGAATTAAAATAACTTTGTGGCACTAATTTAATCACTCTACTATATTTCAGTTAGTTAGCAAACAATGACCACTGTGTCATTATACTGAAACTACAATTAATTAAGTGATTGTTACCCTTATGGGGTTCCTCACTATAAATATGTCCGATGCAAAAGCTAATCGATCACAGTCCAATGAGAATGAATAGCTATCTGATAAACGAAGCAATGCCACAGGAATGAATTTACGAAACAAAATATCACAAATCTAATACATCACACAAGAACAAACATTGATCAATAAAACAACTCTGAAAGTACAATAGTCAACATCTAAAAAAAAACACCAATAAATAGAACACCTGCAAAATACAAGAGTCAAAGTCTAAAAAAAACAATAAATAGAACACCTGCAAAATACAAGAGTCAGTCTAATAAACACCAATAAATCGAACCCCTGCAAAACACACGAGTCAAAGTTTCTGTCACAGAAACACACGTATATGCACTGGACTAAGAACCGTATAATCACTGTTCACTGGCACACTCAGTAGTTCCACTGTTCCGAGGCACAATATAAGGGGCGGTGGCGGGGGGGGGGGGGGGGGGGGTTAGTCGCCGCAGCTGTCAGTAGGGATTTTTGTCCATCTGTTGCGTGCAATCCCGCCGTCTCTGCCCTCTCATGAAGTTTCTCTTGGTGGCCTGTGTCACGTACATCTCGATTTGGTTCCATGTTTGTGTTGTCAAATTCGTGTAGTATCCTCGTTTGACACGCCAGGTTGATATTCCTGGGCAAGGATGACACTTAATGGCTCTTCTTTGTACCACCCTTAGCTACCAGAGAACATGCCCGCAATTCATTGACACGAACTGTCCTGAGAGTTTTGATGGCAGCCCGCTTTTCAAATGTGTTCATTATATTGCCAATCTGCAGGGGAGAACTAGTTCAATTTGACAATACGAATTAAATTGTTAGTAATGAAACTTGAAGATAGCTCAGCTCACCGCCTCTATCTTCTAATTCTAAGAATATAGTAAGATTCACTCCATTAAATCATAAACTGCATTGTGAAATAACAGACCTTAAATGCTACGTTACAGGCTTTTAATTAAAAAAGAGCAGGGGCATCAGCTTTGTCGGTAGTTGCAGGGGCAACAGTCTGGATGATTGACAGATCTGCCTATTGACAGGTCTGGTCTTGTAAGTTTAACCAAAACAGCCTTTCTGTGCTGGAACTGAAAACGGTTAAAAGCAAGGGTAAACTACAGCAGTAATTTTTCCCGAGGGCATACAGCTCTACTGCACTGCTAAATGATGATGGTATCCACTTGAGTAAAATATTCCGGAGATAAAATAGTCTACCATTCGGATCTCAGGGCGGGGATTACTCAGGAGGATGTTGTCATCAGGAAAAATCCAGTAAACAGTTTCAGAAGGACGTATGTTGCTGTATTTGTTCGGAAATGAAGACGCTTGCCCGGGACAGAGTAACATTGAGAGCTGCATCAATCATAACATTTCTTGGGACACTTACGTCCCAGTGGTAGTGAAAGAGTCAAGTAGGTGTGTATGGTAACTTGACATATTTTCCTCAATCGAAAGTGCTAGCTACCCGAACTACCGCTGTCTCTGAATCCAGTTGCGACGTCGAGTCACGAATTACGGCTATAGCGACAGTTATGTACAAAAAGGCACGTTTGGATTTATTGCAATAAAACTTAATTCAATTCGTGGAGTATTTTTTTCGCGGCGGCCCTGTCAAAGGCTCAGGCCGGTTATTTTAATGCGCATTGCGCAACGTAAAGCCCGCGCCATTTGTAGCAGCGGTGCGCGCAAATTAAGCCGCGTTCGCGCTCGGGACGGAACGCGACATAAATACCGAGCCGACAGGCTTTGACGCGAGCTCAAATGCCGAGTAAGCTCCAGCCCGACTAATGTCGTTTTGATGACGTAAGGCCGCACGCTGGCTAATTCCGCGCAGCCATTGCGCAAATTCTGCGCGTCACCCGGGTTTAAACGCGAGGGAGCAAATTACCGCCAAACGCTGAAAACAAAGCGCTGTCCGCCCGATGAAAGCTGCCTTAGCGGGAAACGCGCCGTGCGTTAGCTTCAAATTTATTCTGTGTTTAGCGATAAAAATGTAAATGCGAGACACTATGATTTAATAAACAACATTGAATTTCAAACCACAGTGACGTAGAAACCGTTGTCTAAAGTTTTTAACAAATCGCACTCGGCAATATTTCGAAGCATCATCAATGGCTTTTGTAAGAATTATAACATCTGTCACTGTTTGGTTAAAAAACAGATCGAATACAGTTATTGTACTGAATTTTGGCTTTACAGTAGCGACAGTTACCTCTCACATCGTTCAAGTGTTTTCTTGTTGACACAGACGTATGTTTTTAGACGTATGTGACATTACAGTGTATGGGTGTATGGTGCTCCTGTGTAGCTCAGTGAAGTTACTAACAAGTAAACCTAACAAAATGATACACTTAGATTTTGATCGCGTTGGAATACATTATAATGTAGAGCAAAATAAAAGACACATTTTTTTAATATGTGCCCATTGTGCCGTTAAGGCAGAATACCCTCGGAAAGGTAACAAACATGAAAAAATCCAAATAAAAGTTCTATGATTTTTAAAGTACGCTACAACAGCGAACTCAGATCTGTCGAGAAAGTCACTGTTTTCGAAATCCTCTCCCTCACTATTTTGTTTTTCTTTTGACATTTGACTAATAGCAAAACGTATAGTATCGTTAATACCAAGTTCAGTCGTATGTGGTGAAATGGAATTCCGAAGACACGTCTGTCAGATATAAACTAGTAATATCTCTGCATTTCTGTACACGCATCCACCACGTGTCTGCTTCAATGCCAGTTATCACATTTGGTTGTTTAATAAGCCTTTCCCAGATGCTCAGCAGGTCTACATTGCACGCGCCAACGACGATCACTTGCGTGCAGGCAGAATCTGCTGAAGACCACGGCGTGCCATTCCATCTTCCAAGCGATCATCTGCCAGCACTAGTTGATGCGTGCACAACGATGCTGTGGCGTGAGTGAAAGATGGGCCAGAGGTGTCCGTGCCCGTAGTGCCACTGCTAGTAACCGCTTTGCAACAGTTCGTATTGTTGTCTTTCCAGATGTGCTATTTTTTCTGGGACTGTATATCCTCATTCAGTTTCTAGACGATTCGCCACTTCCGGTTTCTAGGGGAGTTTAGTAAGACAGTGATCACACATGCGAATAGAGCGATCGAAATAAGGTAACGCCTGGTAGGTATGCAACACACCTATCATGCAGGTAACGTGGCTGTGATTTTATCTCACCAAAGCTACTAGGAAAACTACCGTAGTCTACGCTTATTTACGATAGTCTACGGTAGATTGAAAACTCTAGTGCTTATGCTTTTACAGCGCTCCTGTCTCGTGCCCGTCTTTGGCGTGATCGTGGCGGGTGAGAGAGAGGGTGTCCGAGATTGTGACATGCGAGCCCGAGGATGACGTTGGGCACTTTTGCATCATTACAGAGGATATTAGTAGGCACCTTTGAGCCATATTTCAAACTCTTACATCGCATTTGGAAAATATTACGGGATTTCGAAAAAGTGGCCTTTTAAATTGTGTTGCACAGTGTAGTTTTTCTCGTTCATATTACCATTTTTAGATCAGTCATCTTACAGTAATATGTCAGAGTACAAAATGCAGATGGACTGAGTACCTGTATAACGCGCACATGACCACATAAGAGACAGCTTCAATAAAATACTGCCTATGCCAACGTCATAAAAGGCTGTTTAATAAAATTGCGTTCAAGTGTAAATATTTTATACTTGACTGCAATTGTATAAAGCGTTGTTTAGGATCAGCCTTTTATGACGTTTGTCATTGAAATTGTCTCTTATATGAGCATGTATCAGTTATACACACGATGCGGTCCGTCCGTATCTTATATACTGATATAATACTTTACCATGATTCATGTGAAGATAGTTGTATGAAGAACAGAAACTAGTTATCAGATTTTAAGATCGTATCTTACTTGTTTTCTAGACAATTTTAAAAATTTTGTCGTAAAATTATAAATAGCTTCTATTAATCAAACCTATTTGTGCTTTTGGAGAAGAACTGTTTATACGTTATGGGATCGCGAAGTACTTAGGAGTCTCTCACGTTGAGTATAGCTGAAAATCATATGCAGCTTGTAAGATGTCGGATAATTAAACATTCACTTCTGCAACTTCCGTTTATTGACATACTGTACAGATTCGATGGTGGTCAGATAGCATGGACCCAAAATAGTCGCGTGAGTTATGAGTGTGGCTAACCTACGTACTTCACAAGCTAATGTTATATCAGATGGCTAAACGAGTAGATATTACGGAAATAGCAGCTAAACGTCGTAAAACTGCTAGATTTACAGGTATTTATAATTTGAAAACTCCTCACAATTTGTCACCTTTATGATATTCGAGTTGTTCTATAATTTTAGCTTAGATGTTTGTAAACAGTGAATTTTAGGAGAAGAGAGTATAGTTGTAATACAGTAAAAGAAAATTGAGCGTTATTGTTTCTCTTTTCATTGACTGCACTGTCAGTAGGCGTCCGCGCAACAGTTCAGTAAGGCAAGAATGACAGTTTGTCATTTATTTGAACACCTGAAGAAAATCGAAGACCTTAATTATGTTTTGCAGCAATGGGATCTGGCTCCCGCACTTCCGAGTTCGACTTTGTACGTGAGGCACCGCATTGTTCATTTTAACTGTGTAAAACTAATCAGAGCATCTTTACAAAAAATCAGAATTGGAGTACACCATACCTACGTTATTCGGGCGTTCGATCTCGTTATCAAGAAACAATACGTGGTGTATAGGCCTCGCAGTGGCCTCCCCAGTCAACAAAACCGACTGATGATCGCTACCAGCAAAGTGCGGCTTGTGTTTACCCCGAAGAGAACGAAACAAATGTGCGTGGTGTCTTTTTGAGGCCATTGCGAGGGCAGTGTCCACCACAAAGGCTTTTACATTAAAGACCCATATGTCACAGTTGAAACCATAGTCCGTGACAGGGTCCATGGCCTCTGGGCACAGGATGCACAGTAAACAGCTACGCAGCTTGCCTATCAGCGCTTGATCTATTTCCGCATTCCGTACTGTGTAAACTTCCGTTATATTTCAGCGTTCTGTCATGTTTTTCATGGGCGAAATTACGATTGATTGATTTCTGTGTGGAGACCTTCACTGCAGCGGCGTTGTGTATGATTCCAGCGGGTGAATGTGTTTGCCAAGAAGCGGCATGGTGTCGTTCCCAGCTGCACAAGCGAAGTTAACGGCTTCGCGGCAAGTTCCTCATATCTGGAGAAATGCTGCTGCAATTCGTTGTATGATGGATCCCTCCCGATCAGCACGGAGAACAAAGCAAATATATTACCGACGTTTCGGCCGACTTGCTGCGGTTCTCTTCAGGACAGTTAACCATCACGAAGAGAACCGCAGCAAGTCGGCCGAAACGTCCACAGTTGAAGGATTCTTTAAAAAAGTAACTCTTTTCAATTTTCTTTTTTCGTTTTCGTCACACCCTGAATAGAAAATGTGGATGTTGCTAATAGCAAATCTCCGAAAGTTTTTGATCGATTGCTTTAAAATGTTGACACAACATTCTATCAGTATATGCGCGTGTTTTTAATTACCTGTTTTTAAGATACGTAATATAGTTTTATTTATTTTTATAAATTTGATAATGGGGAAACGTTATTACCAATAATCTTAGGTATCTAAAAACATGCATATATTAAAATGCAAACGTAGTGTCAAAATTTCAAAGCAGTCAGTCAAGAACTTTCGGAGATTTTGAACAAACGAACATATTCATTTTTATTTATATAGATGATACGTTCCAGTATATGACTGTCTCTGACTGCACAAACCAACAGATGATAACGTCATGGTAGATTCCACCAACGAGTGACAGACTGTAATCTTCCGATTTTCCAGTTATTTTTACTTTACTTCTATGGAGGAACCCCCTTCCCATCACACATCGGTGACACAAAGCGAAGAAAGTCGTCTGAGCCAGTCTGCTTGCGACCTACGTAAACTTCGTTCCCTGTGTAGTCGTATCAAGGCCGATTTATTGTGCTTCAGAAGCAGAGATGGGTAACCAGCCTATACAGTTGGACTAAAAAAACATGGAAAACCGCCCAAAATGACACCCAGTCTGTTCTGTTTAAATAACATTCATTAATCCGCACATCCAATCCGAGTCTCACTCAGCTCCCTGCCAAGCAAACCAGCTGAGCGACCAGGCTAAATAAGTGTCTCATCTAGCAAGGGAAACTCCCCAACGCAGCCAGCTCAGATTTAGTGGCAAGAGGGCCCAGTGTACAGCCCGTCAAAACCTGAACACAGATCAAGCATGCAAACAGGAAGAAGGTGTACTGGACTGTGAAAAAAAAGTAATAATACTGAATGGTCCCTGCTTAAGAGTGCGGAGGAGACAAGCGATGACTTCGTGGTTAAGTGGTCACGTTTTGGTCTAAAAAGCGGGCGAGCCATGTTGAAAACTCCCTTGTTGTTGTTGTTGTTGTGGTCTTCAGTCCTGAGACTGGTTTGATGCAGCTCTCCATGCTACTCTATCCTGTGCAAGCGTCTTCATCTCCCAGTACTTACTGCAACCTACATCCTTCTGAATCTGCTTAGTATGTTCATCTCTTGGTCTCCCTCTACGATTTTTACCCTCCACGCTGCCCTCCAATACTAAATTTGTGATCCCTTGATGCCTCAGAACATGTCCTACCAACCGGTCCCTTCTTCTTGTCAAGTTGTGCCCCAAACTCCTCCCCAATTCTATTCAATACCTCCTCATTAGTTATGTGATCTACCCATCTAATCTTCAGCATTCTTCTGTAGCATCACATTTCGAAAGCTTCTACTCTCTTCTTGTCCGAACTATTTATCGTCCATGTTTCACTTCCATACATGGCTACACTCCATACAAATACTTTCAGAAACGACTTCCTGACACTTAAATCTATACTCGATGTTAACAAATTTCTCTTCTTCAGAAACACTTTCATTGCCATTGCCAGTCTACATCAGTCTACATTTTGTATCCTCTCTCTTCGACCATCATCAATTATTTTGCTCCCCAAATAGCAAAACTCCTTTACTACTTTAAGTGTCTCATTTCCTAATCTAATTCCCTTAGCATCATCCGCCTTAATTCGACTACATTCCATTATCCTCGTTTTGCTTTTGTTGATGTTCATCTTATATCTTTCTTTCAAGACACTGTCCATTCCGTTCAACTGCTTTTCCAAGTCCTTTGCTGTCTCTGACAGAATTACAATGTCATCGGCGAACCTCAAAGTTTTTATTTCTTCTCCATGGATTTTAATACCTACTCCGAATTTTTCTTTTGTTTCCTTTACTGCTTGTTCAATATACAGATTGAATAGCATCGGGGAGAGGCTACAACCCTGTCACACTCCCTTCCCAACCGCTGCTTCCTTTTTCATGCCCCTCGACTCTTATAACTGCCATCTGGTTTCTGTACAAATTGTAAATAGTCTTTCGCTCCCTGTATTTTACCCCTGCCACCTTTAGAATTTGAAAGAGAGTATTCCAGTAAACATTGTCAAAAGCTTTCTCTAAGTCTACAAATGCTAGAAACGTAGGTTTGTCTTTCCTTAATCTTTCTTCTAAGATAAGTCGTAAGGTCAGTATTGCCTCACGTGTTCCAACATTTCTACGGAATCCAAACTGATCTTCCCTGAGGTCGGCTTCTACCAGTTTTTCCATTCGTCTGTAAAGAATTCACGTCTGTATTTTGCAGCTGTGACTTATGAAACCGATAGTTCGGTAATTTTCACATCTGTGAACACCTACTTTCTGTGGGATTGGAATTATTATATTCTTCTTGAAGTCTGAGGGTATTTCGCCTGTCTCATACATCTTGCTCACCAGACGGTAGACTCTTGTCAGGACTGGCTCTGCCAAGGCCGTCAGTAGTTCCAATGGAATGTGGTCTACTCCCGGGGCCTTGTTTCAACTCAGGTCTTTCAGTGCTCTGTCAAACTCTTCATGCAGTATCGTATCTCCCATTTCATCTTCATCTACATCCTCTTCCATTTCCATAACATTGTCCTCAAGTACATCGCCCTTGTATAGACACTCCCTTGTGCTTTTTAAATTTTTTTTTCGCTATTCGCTGTATTCAAATTTGTGGTCTGCGACGTGGTGTAACGTCCGTTTACAACAGAGAGGTGTAAGGAAGGGACCTATAATGAAAGATGATTCTGCTCAACTACTCTAATAGCAGGCGAAAGGAAATGGCTTTCGAATGGGAAATGCAAACCTTTGATGCAAGGCGACAAATCAACCGAATCCTCCGCCGGAAAACGTCTTTTGTACGCGGAACTAGTAACAGTACGTGTGTCATGCGATAGGACATAATTTGTACGCCTGTTGAGTGGGTGATATACGTCTACTTGCCCGATTTAAGCGTACGTATGGGTGTGAATATGATCACTCCCAAGGAAATGATGGAAACATAATATATTGTTGCATAAGCTGCATCAAATGAACGCGACAGTTTCACAATCACACAGTTTCTCTGTGTTCTGTCAAAACATATGTTTTTCACGGTTTTGATGTTGCTTTCCGTTTTAACAGTTTTACTTGAATTCCGTTGTTGTGGCGTAGTTCACATACGTTTCTTACCACATAACTTATATTCTATAACCAATGTATAGTATGACAACACCCAAGACCACAGAAAGAGAACAAACATTTCAATGATCGGCCGGCTCGCACGCTTCACAGTCCAGTACCGTGACCACTTAACCAAGACGTCATGGCTATTAAAAACTACTCAGTGTTGTACTGGTTAAACTTCAACCGTTCACTGTTTCTATTTTGCTTTCTTTTCACGGTTCAGTACACCTTCCTCCTTGATCTGTGTTCAGTTTTTGACTGGTTATCCACTGGGCCGTCTTACCACTAAATCTGAAGGGGGTACGATGGGCAGGTTCCCTTGTAAGAGTCGTCACGCGCTTTGTGGCCGATATTTGCGATTTCGTTTTTGCATAGTGTAGATGGCGTCGGCCAAAATAAATACTGCTCAATCTGTATTTTGTGCTCTTTCCGGTGTCAACAGAAAATATAGGTTCACAACAATTCCATATTTCATTCTTTTAATTTTTACCACTATGCAACAACGCTACTCAGTCGCTGATAAGAGTACTGATTATTCTTAGTGTTTTCTTGTCCCTATAAACGAATATTCTTATAAAAAAGCTAGAAATAGCTTAATTTGAGATCGCTGTATGGAATAAGTCCATAACGTTACACTTCTAAAGAAAATTTTTTTAAACGAGGAACAAACTATCATTTTTCGTTTACGCTGGACATTACGTGAAACCCATGAGCACTATTTGTAAGCCAAATGACATTGTAAGTATCTAGTAAGGCAGCAGATAAAATGCGCTTGACAGATAAAATGCGCTTGACGGAGGACTAGATTAGCGTTTAACGTCCCGTGGACAACAAGGTCATTAGTGGTGAAACATGAACTCGGATTAGGGAGAGATGGGGAACGAAATCGACCGTATCCTTTCAGTGAAACCATCCCGGCATCTGCCTGAAGCGATTTAGGGAAATCACGTAAATCCTAAATCAGGACGGCTGGAGGCCGGTTTGAGCCATCGTCCTCCCGAATGCGAGTCCTGTATGCTAACCATTGCGCCACCTCGCTCGGTGCTCTTGTCGAGTTTTGCGTAAGGAAGTCGGTATGTGCATAGGGCGTCTGATATCTAGCCATTTTTGAGATAACTGTGGAAGTGTCGTTACGAACTTCCTCTGACTTCAATTGTATTTGAAATTTTAACTACGTGTTGCACTGCAGCAGACCCACTATATTTTGCGGTTGCTTACAGACAGATCTGAAGTACCAATTTCCATCTACATTCTCATCTGCTGTGGAAATGCACACACAAACACAACACATGTTTTTGCAGAGCTTTACTCACAAGCCATAGTTTTTTACTTTATAGAGCACAGTATTTATGCAACTACTGAGTACTGTGTGTCTAATCCCTGTTGATATTCGCTTGTTTCTATATTAGTTTGGTACCATGTTTATACTCTCCCTATGCGCTCTCGCTCGCTCGTATATGCGTGTGTGTGTGTGTGTGCGTGCACCTCTGTGTGTATACCGATCAGCCACAACATTATGACCGCCTACTTAATAGCCGGTACGTTCATCTTTGGCACATATAACAGCGGCGACGCCACGTGGCGTGGAAACAATGAGGCCTTGTTAGGTTACTGGAAGGAGTTGACACCACATCTGCAGGCACAAGCCACCTAATTCCCGCAAAACGCGGGTAGGGGGCAATAAGCTCTGACGCCACGTTCAATTGCATCCTAGTTGTGTTCAGTCGGGTTCAGATCTGGCGAGTTGCGAGGCCGGCACATCAATTGGAACTCTCCACTGTGTTCTTCGAACCACCACGCTCCTGGATTTGTGACGAGGCGCATTATCTTCTCGAAAAAGCCATTGCCGTCAGGAAACATAATCGTCAAGAAGGAGTGTACCTGGTCTGCAACCAGTGTACGTTAGTCCGTGGCTATCATGGTGGCTTGCACGAGCTCCACTAGATTCATGGATGCCCGCACGAATGTTCCCCATAGCATACAATGGAGCAGCCGCCAGCTAGTGTCCGTTCTGCAGTACAGGAGTCAAGGAGCTGTTACCTTGGAAGACGACAGATTCGTGCCCTCTCATTGACGTGATGGAGAAGGTATCGGGATTCATCAAACCATGCAACACTCAACGTCCAGTGCCGGTGGTCACGTGGCTATTTCACTCTTAGTTGCCGATGTCGTTATGTTAACATTGACACTTGCATGGGTCGCCGCCTGCGGAGGCCCATCGTTAGGAGTGTTCGGTGCACAGTGTGTCCAGACACACTTGTACTCACCCAGCATTAAAGTCTGATGTTAGTTCTGCCACAGTTCGCCCCCTGTCCTGTTTTACCAGTCTGACCAGCCAACGACGTCCGACATCTGTAATAAGGGGTAGCCACCTAATCTCACAATGTCTGGACGTGGTTCCAACATGGTTTCGTCACGTATTGTAGACTCTCGCCATGGCACTCCTCGAATATCCGACAAGGCCGGCCGGTGTGGCTGAGCGGTTCTACGCGCTACAGTCTGGAACCGCGCGACCGCTACGGTCGCAGGTTCGAATCCTGCCTCGGGCATGTATGTGTGTGATGTCCTTGGGTTAGTTAGGTTTAAGTAGTTCTAAGTTCTAGTGGACTGATGACCTCAGATGTTAAGTCCCGTAGTACTCAGAGCCGTTTTTGAACCACCCGAGAAGCCTTGCAGTTTCCCAAACGCCTGTGCCGAGCCTCCCGGCATCGCACTCTGCCCTCGGTCAAACTCAGATAGATCGCACGCTTTCCCCATTCTACACACGGACAGCACGCTTACTGATACTGCACGCACCGTGCGTGTGTCTGACTAGCAGAATTCTTGACTAGGTGACGCTGCTATCGCCTGGACGAGTTTATATCAATAATATGTCGGTGGTCATAATGTTCTGGTAGATCAGTGTGTGTGTACATTAAATAGTGTGCCACTGCGTAGTGTATTGTAGTCCTTTTCAATCTGTTTCCCTTTTGCTTACGCCTTCTGTATTTGAAAGATCCCCTCTGTTAAAAATTTATAGTATGGCTTGTGGATTTATTTTAGTATTGTTTGTCAGGTCATTAAGCAACTTCATAGGAGATCGTTCAACCGAAGCATAAACATGTCTCTTCTCATGTCTTCTTCCTTCCACCCCACAGCCTGTCTTTAACACTGCCAAACGCAAAAGCACGTCTTATCCAATCCAGAAGTGTTGGGTTTCGCGGTGGAGTCTTATTAACTCTTTCGGCACATAGTCTCATTGTCGGTCCTGTGGGTTATCGTTCGTGCAGTCTCACACTTGTCATTAAGCGTTCCAAAATAGTGTAGCTATGACCGCTTACATCTGCTACGGCTACAAATTAAAGCTCGACCGTGACTGCGGAAACATGTAAACATGAATTCCAACAATTAATTCCAACATTTCCTTATAAGAAGGAAAATAGTTACCGACCTATGCAGTAACAATTGATACCAAATAGAGGTTACAGGGGTACAGGGATTCTCGCCACCCTATACATCTGTCGATGACCAAAGTAACGTGCTGGATCCTCACTACCACGAATCGATAATCCGGTCACAAATATTACAGTTTCAGCTGCTGAATGATAATACAGACGTTCGCAGCTCTGCTGAAAGCTTACATAATTTCTAGAAAGTCTGTTCTACGTAACTTATCGTGCGAATGGGAGGAAAAGGGAACTTAGACGAGACGTGCAGCGGTCAGAGCAGTTTCGTCGGCGGGCCACGGCTTCGCCGGTGATGGATGGCCGCCGTGTGCTCCCCTGAGGCCGATCGCCGCGTCCGGCCGTAATTGGTTCGTCGCGGCAGCAGACGTGCGCAGAGTTCTTCGGCCACAGTGGCGTGGGACACCGCAGCTCTCCGGTCGCAGCGGTAAATGCAAGAATTCACATCCTTTTCGTCAAAAGTTGAAGAGGAAGGAGGCACGGCTGCAAGAGATGAGGAGAATAGGGGTGGGGGTGGGGATGTCTTGACACCCCCAAAAGCGTTTTCGTAAAAGTGTTTGTCTCCAAATACTCAAAATGTGTGTGAATTACTAAGGGACCAAACTGCTGAGGTCATCGGTCCCTAGACTTACACACTACTTAATCTAACTTATGTTAAGAACAACACACACACCCATGCCCGAGGGAGGACTCGAATCTCCGCCAGGACCAGCCGCATAGTCCACGACTGCAGCGCCTGAGACCGCTCGGCTAATCCCGCGCGGCTGTTGGTGGACTCATCAGACAAACTCGAGGCACCGACAGTTCTGCAGTGATGGCCTATACACGCTCTCGTGAAACGGCCACACTTACCTGTGTCACTGCGTCACTGTTATCCGAATATTTTCGCTGTGACTTCATGAACCGCATTCCGATGAGTCACGTCGGTTGCCGTGCACCGTCGTCCACTCCGAACTCTGAACACACGTTGAGATTAGCACTAACGTTTCCTTCATTACGAGCACTAGGAACCCAGGGTAGCACATTACTGATGTCGATACAATCAGGACCGTGCACAGCTTTCATTCTTCTACGGATTCAAGTGAAGGTACATTTTCTGCGGTTCGAAACTCGTTTACAAAACGCTGTTTCTCAGGCATCGCAGTACTTATGTTACAGACGCTACAGTTCGAAGCCTTCTAGCGGCAGAGGGCTGTAACTTGCACCAGCGAAGCGAGAAAGATGACCGAGTAATATTCATGACATGTAATACGTGAACCGGTATTGAGAATACAATAAAAATGCGGAGGCATTAGTTTTCAGCACGTCCTCGTATAATCTGTGTTTAACTCAGGTCACTTGTTTGCCTGAGAGTCTCTCCATGTAGATGGCTGCTGTTCGGAGTGACACTAGCACGGAGATGGAACATGTCGAAATCTCTGCGGAGCCTAAGACTCTTCAGGAATTTTTTTCCTTTCACATTATTTGGCTCCTCCAGCAACAACTAAACCGTCACATTCTAACCTAACCTAGACGTCGCCTCTGACGGAGAAACCAGCCTGAAAATAGTAAAGGGAACATAATTATCATAAAAAAGTGACCGGTTGCAGTTTTTTCAACTTTTGAACATATATTAAAACTAATGCCTAGTAAGATGTGTCGTAGACTACAGCGCGCTGTGCTATACTGCTAGACGGGAAAGAAATTCTTTGTGTGTCTGTATGCCAGCTGCGAAAAGTCATTCCAGCAAAAATTCCAGGCGCTGCAGAAGTCTCAGTCTACATTAACGTTCCATACCGCCTTCTGGGACCACCAGCTTCGTTCTCTCCTCTGTCTGTCTGGAGTGTCTACAATTTCCTTCACATTTCGTTACGGCCGAATTATTTTCTGTCTTTCTTATTTATTCAGTATTTTTAACGTTTAATGTTGTGTCCAGAATGTAATATTACTAGGGGGACGGGGGGCATTCGTTAGGAGCTCAAGAAATATGTCATCCTCTACGACAATCATACTGAAATACGCGGAAATAGATTGGCTACAGTTCAGGTGTCAGAATGCTTCATCCTCATCATGGTCGTCCTGGCATAGAAACTAGACACAATTTTTCTTTTCAGTCAGTATCTTTCTACCTAGAGCTCGAGAAAAATGTTCCAGGGACCTAAACTCGCCATGTTGGCCTTTCTTCCCTTGGACTGACCTGCCATATTGGTCAATGCAAAACGGCTCAATAAACTAATGCATGACGGTCTTCATTGCAGACTTCAGACTAGTTATCAGCCAGGTTAAGGATGCACTGCTTGATGTGTTTCAGAACTACTAGATACTGTACACCACAGTCAATCCCACCTTGTGACTGGAACATTCCGCACAAGCCCTGTCGATAGTCTTATTGGAGCAGGTATCCCACCTTCAAAACAGATAGTATAGGAGTGCGGACCTACACTCGTCAGGAGAGAGCCGGGCAGGATGCGGTTATGACGACGTAGTCCGCTGAGGACACAATCCTGGGACGTAACAATAGTCATCGAAAAGTCTTAATTGATTACGTGGATTATATTTCCTCTGGGCCATAACACCCTTGTTGCACGATGCTGCTGTAGAACCACAACGTGACTCGTGTAAAAACAGGAAGAACAACACCGTTTATGGTAAGATATGTACTGGGAACACTTCTTCCTCGCGATGACTTACCCGCCTACTTCACAGATGATGATCCCATTTAGTGTATTCCTCGTCCTGTAATGCAAATAGATTGCTGTGGTACTACAATGCTCAAAGTATCAGATACAGTTCATGTAAAGTAACTTTCCTGCAGACCCTCTAATATCCTACCGGCACAGTCATCTGACTATACAAAATCGTTATCACAGGAGACTCTGGCAATCAGCCCAGCCCAGATGTAAATTAATACTACGATGTTACGAATATCAGGAAAAATTTGGAAATTTGTGGTAAGATCTTATGGGACTTAAACTATCTTACGATAAGGGCAACACACACACCTGTGCCCGGGGGAGGACTCGAACCTCCGACGGGGAGAGTCGCGTGGACCGTGACAAGGCGCCTCATACCGTTCGGCTAACCCGCGCAGCCAAAATATCAGGAAACAAGTTAGTAGTGATTTGACCATCCTTAACCCTTGTAAACTCAAATTTATTACAATAAGTGGCATTTCAAAAATGGTACCCCTCTTATTAGATCCTGAGACATTTAATACCCGTAATTCTATCACATAAATCATTCAGATATACTTAACAAAACTAATTCTTTTGTGAATAATAGATTTTGAAAGAACATTCGAGCTCCCAAAGTTCTATCATTATTCGAACTATTGTTGCTCTGTGCCGGCTGGAGTGGCCGAGCGGTTCTAGGCCCTTCAGTCTGGAACCGCGCGACCGCTACGGTCGCAGGTTCGAATCCTGCCTCGGGCATGGATGTGTGTGATGTCCTTAGGTTAGTTAGGTTTAAGTAGTTCTAAGTTCTAGGGGACTGATGACCTCAGCTATTAAGTCCCATAGTGCTCAGAGCCATTTGAACCATTTTGTTGCTCTCTGACTGATTTTCGAAACAAGTATTAACAGTCGTTCGCTAAACGAATGCTTTTGCATCAACTAATTAACGACTAAACAGTTAGAAAAAGCCGCGATTAACAGTGTCAAGCGCTCTATAGAAGCATCAAGATCGGTTCAAGTAAAGGTCGCCAGCATTGCTTTCAGCAACGAGACAGGATTAAAAATGTCACTTCCCTATACCACAAAACGCCGCGTAGCATTCTAACTATGTTCAGAAAGATTCAGAAGACCGACTACTGGGAAACGTACATCGCTAACAATACAAATACTACCCCTTTCACCCATATGACTCGTAGCTAAATCCACCAGTAATCTCCACTAAACAAATCAGAAATACAA
The DNA here is from genome assembly GCF_023864345.2 of Schistocerca serialis cubense. Lineage (NCBI taxonomy): Eukaryota > Metazoa > Arthropoda > Insecta > Orthoptera > Acrididae > Schistocerca > Schistocerca serialis. Next base: position 402,103,646 of record NC_064642.1, on the reverse strand, counting down.
AGTCAGTTGGTCAAAAGACACAGAAACATACCACATTTCAAGATTCACGGAAAAAAATTGAATTTGTTAGCTTCAAGTATATCTCACGAAATTCCTTAAATAATTTACACTGGGGCTCCCTTATCCATGGCCGAGTAGGGCTGTCGGACTACCACGCTGCAATCGTTATGTAGATTTACAGAAAAATTCTTAGCGCCTAGAAGAGTACTCAACTCGAACGCTGTCGACTACCGAGTACTTATCACTCCTTTCTTAGAGAAATTTGTCTCTAGCGGAGAAAACTGCCTTATTGATACCTAGCCCTAGCAGACGTAGACTTTCTCAAAATGCCTTTTCAACAGCTACTCTGAATTTATTTTTAATTTATATAGACTGACCTCAAGTGCTACATGAATTCAACATAAGTACTGTCTGTGTAACCTTTGTTAACGACGTTAGAATGGTAATTTCATACAAATGCTAATAAAATGCTCAAAACATTGCAACTACATGTCTGCAAACGTCTGCGTGCTGAGATTCAAGGGCAGCAGTAAATGACAAAATTCCTATGAAACTAGAGTAAAGATAATACTGAAATAAAAACTAAACCGTGTTGACAGTAAAGGAAATCTGTTCGAAAGCATACACAGGTGCACATTGCTGCAATCAAAATCTGCCCGGTTTACGAGTCAGGTTCCGTCGACGATGCACTGGAGCTAATCTTAATCATACACAGTCGAGTTACTGTCAGCATATTCCACAGACCATCCTGTGCAATTGATTCCTCTCACCTGGAATAAGATGTTGCCGACGTAGACGTGACGATGTTGTGTGTTATCATCTCGAAAGACGAACCCACCAATGTCGGCCACAGAGCTGGACAACCAGTTGGGAGATACTTTCCAATGTTACACAGTCCTCTCCTGCGACGCCGATGACATTTGTACACGATTGCACGTCCGCCCCCCTCCCCCCCCCCCCCCCCCTCTATCATCCCAAAACACGATGACCCCTCTCTCTGCTTAGCTTGTGGAGCAGCATTACCGAGATATGTATTGGTGCTCGGCTGCCTCCACACATTTCTACATAGATCGTTAGATGTCAAACAAATCGTATACTCGTCGCGTGAAGGTTCCATTCCTGGTGTAGGCAGTAACAGAGCATGACGGGCATGACAACAGGTAACGGTCTTATCTCAAGATGACGCTGACGTCCGTCGGGCAATTAAATGAGGCATACTCAAGGTCAGGATATACCTGATACTAGTCACGTGTCCCATTCTTTCCACCGGCCAAGCCTCTGAGGTAACTGTGTGTGGTACATTGAAGGTCAGGATGTAACTATATACATCGCCCATGCCTGTATGGCACATACGTGACATATAAATGGCGGGAAGATGAAATTCACCCGCCCATTCGCTGGCGCTGAGACAGATAATGATGTATGACGATGGCGCCCCCTCCCTGCCGTCCCCCCACCCTTCTTCATCAAGATAGAGACGAAGAATGCCAGGAAATCCTCTCCACCTGTCCCCCCCCTCATTATTACTATTATTATTATTATTATTAATATTGAGTGAGTTCCGTCATTTGTGCTCTGTGCACCATAGTGGGAAGACCATCAGCAACAGAGTTATTCTACTTTAAAAAGTGCCAGGAAATGTTACCACAATTTATGACGTAAGACATGATGAAATTCCAGTGTGTGACTTGGTTGCCGTTTAATCACTATAATTTAACAACGTCATGGCGTAGTCCGCAAAATAATGTGAAATATTAACATAATTTGTGACATAAGATACTTTGACATTACAGTATGTGACTGAAACACGGCTGCATTACTGTAATTTATGATGTCATAGCATATTCTGCAAAATCACGGAAAATATGAACATAATATATGGCGTAAGATTTCTTAACATTAGAGTGTATGTTCTGGGCACTGCTGAACTAATATCTATTAAATAACGATGTCATGACATTTTTTTCTGTAAACACTGCAAAATAACACCACTTCCCATTACTACCCATAATTTGTTACAATTTTTGACAAATTTTACCCAAATACACACTTTCCAACGCCATCAGCCGAAGACACACTTAAATATGAGATTTAGCAATTAGCACAATCCTATATTTAAACAAATACGCCGATATCACATATTAGATTATTAGTACATCATGATATTTTAACAGATGCGCCCATATTCCACGTTAAACACCTAATCTGTGAGGAACTTGCCCCTTCATTATCAGTGTGTTAAAGGGAATGACATCATAGTAAGGTTGCCTCAGGGAAGTGTGACACTATTGGGTTGTATAGCAGACTTGTAGGTAACGACAGAAAAAATTAAACATACAACACATCACTAAATTTATAGTGTAAACAACAACCCCCTCCCCCCCCCCTAAAACAGCTGAGAATATAATAGACTGATAGAGATCCAATTAAAAAGGGAAGTGGAGACCAACACGTATTCGTCTCTGTGTGAATCTGGCAATCGCAAGCCACTGTATGGTTGCTCGGGTGCTGCTGCTGCTGCGACAGCCCAATGCTGCCAGACCGGCCGACCGCTTCGCTACAGACTGTAGGCTGAGGTTCTACCGTAGATGCTGGCTACAGCTGCAGAATTCAACAAGCCTTAACCACTAGCAACGGCGAGAAACACCCCACGCATATGATGAGTGAGAGAGGGGTAGATGAAGATTAGTGTCTCTCTCTCTCTCTCTCTCTCTCTCTCTCTCTCTCTCTCTCTCTCTCTCTCTCTCTCTCTCTGTCACACAGGCAACGGCCAAAAAGCATTCCATGCACGTGTGATAAGACTAGCCTGCTATTTGAAACAGCTAGAAGCGGAGAAGAATGGAACCAGTCTTAAAAATGATATAATTTTTTTAATTATATTTTATAGCTCTAATTCCCAAGACTAAGTCCAGTGAGGAGTCGTTATTAAAATCATCACTACACAAGGGGCTAATCTTCCATCAGTGTACTACTCCTTCGTTATTTTCCTACAACTCATTCCTCAAGTATGAAATAGGTGGGTTCCTATGATTTCCGCATGACGAAGAAGGACTGCTATAGATTTTCTTCCCTTGTTGAAGACGACTTTATAAACCATTGCAAGTTTGTTCTTGGATGCCGGAAACCTTCTAACGTCACTGTACACTTACTTTACGTTGATTTCGTTAACACTCGCTAATTTGAATTTTATCCTCTCCACGGACCTGTAACTTTGTAACAACGTACTGTTCGGTGCGTGGTTGTGTCTCAACAATGAAACAGTGCTGGCAATATGGATGACTTGTTAGTTTTATTTTTGTGGCGACGCGATGCTGTTGGTAATAAATCATTAATAAAATTATGTGCTGCTGAATACGTCCGTGAGCTGGCAGATTTACCTGTACCGGCTTCTAGTTTAAGAACTTATTTTTAATCTGGCATGGATTTTTCCTAAATGTTTGCGATTGTGGTCTTCGTCGTATAATATCTTTCATTAGGAATCTTCTCTAATACACACATCGTAGTTTGTAAAGTCCGAAGTATAGGCGTAGGCATTCGTCAGTGACCTATGTTTCCTACCACATCAGTCCTTGGAGTCTTTAGTAAATCCCACCGACTTGCAAGCAGCTTCATGGTATTTACAAGATTTTTCACATCAAGGGTTGAACATTTTGTCTCACAATTTGTTAAACCTATACAGATAGTTGTACCGTAGGTGCAACCACAACGGAGGGGTATCTGTTGAGAGGCCAGACAAACGTGTGGTTCCTGAAGAGGGGCAGCAGCCTTTTCAGTAGTTGCAAGGGCAACAGTCTGGATGATTGACTGATCTGGCCTTGTAACACTAACCAAAACGGCCTTGCTGTGCTTTTACTGCGAACGGCTGAAAGCAAAGGGAAACTACGGCTGTAATTTTTCCCGAGGGCATGCAGCTTTACTGTATGGTTATAAAGAAGAGAAATTTGTTAACATCGAGTATGGATTTAAGTGTCAGGAAATCGTTTCTGAAAGTATTCGTATGGAGCGTAGCCATGTATGGAAGTGAAACATGGACGATAAATAGTTTGGACAAGAAGAGAATAGAAGCTTTCGAAATGTGGTGCTACAGAAGAATGCTGAAGATTAGATGGGTAGATCACATAACTAATGAGAAAGTATTGAATAGGATTAGGGAGAAGAGAAGTTTGTTGCACAACTTGACTAGAGGAAGGGATCGGTTGGTAGGACATGTGTTGAGGCAACAAGGGATCACCAATTTAGTATTGGAGGGCAGCGTGGAGAGTAAAAATCGTAGAGGGAGACCAAGAGATGAATACACTAAGCAGATTCAGAAGGATGTAGGTTGCAGTAGGCACTGGGAGATGAAGAAGTTTGCACAGGATAGAGTAGCATGGAGAGCTGCATCAAACCAGTCTCTGGACTGAAGACCACAACAACAACAACAGACTACCTTCTGTAGGTGATTTCGTCAGCTGATCCTTGTCTATACGAACGACACACCTTTCCAGATGAACCAATCAATTTTTTTTATTTGTGCTATATTTTTCTGTCACTGGTAGACTTGTGAGCCATACGACATTTTTTACAAGGCCAGAGTGCTGCCATGCTCAACCTTTTGAATAATACTGAATTTGGTTGGAATATCTCTATCAAAGCACCTCTTTTCTACCTCGTCTTTTGGAACTGCGTTCGTTAGGTTACATACGGCTTTTCCTCCCTTTAGTTTCCACCCAACATCCCCATTTCAACATTTTCATTAAATGATATAGTAGGGCATGTCCACTTTCATTAGATCACAACAACTATCTTTTATCATTTGGTATTGATTTGGTAGTAGAAGTAAATCTGTTGTTGCTTGAAACTTCCTGGCAGATTAAAAATGTGTGCCAGACCGAGACTCGAACTCTGGACATTTGCCTTTCGCGGGCAAGTGCTCTACCATCTTAACTACCCAAGCAAGACTCACGACCCGTCCTCACAGCTTCTATGAACTTTGGAAGGTAGGAGATGAGGTTCTGGCGGGTCGTGAGTCGTGCTTGGGTAGCACAGATGGTAGAGCACTTGCCCGTGAAAAACAAAGGTCCCGATTTCGAGTCTCGGCCCGGCACAAAGTTTTAATCTGCCAGCGCACACTCCGCTGCAGAGTAAAAATTTCATTCCTGTTGTTGCTTGTGTGACTCTGAAATGCTGTAACACACTTCTTAGGTAGTGGTGGCTTTTCTCTTAATCAGTGTTCAACAGACCTAACGATTGCATGTGACGCTGTTACGCGAAAAATGATGTCTACTAAATGGAAAAAATTACATCTACGGTGCTTTTGTTGGGTACGCTACATGTCTGTCCTGGCCAGAAGAAGCCTGTATGGTCTTGTTTCAGTCTCGCTGCGACGGCACGAGGCTGCACATAACAATGTTATCGGTCTGAAATCTGATATTCTTTGTGGTTTCTTTGTCTTACGATTATTCGGGTTCTTTTTCAGAGTATTAGTGTCCTCAACGTTCCTCCCTCGCTACCTCCCTGAATTCTTTTCTGAAATTTGGTCTGAAAGTTTTATAAAATTGGCATGTAGTATCGTCCACTCTGAGATTCCTGTATTTTGGCATGATTTGCCTGTCTTCTATTTCTTCTTCGGATATTAGGTCTAACAAAGCAGTAATTCATTCAAGTGAGATCTACACGTACAATATTGTAACATCTGTACTGTTTTTTCTTTCAGCAGATTTTGTGCTCCATACAGATTCTGAAAATAATCTTTATCCCTTCTCGGCTAACATTGAATTCCCACGCGCAGACAGGGTGTTACCTATACTTATCTGTGTTTACATCCTTTTCGTTTTCTTGTGAGGTGGTAGATACTTCACTTCTTATCTGGTAGGAGCCTGTAATCCTTGCATATGATGATTCTGTTTGCTAGTTCCCTTTCCTGAAGCTCTAAAAGTATCTGTTTTGATTTTTTTAAGTCGCCTGTTCGATCTGCCCATTATCTACTTTCACTTGCTGTTCATGAATTAGGAGGAAGTAATATTCGATGTTCTTTCTCCTGTCATCATCTAGCGTGAAGGTGTTTTTTATTTACTTACTGGACAGAAGGCTTCATAAGCTTTGTCGGCCGCTGTGGCCGAGCGGTTCTAGGCGCTTCAGTCCGCTACGGTCGCAGGTTCGAATCCTGCCTCGGGCATGGATGTGTGTGATGTCCTTAGGTTAGGTTATTAAGTATAGGGGACCGATGACCGCAGATGTTCAGTCTCATAGTGCTTAGAGCCATTTGAACCATTTTTCATGAACTTCAACTACGTTTCCAGTTGACCTACGGCTGGTAATGAGCGCCACATTTTCACTTTACCTAGGATAGATGGAGCATGTTACAGTTATCCTCTATTTGCTTATAGGTCACTCACCTGCCTTCGCCAAGCATTTTCCTCACAGCATCAACGTTTTCCTCCGTAACTGATGGTCGTGGCTTTCCCATCGTCTTCCAGAGTAAAATTTCGTCTTTGAAATTCTCTGTATCACCTTAATGTAGTTCTAAGATGTGGACACACATCGCCGAGTGCAAGAGTCATTTCTTGGAAGATGTTTAGACAATATTTCTAGTTGGTGTGATGAATGGGAGCTGCCTCTAAATGTAGAAAAGTGTGACTTAATGAGGATGAGTAGGAAAAACTAACTCGTGATGTTCGGACACAGCGTTAGTAGTGTCCTGTTTGACGCAATCACGTAGTTTATATATCTGGGGGCAACGTTGCAAAGCGATCTTATATGGAACGAGCATGTGAGAATTGTGGTAGGAGAGGTGAACGGTTGACTTTGGTTTATTGGGAGAATTTTAGGAAAGAGTGGTTCACCTGCAAAGGAGGCCGCATATAGGACGATAGTGCAACCTGCTCGAGTGTTATGATTCGTACCAGGTTGAACTAAAGGAAGACACTGAAGCAATTCAGAGGCCGGCTGTTAGATTTGTTAGTAGCAGGTTTGGACAACACGAAAATGCTACGGAGATGCTTCGGAAACGCAAATGGAAATCCCTGCAAGGAAGGTAACGTTCTTTTCGAGGAACACTACTGAGAAAATTTAGAGAACCGGCATTTGAAGGTGACTGCAGAACGAACCTACTGCCGCCAACATACATTTCGCGTAAGGACCACGAAGATAAGATACGAGCAATACTGTTTGGTCTGATGGTATTCTATTTTTTGTATGAATTGATTTGAATATATTAGCTTCAGTTGTGGTATTGTAATGAAGGTAACTAATTTTTTGATTTATAATCTAGCACCTTAACAGCTGAGCTGTAACTTCTGCACTTCTCTTATGGTGCATTTTATCGCTTCACATATTGGTGGTAGTCTAAGAGGATAATCTCTACAATGCAGTTATCAACATCAAGTTCCGTTATTCACTCACAACCATATTTTTGCCGTATTTGCCATATTTATTCCATATTTTCCATACTTTTCATAATTTTTTGTATTTTCGATGTTTTAATAGTTTTATATATTTTCCATACTTTTATATAAGCCTACTATGCGTAAATGCACAAGAAGGAGCGCTTCTGTGAAGTTTGGAAGGTAGGAGACGAGGTACTGGCGGAATTAAAGCTGTGAGGACGGGGCGTGAGTCGTGTTTGGGTAGCTCAGTTGGTAGAGCACCTGCCCGCGAAAGGCAAAGGTCCCGAGTTCGAGTCTCGGTCCTGCACGCAGTTTTAATCTGCCCGGAAGTTTCATATCAGCGTACACTCCGCTGTAGAGTGAAAATTTCAATCTAGCACAAAAATACATTGGATGGTTCAATTGGAAATGCACATTGTTTAGTGCAGCCAGGGATCAGCTGACGAAATCACCTACAGGAAGGAGCCTAGGCTTAACAGACTGTGAGAGGAAATGTTCAGTCTTTCTCATGAAAACTCTAATAAAGACACTGAAACTACCTGCGAATCGCTAGGATTTACTAAAGACGGAGAAGTGGATTGCGGCAGAAAACAAAGGTTACAGACCGTTGCGAGCAACTACATATCGTACCTTAAAAGCTGCAACATATTTATTAGAGAAGATTCCTAAAGAAAGACAATAATCGGAAACACTCATCAGATTAAACACAAAGACTTAAACTGGATGACAGCATGGGTGAACCAATGGGCCCTTAGATGCGCTTCGAGGCATAAATGTCATCCACATCACCGAAATAGACGCAAACAACAATGTATATAGACTAGAAAGATATTCTCGCATCCAACACAAAAGAAACTTCATGGTTTCCTTCAACAATGGAGGAGAATCTCTAACGGTTCATCGCTGTCGTGCGGAAATCATAGGAGGCCACCAATTTCGTGGTTGTGGAATTAGTTTTAGGTAAATGACGAAGGAGTAGTACACTGGTGGACGATTTCTCCCTTATAATCTGATGATTTCAATAATAAGCTATTACTGGAAACATTATCCGGAATTAGAGGCATAATATAAAATTTTTTATGTACTTGTTTAACGCTGGCTGCATTCTCCTCTGCTACTGGCTGCGTTTGATGGCATGCTAGTAGTACCATAAGTGCTTAGGACGGTTTTCTGATTGTTGCCCGTGTGACAGAGAGAGAGAGAGAGAGAGATTACTCTTCATCTCTTTGCCAATAATCAAATGCGCGGAATGCTTCCTGCAGCTGCTACTGTTAAGGCCTGTTGGCTCCTGTCGGCAGCAGATACCTGCTTGAGCTGAGGTCGGAGTCCGCGGTGGTACTTCTCCGTCCTTTAAACTGTGATGAGGGGATTGTCTGCCTGCAACTGGCAACTTCGGGCTACTGCAGCAGTTGTCCCTGACGGACCGCACTGAAATGTGCTAAGGCGAGATTCGCGTGGAGACGATTAAATATGGCTCTCCATCTCGCTTTCTTGTAGCTTATTTTTTTTAATAAAGTGCATGTATATCCTATTCCCATCCTACGGTGTTCGGGGATTGTGGTTATTGTTAACAATGTTTTTTTCCAACGTTATTTAGAAGTGTACTGTTAGGTTGGTGCATAAGTCCGTAGCGCTTTGTTTTGCTTGTTGGTATTCCAGGATTAATTTATCTGGTAGGGTTCCTGAACTTAACTTAGGATCCACTTAGCAACTAATAAATACACGAAATCATCCGTTGCCAAATTTACCTTTATTGTAATTTTAATTAACGTGGAAGCCATAAAAACACCAAACATGGAGGCAAAATGTACGCATCTAAAGGCTACTTAAAAAAGAAATAAAATCACTTCAATTTGTTTCCACAAGAGGAGAATACAATGTCCCAATTCGGACCTTGCTAACACTTAAATTTTACTGACATTAAATATAACAAGATAAATAATCATACATGTGACGAGAACAAATGAATAACACTATCAATCTTTACAGATGAGAATACGACTAAATCCACGAAGGTTCGCGCCCTGGCAAGGGAGATACTTAACTTCAACATATAAGGTGATTACAGTAAGCCCTAATTCCGCTCGACAAATGTAGTAACGATATAAGCGAGACAAATGTACTGAAGGAGGCTAGCCGGATGTGCCGTAGTACAAAGGCCCACTATCAACCCCGTCAGGACGCGACCCCCGTGAACACGTCAGTTTCAGCTACCTGCAACATACACAGAGTCATTTGTAGCTTCTTAAAAAACAATTAACATGAAAAGGCACAACGCATAACACACTAATAAAATATAAACGACTACTTCACAGTACTAGCTCCTCTTTAGACAAACCAAACAACAGAATATTAATAACACGTAAAATACTTCTAACCTATAACAAACTACGGTATCACGTAATAGAATATCGTCTTGAGCTCATAGAATACTCAGTTTGACTTGCCTGTTTATAGGTCTTACAACTCAATAGTGTCAGCTTAAGCAAACCCGCGAATACGAAACTCGAAATATGACAGGAATAATTATTGAAGCCACTGACAATGCTAGGCTGCCAAACAGAGGAGACAATAGTAATTTACAGCGGCACACAACCGACCTTGTTGTTGTTGTGGTGTTCAGTCCTGAGACTGGTTTGATGCAGCTCTCCATGCTGCTCTATCCTGTGCAAGCTTCTTCATCTCCCAGTACCAACAACCGACCTTACGTCTCCAATTTAGTATAATCAGAATAAACAATTTCGTGTATAATAATTACTTACAGTACCATGACAACCTCCGAATAACATTACCCAAGGTAGGTGCTGGTATCGACATAGCTCTCTTTTCACACACTTCTATAACTTTCGCAAATAAAGAAGGGCATATAAATGCACATATAATTGACACTGATTTAAGCTTAGTATACCGCAAATGGCTTCATTTGCTTTACACGTGGGACATCTTCACTGTTCAGTAATTCTGAAATATATTCGACAACGCGTGAGAGCAAGACGTCGCCGTGGTATCAGCTATTTACTTCTCATAATTTCCTGCACAGACACAAGGCAGACGAAGCGTTTTCACATGCAACAGCGGCGAGCATCACACATTTCCTCTGTCATGCCATAGACACATCTCAATTTCAATGGCCAGTAACAAGAACCTATTACATGCCCTCGCAGCAGAAAAACCCCAAAACACAACAGTGCACCACCGCGATACCAAAGCCGTGGTCCCATCAAGTCACGGCCGGGATCTCTCGCTGACCCTGCCCATAGCGTACAGGCGTCGTACCACAGGCCTCACGATAAAAGTCAACAAGCCACCTCCGACCCTGCGGATATCCACTCCGCTGTCTCTGTCCTCTCTCCGTTAACCACCCGACCACCGGCCTGAATCGCGGAAGGCAAAGATGGTGACCCTATAATCTATGGCAGTGATGCCATTCCAAGTGCGAGAACAGTGGCGCCAGCCGCGCCTCGGCTCATTATCGATTATCATTTTTTATTTGTAGTTCACTGTTGCTATTTGAGTTTACATGTCGTCATTTTCTCATTTGGAGATAGTGAGTGGAAATATGGGTGCTTGGAAATAAAAAGCCATGTGGAGAAATCGGGACATTTTCGACATTTTCTTCTGTTTGAGTTCAATAGACAGGTGACAGCAGCAGAGGCAGCCAGAAACAATTGCGCCATGTACGGGGATAATGCCACTGGACAGAGCATGGCAGGAAAATGGTATTCTCATTTTAAGGATGATCTTCGTAGCATCAATGACTCTACACCTTCAGGAAGATATTCGGGGTTTGATGAAAACCGTTTAAATACACTAATCCACAATGATCCATCTCAGGGTACTCGAGAACAGGTAAATTTGATGAACTGCGATCATGCTACCATCGTGCGACATTTGCTTGCGTTGTACAAGGTTCAAAAATCGTGTTTATAGGTACAGCATGCTCGAAGTCAAAATCACAAGATTCAGCGGTTGGCCATATGTGCATCTGTCCTTGTTCAGTATGAATTGGCTCGCGAACACCTACCATTCCTATCGTGTACCGTTAATCGTGACGAGAAATGGTGTCTTTATGCTATCATAAGGAAAAAAGGAATTGCTGAGCCCAAACAAATCAGCAACTCACCGTACAAAGACGTGCGGACATGCACAAAAGATAATGTTATGCATCTGGTGGAACAGGGATGGTATGGTGTACTACGAATTGGCTCCCCGAGATGTAACCATCACTGCTGACATTTATTGTCAACAACTGAGATGTATTGTAGACACAATCCAATAACAAGTGCCAGGAAGACTGCGTGAGGTGATGCTACTCCACGATAAGGCCCTATACAGGAGTTGGGTTGGAAAGTCATTCCACATCTACCTTTATTCATCTGACAATGCGTCCTCAGATTTTCACCTTTTCCGTTCTTTATTGAACAACCTTTTAGGAACTTCCTTTCCGGATGAAAATGGTCTCCGAACATGTGCAGATAAGTTATTCGCCTCAAAACACATAATTTCTACAGTCGCGGAATCGAAAAGTTACGCCAGTGTTGGCAGACTGTTGTTACTGGCGAAGTAGAATACATTATTGATGACTAATGTCTCTGTTATGTGTATGTGTTGTGTTTATTACACGTGTGGAAAAACGTTACGAATTTATGTGCCAACCCAATATAATCACATAGTGTCATACTCACTTAAGGAATCCTTGCAGTGAAATAATTGTTTTTTAACACACTAATAATGCAGGGGCGACTTCCTTGTTAACTTAGTACAGGTACTTAAAATTCAAATCTCTGACAACTGTTTAGCGTGCGATATCTATGTATTTGCTTAAACATCAAAATGTATAATTGTTCAGTCTCGTATATACATGCATCTGTGGTAGACAATCTTGAAAAGAGTATTTTTGGGTAAAATCGGTCGAAAAATGTAACAAATTGCAAGTAGCAGTCGGAGGTGGTCATACCTTGGAGTGCTTACAGGAAAAGTTTCATGGCATCATTAATTTACTTCGGCAGCGCCCATGCGCACACTCTAATGTCAAAGTGTTTTAAGTCATACTTTACGTTAATTTGTTCGCCATTTTACAGAATATGCCGTGAAGTATTTGAATTATAGTGATACAGCCATACCCCAGTCACACACTCTAATGTCAAAGTATCTTATATCATAAATGGAGGAAATGTATCATGCATACTTTGGAGTTAAAATTGGTGATGAGAACAAGCCCTTTGTTCCACAGGTACGCTGCAAAATGTGCGTTGAAGGTCTGCAGCGCTGGAGCAAAAAGCAACAGAGGTGTCTCAGTTTTGGTGTACCTATGATTTGGAGCGAAGGAACAGATCATATTAACAGCTGTTTGTAAGGTGTCAGGCAAATCCAACACCTTCCATGAAAACCCTGACATGATAAGCAAATCCAGTAGTATGTCACACAGCTCCGAATAAATCGTGACATTAAATTAACCAAAGTAATACGAGTAACGAGTGAGCAAATGGAATACCACAGACTAACACAAGAATGCCTAAATGCATGTCATACCTTCCCACCGTGAGACAGACGCAGTTCCAAGGGGAGAAACGAGAACAGAAGCCGAGAGCAGAACCGTGTTAAGCTGGAAGGCCCTACGATAAGGGAGGGACACCCACGTTGCCAGCTAACCGCTAGGACCACACACCACCCACAAGTTTTAGCGTGAGACTTTTTCGCGTCTCTGTTACGTTAGGACCACCCCCCAGCCCATGTTAAAAGCTAGAGCCCTCCAGAAGAACAATATAGATCTTACGATAACACAAAAAGGGCCACACCACCTGCAAGTTTTAGCGTGAGACTTTTTCGCGTCTCTGTTACATCAGGACCACCCCCCAGCCTGTTAAAAGATAGAGCCCTCCAGAAGAACAGTATAAATCTTACGATAACGCTAAAAGGACCACGCCAGCTGCAAGTTTTAGCGTGAGACTTTTTCGCGTCTCTGTTACGTTGCAAACTTTAAAAACATTGCCCCACCACGAAAAGTATAACGTTTCTCATTGGATAGACAGAACTTTTGTAGGCGTAGCTTAAGGTTAACATTGAGACCCTGATTGGTCAGATGAAAACACAGCCAGATAGTTTTTTTAAACCAACTTCGGTAAATTGTAGTAAGGAGAAGTTAGGAGAGAGTTACTTCCGAGACGGCGAGGTGAGCGGAGCTGTGCTGTCCGCCGCCCCCTGACGAACACCGACAAGGTAATGAACGCACGCGATGCTGCATAACAGCGCATAAAGCTTCACTCAGAACTGCAGAAGTCTCATCTGTTACACACCCTATTTGCGTAATACTAGTGTCGATCGTCAATTAAAGCTCATGGTGTTCACATTTGCCACTTGAAGTAAAAAATCTGAAATGCGATGATTTTTCTGTTATATAGTTATTGAGAAGCCACATCAGCCACTGTAATTTACGACAAGTTAGATAAGCAATTAAAGATAATTGAGGGTCACTGTAGACCATTTTGATAGTTTGCTCTTTTGTGAAACTTAATTTAAACCTAGATTATAGATGTGATATGGCACAGGTCATCCTTCGATCCATTGTAGAACTTGGAAACCCATTCAGGGAATGTTCGTTCACATTTTTGTTGAACGCAGTTGGTTTTTATCATCCTGTATTAAAACATTTCCTTTTATAAATAGTGCAATTTATAAACAATGTTTTGTGAGTAGAATAAAATTTCCAATGGTAAACTTAACTGCTTTTTCGACATTATTTTACCAGCTAACTAAAAATAGGAAAGCCTTGAACCCCTTCCACTAAATTTAGTTAGTATTAAGATTATTTTACAGGGAGTGCAGTGGAGCTGACGCTGAAATCATTAAGTATTTGGTTATATCATCGCTAGTCCCACTGAACTCTTCTGAATTCTACATGTCATGTGTGGTCTGGCGTCTCCTTACCAGCAACAGGTCCCAGGTTCAAACTAGTCAATTCCCTAAAAAACACGCTCAGAGCGTCGTTGCGCGAAAGTGGTAGGGAGACACGATATAGAACAAACAGACACCACGCAGAACACACACTCTAATGTCAAAGTATCTTATATCATAAATGGAGGAAATGTATCATGCATACTTTGGAGTTAAAATTGGTGATGAGAACAAGCCCTTTGTTCCACAGGTACGCTGCAAAATGTGCGTTGAAGGTCTGCAGCGCTGGAGCAAAAAGCAACAGAGGTGTCTCAGTTTTGGTGTACCTATGATTTGGAGCGAAGGAACAGATCATATTAACAGCTGTTATTTCTGCATGACAAATGTGGTTGTTTATTTTGTTTCTCACGAACTTAATATATCTCGCCATTAGTGCCTTTTAAATTAATTAGAATTAGTGTCGTAAATGAATTAATTAGACGAATATATCTCCCTTTACGTTTATTTATAAGGCAAACGAACAAAGAGAGTGTGAAATATCCAGACGTGCTGTCTGCTATAAGACGAATGCCTCATGGACCAGGAATTCCCATTCCAACAACCCCTGATAACCAGAATGACTTTCCTGGTCCTGATGATGAAAAGCATGAGGAGGATGCTGGGGATATTGGTGATACACATCAAGCCACTTCAGATTCATACCAACCAAAACCTCTAACCCAAGCTGAACTGAATGACTTGACACGAGATTTGTGGTTATCCAAATAATCTGACCAGCTACAACGTCATGTCTTCGTGAAAATAGAATGTTAGCTCCTGGAACAATCTTCTAATGGTACCGTAGTCGTGAAGAAGAGTTTCGACAATATTTCCGAAAGTGTGAAGAAGCTTCTCTGGTTTACTATCACGACAGTGGTGATCTCATCAAATTTTTTGGGCATAACGCAACCTCTAATGAATGGCGGTTTTTCGTAGATTCATCAGGTAAAAATTTGAAAGCTCTACTACTACATATTCGGAACGTGACTGCGTCTGTTGCAGTGAGTTATTAAGCACAAAGAAGTGAAACCTACTTTTGTTAACTGTTTTGAAATCTGAGCGTCACAACTAGAAGGTATTTGGAGACTTAAAGCTATATTTTTTAGCTCAATACGTTGAATGCTTAATGTGTTAATTTTGTAAGTATTTCATACCATACATCGGTACACCTTAACACTATTTGTTACATGCTGCGGCCATACAGCTGGGTCTACAAGATGGCTATACCAAATATCCATGCTTTCTATGACTATGGGACAGTTGGACAGATAAGAAGCAATGTGTAAAACGCATATGGGAAGCAAAACCTGTTCTGAGGCCGGGTTCGCACAACATTAAGTCGCAAGCTCTCTTGGATCCTCAGGAAATTCTACTTCCACCACTGCACATTGAACTTGGTTCGATATCTTTTATAAAGATAGAAAACAAAGAAAGTAGGAATTTTACTTTCTTAAAACAGAAACTAGGCCAAACACAATACAGGAATTTGTTATGGTCCTCAGATTAGGGAGCTTATGAAAAATCAACAATTCTATAAGAGTAGGGAGGATACAGCCAGGAATGCGTGAAAAGCTTTGAAATCAGTAATAGAGAACGTTCTTGGCAACTGTAGGAGCCCAGAGCATGAAAATGCTGTCGAGGATCTCCTGGAAAACTTCCAGGTTCTTGGTGATCGTATGTCAATAAAGATGCATTTTCTCAGTTCACATTTAGATTACTTCCCTGAAAACTGTGGGATTATACCAAGCAGCAAGGTGAGCAGTTTCCTAGAGATATTAGAGTGGTCGAGGGGATGTGAACATACTTGTGGGCTATTGTTGATGCCTCACGAGAGACATTTCATATGCAAAACAGTGCGAAAGTCATACAAAAGAGCCTTTTTTTCACAAAAAGATGTTAATGTATAATCTTATATACATAATTTAGACTTATCCAAATGTAAGACTGTTTTCAAACAACAATCAGCATATACATTGTATTCAAATCATATTCAGTATATCTACTGTATTAAAAATTTCTTAAAACTCATGTTTTTAAAAGTGAAAGAGCAATAAAACCTGACCTGAATTTCGAAATTCAGCTTGCATGAAATATTAAGATTCAGCATAGAAAACCTTCACCACAAAAATGACGCAGACCAGTGCTATGTGAAAAACAAAGAAACAAGAAACTAAGAGAAGTCATCGGCTCC
Source organism: Schistocerca serialis cubense (assembly GCF_023864345.2). Taxonomy (NCBI): domain Eukaryota; kingdom Metazoa; phylum Arthropoda; class Insecta; order Orthoptera; family Acrididae; genus Schistocerca; species Schistocerca serialis. The sequence goes on along the minus strand of NC_064642.1, from coordinate 402,087,155 downwards.
TAGTTTCTCCTTTTACATTCATTTATGTTCCTTTCCTGGCAATGCTACCAATACTACCGGTAATCCTACCATTTTATACAGTACAAAAACTACCAAAACTTAGTGTTGGTAGAGCGCAACTCTAGTCAAGAATATTCGAGAACACGACATTCATTATGAAAGAGAAGAAGGATACGTCTGAATCAAACTATTTTCGTGACTTAAACGTTTGCCGGCCGCTGAGGCCGAGCGGTTCTAGGCGCTTCAGTCCGGAACCACGCTGCTGCTACGGTCGCAGGTTCGAATCCTGCCTCGGGCATGGATGTGTGTGCTGTCCTTAGGTTAGTTAGGTTTAAGTAGTTTCTAAGTCTAGGGAACTGATGACCTCAGATGTTAAATCCCATAGTGCTTAGAGCCATTTGAACGATTTGAACTTAAACGTTTAAGACACTTGCGCATGCATGTATTAATTCAAACATCTGAATATTTTGGCAAATATTGCCATGTCTCCAATAGCTTATTGTTATATGAAGCATTCAGAACAGAAGTAGTACGAGTCGGGAGACAGTGTTTCTGAGATATTGGTGGTAAAAGATGTATGACTATAAAAAAATTTGCATAACCTTTACAAACCTAAATTTAGTTCATTTTCAAGCGGAAAATTGTACTTCACTTGTTCCATGCGAAATGGATACATAGAATAAACGTTTGGAGCTGTAATAACTTTGTAAACGAAAATATTGGAATTGATTCAGTAGTCCACTGAAAAAAAAACATTACAAAAAAACTAGCGCAAAATATAATATTTCCACCTCTAAGTTTTCCACCTCAGTTTTGGGACTAATTTCGTTTAGTTACATATTCACATTAAGGACAACTCATCGCTTTCTTCAGCATCAGCGTCATTTTGAGCAGTCGGTGTTTAGCGGCTGCTTGAAATGCAAGGAGTACGTTTGAAAACGAGTTGTGCACAGAAGGAATAAACGGCAGCAAATCCAACATGCGAGTATCTTCCTTCTTCGTGTCCGTTGCTGCAAGTCGCTGCGCGCAGAGGCGATCTTGTACTGGTAACTTTCCTACTGATCTTCCCTTAACTACCTTTGACAAATTTCATCAAATTGTGTGTCAGAACTGAGGTTGGTCTTGTATCCTAGTGAAAATTAACATCCCTTTTCGTACTTCAACAGACGAGTTTCTAGCCAGTTAACTTTGTGACCATCAACTGTTTTCTTTCCGTTTAAAATGGTTTCTTCAACGTTTCTTTGTGTATAGAAGTACAGCTGCTTCATTTGAACTACTTTAAAAAGATTTTCTTCTTGGTTCTTTCGCAGTGATTCCTCAGTCATCTGACGAATAAATATGTGTTGCTTTTCTACTCTTTGTTCTATCAATCCATCATTTGGTAGGACGTCATCGATCCATGATTTTTGTTTCTCTGCCAGATTCCTGTAACATATGCTTAAAAGCAAATGCTATTCTTGTGTTTCGATTTTGCCCAACGCAACTGTCGGAATTTAAAATGACGTGCTTGAAACGTATGCTCCATCAGATTCTTCACTAGACAAGATGAATGGTCTCATGGTCCCCTTCCCACTTTCGTTTCGTTCCACATGTACAAAATTCTATTCGTTTCATGAAATGAATGTGTTCTTAAGTTATACACATACAAAGTCCTCGTGTAGTATGCTACCGATGTGAACAGTTTAGGAAACGGGAGAGCCTTGTGTAGATCAAAAGCCAGCACGTAAAACTCATGTAAAATATTTGCTGCAACTACTTTCAGATTCTCCCTAGGTTTTCTTGATTACAGTTTGTTTCCTGCTTGATGGACATCAGTTTAGCTTCATTCTGTTCCACTGAAACCTTCATTTTAATCTCATCACAGAAACTGCATATCTTTTGATGATAGCTTGAAATGTAGAGTAAATTAGTTGAAAAGACACTTTTCATCACGTTTCTGGAAGTAAATACTGTACATTTGGAAAACAGACAAATTTGTGTTTAGATATTTTCTTTCAGGATTTTTGTTTCTTGTGTAATGACTCTGGCAGGAAATGATTTCATAAGGTCAATAACACAATGTAATTACAGAATGTCAAATCAAAACACATTTCAGCCGTCTGAATTTCCAAATTGATTTTTTATTGAGCAACCAGTTTCGGCGATATATTACACCTTTTTTTAGATTTTCACCTCTGGAAATCCTCGTGCACGTCGGTCAGGGGGCCTGAAGATGGCGTAATATATCGCCGAAACTGGTTGCTCAATAAAAAAACAGTATGGAAATTCAGACAGCTGAAAGGTATTTTGATTTGGCTTTCTGTACTGAATAGCCGAAGTCCCGCAATCGTCTGTATAAAGGTAGACATACGGAGACCCAGTGCCATTAATTTTATTGCCTGGACTCTTCTCACCACACGAGTCATCTACCGCAAAAACTTCTGGCTTTGATATGTAGCGCGTAATGGTACTTGAATTACGTAACCATTACGGCAGCTCACCTGAACGTCTCGATACCTCTGTAAAGTGGTTGACATATTTCTGAGACAACATTCAGATTTGATTTCATTAATGTAGAGGTACTTTGATACATCGATGTGTTTATATTGCAATGATATTATTCGTATTTGTTTCTTTCTTTTGACAATATGATCTTTGACGTACTTGTAACTCTTGATATTTGGGCGCGTAAGCGGTAGTTAGAGATTCGGACCTTGAAAAAGTCAAGTCTTGGACGTCATGTGGGAAAGACGCATATTGTAGTCAACTTATAAAATGTGAACTTTAACAGTGAGTAAGATGTTTTAAAGTATGTTTTTATTGTGAAGTGATGTTTTGTGTGTTACGTGACATTGCAGCAAAAGAAATAAAAAAGAAGTGTAACTTAAATTCGGAGTGCTGATTACTTTTTTACATCACCATTGTCCTGCAAAAGTGTAATCTTCGAGAATAGTTTGTGAAGCGCATCTACAAAACTTTTGAATATAGCAGAATAAAACCTAGGTCTCTTAGCATCCGAGCTTGTAATCATCACCACCTACATTTTCAACAATTGAGCCATGATTTAAAAACGAGACCAGCGTGGGAAACACGAAAAGATGAGTGCCCAGTTTATTCATTATTACATGAAATGACTCTATTAACTGTGCTCTAATGACACCTGCCACATAATAACTTTGTTGTTGCCCGGAAATGCAGTATTTAGCAGCGTGAGCAACACCACAATCATTATTAAATTTTGACCTTTGTTGTGGTAGGGTTGTTAGAAGCGGTACAGCTCTTCACCAGATATCTGAAATGTTATCAAAAAAATTATTTACAAACCTGCATGCTTTGGTTTACCAATTGTAGGAAATACCCAAATGACGTTGTTTCTCATTCTGAGTACCATTTCGAAGCCATTTGCTTTAATAATGGGTGACTGCGTGTTCCTCGAAGATAAACATTTTGTTGTGAATAATCACCTAAGTTCCAGAAAGAAGCAAACTTTTTCCTAGACTGTCCTTCAATTATTTTTGAAGATCATTTTGATCGACATGAGCAGATTCTGTAAGTAAAAACGTTACCTGATTCTTTAATCTGGTCCAGCATTTAGGAGTTTCTTCCTTTTATTGGTCTACCAGATCTCAACGTTCCTTGTACATTTTCTTCCTCTCTATTTAAATGATGACTTTAAGATTTCCTTTCTCAGCCGTCTGACAAAAAATGTATGATAAAATAGCTATTACAAAGAGAAAAACAAAATTAGTGAAAAAGAAACGAGTTATGATTCCTATAGGTTTTCCAAGAGATTATTTTAAAATCTTACATACAAATGATAAAAGAGATAAAATAAGCAAGTTTTCGCAGTACTATTACAGTTTAAAATAAGTTATTTTACTTCATTTTCTTCCAAAAAGTCCTCTCTGTTCATACTAATGATAATCCGATGTAATAGAATAATAACTTATCGAAACAAACCATGGAGTGTGGACTTGCTTCACTTGTGTTCTGAAAACGTAAACAACTGTTTCACTTTCCAAGGAAAGTTCTGTCATCTGGTATCAAACAGTTCAACTAGGGACTTCATTCACCAGTCCTCTGAAAAGATCCCTTACTGGAGAGTAAAACACCTCCAATATAATTTTTTTTTTGAAGTCACACCACGTGAAGAGTATCTGTTAGCTATATCTCATAAAATTTGTCTCATTGTCCAGATGTTACACTGCCTATGGCTACCTGTTTGAGACTGTAGTTGCTTCGAAGAAAGAAAAGAGTCTTGTTGCTTTATTTCTACCTCCGCATGAAGAGAATCAGCATTATTCCTGCCTCCTAATTCTGTGACTGAAACTGAATGCATGATAAAGCTGAGTGGACTGTGTTTCTCGCCTGTGATGAGAGTTAGTTGTCTGCTACACAATGCTCGCACATCTTTGGAATGTCTTTGGAATGTAGCAAGTAGGCAGAGAGATTTATCTGTGCCAAAAGGGTAGGTCGCTTTTGTCAAGTGAGTCCCGTTAGCCGGCCAGGGTGGTGAGCGGTTCTAGGCACTACCGTCTGGAACCGCGCGACCGCTACGGTCGCAGGTTCGAATCCTGCCTCGGGCATGGATGTGTGTGATATCCTTAGGTTATTTAGGTTTATGTAGTTCTAAGTTCTAGGGGACTGATGGCCTCAGAAGTTAAGTCCCATAGTGCTCAGAGCCATTTGAACCATTTTTGAGCCCGTTACGCTGGCTAGGGTGCATGGAGTCCCTTTGAGTGGACACCCTCCACTTCCTCAGGCGACTCGTTGGCCAGTACCGCTACACGAGGTAAGGCAGGTACACTTGCAAGTCACCCTGCAGTGTTATGGCAAAGGTACTAGACTGTTAGTTTAGAGAGTTAATATTCAGATTAAGAATTTCTTTTCGGCGTTAACGTAGTAGCAACGACATTAGCAGCCAGTCTGAGCACATTTGGGTGTGTTACGGAATTATCGGAATTTTTGAGGGAGATGCTTTGTGTGTAGACCCAGATTCAGCGATGTGCTGCTGCAGTAAAAAAGGAATCATCTTCTTCTTTAATGATTTTTTCAACGTAATTTTACTATAATTGCTCTGAGAGAGTTTACGGAAAGAAAATACGCTTGCCGGCCGGAGTGGCCGAGCGGTTCTAGGCGCTACAGTCTGGAACCACGCGACCGCTACGGTCGCAGGTTCGAATCCTGCCTCGGGCATGGATGTGTGTGATGTCCTTAGGTTAGTTAAGTTTAAGTAGTTCTAAGTTCCAGGGGACTGATGACCTCAGAAGTTAAGCCGCATAGTGCTCAGAGCCATTTGAAACAAAATACGCCTAACATTCGCGAAACGGGGAAACGTAGAAGGCTGTACCGTTGTTCAGTTTCATGGTTACTTAAGAACGTTAGAGACCATGCTATGAGTTCTTAAATCAGTGATAAGTGACTGTCCTTTTTTGCTTTTGTCTGTGTTTTTAAGCCGCGCGGGATTAGCCGAGCGGTCTTAGGCGCTGCAATCATGGACCGTGCGGGTGGTCCCGGCGGAGGTTCTAGTCCTCTCTCGGGCATGGGTGTGTGTGTTGGTCTTAGGATAATTTAGGTTAAGTAGTGCGTAAGCTTAGGGACTGATGATTCAAAAATGGCTCTGAGCACTATGGGACTTAACTTCTGAGGTCATCAGTCCCCTAGAACTTAGAACTACTGAAACCTAACTAACCTAAGGACATCACACACATCCATGCCCGAGGCAGGATTCGAACCTGCGACCGTAGCAGTGGCGCGGTTAAAGACTGTAGCGCCTAGAACCGCTTGGCCACTCCGGCCGGCAGGGACTGATGACCTTAGCAGTTAAGTCCCATAACATTTCACACACAGTTGAACATTTTTTGTGTTTTTAACGTAATTTGTGGTGAAATACACGGACAAAAGAAAAATCCCAACACCATCAAGGAGTTGTGGGACATAAACGAAAGTTGGTAGGCGTGTTTTTAGTCCGGAAGATGATGTCTATTCAAATTTCGTATAAGTCGCATAAGAGTGGCGTCAGCGTTAGTTACCTTTGAGATTGGGCATGATGAGTTGGTGTTCGTCAAGAATGCCTTTAAGGCAACAAAGACGACATTGTCAACACCTCACTGAGTTTCAACGACGTAGTGACATAGGGCTACGAGAAGCTGGATGTTCCTTTCGCGATATTGCAGAAAGATTTGACAGGAATGTAGCGGCTGTACATGATTGCTGGCAGCGGAGGTCAGGAAGGCCAGACACTGGACGGCCACGTGCCACTATCGAGAGGGAAGACCATCGTGTTCGGAGTACGGTCAACAGCAGCAACTTGAGCAGCAGCTGACACCGCAGTGACACAACGAACTGTTACAAACCGGTTAGTTTAAGGACAATTCCGAGCCAGACGCCCTGTAGCGTGCGTTCCACTGACCCCAAACCGCCACCGTTTGCAAGAGCTTGTTGGAGGGCGGTGGAAGTCTGTTGTGTTTTCTGATGAAAGCTGGTTGTGCCGATGTTACTGATGGCCGTGTCTTGCTTAGAAGGAGGCGAGTTGTGGGCCTGCAGCCAATCTGTCGGCGTGCCAGATACAATGGACCTATAACCGGAGTTATGTTCTGGGGTGCAAATTCGTATGACAGCAGGAACACTCCCATGGTTATCCCACGCACCCTGATTGCAATTTTGCACATCACTCTGGTGATTCGATCTGTTTGCTGTCATGTACGACTAGCATTCCAGGGGGTGTTTTCCAACATGATACCGCTCGCCCACATACCGCTGTTGTAGCCCAACATGCTCTAAAATAGGGTCAGCATGTTGGCTTGGCCTGCTCCATCACCAGATCTGACTCCAATCGAGCACTACGGGACACCATCGGACGATGACTCCAGCGTCATCCACAAACAGAACTAGCCGACCCTATGTTGACCCAAATGGAACTCCATCTCACAAACTGGCATCCGGCACTTGTACAGCACAATGCATGAACGTTTGCATGTTTGAAGACAACATTCTGGTGGTTACACCGATTATTAATGTACCAAAATTTCAAATTTGCAATGGCTTATCTCGTGCTTACGTTAACCTGTGATTTTTCATTGTTAAACAAATACTTGTATGTTACCAAGACAACTGTGTCCCCGAAATTTCATTTCTCTACATTAACTGTTTTTCTGGTGCTGCGATTCTTTTTCCATCTGCATATTTCCTCAATTGCACAGCTTGCTGATGTCCTCCCACGTGTCTGTAAAGTGCTTGTAGCCACCGATAGCGTTGTTAAACGAGTAGATCTCGATTTTCTTAGTTGCACCTTATAAGCTCCCGTCTCCTTGGAGATTATATGGGTTAATCAATGATTATTATGTTACAATCCTCTTGTTGTAGTTGACGGTGTATATCGAAACTTCGTTCATTGTTAAATGCAATGGTGTTGTACTAACTGATGGAGACGCATTAAGAACTGGTAAAATTTAATTTATTTCCTTTGTCACACTGTACAAACACAAACACACTATTATTCAAACTGTGAGCCACTACTATTAAACATAGAGATAAATCCTTCGCTACGCAACCGCCTTTGGCTCACGCAGCCTACACCTTCCACAGCCTCTCAACAGCTGCTTCTCCTTGCGACTCTCTGCGCCACTGGGCATTGTCGCCCTACAAAGAACAACCACTTACAGATACTACACACCAGTACCCTCACAACCTGTACCCATGGCTATTGTTTGTTCAGTTCCGATATACGAAATAAGTATCGTTTTTCTCAGTTCTCTGATGTGCTCCCATATGTGCACCAAAATACATCTAGTCATCAATAGTGTTGCTGTATGAACAGATCTGATCTTTCTGTCTACTACGTGTACCCCTGGCCAATTTTCATTCAGCTCCAATAGATGAAATTATGATGATTTTTTTCAGTTTTCTGAGGTCTTCCCACATGTTACCATAGTATGTATAGCTACGAATAGCTGAATAGATCTCAACTCTTTGAGAATATCTAATACCTGCATGCCTAGCTAATTTTATTCAGATTTGTGATTTTCGAATTAATGGCTTTTATACCTAGACAACTGTCCAGAAACATAGTTCGGCTTCCGCATTGAGAGTGTTGCAGTGTTCTGCTATTTTGGTTTGAAAGGGAACACTGTTCATTGAATATGCATACAAATGATTGTTTTTCCTTCTGTGCACCAATGTAATGTGTTGCCAAATGGCAAACCCGAAATCCCTGATAAAACGAGGTACTCTGAACAATTACGCATAATTAAAAGGTTGGTGCTACTGAACAATTAACTATTTCACTTCACGTGGGGACCAATCAGAATGATTTCAATACCTACGCTTTATGTCAAACGTTAGCCACTCATTTGTTGTTTAATAAATCATGTTTGGAATTTCTTAGGAATACATGTCTTCTACTTTCACAATTCCACATCAGGTCTCTCTTTAACTTACTGATTCTAACAGCCATGTGTTGCTTGACAAGAATATCGATTCAGAGGGTATTGGCTGGTAAATGTTTTAGAACTACTTCTTTTCTAAATAAGGGCATTGTGTAAGTTATTATCCATTGCAAACTTTACATTCATTAAACTTTAATATCATTAACGGAACTAGGAGTTCTATTATGATACTATTGAACCTGTATTTGAACCATTAAAATCAACCTGTTTGAAAAACGTATTCCTCCCAGGGGACCTCTTTTATCAGAGTTCACAAACAGAGTCAATCAAAACCATTAGTTATATTGTATTTGTCAAGCCCTCTTAGGATAGCTCCTTTCATACGATTTCCCACTTAGAAGTTCACTTTTATTTCGTGACCCTACCAATATTGTATAGCTTTACATGAAACAGATTCTAAGCTCCCCCTCACTTATCGACCTTAATGACAGTGAAAAATTAAACCGCGTGTACCTAATGGAAATTTGGGAAAAGCAATCGTCACCGAAGTCAATCTGTCGGTAAAGAGGGAGGAAAGGGTTACATCTAAATAAAAGGAAAAATGCAAATGAAACTGTTGGAAATTAATTTTGAAAAGTGGTAAAGTTAATAAAGAAAGTAAATGTGCGGCCGTTACGTTAACAATTAACTAGAGGTAATTAGATATTTGAGATTTGGGGGAAATTACGGTCGCCAGTCCTAAGGACAATTACTATAGTAACTGAAAAAAGAAAGATTATTACACATATAATTAGCACTAGAAGTGTGGCAACTGAAGGTTGACACGTGTAGTGTGAAAACTGAAAGTTTGTCAGAAGTAATAAATTTCGCTACACTCTGACTTAATTTAGCAAAATAATTAATAAAACCGGAAAATCTAAAGTTAATTTAGTGACTGAAGTTAATAGTGAGCTTTCTTTCTGAAGCACATCGAAATTCAGTAAAATACGGTTAGTCTTGGACTACCTCAACAATCATTTCAAAAGCTACTTGAATCTACGCAATTTAGAAATAAGATATTTAACTTTGAACTTGAATTAAATATTCTGAACAATTAACAATAGTAAAATTTAGTACGTACCAAGCTGAGCTGAAGTCACAGGTAAGCTAAAATACGGTAACAAAACTCGCACTCTTATTTTGTGCTTGTGCAATCTAAATATTGTAGCCAGCTATGAATACCTTAACTGAACTTTGAAATTAAAGCAGTGAAATCGAATGATGCTGGCGTTTGAATTTCAACGACACTCGGGCTCATTTCGGAAAAGGAAGGGACCCTGCTTGGCAATGCAATTGGGACAATGAGCAACAAAGGTTCATGCTAAGTTGCTGTAATTTTGTGATGCAACAATTTTTAAAGTTTGAAAAGCTGAGGTCTGCCATACAGTTCTAAAACTTTACGTGCTTCCAGTCTTCCTTGTTGGTTGATTGAAGGCTTGAAGTCGTCGATCGAGGAGGTGGCGACAGTCGCTCATTGTCGGCCGTCGCTGTTGCAGAAGCTGGATGTCGGCGCGCCTTCTTCTCGACACGGTCACTAGACGAAACGGGCTCTTGATGTGCGCCAGCTAATGCTTCCAGTCCGCGACACCATGTCAGAAACTATCATCGCAAGTCGAGCGCAATTACATGCTGCCAAACCCTCTCTCTGCTCTCCCCGCGCTCCACGCTGCAGAGTTAACACAACCAAAGATCCTAAACACTCTGGTTCTCCACACGAACTATCGACGTATTCGTTCGATAGCATAGTTTTTCCTAGGCAAGACCCAGCGTAAAATACAAATAATATTCACAAAACAAAACAACATAAATGCAAATATATATATATATATATATATATATATATATATATATATATATATATATACAAACAGTAAAACAATTACAATATATAAAGAGACAGAAATGTCATATCTTGAGGTAACAAAACAAGGAAAAAAAATTATAGTACAATAGATGGAAATAGGAGGATATGCATTTCCGGCGTTACAAGATGTCTTTTAGACCTGTATTCTGAGCGCCTCATATTGCATTCTGTCGTATGTGCTCTTTCAAGAGTGCAGGGACTAGGTGATTGCAAGTTAAACGTCGGGTCGCATGGTTACCAAAATCTAATGATGCAGTTGCTTATCCTTCACAAAACAAGTTGATGCATTCCTTTCACAGAAAGTCTGTTTACTGGATGCCTAAAGCCAACTCAAACCACCTGCTTATATTACTGTCACAAAATCATCTTATGAAAGAATGAAGTGGCTGTGGGGAAACTAGATCCACAACCCACTGACGCAACAATTTTTAACAAGACACTTCTGGAACGAAACCAAGAAGCTAACAAGCTTCAAATGGCGAATCGAGTATCAGTCAATCATCCCCTACAGGAAAAACTACCGCCTACCTTTCCGCTTGTGCAAGGCTCTGAAGCAAGTTCGCACTAGAGTGTCGAATCCAAGATCGATGACAAATGCTCACTGATTTACAAAAAAGCATATGCTCCTATGGAGAATCACGGGAAGCTGAACACCTGTCAATGTGAACAAAAACGGGAGAACCTGAACAAATGAAAATTCGCTGAGACCAGGTGAGAGATTTGTCAATATTTTTAGTTTCTCCATGTTCGGAGGATGCTTATCCCGCAACTGTTGTTCAGTTAATGGAAAGCCGCACGTGTTGCTTAATTAGAACAGTATTAAGTCCACATGACCGGTTTTGGTCTTTTTATCAGGCCATTATCAAGTGTGTCTGAAAGTTATGCTGTAGAGAAGCAAGCAACGTTGCTTCTATACACCGTAATTTTCAGACACACTTGATAATGTCCTGATAAAAAATGCGAAAACCGGTCATGTGGATTAAATAAAGTTCTAATTAAGCAACCGGAGCAGCTTTTCATTAATTAGATTTGTTAATTTCACGAAGTATTAGAAGGACATTGAGGTATTTTACACAGAAAGTAACACGAACAAATAATTCGAGCGGAGCAAGTTAAGCACAGGCATGAAGTCTCACCTTTCGCTTCCTTTTATTCCATATTCATCCATAACAACAGAAACACAATCCTATGAGGGGTAGTCAAAAGATTTAATTTTCACCTCTGGAAAATCAAACTGCAACCACAAAACTTGCTGGTGGTGCCAGTCCTTCTCCACACAGTCACCCTTGGGTGTGGCATATTTTGTCAGAGGCGTTGGTTGTAGAAATCTGCATTTTGGCTGTTCGGGAAACGCTTCATCTCGAAAATCACCTAATTGTTATTCTGGAAATGCCTCTAACGCAATGGTTTCTTCATCTGAGAAAAGAAGAGGAGGCCACGAGGTGCCACGTCAGGAGAATACGAGGAGCTGATGGGAATTTGGTACCCAAAAGAAGCAGCACTGTGACTGTGTCCTGTGCAGAATGAGATGGGGATTTATCGTGGAGCTGTGGTACTGCGGCGCGGGGATTTAAATACCTACCAGAACTACAGTCACGTACCTGCAAACAAAAAATTAATTAATGAAATGCGTTCGCAAATTGCCGATACGATTCTACATATGAAAATTTGTGTTTGGCGGGTCTCCAAGCCGCTTTTCCGACTTTACGAGATTGGTCGCCTTAACCGCTTTTTTTTCCCCCTCATTGGATTTGGACTGGGTGGACGTCACATGGCATCCGCTCAAGTTGGTCGGTGATTCCTTTACTCCGTTTTTTTTTTAATTTATTACAGAGGGTAACCAGGCCACTGCCAAACATGCTGAGCTAATGTGCCGGCTGCTGTACGAGTTAAATTTCGGCTATCCGAGCATGCCTCGTGGACTGACTCAAACGTCCATATGTCCTAATGACTACGTTCCTTGTATTCGCACACAAACGCACACAAATCCTGTGACTCCTGCACAGGGAGCGCTGTGGGACATAAGGACATGTGGAGGTTTGTGTCTATCCTGAAAGAGTGCTCTGATAGCTGAAACGGTTAAGGCGATGGCTCGATTAAACCGGCAATTACAGGTGTCAATCCCACCTGAGCACAAATTTTCGTATGCATTTACTCAACAATATAGCTGTCGTGCAGTCGCTTTCGAAATTTGCGAATGCATTTCATAGTTTAATGCGCATTTCAGTCATTAACAGTGTCTGTTCTGCTGGACATGCATGCATGTACGAAGGAACATTGCTTCGAACTATACAGACACTCTGAAATACAGGCACTGCCCGACTGTAAAAAATTAATTAGCAAATTTATTAATTCGGGGTGGTAATTAAAGCTTTATGTATTAAAACTTTTTGAATTATCGCGAAATAGGGGAGATAGTACCACAGACGTGATACGTGAATTGGAGTGGCAATCATTAAAACAAAGGCGTTTTCCGTTGCGACGGGATCTTCTCATGAAATTTCAATCACCAGTTTCCTCCTCCGATTGTGAAAACATTCTGTTGGCACCCACCTACATAGGGAGAAATGATCATCACGATAAAATAAGAGAAATCAGGGCTCGCACAGAAAAATTTAAGTGCTCGTTTTTCCAGCGTGCCGTTCGAGAGTGGAACGGTAGAGAGACAGCTTGAAGGTGGTTCATTGAACCCTCTGCCAGGCACTTTATTGTGAACAGAAGATGTAGATGTATATGACTACCGCTCGTACGCTGCTCAGTCACTGATCCCAGTAGTCCAGGAAGATGAACAGTACGTGCTTTATGACACGTCGGAGCAAGTAAAATCATTTGTACTAGCATCAGAACTGTAATACAAGTTACCTACACTGCCTCCAACGTTCATTGACAGCGTTTGGGGCTGGCTTTGACCTTGTACTCGTGTCTCTTATACGTAACGGGAACGTAGGACAGTAGAATATTTGGAAACATCAGTGACGGAAGCACTGGGAGTCGTTTCCAACCTCTTGTAAGAGATGCAGACACGCCTCGGGCCGGCCAGTGGACCGTAAACTGGAGAGACGCCGCGCCTTGCCCCTCCTTGGGTGGGACTTGTACCGTCTCGTTGTTTCATCCGAAGAGGCTCTATAAATGCGAACGCCGCTCCGACCGTGCGAGAGCGCGTGAATGATTCATACGGGGCGAGTATTCTGCTCCTCCCTGGCAGCGCGTCTGTCGCTATATATATATAGAGAGAGAGAGACGGCGGCGGAGGAGCAGGCGAGGTTTTTGTTTGCGAGGCTGTCAGCGGCAGCGGCAGTAGCAGCGGCCTGTGACAGCGCGGAGGCGGAGGAGGAGGCGGCCTCCCAGGGGTCGATACGGAGGTAGCCGGCGCCGGCGCCACGGCGCGGACTCGGGCCAGCCTACCTCTCTGCGGCCCTACAGGAGGCAACTCAAACACAAGCGGAAAAGTGTACATTCTGTGTTACTAGCGAATTATCATCTCAGAAGCTGCTTCCAGTACGCTGGGGGGAGAAGCTATACACATCGCTTTCATTATGTGTCAATGGGAGAAGAATACCTTATGATTCAAAAGAGTCGTACTGTGGACAGAGTGTAAACGGTGTACTGGATCTCTAAACTTTCCTTTCGGTCATGTCTCGGACTTCCCGTGAGGTCATACGAAGTAACTCGAGCCACGGCCAGAACCAACGTCTGATCAAAAGTATCCGGACATCTGTTAGTCGACGAGGGGACTGATGACCTCAGATGTTAAGTCCCATAGTGCTCAGAGCCATTTGTTAGTGGACGGTAATGTTGCCTGCACCCAACCTTCGCCTTCATGACGGCTTGAACTCTGCTGGGGACTTTTTAAATGAGGTGTCTGAATGTCTATGGGGTGTTGCAGCTCGTTCTTCCTCAACCAAAGAAGGTACTGATGTAGGTCACTGGAGTATGGAGCGGCGTTCTAACTCATCTCAAAGATGTTCCACTGTATTCAGATGAGAACGCTGGGCAGGCCAATCTATTACAGGAATGTTATTATGCACAAACCATTGCCTCACATATGCCACTATACGACAGAGTGCATTTTCACGCTGACACATGATGATGATGCTTTGTTTGTGGGGCGCTCAACCGCGCGGTCATCAGCGGCGGTACAAACACCCATTCTGCACACAGTTCAATCTAGCCACTTTTATGAATTATGATGGAATGATGAGGACAACACAAACACCAAGCCCCCGGGCACCAACCCGGCCGGGAATCAAACCCGGACCACGTGATCCAGAGGGAGCAACGCTAGCCACTAGACCACGAGCTGCGGACATGCCGAAACAATCACTCCTTTCGAACTGTTTCTCTGCTGTACGCAGTACATAATGCTGTGAAAAGTGGCCATATTCTTCCTCATTTAGCGTTTTCATAAGCACAATAAGCGGACCATACCGCACGATAAGCACACCCGCACTGTAACAACAACACCTCCATACTTCTTTTTGGGCGCTAATGACCATAGACGTTTTGTGCCCTAAAACCACAAAAAAAAACAAAAAAAAACAACAAAAAAAAACCATACTTCACTGTTGGCATTACACGCGATGGCAGGTAACATCTTTAGGCATTCCCCAAACTCAAACCTTTCCACCTAACTGCCACGCGGTATACCATCGATTCATCACTTCAAATAACTAGCTTTCCAATCACCCACTGTCCAGTGGCGTTGCTCTTTACAGTACATCAAGCATTGCTAACATTTAATGCAAAGAAGTGTAGCTTATGAGGAATTGTTCTGCCCCATTGTTTTTAACTCCATACACACAATCATGCTAGGAAAATGTTTGAGATGCTTCTTTTCCAAACTAATGATCAGAACTGCGAGTGAACTACTGGTAGCACTTTGAAACCTTACAAGCCACTTCTTCAGCCGGTTTTATGTGACTTTTTGCAGTAGTCCTCCTCAAAGCTCTACGGCCGCTGTCCGTAAGTACATTTCATGGTCTTGATTTAGCTGTGGTTGTCCTTTCGTGTTTCCACTTTACAGTCTCACTACCAACAATCGGCTTGGGCAGGCAGCTTTAGAAGGGTAGAAATATCCCAGATGGATTTGTTACTCGCAGTGCATCCAATGATTAGTATACATCGGAATTCCACCGAGCTATGCTGACAGACCCAGTCTGCTGTTTCTGCTTCTCTACTGACCCCACTATACTCCCCGCCTCCTTTTATACTGGCGGGTTCGCCTGTCGTGACATCTAGTTATCAATTCCGGATTACATAGGGTATCCGGATACTTTTGATCGGGTGCTGTACTCTTGGGGAGGCGCGACGCGCGACAAGTCACGTGACTTATTGCTCCACACACTTACTCCCAAATGTTCATTGGTGAACTAGATTAATCTTATCCAGAACTACACATATAAGCAGTCCATCCAAATAAGAATCGCCAGCCTTCCTTTGATCCGAGAGACAGGGCTAAAACTGCCACACTTCCGTATCACTAAATGCCTTGTAGCAATTACACTGCTTTTAAAACACTCGCAGTTCTGATCATTAGTTTGGAAAAGAAGCATCTCAAACATTTTCCAATGTTTTGTAGCATTCCTCTCCATAAGCAAAAGAGGATAATAGTTTAACATTAAAAACGAGAAGGTCACACAAGTTTCCAATGGAACAAATAGAATTTATTGTCTTTTATAAGAACTCGCGTAATTCGCCTCTATATTAAACACTACTTCCAGCTAGCTGGTGACTCCACGTTACGCTATGAGACCTCTGTCCACCTAGCAAGTGGTCACTCATTAAGTCACACCCTTTTTCACAAATACGGAAAACAGATGAGTCTTTCATACGCGTGCAGGGAAAATTCATTTTTCAACTCCTTCAGTCTTCCAAAGCGGAAGAACAACTTCATTGATTACTAAGGATCACTCGCTCCCGACTTCATACACGAAACACTTTCGAAACCTCAACTTCATCGCAAAAGGTGTCCAACTTACTTCCTACCCTCCTGAGAGATGCCGGGTTGCTCCCGAATTCGCGAGCTCCTACCCGCTTCACGGAATTATTTTAACATTTTTTCCTTTCGACTAGTCAGCCTCCAGAACAGATTGTAGGCACTTCAGTTGGCCATTTCCTGCTAACTGTCATGGTACACAGTATAAAGTGCTGCTTTCTGCCAACTCTGTCAGAAGTTTCTTTTTCAATGGGTGTTAGGTAACACCAGCATACGGTGGAAATCATTCGTCTTCGAAATCATCCGTATCGGGCCAGACTATCAAAGTTTTGGCCAGTTTAAGGGAGAACTGGCCCATTATTTCTGGCCTGGAGAGCAGTCCCCATCCTCCAGAAATCAGAAAACTGGTGCTGGCGTTCACAGTAGCGACCAGCAGTAGCGGACGGTCCTGGCCAGGTACTGATATTTCACATAGCGCCCCCACCCCCCACCCCCTTGTTTTTCTTCATCAGATCATATTACTCCTAATTAGAGTAATCAAGATCTTGGAGCCGATAAAATCACGAACCAAGCAGAAGCAATGGCTAACTGGTTGGTGTCTGCAGAGGCCACAGTAATTTCACAATGGCGATCAACACTAGCCAACGGGCACAGCAAAGAAATGATATGCTACCACCCTTAAGCGCTTCTTCCATGTTGTTATTGCAGTTTTAATTCAGAAGACTACTTTGATGCCACCTTCCACACTAGCTTGTCCAGTGCAAGCCTCTTCATTCTGCATAACTACTACGCCCTACAACCATCTGAACATTGTAACGTTGTTACTTTAATTTGCTCTGAAAGCGGTGCTGATATTCAAGACCATAAAAGTGGGTTAAAAGCTGTGAGCTGTCTGGGGAAGTTAACCTTGCATTACTGCGCAACTGTTTCACCAGGTATCCAGTCTAGCTTACCAAATTCCCAACCAGACTAACATTAATTATAATCTTTTAATAGTCATACAACAACCGGTGATATATATATAAAGAGAATTTAAATAAAAATAAATAAATCAGTTTATATTTGGAAATTTATTTTAACATTGATCATTGAAATTTCAGCACATTAAATTTGCTTCATAAATAAACTGGTGCCTTATTTAGGATTGTGGAAAATGTGAGTTTGTAATCTTATGGAACACATCAAATATGGAGCCAAGATTGGGAGACTGCATACAACACTGCATTCATAAAATAACACACGAAGAACGTTGAAACATATGCAAGAGGAAATTAACCACAACCAACCGATTCAATTTTCACCCAAAGAAATTACGTTTGTAGCACAATCCTGTCCGTCATGTAATTACCACACACTGGTATACTAGATTCATACTAACTCTCTGTGAAATCTTCCCAAAAAGAATAGCTGAAGGCTACTTTGATGGTTACACCACATGCTTCACGTGGTCAACATGGTTTACACAAAGCGTGTAACTCCACAATAATTTTGATAATTAAAATAAATTAGATCGAAAAGGAATTTACAAAAGAAAAACCTCGAACTGGTTACTAATATCTTACTATTAACCTGATGGGTCAAACAATTATATAAGCACGTGGTAGTGGTCTCACAAAGTACACCCCACGTGGGTTGAACATAAAGAAAAGTTGCTATATTGAAAAATACTGTCAAGACGAGACGTTATAATCTCACGCACATTCGCATTTAAGATTGATGATCTTAGTTAGAGTTACTGATCAACACGTGGTTCCACTTTACTCACAAAGTAGTGACAAAGCAACTACCGGAAAATAATCTGAACTTCACACGCGAATTACACTGCGTTGCAATTTAAGATAACATTAGATATTTTAGAGCTAAACCTGAAATAAAGGTGATTAAATTTTCAGTTAGGCTGAACTTAAGAAATCCATTGTCCTACGGACTTAGCAGACACGCGCTTAGCCGGAGATCTTACCACTTCAGACGCTCGCCACGGACAAACTGACTGGTCCCTTCCTGAGGGGTGGCTCACAAATACAAACGGAAGTGGCCAGAGGGGCAGCTTCCTATACCAACATGACAACGGACGGACAGGACCATACTAAGAATAGAAACCTCTTTGCTTTTAGAAAGCGTAGCTACCTGTTCCGACGTTGGTCCTACTGTTCTCTAGCAGACAGGCTTGTCTGCTACCCTCAAGCATGCAACTAGAAATACATTTGCTCATTCATCCTCTCACACAGAAGGGAAGGGGGATGACAGAATCTTATCATATACTATATATAAAGAAAGCGGATGTAGGTTCCGTATGAGACTGTGTAACATGAATTACATATAAACTGTGTGACATGAATTACATATAAACTGTGTTTTAAAGTGTAGTAGTGTGACAGATCGTTCTTGTTTA
The DNA here is from genome assembly GCF_023864345.2 of Schistocerca serialis cubense. Lineage (NCBI taxonomy): Eukaryota > Metazoa > Arthropoda > Insecta > Orthoptera > Acrididae > Schistocerca > Schistocerca serialis. The sequence goes on along the minus strand of NC_064642.1, from coordinate 402,068,559 downwards.
TGTGTGAAAGTAACACGTTCCACTACTCAGTCTCCTCCCAGGTGGTCAGAAACGCCACAGTAAATTTAGAAGAGGAATTTATGCCGTAAATGACAACAGATTTAAGAAATTAACATGAAAGGAATCCAACAGAGACCTTTCAACATTATCACTGTAGTGAAGCCTCCGTCTATAATCTTTACCTGCTCACAATTCCTGCCATTATCAAATTACTTGTCCTACTCTCCGCTGCCCCACTATGTCTCTTATTCACTGATACCCTCTTTCAGTCAAGTTGGGTCCTACATTTCTTTCCTCTCGATTTATTTATTATTTGTTCATTTGTAATCCGATCTACCCACCTCATCTTTAGAATTCTCCTGAAGCAACACATTTCAAAAGATTCTTTTCTCTTCCTTTCCCTCTGTACTGCTTATTGTCCGCGTTTCACTTATTAATAAGCCTATACTCCAGATAAATATTTTCAGAAAATATTTCGTGACTCTAAATTGATATTAGGTGTCGACGTACTTCTTTTCTCAGAAAAAGCTCTTCTTGCTATTCCAAGACTACATTTTAATCTTATCTACTTCAGCCATCATCATTTATTTTGCCGTCAAACTTGTCTGCTGAGTACAACGTCTAATTTTGACCCCTTCAGCGTCAGCCCTGTTAATTCTCCTACGTTTCATTACCGTTGTTTTACAACTTATGACAGTGTCTAACATGCTAGCTGCTTGTTCTGTTGTTTCGAGTGTCATACTGTATAGTGGTTACTTTTCTGGGCCGACGGGAGAGACCGGTTTGTCTCCTGGCCCTCCTCTTTACAAGAAGAAAAACCGGTTAGTGAAGAAGTAGAGACGTTACAATAAACAAGCGCGTTATTAGTTTATATTTTCAATGAAAAAAGAAAATATCCAATTGCCTGGTATATCACAGGGTTGTTTCGGCTGGATTAATTATTCCACGGACACCATTAAATGCGTTTCTTGATACATGTGGAATGTTTGTTGCGCAACTCAGTGAAGCGTTGCCCTCCGAGAACAGGAAAGTTCCTTGGCCGTTTGGAGTCGATCGGCTGTCTGGAGGGTGAGATGTGGTGCTTCAGGTCATTGACTTATTTAGGTCAACGGAACACCACGGAATGGAAGGGAACGCCATGGTCGATTTGTGGTGTGCTCAAATTAGACGGAACGACAACATAACCTTGCGATCTTACCTCCTCTTACTGGGGCTTAATATACCTCTTTGAATTTCGGCTCTAAAATTTCTGCCTGCCTACTGAGCCAGGAAACAGCGTTGCCGCAGTGGATACCCCGATCCCTGTCACATCACCTAAGTTAAGCGCTGTCGGGCGTGGTCTGCACTTGGATGGGTGACCATCCGGGCCGCCCTGCGGTGTTGCCATTTTTCGGGCTGCACTCAGCCTCGTGATGCTAATTGAGGAGCTACTCTACCGAATAGTAGCGGCTTCGGTCAAAGAAAACTATCATAACTATCGGGAGAGCGGTGTGCGCGCCACACGCCCCTCCTATCCGCATCCTCATCTGATGATGACAAGGCGGTCGGATGGTCTCGATAGCCCACTTGTGGCCTGAAGACGAAGTGCTACGGAGCCAGGGACGTTGTCTTCACGTATGCTTTATGCCCACAGGAAAGTTAGTAAATTCACAAACTCTCGGAGCAGCGATGCATCTCAATAAGATAAACTGAAAGTGGTCGTTACTGAATTAAACAGTTTATCAAAGTTCTCCGAAATTACTGTACTCCCAAAACACAAGAGCACGTTGCAAGATGCTCATGTAATCTGGATGGCTATTGATCAACACATGAATGTTCAAACCACCATCGTACTCTCGGTTCACACCAGATAATGCAAGTCTGATCTTCATCAAAAGTCTGAAACACTAAAAAAAAAAAAAAAAAAATATATATATATATATATAAAACTCCTCCGAACTGACCACGAAGGCCCAGCGGTACCGACCGGCCACTGTGCCATCCTCAGACCATGGGCGTCACTGGATGCAGATATGGAGGGGCTAATAACAGTTATATAAGATCAATGTCCCGACGACCTCGAATGATTCTGTCCAGGGACTGTCGACTTTCCAAATGCAGCATCAACCGGAATATTTATGTCCAATAACTCTACCCGTGGTCTAGGATGCCGGCACGGTAGCTCAGCGCGTTCGGTCAGAGGGTTTAGCTACCCTCTGTAATAAAAAACTGAGTTAATGGATCAACAACGAACTTAAACGGATGTCTTACGACGTCCGCCCCGAGCAGATGCAAGGAACAAAAGTGAACAAAATGAAATTAAAAAAAAAAAAAAAAAAAAAAAAAAAAAAAAAAAAAAAAAAAAAGGGGGTAGTGTCTTTGATTCATAATCACAAACGTCTTCGGTCCCGGGTTCGATCCCCGCCACCGCCTAAATTTTGATATATAATCAGCATTGGCGGCCGAAGACTTCCGGCATAAGAAGTCAGCCTCATTCTGCCAACGGCCTTGTCAAAGAGGGCGGAGGAGCGGATAGAGGTTCAGGGCACTCTCTTGTCCTAGGGGTGGGAAATTGCCCCTAAAGGCGGAAGAATCAGCAATGATCAACGACATGAGGATGCAGAAGGCAATGGAAACCACTGCATTAAAGACGCGTAACGTGTATCCACAGGACATGTGGCCTGTAATTGAAGAAGTGTCATGATGATCTCTCCATTGGCAAAAGATTCCGGAATAGTCCCCCATTCGGATCTCCAGGAGGGGACTGCCAAGGGGGAGGTTACCATGAGAAAAAGATTGAATAATCAACGAAAGGATAACGTTCTACGAGTCGGGGCGTGGAATGTCAGAAGCTTGAACGTGGTAGGGAAACTAGAAAATCTGAAAAGGGAAATGCAAAGGCTCAATCTAGATATAGTAGGGGTAAGTGAAGTGAAGTGGAAAGAAGACAAGGATTTCTGGTCAGATGAGTATCGGGTAATATCAACACCAGCAGAAAATGGTATAACAGGTGTAGGATTCGTTATGAATAGGAAGGTAGGGCAGAGGGTGTGTTACTGTGAACAGTTCAGTGACCGGGTTATTCTAATCAGAATCGACAGCAGACCAACACCCACAACGATAGTTCAGGTATACATGCTGACGTCGCAAGCTGAAGATGAACAGATAGAGAAAGTGTATGAGGATATTGAAAGGGTAATGCAGTATGTAAAGGGGGACGAAAATCTAATAGTCATGGGCGACTGGAATGCAGTTGTAGGGGAAGGAGTAGAAGAAAATGTTACAGGAGAATATGGGCTTGGGACAAGGAATGAAAGAGGAGAAAGACTAATTGAGTTCTGTAACAAGTTTCAGCTAGTAATAGCGAATACCCTGTTCAAGAATCACAAGAGGAGGAGGTATAATTGGATAAGGCAGGGAGATACGGGAAGATTTCAATTAGATTACATCATGGTCAGATACTGGATTGTAAGGCGTACCCAGGAGCAGATATAGACTCAGATCACAATATAGTAGTGATGAAGAGTATGCTGAAGTTCAAGACATTAGTCAGGAAGAATCAATACTCAAAGAAGTGGGATACGGAAGTACTAAGGAATGACGAGATACGTTTGAAGTTCTCTAACGCTATAGATACAGCAATAAGGAATAGCGCAGTAGGCAGTACAGTTGAAGAGGAATGGACATCTCTAAAAAGGGCCATCACAGAAGGTGGGAAGGAAAACATAGGTACAAAGAAGGTAGCTGCGAAGAAACCATGGGTAACAGAAGAAATACTTAGTTGATTGATGAAAGGAGGAAGTACAAACATGTTCCGGGAAAATCAGGAATACAGAAATACAAGTCGCTGAGGGATGAAATAAATAGGAAGTGCAGGGAAGTTAAGACGAAATGGCTGCATGAAAAATGTGAAGACATCGAAAAAGATATGATTGTCGGAAGGACAGACTCAGCATACAGGAAAGTCAAAACAACCTTTGGTGACATCAAAAGCAACGGTGGTAACATTAAGAGTGCAACGGGAATTCCACTGTTAAATGCAGAGGAGAGAGCAGATAGGTGGAAAGAATACATTGAAAGCCTCTATGTGGGTGAAGATTTGTCTGATGTGATAGAAGAAGAAACAGGAGTCGATTTAGAAGAGATAGGGGGTCCAGTATTAGAATCGGAATTTAAAAGAGCTTTGGAGGACTTACGGTCAAATAAGGCAGAAGGGACAGATAACATTCTATCAGAATTTCTAAAATCATTGGGGGAAGTGGCAGCAACACGACTATTCACGTTGGTGTGTAGAATATATGAGTCTGGCGACATACCATCTGACTTTCGGAAAAGCATCATCCACACAATTCCGAAGACGGCAAGAGCTGACAAGTGCGAGAATTATCGCACAATCAGCTTAACAGCTCATGCATCGAAGCTGCTTACAAGAATAATATACAGAAGAATGGAAAAGAAAATTGAGAATGCGCTAGGTGACGATCAGTTTGGCTTTAGGAAAAGTAAAGGGACGAGAGAGGCAATTCTGACGTTACGGCTAATAATGGAAGCAAGGCTAATGAAAAATCAAGACACTTTCATAGGATTTGTCGACCTGGAAAAAGCGTTCGACAATATAAAATGGTGCAAGCTGTTCGAGATTCTGAAAAAAGTAGGGGTAAGCTATAGGGAGAGACGGGTCATATACAATATGTACAACAACCAAGAAGGAATAATAAGAGTGGATGATCAAGAACGAAGTGCTCGTATTAAGAAGGGTGTCAGACAAGGCTGTAGCCTTTCGCCCCTACTCTTCAATCTGTACATCGAGGAAGCAATGATGGAAATAAAAGAAATGTTCAGGAGTGGAATTAAAATACAAGGTGAAAGGATATCAATGATACGATTCGCTGATGACATTGCTATCCTGAGTGAAAGTGAAGAAGAATTAAATGATCTTCTGAACGGAATGAACAGTCTAATGAGTACACAGTATGGTATGAGAGTAAATCGGAGAAAGACGAAGGTAATGAGAAGTAGTAGAAATGAGAACAGCGAGAAACTTAACATCAGGATTGATGGTCACGAAGTCAATGAAGTTAAGGAATTCTGCTACCTAGGTAGTAAAATAACCAATGATGGACGGAGCAAGGAGGACATCAAAATCAGACTCGCTATGGCAAAAAAGGCATTTCTGGCCAAGAGAAGTCTACTAATATCAAATACCGGCCTTAATTTGAGGAAGAAATTTCTGAGGATGTACGTCTGGAGTACAGCATTGTATGGTAGTGAAACATGGACTGTGGGAAAACCGGAAGAGAAGAGAATCGAAGCATTTGATACGTGGTGCTATAGACGAATGTTGAAAATTAGGTGGACTGATAAGGTAAGGAATGAGGAGGTTCTACGCGGAATCGGAGAGGAAAGGAATATGTGGAAAACACTGATAAGGAGAAGGGCCAGGATGATAGGACATCTGCTAAGACATGAGGGAATGACTTCCATGGTACTAGAGGGAGCTGTAGAGGGCAAAAACTGTAGAGGAAGACAGAGATTGGAATACGTCAAGCAAATAATTGAAGACGTAGGTTGCAAGTGCTACTCTGAGATGAAGAGGTTAGCACAGGAAAGGAATTCGTGGCGGGCCGCATCAAACCAGTCAGTAGACTGATGAAAAAAAAAAAAAAACCGACAGAATTTTGCCGAGTTCAAAAGCGCGGCAGTTACACTAATCTCCGAACACGTACCACACACACGATAGAGGCTACCAAGAGACTACTCGTGCCATTTGCTAAGAAAAAGCGGACTGCGACACTAGCTAGAGGAAGCCTGATCCTGAACGCTCTTTTGCCACTATTTCCACTCGCACTGACTGTGTTTTCGAGCCATAGAGACGCCATTCTGCATCGTCATTTGCAAGTTTTTCGTTCAAAATATAAGTTATACATGTCAGTTGCTGTGGTGCCCTAGCAGGTAGAGCATTGGTCTCCGACCCTGCAGGTCCTGTGTTCAGTCCCAAATAAGGGCCGGCCGTGGTGGCCGAGCGGTTCTAGGCGCTACAGTCTGGAACCGCGCGACCGCTACGGTCGCAGGTTCGAATCCTGCCTCGGGCATGGATGTGTATGATGTCCTTAGGTTTAAGTAGTTCTAAGTTCTAGGGGACTGATGACTTCAGAAGTTAAGTCCCATAGTGCTGAGAGCCATTTGAACCATTTGAACCCAAATAAGGGCAGGGACTTTTCCTCGTTCCAGAAAGGCCACAGGTGTACTTAGCCCCTTATCAAGTACCGCGGGTCTTTGCGGGGGGAGGGGATGCGGCCGAGGCGATGGCTCTGCCTGACATCCTCTCCTAGTGGCTGAGCGCAAAGTGGCTGTACTCTACCTAAAGTCAGATCAATAACCTCGTCGCAGGTTTTGCGCTACAGACTTTACCTTTTTATATATGTCATATGACCTGTCTTCTCAGCCCCATCTCAGTACGTTTTCATTTTACTTCTCCCACAATCTTTAATCCTTAACCGGCGTGGTCGAAAGGTTTAACACTTAGTGCATTGCGGAGTCCTGGGGACTCCGAAACTAAAAAAGTATATTGTGTCTGGCAATGATTCTTTTTGTTGTCGTTTTGGAACGTAAACGTAATCAAAGGCGTATAAGGAAGCAGTGCAACCAATTCATAATCAAAGTACAGCGAGAAAATCTGAAACTAAAAATATTACAAAAATAAAGTTAGTCTTATAGGAGTGCATAGTTTCACGGCGATACGTACTAATAAAAGTTTCTCGGGCTTCCAGCTGTGTCAAGTGGTTTAAAATCCACGAGCTTTCGGCCGAGTACTCCTCGTCACTCCATAGCATATTACCAGCCACATGTCGTCAACTTTGGAAACCGAAGAGCAATTTTAGATCTTTGCTACGGGTCAAGAGGTTTCAGTTGCTGCACCGTCTGGATCTTGTACGGGTACCAGTGTACAATAGACCGCAGAATTTTCCGGATAGTTGACCGTGGGATGGACAATTCTCATGACACGGCACGAGCGCTAGCACTACCCCGAAGACGTACTGTGTGGCCAGTTACAGCAACAACAACTTCATCATTAAGTTCCACCGAGATAGGAGGACTTCCTTTTCCAGGTGCCACACACAGCTCACTCGTGCTTTCGAATTCCACTATCTTCTTCTTTAACCCGTTTATGACACCGGGCCTCTCCTCAGACCCTTCAATCGGAGGTACTCTCTCACTGCAGCACTATAATTGCTGCCTTTCACGTAAAACAGTTGACCAACATCGCGTGATCTCTCTTCTCGATAGCCATACTGTTCGGTCACCTTGTGGTTTTTCAAATGGCTTGGTGCGATGGAGCCAGCAATGTAAGCCGGAAGGATGTACTTCAGAGGCAGCCGAAATACATACTCGTACAGGTAGGAAATGTTCAGCATCCATGGACTGCAGCTTGAGTATGTGTGTTGACGGAGGAGTGTGAACAAATGTATGCCAAATGCTTAGTGAAGGCTTGTCACTGCTTGGAGTCCTCAGGATGTATATCCGGTCGAGGCAGCTGGCAGAGTGGTCAGTAAAGTATGTATAGCCATGGCGATCTCCTTGGAGGAGACGCCATGTGTCATGAAGCGCTAGATCCCAGACAAGTGCTATAGTGGCAGACAGGTAGAGTAGTGCGGCATTTCGTCCGTTGGTCCCGGATTCTATTAAATTCGCCGCCTGTGATGTAGTGTTCTGTGCTCCCATTCAGGAGTGGAGCAATTTCGTTGGAATAGAAGGTGATCCTTTCAGCACGGTGAGGCGACCAGGAGTTCGCATATACACTGACAATACGGGCTGCTCTTACCGTAATGGCAAGGCCTCTTGCAGATGGTAGATACGTGATGCCCGATGCCTCGATGCCTTCGCTTTACAGGATGGTAGTTCCAGCAGCACTATCACTAGATGGGATGCTGTAAGCTGTGTACACATGAATGTTCAATTGCAGCTCCGGGTGGACATCTTGAAGGAGGGTGATATCCAGGTCCGCTACCTGGAACATGTCATGGAACATTTTGATGACAGAGTGTATGCCGTTGATGTTGGTCATACCCACATGGTAGCATTGGGACATATTAATGCGAAGTATGCAGATGCAAATGGTGGCCCCTCGGTGGTAATGGGGCCGCTTGGTTACCCATCCTTGTGGCAGGCGTGATAAATGCGGTCCTTCTGCTGGTGTTCGGCTCTACCCAAGTGGGGCGCTCGTCTCATGTGGCGGAGGAGAGTCAACGGTGTCTTGTGCGTCTTCTGCCTCAATTTCACCATCCCAGTCACTGAGCAGCGAAGGAATCGGTGAAAGCATGTCGTCGCAGGCAATGGGCTCCTTCACCTCGTTTTTGTCCTGATGGGTGTCGGTCATGAGGACATCAGGGTGGGCGAGCCCGCCGTCCAGCCCGTGGCGTCAGATGCCTGCCTTGGGGCTGTACTGGTAGAGTCTGCTGGCAGCGATGAGTCAGAGACGGTGTCAGCAGTTTGCTTCCTGCCTCCGCGCCGTTGGTCATCTTCCGTCGAGAGGCGGCGTTTGTTGTGGCGCTTTGGTGATCGTTGTTTCCCGGACAGCGTGTCTTCGCCGTGGAAAGACTGGGGTCAGCACTTTCGGCCCCTACGACGACGGTGGTGGTGTCCTGGAAGGGCGTCTCGTCGTGCTGCGCCGCCGTCACTGCGTCGTCGGCGGCGACGCTCGCGGTCGCGTGAGGCTGCTTCATGGGCGCGGCATGTGTGCACACCGGCCTCACCTATTTCAAGTACGTAAGTGGTAACGCGGTGGGCACCTCTGTCTGTACTGATTCCTCACGTGGCACCTGGATGAGGTGACGCTGGAGGCAGTTTCATTTGACATGGCCTTCCTGTCCACAGCCGGCACACATCCGCGGTTGTCCATCATAGATAATGGTGGCTCGGCAACCGCCGATGGACAAGTACGACGGCACGTGTTTGCGGAGTTCGATGCATACCTGTCGGACGCCATTGAGAACGTCGTATGTTTCAAAGGTGTTCCATTTCTCTTCCATGTACCCTACGACAGTGCCGTACAGACGTAACCCGTCAGTGACTAGCACGGCCGGGACTTCGAACGGCAGTTCGGTTATGCGCTCTGTACGCACCCCCATACCCACGTGGTCCACGTTACTGTGCTGATGTTACTGTCAGAATGGCGAAAGCGGTAGCCGTTGGTGAAACGTCGGACTAGGTCGGCACACGCCTCTTCATTCTTCATCTTGAGAGAGACTGTACTGGAAGCGATAGACAGATGGATGACTATCAGCTTGTGGGGATCGACATGCATGCCGTCCCTCAGAAACCGTTCGAATTCTTGAGCCTTTGGACGCGCGTATGAATCGTCGAACTTAAGTTTCACCGTTGCCTGGCGGTAAGAGAACGCTATACCTAGTGAGAGCTCGAATTCACAACAACGAACGCATTACCTCGCGCAGCGAGTAAACAAACACACGTGCCTGGCGCTGCCCAGAGTGGCAAGCGTCCAAGACGTGTCGCGACTGAAGGCCGACTAAGGCTAAACTATTTCACCTGTATTCTGGGGCGCCACTTCTGATCATATAATGGCTGCGTATGAGCTACGCTTAAAACTGTACAGCACTTCTTTCTCGGAATTTTCTGCGAAGTGCGCTTTAAGACTCCTACGAATGGGCACCCTTGAGGTATACTGTCAACCTGCCAAGTCTCATCCCGAACTGAATTTCCGAGGCGGGAAGGTCCCCTTGTTAGTACTGCATGGGAGTGTTTTTTCCGTGTATTTACCTCCATGTTTTCAGGGTCCAGATGGCAATGTGCCACATGTAGGGGTTTTATAATTCACGTATCTGATGATCTGAAGATGGCAAAATAACTTTGCTGAAACTAGTAATAACGAGTTGTATCAACTGTGATCTGGGCAGTAAAGTATCTATTTCGGAGGCTTTTTTACATTGATGTAGAAATAGCTCTTCTTCCAACAATGTCAAGTAGTTGCAATGTAGCATAAGTTTATTGTTTTAGGGCACAGCTTTCAGCCTTCGGGCCGTACTTAATGGGTGTCATGATTACCTTTGAATGGAAGTACATAGTAGCATCTGAAGCTTGTTTAAGTACAAAGGAAATGAACCAGAATGACTTTGTTGCTGTTAGTGTTCTTGAAGGAATCAGGAAGTCTTACACAAACTTCAAAATTACTTATTTCATTCTTGAATATCAACACAAATTATCAAAATGCAGTATATCTGCATCTTAGTAATAATGTCATTTAACCTTTGGTATGTCATTCTCTGCTAGAAACAAAAGAGGAAACAAATCTCAACATTCCTGTACCTATTATGAGGTTTCCTTTGCTGTATAAAGAGCTTCTTACTTTATCGTGAGATAAAATGAGGCACTGGCTACGAAGTCTTTCGCGACGTATTTCTTGAATAAAAGTCTCTCGGTGTACATGCCGCGTCAATTCAGGATAAAACTCCAAGCTTTCGACCGCTACCTCCATGGTCGTCGTCAGGACTAAAACTGACTGGCGTAAACTGGTGAGGCTCCCACTTTTATATACAAAGGACGGCTTCTGATTAACTGGAATACGTCATAGCAACAGCGATATGGCGCGTAGTGAAGTGGTGCCCACCATATCCATAAATGTACACTCCTGGAAATTGAAATAAGAACACCGTGAATTCATTGTCCCAGGAAGGGGAAACTTTATTGACACATTCCTGGGGTCAGATACATCACATGATCACACTGACAGAACCACAGGCACATAGACACAGGCAACAGAGCATGCACAATGTCGGCACTAGTACAGCGTATATCCACCTTTCGCAGCAATGCAGGCTGCTATTCTCCCATGGAGACGATCGTAGAGATGCTGGATGTAGTCCTGTGGAACGGCTTGCCATGCCATTTCCACCTGGCGACTCAGTTGGACCAGCGTTCGTGCTGGACGTGCAGACCGCGTGAGACGACGCTTCATCCAGTCCCAAACATGCTCAATGGGGGACAGATCCGGAGATCTTGCTGGCCAGGGTAGTTGACTTACACCTTCTAGAGCACGTTGGGTGGCACGGGATACATGCGGACGTGCATTGTCCTGTTGGAACAGCAAGTTCCCTTGCCGGTCTAGGAATGGTAGAACGATGGGTTCGATGACGGTTTGGATGTACCGTGCACTATTCAGTGTCCCCTCGACGATCACCAGTGGTGTACGGCCAGTGTAGGAGATCGCTCCCCACACCATGATGCCGGGTGTTGGCCCTGTGTGCCTCGGTCGTATGCAGTCCTGATTGTGGCGCTCACCTGCACGGCGCCAAACACGCATACGACCATCATTGGCACCAAGGCAGAAGCGACTCTCATCGCTGAAGACGACACGTCTCCATTCGTCCCTCCATTCACGCCTGTCGCGACACCACTGGAGGCGGGCTGCACGATGTTGGGGCGTGAGCGGAAGACGGCCTAACGGTGTGCGGGACCGTAGCCCAGCTTCATGGAGACGGTTGCGAATGGTCCTCGCCGATACCCCAGGAGCAACAGTGTCCCTAATTTGCTGGGAAGTGGCGGTGCGGTCCCCTACGGCACTGCGTAGGATCCTACGGTCTTGGCGTGCATCCGTGCGTCGCTGCGGTCCGGTCCCAGGTCGACGGGCACGTGCACCTTCCGCCGACCACTGGCGACAACATCGATGTACTGTGGAGACCTCACGCCCCACGTGTTGAGCAATTCGGCGGTACGTCCACCCGGCCTCCCGCATGCCCACTATACGCCCTCGCTCAAAGTCCGTCAACTGCACATACGGTTCACGTCCACGCTGTCGCGGCATGCTACCAGTGTTAAAGACTGCGATGGAGCTCCGTATGCCACGGCAAACTGGCTGACACTGACGGCGGCGGTGCACAAATGCTGCGCAGCTAGCGCCATTCGACGGCCAACACCGCGGTTCCTGGTGTGTCCGCTGTGCCGTGCGTGTGATCATTGCTTGTACAGCCCTCTCGCAGTGTCCGGAGCAAGTATGGTGGGTCTGAGACACCGGTGTCAATGTGTTCTTTTTTCCATTTCCAGGAGTGTAGTTTCTATCCCGCGTTGCTTGCAGCGCCATCCCTTGAATCAGGAGGTAAAGTGCGGGAAGTTTTCCTCTGCGATTTTTCTTTATCCAGTGCACTCTTCCAGATGTTGCTAAGTGCATAGCCGTTGTCTCTGTTATAAAGTTACTATCGCTAAGTCTAATTTCGACTGCTTCCCGGGTCACAGAGTCCCAGTAATTCGATGCGTGGGCTAGTTGGATGTTCAAGACAGGGTATTTTATGTGACTTTATGTGGGTGCTGTGGAGTGAACAGTTCAACTTATTTTTCCTCGGTCTAGCTTTTTCGTTGTTATTGTTCCTTGTCCTATACGGAACTACAAGTTCCTTTTTTTAGTTTGGGGGTTAATTAAATAAACACAGTGTATTATTTTGGTATGATAGATAATGTATTCTGTTATTACTTTTCAATATTTTTGCCATTGCAACAGGAAATTAAAATTTTTGATATATAGGTACAACATTATTCCTACTCCATTCGTAGACTTGCTGCCGTGATTATTCCACGCTGTACTTTCATAGGATAAGCAACATTCTTACAGGGAAAGCTACGTAAAATTACGAGGGCGAGTCAAATGAAAACCTTAAATTTGTAATAACAAATCGAAATTTCGCGCCGTTGTGCTGTAAGTTGGTAAGAGTGCTAGAAACAGCGTGCAGAATGGCCTGCAGGTGGCAGCATAGTGCAGATGCACACATACCGTCGCAGTATCAGTATAAAGATGGCCGTCCCACTTGCGACTTGCACCAGGGAAGAACAGTGTTCTGTTATTCGGTTTTTGCGTAGTGAAGGTGTTGAACCTTTGAAATTCATCGACGAATGAAGGTTCAGTACGGTGATGCGTATTTATCACGGCAGCAAGTCTACGAATGGAGTAGGAAGTTCGCAAATGGTGTGACTTCAGTGGAAGATGCTCCTCGTCCAGGTCAGGCACAACGAGTTGTGACTCCACAGGACGCTGCACCAGTTGAAGTCATAGTGAAGGAAAACCGCCGAGTGACACTGAATGACATTACAGATGTTTACAGATTAGTCATGGGTCAGCACACCACATTGTGCGTGATGTGCTCCAGTTTCACAAAATGTCTACAAGATGGGTGCCACGGCAGCTGACTCCTGAAATGAAAGAACGACGTGTTGATGCCTGTGAAGAACTTCTTCGGCGCTCTGAACGAGGCGATGGCTTCCTTTCACGAATCGTTACTGGGGACGAAACCTGGGTTCACTTCCACCAACTGAAAACGAAGAGAGGGAGCAAGGAATGGCGCCATTCCTCATCACCAAAACCAAAGAAGTTTCGAACAGAACCATCAGCAGGGAAGGTTATGCTGACTCTTTTGGGACGAAAAAGGCGTCGTTTTGGAGCATTACATGCCTAGAGGGACCACTGTCACCAGTGCATCATACACAGACCTCCTAAAAAATCATCTGCGGCCTGCAATCAAATCAAAGCGACGTGGATTGCTGTCAGCAGGTGTCCTTTTGCAACATGACAATGCAAGCCCCCACACTGCCCGTACAACAGTTGCAACAATCACAGACCTGCATTTTGAGTGTCTTCCTCATCTACCATACTCACCAGACCTTGCCCCAAGTGATTTCCATATGTTTGCCGGCTGAAGTGGCCGAGCGGTTCTAGGCGCTATAGGCTTGGAACCGCGCGACCGCTACGGTCGCAGGTTCGAATCCTGCCTCGGGCATGGATGTGTGTGATGTCCTTAGGTTAGTTAGGTTTAAATAGTTCTAAGTTCTAGGGGACTGATGACCACAGCAGTTAAGTCCCATAGTGCTGAGAGCCATTTATATATGTTTGGACCACTCAAAGACGCAATCGGAGGAAAGCAGTTCCCTTCTGATGAAGAGGTACGCCATGCGGTGCATGAGTGGTTGCGCGGACTACCAAAAGAATTTTTTTCTAAAGGAATTTATGCACTTTGTAAGCGCTGGAGTACTTGCAGTGAGCATGGGGCGAGATTATGTTGAAAAGTGATACAGCTTTGTACCACTTCTGCACAATAAATAATATTTTAAAAAATATTTAAGGCTTTCATTTGACTCACCCTCGTAAGATAAGATTATAAAAACTGTAAAGTATGGTAAATGCATGTGCTGTTTTATAACACGTGCTGCATCATTTGATCATGCATAATAAAACGTATGAATAAATCACCAAAGAAAAACAATAATTTTTTTATTTCTTGAGTAATTATGAAGTTATGGTATACAGCCTTCTTTGAGGGAGGTCTTCACGTCAGGCCTACAGACGTTAAGCACGCAGCAGCAGCAGCCTCGTGGGTGGACCGGCTGCGCAATCGGGCATCAGTGCAGCGGCCGGCTAGCGGCTTCCGGTGGGCCGGGTGCAGGAGGCGCCGCAACATGGTCTGCAAACCAAAGACTCCCTTGTAGGAACCCAGCCAGTAGCGGGCGCCAGCTGGACGGTGCCAGTTCAGTCCGCGGTGGCACCAGTTCTAAGCACGGACCGTATTACCAGTGGCTAGCGAAGGTGGCGGCTAGCTGTAGGTGAGACTGGACGACATAAATTGGGTCGACAGCTGTCGTGGTGGCGTACGCACAAGTCGACGGCAGATACTGCACTGCCGGAGCGGCTTTTATTTATAGGGCTTCGACCCGGGGTTATTAAAAAGCGCCGCATCTCGTCACGTATGGAGCCCAGGCAGCAAGCATCGACGCCCGGTGTGTGAGAACCACTCTAGCTGTAGTGCCAGAGGATTTCGCCGTGTCGTCTCAGCGCTTTTCTGCCCACCCATCAGAATTACTCAGCTAGCCAGCTGGCCCATCCGCCCACGGATTGTGACGTCCACTAGAGAGGTGTTGGCGCAACAGTCGATAGCATTGCACCTTACAGACTAAATGTTGACTGCCTTACTGCTGTGTTGTTTCTGCAATAAAGCTGAACATATAATCTAAGACAAAAAGGAAACGACGCATACGAAGAAATTATCCAACGGAATGGAAATCGGCAGATGTCCTGTACACGTACAGATAAACAAATGATTACAATTTCAGAAAAGAAACTGGATGATTCTCTCGAGAGAAAGAGCTTCACAATTTAGGAACGCCAACAACGCGTTTGTCTACCCCCGGCGTTGGTGGCAAGCAGTTAGTCGACTTTGCATTGCTCAATATAAAGTTGTTGGATGTGCCCCTGAGAGATATTGTACGAAATTCTTTCCAATTGGGGTGTTAGATCGTTAAATCCTGGTCTGGCTGGAGGACCATGCCCATAATGCTCCAAACGTTCTCAATTAGGGAGAGGTCCGGCGACTTTGCTGGGCAAGGTACTACTTAGCAAGTACGAAGACAAGCAGCAGAGCCGGCCCGTGTGGCCGAGCGGTTGTAGGCGCTACAGTCTGGAACCGCGCGACCGCTACAGTCGCAGGTTCGAATCCTGCCTCGGGCATGGATGTGTGTGATGTCCTTAGGTTAGTCAGGTTTAAGTAGTTCTAAGTTCTAGGGGACTGACGACCTCAGATGTTAAGTCCCATAGTGCTCAGAGCCATTTGAACCATCATTCCTGGTTGCCGGCCCTGCGGCGGGCGACAATCAGCTTGGTAATCCACCGCTGTGTGGGGCGCCTCCAGAGAGATTCTTCGGCCTGGAATCTCATTGACTGCATTAGAATTGTCTTCAGTGATGAGTTCCGCTTCGAATCGAGCTCCGATGACCAGCAAAGAAGTATTTGGAGGCGCCACGGACAGTGGTCGGATACCAACCTGACTCTTGCCCACCTTACGGCCCGTCAGCCAGTTGTGATAGTTTAAGATGTCAACTCATTTCATAGCATGAATCCTTTCGTTGTCATTCGCAGCACCCTTACAGCACAACGGTTCGTCTATGGTATTCTACTCCCCGAATACTACGAATTTAACACGAGAATCCTCAGGAGGACATGCAACAGTCCTATCAATCAATGCCAAACTGAGTAAATGCTTGCATAACGCCGAGATGTGGAAGTAAGCGATTTCCGTCCCATTCGAATAATTACACCGTAGTGCATCTTTTTTTTAAATTTTTGTCTTAGAATGCATTATTGGCATTGCTGTGCTTTAGGCTTACCTAATGTAGTACTCAAAATTTTTCCCAAGATACATTACAGAAAATTCACCTCTAATGCAAACAGCTAAGGATAGGAATTTAAAGTTTGCCTAGCTTTGAATGTTCATCTGAAACCATTGTCTTCAGCTACTTTAAATAGTACGGCGCTGTTTAGCGTAACAGTTATTTATTAAGGAAATTTAGTTTTAATGCACACACTCGTTCTGATTCACCGTAGCTCCTCAATGGTACATTTCCAGTCTATGCTTACGTGGAAAATTTTGCTCGATTCGACGTCCACCCCCACCTCTCCCCTCACACACACACACACACACACACACACACACACACACACACACACACACACACACACACACATACACACACATCCTGTATATTTTTCATGTCCGAACGAAGAGGCAGTTTATCCTCACAGCACATGTGGCACACGCTACAGGCCCCGTGCTGTCAGGGGCCACTCATTAACATTACCTACCTATTTTTACAGCAGAAAATAGCCACTAGAATTTTGAACTAAAAATGCTAATAGTGATAAAATTACGCGCACACGATCGTGCATCACTCGAAATAATAGACTGTTGACAGTAAACTACCTTTTTACAATGTGTGAAGTATACTCTGGGTGTAAAGCTCACTTATCGAACCACAGTTTAGATATTCCAAATTAGCACAGTAGTGTTGTTTTCATGTTACTAACCTGACTACAGTATCGTCAGCAGAAACTGATTGCTTTATACAGTTAACAGAACTCATCTAAAAATCACATATTTATGCGCCCTCACACCCTACGCCATAGGCTACTAAGAGGAACAGTCGAACAGCCGGAAATAGTTTGCATTAAGGTTAGTGATAGTCCATGTTGTGGTGTCACCGCCAAACACCGCACTTGCTAGGTGGTAGCCTTTTAAATCGGCCGCGGTCCGGTAGTATACGTCGGACCCGCGTGTCGCCACTGTCAGTGATCGCAGAAAGAGCGCCACCACACGGCAGGTCTAGAGAGACGTACTAGCACTCGCCCCAGTTGTACAGCCGACTTTGCTAGCGACGCCACACTGACAAATACGCTCTCAATTGCCGAGACGATAGTTAGCATAGCCTTCAGCTAAGTCAATTGCTACGACCTAGCAAGGCGCCATCACCAAGCTATATTGAGATGATAATACTGTATCAACAAGACCAATGTTCACCAATTGTGGATTAAAGTTAAGTATTCCAGCAGCTACGTACTTTTCTTTATAGCATTCATTGCGTATCCTGTTTCAGACCTCACGCCAGCCTGCGTGAGTTTAAACGCGTGCTATTCGGCTACAAGTCATAGTGGATTGGCTGTCGGGTCAGTCCACTACACATGTCACTTAGTGCTGTTTAGCGACCCTGTTTTACTTCCCTTGTTTAGCTAGTGTATCGTCACAGTTGCTTCTCCTATGACTTTACATGTGTACTTCAACGCTCAGTCCGCTCAGCGCACTCATTCTCTCCCGCCCAATGTCCTACTGTTGGGCTACGTATACAGTGCCGTCGACGTCAGGGAATTCCGCCGAAGATCGAAATTGCTCAAGACGACGCGACCGATCTCAACGCCGGAGCATATAGACGGCGGACGACGGTCGGTGAATTTCATAACAATTTGTTTTCTTCTGTGAAATCTATCAACGTTCCACAGAATTTGCCTACACATTCTGTTAAAAATAGTATCGTGCTTATTATGTTGCTTCACCAGGCTTAGTGTGACAGCCTCTACGGAGCAGTTAACGTAACCTCCGTCCACAGAGCGGGACTGATGGCTCTGAGCACTATGGGACTTAAGAGCTGAGGTCATCAGTTCCCTAGAACTTAGAACTACTTAAACCTAACTAACCTAAGGACATCACACACATCCATGCCCGAGGCAGGATTCGAACCTGCGACCGTAGCAGTCGCGCGGTTTCGGACTGAGCGTCTAGAACCGCTCGGACACCACGGCCGGCGGGGACTGACGGCCTCGCCGTTTAGTCACATAACCCCCCCCCCCCTCAATCAATCAATCAATAAATCCGTCCATAGACACTGGCGGCTCCATCGGTTCCGACCGACCGCCGTGTCATCCCCTGCTGGTGGCGTCATTGGGGTGGAGCGGCTTGGGGTCAGCACACCGCTCTCCCGGCCGAAGTCAGTTTTCGTAACCTGGAGGCGCTACTGCTCGGTCAAGTAACTTCTCATTGGCCTCACGAGGCTATTTGTACCCCATCCCACCGAGTAGGGCTCTAATAGGATTGGAGATAACACAGGCAGAGCAAACTCAGTTTTTGAACAACGTGTTAAATAGATTGAGTAAAATGGTTACTGCATGTTTGTTACTAGTGTCTCTTAGGCTGAAATCGATTTTCTTCAATTGGATTGCTTTTCATTGTCACCATGAAACATATATAGTATATAATAGAACTTCCTGTCTTCATTCCCATACACAGGGCTATTCAAAAACGAGATTTCAGACATTCATTGCTTTCAAACTACAAAAGATACAAACACAATTCCAACATTCTGGAAAGAGAAAAGTTCAAATTTTTATGCATTCAATGTGAGCAGCATGCGATAAACGACAAATATCAAAACGATGGACATTTCCAGTCACACACGAAGCAGCTGGTCTCCCGTTATCGAATTCACAGCTTTAACAATGCAGACTTTCAGGAGATAAAAACGCGTTCTCATATAAAAGTCACAAGGTGTAAGGTCTGGGACGTTGGACTGGAAGCGGAGGAGCAGAAGATTAACTTCATTTGTTGAAGCTGTGAAGTTGATAACTAGAGACTAGCTGCTTCGTGTGTGACAGGAAATGAGCCACCGCTTCGATATTTGTAGTGTAACATGTGATGCTCATATTGAATGCGTAAAAGTTTCAACTTTTCTCTTTACAGGAACGTCGGAATTGTGTTCCTAACTTTTGTAGTTTTGGGATAATAAATGTTTGAAATCTGTTCCTTCTTTTTGAATAGTCCTGTGTTCGTGAAGCTTGTCTGGTTGTTCCAGTAACAGAGAAAAGGGTAATGGTATCTCCTTGTAGTTGAAATTATTGATTCTTTGCTCTGCTGTTTCGTGTATTTTTAACCAAACTCGCTAATACACACAATTCTTTCCTAGGTAACATGTTGCGAGGTTCCGGGGTGAAGAAGAGTTTGTACATCTTTAATTCAGACGAATTTTGCATGAGAACGAGACATGCACTCGACCCCCTCCTTATCTACCTGCTAATTAATTATGCACACAACGGTAACGAAAGGAGATGATGGTGGACCCTGCTAGTTGCTGAAATAAGGAGTGCACACTCACAATAATTTAAAAAAAATCGTAATCTACTCAAAAAAACAAAACTTTATCATAATAAACAACAGGAAATGAGATTCTGCCTATATCTACGAAATTATATGCGGATTAAATATTACAATGAGGTTTACTACACATCAGAACATAAATGCACATGATTGTCGACACACACGGTAGGTTAAAGGATAGGCTATACTGAAATATTATGAGAATAAGAGTTGGCTCGAGAACAAGGGGCTCCTACTCTCTGTGATGCAAACGATTGCCGCTAATGACTGGAGGTCCTAATGAATCAAATATTAATCTCCCGACTAAATAGCAGTATCGCAATTAGTAGTGAGAGCTCAAATGGGATCACGTGAAGAAACAAACAAGATTGACTCGTACCAAAGTGAGCGCGTATGCTGCTGAGGGATTCAGTATAAAATTGATAAGGTCCTACAATGCCGGAGCCGCAAAATACTGTACCAGTGCTGAAACCTGCAGCACGTCGTCGGTAGGCAGCGTCCTGATGATGTAGGCGCCGACTCCTGCCGTGCAGCAACTCTGTGTCAACTCCTGGCCGCGAAGGCTGTCCGAGAATTCTAAGTTCTTCCGAAAAAGAGCGACCAAGTCGCAAGACCATCCGACTCCGAGGAAGATGAGATCCCGAAATCCACTGCCCGCGCAACGCAAGAGCGAAGCCAACATTTCTACTTCCTACTCTCCTCGAAAACCGCAAAAAAGCATTCAGTTCTGATTATAAAATTCCCCCACACTACCTCATAACATCATTCGCGGCAATAGCGACCGTTCCCTCCAACTTCGATCACGGCTCTATGACGTCAACTAGCCTCAGCTTAAGTTGATCAATCATGCCTCTGCTATTCAACTGAGGGCACTGAACTTGCCGTTTGACCAGCTACGAAAACAACATGCCTAGACCACCCACCGACCATCCGGCGCCAGGCAGTCGCGCCCAGCAGGGCACAGTCCACAAGTATTCTCAGAATCAAGAGGACAATGCAGTCAGTCGTTGTCAGGAATCTTCGTTCCAGGCGCGCTGGAACGGTAAACACATAAACTGCGGCGACACTCAGACGTCTCGCAGGTCGTTTCGCCCTGCATACAACAGGCGAAACTCGACTGACGTTAGTCGTTCCGCCAGGCGCTTAAGCCCATTGATGTATGACCCTCTCAGTATTCGGAGAAGTGCAGCCCCCAACCGGAAATGCCGTGTGCTACGTCCTCCGATATTTGCCTTGCACAAGCCACACAGGGAAGTAACCCAACATGTATAGGAATCAAGTGAAAAGTATTTAGTACAAATACCCTCATTAAAATAACCTTATTCGGTCTGTTACTACCGTGCAATGATGTCGTATAACATTAATAAAATTGATGAAAATAAGAGGAGACATGCTAATGTGGGCATGGAACCTCTCAATGTAAATGCCTTTGTAAGTGTCACGAATTCACTTGAGAGGTTATAAGAGAACTCGTGAATATTCAGAGAAGGCGTGATGGGAAATACGATGATGCAGAATTAAGTAGGAGGCGAGCTTCTGTCACATGTTGCTCACACGCTGACAGTCGTCGCATGCAATTTTGCAGCATGTTTAAAAAAATATTGGGGCTATTAGACAAATGTGTGTGTACTGTGATAGAGGAGAAGAAAAAGGGAATGCAAATATTTGAAGATCACAGGGGTAAAAATCCTTTTTATCTATGTTGGAATACCTTGATGAGAAGCGTCATGCATTTTGCATAAAATACAAATAATAGTAATTCTGACTTTGGAAACGAAAGTGATTTTGCACGTTTAATATGCAGAAGGTGAAGATTTCATGCGCAAAACATGCCAAATTTCTCAGATGCCGTATGTAACACAAAGCATAAGTGTATGCTTTGATTCCAATCACTTTCTGTAAAAGGTTAGAAGAAACGAGTTCATAAATTTGTTTTCTGTAGCCCTGGAAAGTTTTCTTTTTGCGAGTTACTAACTTTCCCTTGTCAATGCCTCAATTAATACTAAGTTAAGGAACAGCTTAAACTGTGCTGAGATGGTTTGTTTTGTCTTATTAACTATGGAAAAGTTATTTAATCGTTCATTTACCATTCTGATTAAGACTTTTACGAAAATTACTAATTAAACACATCAGAGATCGACAGCAAACTACGTACACGAACGTGAACACTATTCCGCTATGCCATTAGCTTTCAAATACTGTAAGTCTTTTATCTACGGCTGAAGAATGGAAACGGCTGCTGCTGGCTAGGGGTGGCGGTTACCACTGAAACAACCGGTTTAGATAATATTGGTTTTTCCCACCCCAGTTTAACCTGAGTGCTAAGGCCGCTCAGAATACCCGGTTTCTTAAATAACCGTAGAAATCGAACAAAAATTGAAGAATTTTGACTTTATCGGTTTCAAGAAACATACCGTCAAAGTATTAAATTAAACAGGTTTGTTGCTCATTTCTGTCGGCATTGCTTTTAAAACAGCACTGATTGCTTTTTCCTGTTTCCTATAATAAAGCTCTATTTCAAACACATGAAAATTTGACAAATAAAAATTACTCCTTTCTTTAAATAGGTTTACTTAAAAACCAAAAATTTTAGCACTGCTGCTATGGCTAATTTATATTTTGGTTTTTTACTAGGTTATTAGCAAAAAATATTAAAAAAACCTGTTATAACTGAGACGAAACAAATATCGAAAAATAACGATGCATACAGTATTTTAATCGGTCGGTTTTTCCCGTCCCTACTGCTGGCCCGTACCGAAGGGGAATGTGTTGCCTACCTATTTTCGATCATATCGCTACATTCACCGTGAAAGTCCCTGAAGACGCAAAAAATTCTAGACTAACGGGAAAAGAAGGCTATAACGTTTTGGGGAGTAACATTTCCCCGTCATTAACAATTTTGTGCACTGAACAGTCACTGTTACTTGAGAAATTTACTGTTGCCAGTGTTTTAGGCAATTTTAGAATCGAGGAAAATGCCTTTTATGAGATCACTGATGTGGTCTCTTGTTAATAAGGATAGTGAGTGCTAAGCAGATGCTGCCGCCAATCGAATCTTAGCACTTCGCGTTGACTGCCTTCTATTCGCAATTGTTGCCAGCGTCAGGGTTTCCTCAACAGTGGTCATTTTTCTTCTAATCATTACTTTGTATTGCAACAACTGTAGTTTCCTTTACTTTCCTTGCTGCAAATAAGTACCATATTTGAAAATGTCTCGTAATGAGCATTCGCGATCTGTGTTACTTCAGTACGAAAAAATGGTTCAAATGGCTCCGAGCACTATGGGACTTAACTGCTGAGGTCATCAGTCCCTTAGAACGTAGAACTACTTAAACCTAACTAACCTAAGAACATCACACACATCCATGCCCGAGGCAGGTTCAAATGGTTCAAATGGCTCTGAGCACTATGCGACTTAACTGCTGAGGTCATCATTCGCCTAGAACTTTGAACTAATGAAACCTAACTAACCTAAGGACATCACACACATCCATGCCCGACGCGGGATTCGAACCTGCGACCGTAGCGGTCGCTCGGTTCCAGACTGTAGCGCCTAGAACCGCACGACCACACCGGCCGGCCCCGAGGCAGGATTCGAACCTGCGACCTTAACGGTCGCGCGGTTCCAGACTGTAGCGCCTAGAACCGCTCGGCCACTCCTCAGGAGGCAGCAGCTTATCGGAACGAGCAGCGCTAAGCAAAACACGTGTCAGTATTTCCCCTGTCACGTACCCTCTCCAGATAGTGACTAAAATACTTTCCTCGTTTTGCCCCTGAGGTAGGCCCTTATAGGCCAACTTTCCGCGTGAGATGTTGACAGACGTGTACAATGTCTAAGTCTTAATCTGAAATTTTTCTTTCTTGGACAAAAAGTTCCTACATCACAAATCTGTTCCTTCGTCCCTACACTATTACGCGTAGGGACATGATTGACAGCTATGAGGAGAATGACGTAACAATAGAAAAAAATAACGTCGGTAAGTCAGAAGCCGGCCGTGGTGGCCGAGCGGTTCTAGGAGCTACAGTCTGGAACTGCGCGGCCGCTACGGTTGCAGGTTCGAATCCTGCCTCGGGCGTGGGTGTGTGCGATGTCCTTAGGTTAGTTAGGTTTAAGTAGTTCTAAGTTCTAGGGGACTGATGACCTCAGAAGTTAAGTCCCATAGTGCTCAGAGCCATTTTGCAAGTCAGAGCGATAAACTGTTTGTTGGGTAATGAGGCGATCTGCTATCAACGGGCGCATTCAGTTAGTGAAGGGTGGGAGACGTGGGAGGGCCCGAGAGGTGGCAGCAAGCGGCGTTCAGCGCATGGCGGAAGGCGGGGCGTGGAGGGGAGGCGGTAGGCGGCGGGCGGCGAGCGAAGGCAGCGGCCGGGCCGGCGACTGACAGAGCACGTGGGCAGGCGGCCGGGCACGTGGCACCGGCACGCGACCGGCGCGCCGCACGTGCGCACAAAGAACACCGGCCGCTTTGTCCGCGGCAGGTATCTGACGCTGACGTGTGCGCTCCGCTTGTTTACCGCGCACCGACCTGCGCCGGTACACGGCTTTCTCTGGATGACCTCTCGGAACATCTCTGGAACGGCCAGGGTACAGCCAGGGCAAGCTAATTTACAAGGGTTGCGGGAAGTAGTAAACGCGCCGGACAAAAATCACCGCTCTACAAAATACAGTGTGATTCTGTTGCCCCTATCGACGTCGTTTTATGCAACCTGCACTACGTCTATATCAGGAGCGGTGTCCACACAGGCGACAGCCGCGTAATCAGTATACACTGAGGTGACAAAAGTCAAGTCTTCGTATACTTTACCAATTATTCTGCGACATTTTGACACAGTGCTTTGGCCAGTGCTGGCCAACAAATTTGCTGTGTAATGTGGGGTTGCATGAAACGATATCGATAGGGGCAGCTGAATCACCCTGTTTAACTGAAGAGTGGAAGTGTCAAACATTCTTAGTGGTGCTTCTTCACAAAACGCATTTTCAATGCTATTGCACCCCCAATGCTCTGCTGCGTGGGCCAAATCACGTATACAATGTTTCATTCAATGTTAGTTGGCGCTATTTTAATAAGATGGGGCCCCTCCACGCCCGCTCCAACGTGGTGACCAGACCAAAAGTTCCACTGCCACCTCCGTCAACATGTTAGTTATCTAATAAGTGGGTCGCAGGATGCTGGGCTGTGATGTTATCCGTGCGTCTGGGTAAGACTACGCATTAACACGGTCCATCAGGTGACACATAGTGGACGAAACTCGAGTGAGGGTAGCAATTTGAAGAGCAGAGGGAAAAAGTGCCAAGGCTCGTGCCGTGGGAAAAAGACCTCTGCGACAGTGGAATGGGTAGTAAGACCAGTAGTGGCTTACTAGCTGCGATAGTTTATGCAAGGTTGGGTTTGTTACTATGGGGATCATGCATCATTACCGTGGCAAGCGACGGCGATGCATCCCAATCTGCTTCAGCCGCTGCATTCCTGGAACAATCAAGATCATTATATAGTAGTGGGAGATCGGCCATAGATCATCTCACTGTGTGGGGGGGTGTGGAGCTTGTCTGAATGCAGTGTACGGTACACCTTCCCTGTGTGGTGCCACTTATTCGACAAGTGTGTTTTAGCTGAATATCCAGTAATGGCGTCTGATTAACAGGGGCTCACTTGTACCGTTGGGTTTGCGTGTACTTAGCCATAGATGTTAGGTCCTTACATGTATGTTTTCTGGTCTTTTATGTTTCCATCTATGGTTGCGGTCGTAGTTCCCCAGATTCAGAATAAACGGGTTCTGCGAATGTCTGGAGTTTCTGTATAGTCTTGTCGTGAGTTTGTGGATTACCTCCGTGAGAGTGAGCCCACGGTATTCTCGGTGAAGGTCCGCGATGCGTGTGTATCGTGGAGCATTGCTTATGATTTTGAGTACTTTGTTTTGTAGAATAAAAGAAAGATGTACAAGGCCTTTTTCTGCAAGATTTACACAAATTCTTGAGTCAAAAATCAAATGTGTGTGAAATCTTATGGGACTTAACTGCTAAGGTCATCAGTCCCTAAGATTACACACTACTTCACCTAAATTATCCTAAGAACAAACACACACACACACACACACACACACACACACACACACACACACACACACACACACACACACATGCCCGAGGGACGACTCGAACCGCCGCCGGGACCAGCCGCACAGTCCATGACTGCAGCGCCTGGACCGTTCTTGAGTCAGCTAAACTATGAACCCATTGCACATAATTATTATGTGTAAATATGACTTCTTTGACTTTAAAGATGCTGTTGAAGCATTATTGTTAATGCAGGTGTGTGTTGTTGTTGTTCTGGTCTTCGGTCCTGAGACTGGTTTGATGCAGCTCTCCATGCTACTCTATTCTGTACAAGCTTCTTCATCTCCCAGTACTTACTGCAACCTACATCCTTCTGAATCTGCTTAGTGTATTCATCTCTTGGACTCCCTCTACGATTTCTACCCTCCACGCTGCCCTCCAATACTAAATAGGTGGTCCCTTGATGCCTCAAAGCATGTCCTACCAACCGATCCCTTCTTCTAGTCAAGTTGTGCCACAAACTCCTCCCCAATTCTATTCAATACCTCCTCATTAGTTAAGTGATCTACCCATCTAATCCTCAGCATTCTTCTGTAGCACCACATTTCGAAAGCTTCTATTCTCCTCTTGTCCAAATTATTCAAAATGGTTCAAATAGCTCTGAGCACTATGGGACTTCATTTCTGAGGTCATCAGGCCCCTAGAACTAAGAACTACTTAAACCTAGCTAACCTAAGGACATCACACACATCCATGCTCGTGGCAGGATTCGAACTTGCAACCGCAGCGGTCACACGGTTCCAGACTGTAGCGCCTAGAGTCGCTCGGCCACCCAGGCCGGCTCCAAATTATTTATCGTCCATGTTTCACTTCCATACATGGCTACACTCCATACAAATACTTTCAGAAACGACTTCCTGACACTTAAATCTATACTCGATGTTAACAAATTTCTCTTCTTCAGAAACGCTTTCCTTGCCATTGCCAGTCTGCATTTTATGTCCTCTCTACTTCGACCATCACCAGTTATTTTGCTCCCCAAATAGCAAAACTCCTTTACTACTTTAAGTGTCTGATTTCCTAATCTAATTCCCTCAGCATTACCGGACTTAATTCGACCACATTCCATTATCCTCGTTTTGCTTTTGTTGATATTCATCTTGAGCTCCAAATTGTGGTATGATCAAAGCGCCTCATACTCATCCAACTCAAATAGTTATTATAGAATCTTACACTAAAAGAGAACAATGGAAAAATGTCTTCATAACAGAAAAGGCCAAGGGTGACGTATACCCTGCCGTACTTCGTCTGAAAGACTACCCATGTTCATCAGTTGTGAAAAGAAAGGCATCATGAAGTTACCTTCTATTAGGAGTGTGGGTACATTCAACGACTGTGATATGACTTTCAAATGATAGAGCACAGCAGTAAGTCGCCCTTTTCTTTTAGATTTTATTAGGCAAATCTAGATTTCGATTAGTGGCTAGCCATTATCAATGCACTATTTCACGATATCAGAGCATGTCCTAGTACGTCAGTCCCCTCGTGTTCCGGCTTCTGTCACAATTCGTTCAAGACTTGAACTGTGAACATGGGAATGACGTACTAGAACATGCACTGATACCGTAAAATAGTGCATTGATAATGGCTAGGCACTAGCCGAAATCTGGATTTGCAGAATAAAACCTGAAAGAAAAGGGCAACTGATTGCTGTGCCCCATCATTTGAAAAGAAAGACCTGTTGACGACGTTGCCGTTTGTTCTTCAACAGTACAGGGAGCTCTACAGTAAACTTGTCAGCATCAAATCCCAAGAATTGAGCTGCGTAAGGAACAAAAATCAATACTGAAACACTTTTTCCTAGAATTCAATACTGTTAGAATCTTGTAAAAAATTCGAAAGATACGAGAAGTGGCATTTCATGAATACACTTCTACTAGTTTAAACAATACTGTCGTATTTTCGTATATGTGCTCTCGCAAATAAAACGCGGTTTTCCATTATTAATGGCACTTAAAACAAAAACTTTCTTGTTGGCACTTAGAACCAACCGGTTTCCTTAGAAAGTTCTTAAGAAATCAATTTTCTATATTGTCCCATTGTTTTTCCAATGATGAGTTGGGCAGCATAATCTATGTTATCAGAACACCTTCCCAGTTCTTTGGTTGCAAACAAATTGCGTACAGAAAGACACATTGTTATTTGATTCTCCTTCCAAATGTCAGGCCTGGCACGTAGAACATTTAACATTTCCACTTTTCAA
Source organism: Schistocerca serialis cubense (assembly GCF_023864345.2). NCBI lineage: Eukaryota > Metazoa > Arthropoda > Insecta > Orthoptera > Acrididae > Schistocerca > Schistocerca serialis. The sequence goes on along the minus strand of NC_064642.1, from coordinate 402,040,796 downwards.
TTATATTTCTTGATAACAACATTGTGTTCCTGGTCGTACTTTGAGACCTGAAAACCGAACCTATGCTTTAGTGTGTGAGGAACAGTTTACGAGTAATCACAGTCTCATGTTTTCTTTATGTTTCCGATGTAGTTAAAGACGCATTGCAAGATACTGGGGTTGGGAGGTGGCCATGTCACTCAGTTTATTACAGATATCCGTATTAGTTAGGCTAATACACTCAACCCACCTTTAACTACCACAGTTCTTATCAAGCAACAGACAATTTATGGAGGAAATTATGATATGGCCCTGTTTGTGTTCATTTTAAGAGTTGCACATTCGACATAATTCTAGTTATGATAATTTAATAGCTTATCAATCGTATCTGGCAGAGAGTCATGATAACAAAGGCGAAATTGAGCTTCTAAATAATACAAAGATTTTGCCGGCCGCGGTGGCCGTGCGGTTCTAGGCGCTTCAGTCCGGAACCGCGAGACTGCTACGGTCGCAGGTTCGAATCCTGCCACTGGCATGGATGTGTGTGACGTCCTTAGGTTAGTTAGGTTTAAGTAGTTATAAGTTCTAGGGGACTGATGACCTCAGAAGTTAAGTCCCATAGTGCTCAGTGCCATTTGAACCATTTTTTAATACAAAGATTTTGATATAACAAAGTGATTTATTGCGAGAATTCCTAAATTATTACCAAACACAAATATTGAATGAAATATAAATAAGAACGATGTAACTCGGGGAATGAGATGTTGGATGAATTCGCGTGCGGGCATGGGCTCTACTACCACGTTGTAGAGTCGTACAAACTTTGTGAGTGAGAATATGCCTTGACGTGTTACTCTTGGGTATTACGAGCAGTATCGATCGAGAATGAGAGTCCTTGATATAGATCACACATGCAAGCCGTGGCTGTGCATGGCGACGAAGTGACAGCGCAAGCTGGGAGGTGTCATATTAAGTAGACTACCGCGCCGGTGCTGCGAATACATTACCACCTGCAAGTCGCCGCGCGCCTACTGTTCGGAGCTCAGGGATGATGTTGCAGCTGCTCTCAGTGGCGGTATTCGCCCGTGGATATACATATACCGAGCGAGGTGGCACAGTGGGTAGACACTGGACTCGCATTCGGGAGGACGACGGTTCAATCCCGCGTCCGACCATCCTGATTTAGGTTTTCCGTGGTTTCCCTAAACCACTCCAGGCAAATGCCGGGACGGTTCCTCTGAAAGGGCACGGCCGAATTCCTTCCCCATCCTTCCCTAATCCGATGAGACCGATGACCTCGCTGTCTGGTCTCCTTCCCCAAACAACCCAACCCAACCCGTGGATAAAGACCCGACCGAAATAGTGCTAGCGCAAAACGCCAAACAAATGCGACTGCTGTCACCAAGTGGTAACATACAGGTTCTGCCCGGACTACCGTGACAGAAATACTTCTCACTCTAGCAGTCACCTTCACTCCGGCTAACCAGTAGTGAAGAAGTCTATCGTTCGCTCTGCCCGTCCAGAAGCGAAACACTCCTCACTTCGCCTTCACACCGAAAGATTAGCGCCTTGTCGGCACCACACAGGAAAATCTCAAAGTGTGGGAGAACACAGAAACAGCGGCCAATCATACTCCTAGATTCTACCGCTCCTTTCCCCACCAAACCATTACAAGAAATTTTCCTCCTATCAAGGGTCGTCCCGCCAAATTAGGTGTGCGGTCTTTACATCAGCACACTTCATACTGGTCTACCAGTCAGATGCAGTTTTAGGTCTATACGCAAGAAAGTACAGGCCTGAAACTGCCTCTGGCCGCTAGATGGCAGTGGTCTATGTCGGCGCCGTACTGTCGACACCCCGTAGACGCAAACATTAAAATTCTCCGAACTAAGCCAGGATGGTCCCATTGCAGTAAAACTATTTGCGAGGCGCCGGCTCTGACGCTGCCCACGTCCCAGATATCCTGATCGCCTCGCTACAAAAGACGAAAACGCCGGTCACCTGCTGTGGTGCAAAGAGTGGGTCGTACTCTGTTCTTGTCGCTCAGGTAGAGAACTTGATGTCTTTCACAGTTCCTCAGTCACAAAAAATTCTGTTTCATATTGACTGGCTTACTTAGCGTTAGGATAATGTGTCATTCACATAAAAAAAAAAGTGATAAGCTGGAACTTACATTATGTCTTAATCAAATCAGAGAACGTCAGTAGGGACAAGAAGGTAGGTAGAAGGGTAAACTATGTAGCCAACCTCTCTTTTCCACAAATTACAACACCTCACCCAACACTCACTTATGTTCAGCGAAACCACACACACTCAACGACCAAGTCATCCACGCAAATGAAATCTGGACCCTTGGCAGAAGGCTGTGCTGTTAATTATAGGACCACCTAGTCCCTGCAACTTCACAGACACACTTAAACAATTAAAAATCCACTTTTTCCGTACAAAACACAAACTCAGTCGTCATCCTCCAAGAAGGCAAGTGCCCTTACTAAAATAGGTTAACCTTCAGATTTGTTCTGTTGACTCACTCACAAACAGTAACCCTTACCAAATGAGGATTGTACACTGAATGTAGGTGTGTGTGTATGTGATTATTGAACCGGGGACCTATAAACAACGGAGAGGCTTCGTCCCCACCATAGCCCTCAGGGGTTCACAACCCCACGACAGGCCACAGCAGTCCACCCACCCTACCGCCGCTCCACACCGAACCCAGGGTTATTTTGCGGTTCGGTCCCCAGTGGACCGCCCCTGGGAACGTCTCACACCAGACGAGTGCAACCCCAAATGTTTGCATGGTAGAGTAATTTCGCTGTACGCGTATGTGTTTGCACAGCAATCGCCGACATAGTGTAACTGAGGCGGAGTAAGAGGAACCAGGCCGCATTCGGCGCAACAGATGGAAAACCGCCTTAAAAACCATCTACAGGCCGGCCGGTACACCGGACCTCGACACCAATCCGCCGGGCGGATTCGTGCCGGGGACCGCCACGCCTTCCTGCTCGGGAAGTAGCGCGTTAGACCGCGCGGCTAGTCGTGCGGGCGAATGTAGGTGTCTAAGGGTTCTTTCGGCTGACTTTCAATACTTCATACAGGAAATCTGGAACAAATATTCAGCACTCATACACCTGACAGCCTCATGAAAATTTATCAGTGTTTGTGTGGCATCTATAAGTATACAGTGTGACATTTTGTAAGTGGTGATAAGCAATCATAATTATGTATCACATTATATGAGATAATTCGAAAGATCAAAACTACAGCGTCACAACAAAATACCCAACAGAATTAAATATGTTGAAAGGGTACAGTACCGCCCGACATTGAAAACAGGTACAACATACTTCATTATTTTTGTCAGAACAACACATTTTTTTGTAAAATAACTCAATTTCAATTAATACAGCGAAGCCGGATACCAGTGTGGGAAAGAATGACAATTTATTTATTTAACTGATCACATGTGCACTCCCACAAAGTAAATCCCTACATCCAGTTTGGTGAGATCTGTGAAATGAATGAATGTATGGTCGTCTGCTAACCGCAGATAGTGAATGTGAATATATGATCATCTTTGAGACGATCCTTTGACCACCTTTGGTGGGACCAAAGAGATGAAATTTACCAGAGCTTTGAGCGCCTGAAATGTGGCTGACCAATACGATAGCAAGGTGCTTCCCCCACCTCGACAGAGATGGGAGAGGACCTCGAGAACGGCCATGTTTCAGCACTCTGCCGCTGGATCTTGTGCTGTTAAGACCTGTTTTAGTTGTGCTCCGTAATGACGAAAGAGTGGAGACATGGTATGCATGTGGAATATTTAAGAGTAGTTTGAAATATTAATTTCTCTATTTCAGGAACTTTTGTGGGGAGAATTAAATGTCAGGCAGGTAATATTAATGTGATTGTAGGAATCTTCGGAAGTGACCAACGGTCACAATGAAACCACGTGTATCATTAAGTTGAAATACTTCCGTGTGCTTAAGTTAAGCTGAATTACTAGAGTGTGTACAATAAGTTGAAATATTTAAGAAATAGCGTGTGTACCATAAGTTGAAATATTTATGAAATGGCGTGTGCAGGACTTGAAATTAGAGACGAGTACCTCCACGTGGTGAGTACTGTGTGAGTCTCAAACTGTGTATGAGACAAAAGATAAAGAGAAGTACTCGTCCATGGTATCAGTTGAGGACTCGTGTGTGTGATGTTCTTAATATTACTTTGCGTGATATGATTCCGTGTGACGCTTGATTCAAACTCTGAGAGAGAAGCAAGGTGAGTCGGCCGTCTATACAGCAACGCCACTTGGCTTGCATTGCACAGGAAGACGTGCGAATATCTCCAGAGTTCATAGTAGGAAAGTAGAATTACAAAGTGGGGCAGTGTCGTGTGAAACTGGGATAAATATTAATTGAAGTGGGAAAGCTGAAAGTGATAATGTTGTGACTATTCTCTGTGTAGTATTTCATGTTGTAGTGTGGTGTATGTCATGTAATTTGGGTATGTGTGGTTTGCATGGGAGAGTAGCGAGGTAGTTTCAAAAGATTAGTGGGTTATGGTTGTTCCTTCGGTACCGCTCGGTCTGGAGGAAAGTTTCGTGATGATGATTGTGAGAGTCGAAGCGTGAGGTATAATAAAAGATCCACCATCCTATCCAGAAAGTGCACTGTAGCGTTAAAAATAATTACGAGACCATAATATAGAGATTCACCATTGTAAAGCCATGCCCACTGGGCGGAATTTCTCATGTGTAATTGTTGTAGGTTATAGAATTTGTGTGTTTAGGTTAGAGAAATTGTCGGAATAAATAAGATAGTGAAAAGAAAAAGATTGGCGGACTTTTCCTTCGAATTGTATGTTGTCATAATGTCCCGAATTTATAATGTGTGCGCCATTCATATTCAGTGCAGTGGCCACGTGTTGACAAAAGCCGTTAAATAAAAGACAAAAAGAAAATGTGGTATTGCAAGTGCGTAGTGTACAGTCAGAGTTCTGTAAATTACTGATAGTCAGATGCGTGTTTCCGTTGCGTACTAATCATATAGGAAGATAACTTGTAACTTAAGTGTGTGTACTAGAGTTCATGTTACTATATAAGTAAGAATGAATCCACTCGCTTGGCAGACCACTCATCTTGCAGGCCTGACTGCTTGATGCCACAGTATGAGCAAGGCGTGTGGGTGCCTCTCAATGTTGCCACATAGTAATCGAATATACGTAAGAAATTTATAGTACAAGAATGAAATACAAGAAAAGGTTTCATTTTTCACTAATAAAAAGTCAGCGGGTGTTCTATGAAATCCTTCAGAGGGGGCTATCCGTTGGAGGAATCCCTCATGCTGATTTACTAAAAACTTAAGTTAAAAAAGTAGAATTATCTTGGTGTATTATTTAAGAAAACATGTTAAATTAAAAAAAATTAAAAATATAGTGACTAGATGCTTGAGAGGTACATAAAGGTATCATGTATCCAATGACCTTTGTTGTAGAAAAACTAAGGAAGGAAAAAAACGTGAGACACTGATAAGATAGGCAATACCAAGAGTAACAAACGTTACACCACACATTTGATAAGGTCTCAAGATTTGGGAACGATCAACTGGTCTTGACAGGGGGGGGGGGGAGGGGGGCTACATTTTGCAGGACTACAGTCTGCCATTGGCAGTACCAAAATAAAGAACATGTCACACGCTTACACTTCACCCTTCCACTCACTTCACATGGGCTGTATTCCTCCGTGGCAGTAGTCCAGGGATGTGAGTTGGCATCAGTGTGGTCGCGCTCTCAGGAGAAGGTGCAGTTAGTGGCAGGGGCTGTCAGCCAAATGTCCCTCAGAAGACGCAGCTGGGATAGGCACCAGTAGGCTGCAACTGACATCCTTCCATGTTGATAGCAGTAATGGCGGTAGGACAAGGGGCGTCACGTCGTGGCAAGGAAGCTCATCCCAGGCAGACTGCTCTATAAGAGATTGCATCAGCCATCACAGGATCACTGCGTAGGTGTATCAGTCAGGATGGAAACACAGCATATGCCTCATTGTCTCTGTGGACCTCGCCTCCTATGGGCTAATGACAGGATTCTGAGACAGCTGTCAAACAAAAGAAAAAGATGATTAGTTCAGGTCTGAACAAGGAATAGGATGGCCTGAATTGGGTGGTACCACTGTTCTTTAGTCGGCCATAAGTACTTGAAAGTTGGTTAGCAGATCGAGTCATTCATCAGCAATCCTACGTGTTTTAGTCTCTCTAGTAGAAAAGAAATTGAATTAGGATACAGGTGTCCACAAACCTTAGTGCAAACTGTATTGTGCATGTGGTCCGGGCGATTGAATGCGAGACTGAAGAATGAAAAGAGTGCGCATCATGAGTGTGCAATGGAGATACTGATTCCACAGGTTGACAATATTGCCACCATACAGGGGCCGTTTTCCACTGCTGCGAAAGCGAGTCTCAGGGAAGCCCTCTTCGGGTCGGGCGCCACGCAGTGTGCAACCGCTGACAGCCGGCACGTGCCCAGGTGCTGCCTGGTCTGTCCTGTGGCTTTGATCCGCCATGCGCCAGTAAGCCGCTCTGGAATTTGGAAGGGTCCCTTGTTTTCTCGGCGGGATGCCTGTCAGCACGTTGACACAGCCCCAGCCTTTTCTTCAGGCCTGGCAACTACAGGGTTGCATTAAGCTTATGCCGAGCATTCTGTCTCACTTCACCCGCACAGTACTGATGGATTCCCGATCGGTCAGCGTCCCAACATTTTCACAATACAATTTTACAAATGTATTACGTAGAGACAAAATAAAAGGCAGTCTTCACTATGGGAATATTAATCACTGGTGTTAAACTGAATCTGTAATGTTGCCATTTGAGCCGTGGTAAAAATTGCTGCTTTGATGAGCGCGCCGCAGCGCGTAGCGTGAAGCAGTCGCCCTCCGTTTTTGGCGGTGGCGCCGCTGTAGCAATCGCAGTTTTGGTGTCTCCCTCTGGTGAGAAAGGGGAAAGGTGCCTGTTCACGTGCATTTAAGTGGCGCTATGAGCTCGCCAGTTGATCAGTCTGGGTCAGTCTCTCGTCCCCAGCTTGCTAGTCTGTAGTCTGTCTCTCGTCCGCATTTGTGAGGCAGTTAATGTCTGTCTGTCGCCCGGAGTCCTAGTATGTCTTTCGTTCGGATCAACTTTTAAAGCCGGCAACATGAGAGTCTTTCCACTCCGCCAGTAAGAGAACTCAGCGAGTGGTCGCCCGGTCGGGGCTTAGTTCCTGCATCTGAGTCTGCAGGCCGCCAGTCTGCTCGAGCTTGCTCTGGCAATGGTCATTGGCGATTGGATCGATCGGTTGGTCGGCCGCGCACTGAGACACAAGATGACTTGTCCGTCTTGAGCGTCGGCGCATCTGAGGTCGCCACGTGAGTCCAGTGGGCCGCGGCGTATAGCGAGGGGTAGTGATTTCGCGGTCGACACGAGAGCAACAGGAGTCAACCCACGACAGCGGGCTGGCCGGTGCGGGCTGCGACGCCGTGAGACGGGAGATCGGCGCGCCTTCCTGCGTCCGTTGAAGCGGCTGGAAGCGGACGGTTCGGGAGAGCGTTGGGGGTGCTGCGCCAGGTCTTCTCGAGAAATCGCAGTTTATTAGAAGTTAAGTGATTGGTGATATGTTGTTTCATTTACTCTTGTTAAATTTTACTTGTTTTCTTGGTGAGGTCACCAGCCGTTTTGCTTTGGGGTCGTCCCACCATTCTTCTCCGTTTGCCCACCCGCGGGAAGGTGGTTGTTTATAAATTGGGTGGTCCGTTTTTCCCTTGTGGAATAGGAGCAGGTTAGAGCAACCTGCGGTTCGGGTTGTTCGATAATCTCCCTATCAATCCAACATACGTTAGTAGCTGCCTCTGTCATGATTGTCGGATTTGGTCTGTTAACGAACTTATTGCTTGGAGTGTAACGGCCTAATTCCTGAAATATGTTTTGATCTTGAATATCATCTTGAGAGGCGGTATCTGTGTACTGTAGAGCATCTTAACTTGTTTGGCCAACCTTGTAGAATTTTATATACGATTGCATTTCATTGTCTTTTGTTTAAATGATCATTTTAGTATATAAAGTTGCCACCCTTTCACCGTAAGACTTTTCTTAGAAGTTAAAATCAAGTTGCACCATCAGATACAACGTTAATATTTTAATTTTTAGTGTTTTGTACCATTCCCATCCCTCCTCCAGGGGGTGCATAGTTTGTGTGCTTGTGTAAATTGTTAAAACTCTTAGTTTAAAGTAATCTGGTGTGTTGCAGATTTGCACCAGTGTAGTCTTTCAGAGGCTGTTTTGAGCGATCGTAACTACGGCCGTGTCAAAAGGGAGCGGCAAGGTTCTCTGCCCGAAAGCTCATACAGTCAAAACTTGTTTCTTTCTGCCTCTGAATAAATTGTAACATGATATTTAGAGGGTGCTTTCTGATTATAATTTTAAATCTGTTTCTTTTAAAAAATGCTTTTAGGCACTATTAAAGTGAATAAAATTCCCATTTGTTAAAAGGAATTTGCTTATAATTTTATCAGTTACTCCCTGACAGCTACTTCCATGCTTACATAGTGTGATTAATGTGTTAATGTTCTTGATGAATCACTAGTAAGTAAAATAAGTTCTTAAGAATATTCTTTGAAAATAAATCACAGTCCACCATTGTCATGTCTGAAAAATTCATCAGTGAATTTTTTTACAAAAATTTGGCCATCTTACATACTAACATCAATGTTGTGCAGCATAATCCTATAGGACCCGACTAATGGCACAAAAATCGAGCTCTGTTATGGTCTAGAAAACCTTCACCCAAAACAATAGATGCAAGCTCAAGACTCAGAAAAAAATATACTAGTGCCATAATTAACCCTATTCTCAGTATACATTATTCTAATAACACAATGAAATTCAGCTATTGTCTACCCATCACCATATGATTAGTTGTCGATTATACTAACTACTGCGTGACTAACTACTGTACTTGGGATACCGTCCTTGATGACGACTCCTGTCACGTCTGAAAACAACATGTGAAGGCATACCACAAGAAAAGATCGCAACTGATCATCCTTGGGTAATAAAGATATTAGTGATCGTAATGCAGAACTTTGGAGTAGTAGTAACAAAAACATTTTGAAAAATACCTTCAAAGTAGGCAGACCGATACAGTTACCACTACCATAACTCCTTTCCTCCCGGGCTGGTACGTCCTGAAGAGGCAACGTTGCACTCGTCATCAGCTGGGTTTCCAGCTGCCGACATTAGCTCTTTTCTCCGCCTCTCCCACTGGTTGTACGCTGTAAGTGAGTGATGTTCTTTGAGACAAGACAAGAATTCTTGATGTTGCACCACACCCCACATATTCTCCTTCATCTTTTATTGTGGGCTTTATATGCACTATGTTAGTGCTTTCACTACGCTTGTGTTCATGACTTCACCTACTCAAAGACAAGATTTGGTCGAGGATATGCTGCTTACACCCCTTGCTCTGAGTGTCCTGTGCTACAATTGCAAGTCCACACATCCACCGACATGGCATTATTTAGAGAAACTCGCTGTTCCCACGAGGATGTACACTAGGCTACAGTGACATGGGAGGGATCGGTGGCCACCTTAGCATCATACTCCAGCACAGCTCCCTCGAAACGTGGTGTAACGTAACCAGTGGTGTGCCCATTGTATTGTACTGTATGGAACTGGGGACCTAGAAACGATAGAGAGGCTTCGTCCCCACTGTAGCCCGCAGTGGTACACAACCCCACAACAGGCTACAGCAGTCAACTTACCCTACCGCCGACCCACACCGAACCCAGGGTTACTGTGCGTTTCGGCCCCCAGCCCCTCCTCCCCCCCCTCCCCCTCCCCGGAAACGTCTCACACCAGACGAGTGTAACCCCAATGTCTGCGTGGTTGAGATATTATGGTGTAAGGGTACGTGGAGAAAGTGTTTGTGCAGCAATCGCCGACGTAGTGTAAATGAGGCGGAATAAGGGGAACCAGCCCGCATTCGCCGAGGCAGATGGATAACGGCCTTAAAAACCATCCACAGGCTGGCCGGCACACCTGACCTCGACACTAATACGCCGGGCGGATTCGTGCGGGGCGCCGGCACTCCTTCCCGCCCGGAAAGCAGTGCCTTAGACCGCACGGGTAACTGGGCGGCATGCCCATACTCCAATGAAACATAGGGCGAGCAGCTTTCCAATCGCATCCATGTGACAAAATCGGGATCACCAATTTAGTATTGGAGGGCAGCGTGGAGGGTAAAAATCGTAGAGGCAGACCAAGAGATGAATACGCTAAGCAGATTCAGAAGGATGTAGGCTGCAGTAGGTACTGGGAGATGAAGAAGCTTGCACAGGATAGAGTAGCATGGAGAGATGCATCAAACCAGTCTCTGGACTGAAGACCACAACAACAACAACATCCTAAACGCCTTAGCCTATACTTACTCGCCAAGAGTTTGCTACCCTAACCTACTCTACAAGTGATTTAATATGGGAGATATGGTGGAGCTCAGTTGATTTGTGCTCTTCATCGATTCCAGTTCAAAGGCGTTCTGGTGGCAGATCCTCCAGTTTCGGTGGTCCATTGTACACCGAAAAGGACTTATGGAATTTCTGCTTCAATTTGTTTGATAGCCGAAAAGATTTCAGAAGGACCTTTTAGCCCACTTGGAATACTCTTTCATCCGCTTTCTTGTCAGAACGCTCCTTCATGCTCCGACCTGCAGACTGAATTCTGCCGAGAACAATGTCTACAATTTTCTGATGCTGCAGTCGAGTTTGCGGTGGGAACTCTACCACCAGTTAAGTACTGAAGCTGTCAAGTCTTTAAGACTGTTATCGGCACTACACTAATGATCCCATGTGGTGCCTCACGGATGACATCTTGGAAATACCTGGAGGTGTGTTGCTTGTGGCAGTATAGCCGAAACAGGTTGCCTAACTCTTTTATAACTCCATAGAATTCTAGCTCGGGTGGTGTGAGGAGATAAATTCTGGTTTAATTCTGTTTCCTCTTAGTGTCTCTTTCCACCGCCCTGACTTATATTGCAGTACCACTATCAGAGATAATTCTCTCTACGTGGACCACCTACGCCAGAAAGTCTTTACACAGAGCTGTCGACACCGTCAGCCCTATAGCTTTTTTTAGTGGTAAGAAAATCACAAAATTGCGATGTCAGTTCGACAAAAACCAACACGTACCTGTATCCTCTCCGCGTTTTCGGTAACGGTCCCATCAAATATGTAGACGCTAAGTGTTTTAACCTGTTGGGAACAATCGGAAACAGAGGGGCTTGCCATATTTACAGTGGTGTGCTTTGCATTCTAGAAATCCTTGCACACTGACAGCACACGCCGCATTCTCCGTTCCATGCTCCTGAAGTGACAAGAGTGTCCTTGGCTTGAGGAACCATGCCACTTCACTGATCAAGTGTTCCGGTAGACATAAACACCATTTAGATTCCCTCCACATTCTTTTTGTAAAGAGTATACCTTTCCTTAGCAGGTAGAATTGTCTAATGGCCGGATGATTTCGATCTTTCCGCTTCTCTTTGACCCTCAGAAACTCTGGATCCTTGTCCTGCTCTCTTCTAACGTCTTTCATACTGCAGGTCACTAAGTTTTCGAACGCGACTTCTCTCATATAGTAGGTAGGAACTGTAATGGTTCCCCTGAAGATCCACCTTGACGCCGACGGACCCCTATAGGGGATCATGCGTCAGCTACTACATTTTGACTGCTCTCTATGTATGTAGTGGTGAAATTGTACTGCTGCGAGTATGTTGCCCATCTTATTAGACTTTTGTGGGTTAATTTCAGAGTGAGTAAAAATTCCAGGACCATGTGATCTGTATAGACTCTGGTCTTCCTCCCGTATAATAAATATTTAAACTATTCAAACCCCCAGACAATTCCCAATGACTCAAGCTCTGTGATAGAGTAATTCTCCTTCATTTCGTATTTTGAGAGGACTGTGCTCCCAAATGCAATACTTTTCCAGATTCGATTTCCATCCTCAGTACAATCTGGAAGATCATCACGCCCAAGCCTCTATAGAAACGGTCAGTGACCATGCAGAATTCCCTTGTAAATCAGGTTGTCAGAATATTAGCAGCAGGTTGTGAGAATATTGGCGCTTGTAGAAGTGCCGACTTCAAAGCTTCGTCCCCCCACCATGCTATTTTCTTTCCCGTAAACTGATTCAGATGTGGGCTGCTCTGGATGTTCACATGAATGAATCGATTATAAAAAATTTCTCATACCAAGGAACCCTCTTAGCTCTGTTTTAGTCGTCGATCTTTCAAACTTCTCAATCGCTTCAATGTTTTGGGGTTAGGTTTAATTCCATCTGCTCCTATGATGTGACCAAGAAATTTCACAGGTGGCGCTCGAGATATAGATTTTTCAATGTTGACAGTGACTCCAAACGCCTTCAAGGTGTGAAGAAGTTCCCGCAATACCGTATGATGTTCTTGGCGTGTCTTTTCGGCTCACTTCAGGAGCATGGAACGGAGAATCCGGCGTGTGCTGTCAGTGTGCAAGGATTTCGAGGTAATCGCTTAGAACGCTATGAAGACCTCGGATAAACGCAGCTGACGAAATATTAATCTAAAGGGTAGCATCAGGGATTGACAGCGTTCCCCAAATGACAGAAACTCTGTGTACTGTCGGCAATTCGAGTGCAGCTCAATTTTCCAGAAGCTAGAACTGAGATCTACCGAAGAGAATCGGATATTCCATGAAAGTTCTGGAGAAGCTCTTCGTGCCTCTCGGATCTGTCTGTATTTGTATCAATAATTGTGTTGATGTGACGTGAGTCAAGGACAAGACGAATGGCTCCATCTGCCTTCTCGACTACCTTTAGCGGGTTGCTATAGGTGGACCTGGCGGGCTCTATCACCCAGTTTGCTAACATTTTTGTGTTTTCCCTCTGCACCTTGTATCCTTATACCAGTGGAATGGCATTGGGTGCCACAAAGAATTTCTTTTGCCCACGTGCCTTAAACTCGTACTGGAAATTTTTAATCGAACCTGGTTTAGGCAGAAAAACGTCTGTTTTTTTAGTAGCATGTCACGTAACTCATTGCGGACCTCAGGTTCAATGCACAGAAAGGATTGGACCTTTTCCTCTATGCACTCCGTCTTCAGGCCACGAGTGGCCTACCGCAACCATCCGATCGCCGTGTCATCCTCAGTGGAGGATGCGGATAGGAGGGGCGAGGGGTCAGCAAACCGCTCTCCCGGCCGTTATGATGGTATTCTTGACCGAAGCCACTACTAGTCGGTCGGGTAGCTCCTCAGTTGGCGTCACGAGGCTGAGTGCACCCCGAAAAATGGCAACAGCGCATGGCGGCCTGGATGGTCACTCATCCAAGTGCCGACCACGGCCGACAGCGCTTAACTTCGGTGATCTCACGGGAACCGGTGTAACCACTGCGGCAAGGCCGTTGGCCTTTTACTCTATGACCTCTTTCATTTCTTGGATCATTACTTCCTCTTCCTTTTCATTTGCATACTGAGAAGACCCGAAGCGTCGTCTATTCTGTAATCATCATTCGTATAACTGAGACGGACGCAATTGGTTGGAAGCTCTGCTTGTATCATGTGCTCCTTCAATTGTATGCAGATCTTACTGCTCTTGCGCAATACAATTTGTCTTCTTCCAAGGTCCAGAATGGCTGGTACTCATTTACGAAATTCATCCCCATGATCATGTCGTTGCCGAATTTGGTACGACTAAGAAGTTGGTTTCTAGTTCATGATCTTCACGCATGAATTCCAATCGCGTCTGCAGGCTTGCTTCCGTGCATTTTCTTCCAAGTGCACTTTTTATCTTCGTCTCTCTCATTGACAGGGTGGGGCAGCTTCTCTTCTCTGAACAACGTTGGTATGCCGACTCCGAAACGGACATAATGTGGTTCCCACTGTCGATTATATTGTGGCGGCGGGTGGAATCAGTGTTATAAAATAAATGTGTTTTGTTTTTCCCGGCCGATTAGCAACATACGTGGGGCGGCGGGTGGAATAATTGTTATGAATGTTTTGTTCCTATTATTTATTTAATGCTGTTGTTTGCCGTTCTCAACACCGGCTCTCTAACTGCAATATTGGCAACCAGAAAGTGATTAGCAAAACATGAAGCCTGTAATTAGAATTCCTAGTGCCCACTTCATCTGAGAAATACAGTTATAGCTACAGCTTATAGCTCTGAGGAATTAGGAGATTGTCTGGGATTCATAATCAAAAAACATTTTCTCTAAAATGTTCACTATATTCTGAAAGTCACAGACCAAAACGAATCCACACAATCCAACTACTAGAGCAGTTCAGAGTCTAATACGCTGATGCAACTATAACTGTTCAAATCAAATGTTTAAGTGAATGCTCGCCATAATTTGATGATAATGTTCATCAAACGCCACGCTAAATAATGGTAGAATGTCTGTCCCGCGGCGGCACGTGAAAATACGACATACGCAAACTGAAGATAGATCATTAAAGTCATCCCAGAATTAACACTTCACTCGAAAACGATTTCATGGTTACGCGTATCCCGAGTAACTTATTACGGCATCCAAGGCTGTTTATAGCAATGATACCGACGCGACGCGACTCCCGGCACAGGTGGTGCGCTAATCAGCGTCTGGAGAGAACCGGGGCCTTTCTCTCTCGCGCAGCGTTCTTACATATAAAGCCGCGGTGCGGACGGCTAAGGGAACGCCTGATCAAATCCGCTCTCCCGACTAGCCGCTGGGCTAGTAATGCACCACTTTAATTTATTGAATAAATCATTGCTTCCTTTTCTGATGGCCGATGAAGCTCTCAATTTAAATGTGCAATCAGCACACAGGTAAGTAATCATAATAAAAGTCTGACGTGGCTAAGTCAAATATTTTGGGCGAGAGAATTAATTTAATTACACTACACGCAGTAGACGAGCTCTGAACTTGCCCTTTGGAGATACGCTATCGCTATAGTTTTATAGTTATTCAGTTGAAACTTCTCACATCTTTATGATTATAGCAGATCTCCATTCTACTTAAATTTAAACATCCTAGCCTAATTTTATTCGCCTACTTAATTTATCTTGCTTCCTTAATTTTTAAGACAAAAACCAGAAAATCATGAATTTCAACTAAAATTTTAATTTGTGAGATTCAGAATACTGTTTCTACTAAATTATTATGCAAAAGGACTCTAAATATAAATTTTTAAGTTTCGAGCTCTTTTCTGTTGCGCCAATGATGTTTACAGAAAAACGTCCAAATTTCGAAAATGGTTAAAGTTATTGAACTGATATTCAACACATATTGATTTAGTATTACTCCTGACATGCTAGAAACGTTTCAGGTTATTTCCTTGATTTTTAAAGTATTGCGCAACATTTATGACGTCAGAGCTAGTTACAGCGGACTGGCTGGCACACAATGGACAGACTGATGTGAATTTTATATGGCGTGAGTAGGCTGCTTCCCTACAAAATGCACGTCCCCTGTGGTTGCAGTAATCATTGAATGAAGGTCCTGTGGCGTTATCACTTCCTGCTCCTCCAGCAGTATCTCCGTTAGGTCCTCATACTTTAGCACGTGTACTTGGCTTGGTCCGAGAGTGTTTGCGGAGTCGTATTGAGCCGTCTCTGCAGGAACCTGATGTCAATTTCGCGCCGTACTACTACTCCGTTGTTGGCTGTTGGGGGTAGGTGCCCAAATTTCGACTACCTGGACCCCCTGAGAACCTTATTCGCCCGTCGCCATTTTTGCTCAAAACACCGCTCGTTATTACCTCTTTGGAATTGTTTTAAGTTTCCCCTTGTTCCCAAATTCCGTTTCGGCGCTCTTGTCCTCCTGACGGTCCATACCTATTATTTCTTCCGTAATACTTGTTCCTGATAGCTGTTATTCTGTCCTGTGATTCGCTGCCGAACACCCTGTTTGTCGAATATCAACTCAAGTTCGCGAAATAGACTCTTAAACGTCTGGATATTTGTACCACATTTACCAACTATGGTTAGCTGGTAATTACTTGGTAGTTTCGAGAAGGTGAACCGGATGATTTCACTGTCATTGTGCTGCGCGTCTAAGAATTGGTTCTTTTTTATTAATCCTTCGAATAACTTCGTAGGGCTGTTATACGCTGACAATTCGAGGTCTGGGCACAGGATAATTTCTTGTTTTACTCGATCTTGCATTTCCTGTGACCAGTATATTCCGAAAATCGCATCTTTGAGTTCTGGGAATGATCGGCAGTTTGCTGCTACCTCACTCATTTTCTCGGCTGCTGGACCTTCAATCTGTTCGTAGATAAAATCCAGTTTCGCCTCTAATGGCCATGACCCCGATAATAAGTGACTAAACTGAGAGAGCCAAACTTTTGCGTAGAACGGACTTCCGTTTTCCCGAAAATTCTGGAATTCTGGCACTGACAGGAAGCGCTTATAATCGAAGTCGGCTCTTGCCCTTCTACTCGCGCTGACGTATCGGAATAAGGGCTTTCATAATACAATTTCTACGGCTAAATATCCGATTTTAAGTTAACGATAGTGAAGTTTCACTGGGCAGTCTAGCAATTTTAGAGAAAAAAAAGATAGATAACGAGAATGTTGTCAGAGATAGACTACACATTTTTCGTACGTCTGCTGCCATAATACTAATTTTTGACATAAAACTTCCACCAGACTAATAATAATTGCAATTTTTGATAGCAAAACTTTCAGTATTTTTCGAGACTAATACCAATAAAATTGTACAATTACTTTCCCAGATCTTGATATGGCTTCAAAGTAATACAAAGACTGGAAACTCGTTTTAGATTTCAGAAATGAAAAACTGAGCACAGTATAAAATGTAGAAACGTGACATCCTACGACTGCAACATCATTGAATCACAATTTTAATCAGTCAACGCTTGATGGCTTGGGCTGATTTGTAGGTAAAGCAAATGTTTGACTTCGGTTCGTTGGTATGATACTGGGAAAATGCTGTCAGTCTAGAATGGAGCCTGCTTACAAATACTATTGCGGCACATGGTAGAATATTGCTGACGTCTGTGGGACCAATAGCAAATATGACTTAACAGGGGATATTGAACGGATTCAAGGAAGGGCAGCACGAACGGCCACAGGTTTGACTCCCAGATGAGCGTTACAGGAATGCTGAAGAACATAAAATTGCAGATGCTTGAAGGTAGATGCCAACTATCCCGAGAAAATGTGGTGCCTACACACGAAGTTTGAAGATCTGCCTCTAATGCGGCGATCTAGAAAAATACTGTAAGTCCCTACGTATCGCTACTACAGAGATCGTAAAGACAAGATTAAAGTAATTACAATGCACACAGAAGTATTTAAGCAGCCATTGTCTCCGCGCTCCGCACACGAATGTAATGGAAAGAAACTCCAGTAAGTGGTACAGGGGAAGGTACCCTCTGCCATGCACTTCACAGTGGTTTTCGGAGGTTACGTGTATAAACAAATCCATACGTCAGCTAAATAGCGAACGATGTGCTGCAACTGTATAAGGTATTAACAATATGCGCGCCAATGTTGGCGAAATTGCACACTCATAAGCAACTGAATTATAGACAGCTCCTTTGTAGCGAGTAGCGCCCGATCTCGCCCTGATGTCGGCGACTGGTCTTGGTATTGACTCCACATGGTACCAAACAGGCTGAGCGGGCACTGTGAACCACCACCACTCCACCGTCGCCGACACGCACATTCGTCGGATGCGGGTCCAAGACGCACGTATCTCATACGACAACAAAACAGGTGTGTCCAATGTAATTGATGTCAGGTGACCTGAGCGCCTACAGCAGCTTTGTAAATGTACAGTTCTCCCTTCCAGCTATTTAAATACTTAAATAAGACAGGCGCTTTGTTTCTGTACGGTGGGATTTCCCTGCTGGATAAAGTGAGTGGCGAGGGCGCTTAGGAGTGTTACTTATGGATCAGAGACACCGAAGAGTTTCGGAAATGACCGCCCTGAAGGCCAGAACATTGGTGCAGGTGGATTTCCGCTCGCAGCAAGGACACCCAGTGGTTCGCTTAGTGAGTGGTAGCTTATGCTGTGTGCCAAATGGTGTCTGAGCAAATCACGGAACAGAGGTAATGAGAGTAATACAACAAAAATTAAAATTAACGTTTGGAAGAGAGAAAAAGTAGCTTACGACAGCGACAAATTTGTGACAAAGATAAGAAAACCAGAATTTAATATAGGCAAATAATTAAAAAGTAATACCGAAAGCAGATGGCCACACTTCTTAGGAAGTGCTCACGTACCAGAAAGTACCATCTCTTATCATTCTCCCATCTCTGGGGACCATGGTAACGTTTACTTCCCTCAATGACTTGGTAGCTGTGACTTGTCTTGTAGGGTTAGTAGACTGAAGAATGCGGAGTGGTGTGCCACTTCGGTAGTTTACAGCGGTGTTGAAATTCTTTACTGCTATAAAATTTAAGATAATTACAGCAAACGAATCCGCAGTTCCGAATAAGGACTACCATCAGCTGAAGAATGGAATGACGACAATGAACAGTCCCTTAACGCATGGTTTTTTACTCCGGCTGGAGGACCCCCCCAATCTGCAGTGCTTGTGGCGTCCAGATTACTGTCTGTCACATTTTCTTGACTGTCCTTTATTCTCTGACCAGAGGGCGGTGGTTTCCTTGCCACCGGATTTGCCCTCTATTTTGCAAGACGACGCAACGACTGTGGTTAAGGTCTTACGGTGTTGTGTCCTGTCCAATTTGATGCCTCGGATTTTAGGGAGAGGATTTTAATGTGCTGCTGGTTGACTGGCTCACCCAGGTTTTAGGTAAGAGGTCCGCCAGTCACGGTTACCTACTTGTTTCACTTCGATTTCTGTTCTCTTTTCCTTGTGTTTCCTTTCCTTTTTTGTGCGTTTCTTCTCCTCTTGTTTTGCCTCTGTATGTGAGGATTTGTAACTGCGTCAGGCCTGTGTCTTTTAGCCGTTCTCCTTGTTCGCTGTCCGTCTTCGTCCCTTCACCGCATGTGTTCCTGTTTCTATGCGTTTGGGCGCTGATGACCACGCTGTTTAGCGCCCGAAAACCTTAAACCACACACACACACACACACACACAATGAAAATAGACTGAAGAATGCGGAGTGGTGTGCCACCTCCGTAGTTTTCAGCGGTGCTGAAGCTCTTTACTGCTTTAAAATTTAAGATAATTACAGCAAACGAATCCGCAGTTGCGTATGAGGACTACCATCAGCTGCAGAATGGAATGACGACAGTGGAAATTTGTGCCGGACCGGGATTCAAACCCGAATTTCGCATCATTGAAAGTTTTCTGCTACTGTTGGCTATATTGACCTCCAGTTTCATTTTGACGTGGTAAGACGCATGTGTCGATTGTGGCATTAATTCTGAAAACATTTATAAAGCATATGTTGCCACTTTGATATTTATTATTAAGATCAGGCGCTGTCAGTGCAGGTATGTTTGTATTCAAATAATTAATTTCTGGTACATTTGAATTTTTCATTGTAATGCCACATTTGTTTTCACTATTCACTGACAACTATGTACTGTTTTTTGTAGCCTCAGTAGGCCAGACTTTAAAATGTGCCTGTAAGGTTCGAAACTATTCACGTAGTATAAATACTGCAACTGTTGACAGAGTCGTTAATAAACGCTTTAAAGAAAAAGGCAAAGGGTCCCTCTAAGACCTTCCAAGATGCTATTCCAGGCGGGTGTAAAATGAATGTGCGCAACGGAAAACACAGAACGCAAAAATGAAGATTTGGCCAGGTCTGACTACCCCCTGAAGCAGACCTTAGGATCTCATAATAGTGTTATTACCTCCTCCTTCTTGCTCTTTAACATATAAATTACAACATATAGTAACTACTAAATGATAAATGTTGTTTCTGGTTATACATTTATTGTAGATTAAAACCCCTTTATATTACAAATGTTTATATATCAATGTCTAATGGACATGAAGAGATACAAATGAATTTCCTAACTAATATTAGTGATCAATTGCGCAAAATTGCCCCGGTTCAAATGGTTCAAATGGCTCTGAGCACTATGGGACTCAACTGCTGTGGTCATCAGTCCCCTAGAACTTAGAACTACTTAAACCTAACTAACCTAAGGACATCACACACATCCATGCCCGAGGCAGGATTCGAACCTGCGACCGTAGCAACAGCGCGGCTCCGGACTGGAGCACCTAGAACCGCACGGCCACCGCGGCCGGCAATTGCCCCGTTTTATGGTTATGCGGACTAACATAAATAAAGCGAGATGACTGACATCATCTACGTACCAAACACTAGATGACTCTAAATTAAAAGATGATCTACAGTGGTGCGGAGCCTCAGTGGAAATAAAGTTACGTGACCACAGCTATTTAGCTTTATAGCTCTAACAAGCCGAAGCAGTTAGCAATATCACTATACGTACTGCGTCCGGTTCGTGGGAGTGGTGGTTCTTGTACACGTCTGCGACGATGGAAGAACTGCAGCCACAAAATAAAACTCATTCAAACACTAGGACGGCAGAAGGCGGTCCTCTCACTAGTATAATCTAATACTGTTCTCCTCTCTGAGTTCTACAGACAAGAAATGCGATCTCCCAGCGACAAGGACGGAATTCACATAACGTCTCAACGTGAGTATAGACAGAGGAAGTGCTCTCAATCATTGAATGCTGCGTACTTAACGACAACTCGCCACCTGGAGGCGAAGTCCAGAATCGTACAAGTTCGCAACAGTGCAGTGCCTAACCGTACACTAACTATAAAATTTCCTGAGAGCAAAGACAGCAAGTCCATCTGTAGCAACAAAGCTGATATTGAGCGACCGTCAGACACAGCCACTCAAAACGGAAGACCTCTTTCTCTCCACCGCTGGCTTCCCATCAAAGCTCGGCTCCCCTGCCTCATAACTTCAGGAGGCGAATCATATTCTCGAAACCACGGAATATTCTTCCTCTCTACAGATTCTTCCGAACGCCAATCAACCATATTTTAGTCCTGGGTCGTCCAGCGCGGAATGTTTGATAGGAAATACCTAGACCCATTAATTAGGAATTCATACAGTGGTACGCTTCTCAGAGTAAAAATCTTTGGAAATAACCCAGCCTGCGTGATTTCCGAGGTAACGCTTCCTCTTTCCTCTTTGTGGCGTCTAAGATTTTCAGAATTTCCGAAGTATGATCCGGTTATGCCGGTTATGCTTCCTGCCCCGCTACAAGACCGGCCGGCCGCCGCTGTATTGTGCTTCAGCGCTCAGGTGTCAGCCGGCACGGTAGCTCAGCGTGTTCGGTCAGAGGGCTGGGTGCCCTCTGTAATAAAAAAAAAACTGAGTTAGTGGATCAACAACGAACTGAAACGGGTGTCTTTCGACGTCCGCCCAGAGCAGATACAACGAACAAAAACGAACAAAATGAGATTAAAAAAAAAAATGGTGCCCAGACCGTCCGTCTTGGGCTACTTCCTGTGTTAAGCAGGAGCAACACACCTGTGCGAGCTTTTCCACCCAGGGCCTGAGTTACGCCTGCCTTTTCATTTCCACTGGTGTTCCAACCTCTGCTAGTATAGGCAATCATTCATTACGCCGTTTTAATAATAAAGACAATCGATCACCTTTTATGCGTTAAGGTGTACGTAACAGTGTCAGTCCTCTTTAAATATTCATATATACGATGTACAACCTATCAAATGATACCCAATTCCGACTGCAAATCACTGCGAAGTATGTAGATGAGTGCTTGTAAGGTGCGAAATTATAGCCACCTTACAACCTCTAAGTCCCCCCAGTTCAGCAACAGCCTCGGTGCCACTCGTCCATCTTTGTTGAGCACCTTAAAACTGTGCTTTTTGCAGAGACTTGGCGCCCATTCAACTCACAAGGGGAAGGCCTCAGACACGGCCAACCGATATGGCTCAAATTTGGCAGGTCGCTTATGTACAACCTAAAACGAAGGATTCTAGGATATTTTGGGCCAACACCCCCGCAATTTTGAGAAAATCACCCCTAAAGGTTATGACTAGCAATCGACTAAAAATTGGAGTGATCGATAGATAATTGTAAATGGAGCATTTTTCATCGTCATGTATTGGGTCCGAAAACGCAAACTTTTCCAGAAATCGGGGAAATAAACTTTTACAACTGCCGCTCTGTACCCACATGGTAAACGCTTTTCACCGACAGCGCCGATAGCACAACGGCCAAGGTAACCGGCTGGGAATCGGAAAACGCGGGTTCGAATCTCGAAGAAACCTAGCGGATGTTATTCTTTTCGTTTGTATTTTTCCATATCTCAACTGATAAGGATAGGAGGGTTAATAAGGTAAGTAAATCAATAAGGAATGATAATAATAAGCTAGGCAAACTAATTTCCCCAACGCCGTGAGCTAGTAAAGTATTAAACTTCTAAGCCTTGTCACATGAAAACAACTCCGAGTAAGAGTGCTGCGAATTCCTCACGAGGGATAGCCAACGGCGCGACGCTTGTTTACAGCGAGGTATGGGACAGAATGCACGCGGGAAGAGTTATGTTGTCCCGGTTGCCTCTTCGTCATATCGTAGTTGTGAACCTGGAAGAGTGAAGGTGTCCAGAACGAGCCTTATAGAAATCAGTCGGAAAGAGTTGTTTTCCGTCATTTGCTGCCGCGAATACATGTAGTAATTTTTACATCGTTAATGCGCCGAATGAAATACGTTTTGTGAATGAATACAGTGTTCCTCCGTAAGTAACATATGACGAGTACTGTATCTAGTTTATAGTAATTAGCTCATCTGTTTATGCCGTAGTAGCTAGTTATTGTTTGTTGTGTCATATCTTTCAGGTGCATAATCTGAATAATGGAAGATATACACCCTACGACTAGCGCTGTAATATGTAATTGGGAGCCTGTCACAGACTATGGCAAGCGGGAAGTTACCGACGCTGTATTTTGGTTTGTGAAAGTGTTGCAAGACAGATGCATTATCAATGCACTACCGGAAGCAGGCAGTTCTGTTTATCGGCGTTCCAGATTGATAGGAGCGGCTATCGTCGAGAGATTTTTGTAGCTGATGAACGAAATGACTTTTGTTGATACTGAAGTACTATGCCATGAAGATGAAGCAGAAGGTGATTTAGTGGAAGATATCTCGACTAGTGGATCGAAAAATGGTCACAACATTTTGGAAATCTCCACGTCACTGGGAATATGTGCTTCATCTGTTCCCGATGAGTATTAGGAACCGGTTACTAAACGATTGAACTACTGCGCTATACCCGTTGAAGCAAAAGTAAAGGCGGTAGCGCTAGCCAGGAATCATCCAAAATGGAACTTACAAACATCGCAGAAGAATGGAGCAACAACAGCCCTGAAAAGGAAGAAGGACTTGAAACTGTGGGAAAGTGATATCGTTAAAGGATGGACAAAATACGACAAATACCAGGCGATAAATAAGTGGACATACAACCGATTTGTCGAATCTCGTTGTCGTAACGAGAAAGTAACAACGAGAATACTTCAGGAATGGGCTGCAAGTGCAGCGCTTCAGTATACGGCCAACGAGGATTTTACGTTTGCTGCATCATTATCTTGGGCAAGAAATTTCAAATCGGAGTATGAAATTCGTCAACGGCACGTCACTAAATACGTCTCTCATAAGGAGGTACGAAATATAAAAGTTATGCAGAAAGTGGCGGATCTTCTCAGCATGCAAACGGCGTCACTTATGACCGGTTTTAATCGTGATTACGTGATCAACACCGATCAAACAGGATGCGAGTATCGGGTGAACATTCGACGCACGTTATCGCATAAGGGAGAAAAACGAACCCTTGTCGCAGTTGGTAGTAAAAACAAACTAACACATTCGTACACGGCGCAGCCTCTGGAAAAGTGTTGCCTAAGATTTTCTTGTGTTTACAAGAAACGAATTTTACATTTGGTCCTCGGGTTATAGAAGAGGTCAATCGTTTAACCGTCTCATTGAAAAATGTTTACATTACCTGCTCCAAATTCGGGCAACTGACGAATGCGATTTACAGAATATTTCTTGAGAATATTTTAAAACCATACGTTTCTGATAACAAGTTTTGTCTAATACTGCATTCCTAGAGTGGACAAATTAACACTACAATATATGACACAATGTTTATAGATGGCGAGGGTCAGCTTACGTGCACGGTAAAACTAGTACCGCCAAACTGCATACGTGTGTGCCAGCCGTGTGACGTTTATTTCTATCGCCAGGTTAAAAACTTTATTTCCAGGCTTCAGAATTACAGTGTGCTTGTGGAAACACAGCGGGAATTGCACAACTGCACGGAAGCAATAACTATTCACAGCATAATTCATAACCAACTTTCAGCACCGATTTTTCAGGCAATGATATCGTCTGCGTGGTACGCATCAAAATTAATTCCCAAAAAATACATATTTTTAAATGTAAACCAAGTTTGTTTTCCGCCGACTCTTCGAAAGGAACAGTGTAGCTGTCGAAAGATTGCATTCATTAGATGTTCTTGGTGCCCTGAGTATATTTGTTTCTAATATTTATATGACAAGTACCATCCATCTTGTTGTTCGAAGAAAAGTTAGGACACGTAACAATGATTGGAAGAGCCATTGTAAAGTGACCTGGAGTAACATTTTAGTTGTTTACTATCCCAAGAGGTTTGAGAAATTTATTTTCCTACCTTATTATTATAATTCCTTATTGATTTACTTATTAACCCTCCTGTCCCTATCAATCGAGATGTGGAAAAGTACAAACGAAATGAGGAACATCCGCTAGGTTTTTCCGAGATTCGAACCCGGGTTCTTCGATTCCCAGCCAGTTACTTTGGCCGTTGCGCAATTTTTTTTTTTTTTTTTTTTTTTTTTTTTTGCGTTGACATACGTCAACGGGGACAGATGAAAATGTGTGCCCCGACTGGGACTCGAACCCGGGACCTCCTGCTTACATGGCAGACGCTCTATCCATCTCTCTTTTTTTTAAGGAAAAAAATACACGAACAGGACTCGAACACGATATCCTCCAACGCGGTAGCTATAAACCTTTTTTTCTCTTTTTTGTTTTTTCTTTTTTTATATGTTTTAATTGTAAATTTGTTTCTCTACCAACTTTTTTTTATATGGAGAAAGGCTTCTTTCAGTTACGATAAACAAAATTAGAATGTACATCCGTAGCAACAACAGAACATGAGTTCCTTCTAAACTATGAAATAGAATTTAAAACTAATAGTGTGATGTTAGATAATAAAGAAAGAAAAATGTAACCAAATCCCGCACGCCATTCCATGTGCATGGCCCATCTGCGTACAGATTCCATGTTCCAAATCGAAAAACATTTCGCAGCGTGTGGAGCTCCATGACGGTGGTCATCCTGTGCCCGGTACTCCCCAACTGTGAGGGGGGTTATCGAAGACACTGCGCAAATAGTTCGCAAATAGTTGTCGGTATCGGGGTGTACACTCAAGTGTGCTGTGACTGTCCTGAAGAAATTGCCAGTAATCAAGTACTATCTTCTCATCATCTCGAAAGAAGTAGTATATAGACATGCCTTTAAACCATGTGAGAGCGTGAGTCTTCGCAGGTGGGAAATAAGTATCCTCTGGACAAAGGAGGAGCCGTGGCTCAATTGTGCGAGGCCCTATACGTAGGTATCAGGCGAGGATCTTCTGCGCTAGCAGCCATACCTCTAACGCCGATCCACATGTTAAACGGTGTTCGTCAGTATCCACGAGGTGGCAACGTGGGCAAAGGGGGGAATCTGTCATCCCAATATCGTGCAGCCTTTGTCGTGTTACAACCCTCCCGTTCACCGACTGGTAACACGCGGCTCGTATCCGCGTGGGGAGGAACGGCTTCTGAACCGCTCTCCACACTGCAGGCCATAGGGTCGTAGGGCTCTTCCTCTCAATCACATTGCGAGGCATGGACCTTAGCAGCAGCCTGTAAACGTCTCTCGCCTCGGGAATGCGAGTGTTGGGAAGGTCTGGGTGCACGTAGCTATACTCAAGAATAAATGCCGAGAGGTGCGAGAGTGAGGGTGTAATGTGCACAATCGTGACAGGAGGCAGAAGAGACGCCGGCAGCAATTCCTCTAACAGATGTCCCTTAAAGGAAGCATCTTTGTACGTCCACAATTTCATCATTATGCACAAGTATAACGCTGTAGCTCCTGCTCGTACATTTATAAGTCCCAGTCCGCCATCACGCGGAGGTAGGGTGAGTGTTTCGTAGCGGACTTTGAATAGGTTTCCGGCGGTAAGGTAATATCCAAACGCTGCTTGCAGTCTGTGTGCCATCGCTGTCGATATCGGTAGGACCTGAGCCATGTGGATCATCTTAGTCGCCACGTGAAGGTTGAGGTATTCCACACGCTGTAGGAGGTCCATCCGTCGAAGTAGGTTCCGGCGAACTTCTGTGCGTATTGCCTGTAGTAATCGTGCATAGTTCATGGCAGCCGTGCGGCGCACATCCTGTGTAAATGTTTTGCTCAAGAACCGGATCTTGTTGACTAGTGGGATCGGGGCTAAAGCGTCCTCCTGTAGACCTCTCCCAATGGGCATCGCTGCCGACTTGGCCACATTCATGAGGCTGCCCGCTACCAACCCATAGGGATTGATCCATTGTATCACCGAGCGTACCTCGTCACCAGATCTGACAAGTAATAGAGGGTCATCAGCATATATCCTGTAGTGACAGGTCTGATCCCTCAATGACATGCCCGAGAGCCTGTTTTTCAACCCTCCGACAAGTGGTTCGAATGCGATCGCGTAGAGGATCATGGAGAGTGGGCATCCTTGGCGAACTGACCGTCGGATCGGAAAGGGACCCGCAATCCGTCCATTCACCAGTACACAGGATGCAGCTCCACTGAAAAGCGAGTCTACGGCTATGCTATCGTCTTGTATCTTGTTATCCGTCGACGGGGGCGGCGGCATCGGAGTTGAATCCGTAGCTTGTGGAACGGGTGTGTCATCATCGCCCTGTATTGGAGGATGGAGCCGCGACCCAACAGTGGATGTCGGCTGTCGTGGTGTGGATGTCGGCTGTCGTGGTGAAGTGGTAGCTGTCGTGAGGGCTGCTGCATAAGTCATGGGAAGCAGCGTCGGCTGCGATGGCGAGTCCGCGTCAGCCGGCGGCCCTCCTTCCCACAACCAGAGCAGGTCTTCGGCTGCCCACCGTAGACGACGATGGCACGGCAGCCAACGGTATTCAGATATGAAGGTACATGTCTTTTAAGTTCTATTCGGACCTGGCGGACTCCGTTCAGCACAGGATATGTCTGGAATTGTGTCCATTTTTCCGCAATATTGCAGCGTGCCGTAGGGGCGCAGCGCTGTCACGACGTCCTCCGCCGGTAGTTGCCATCAGCGTGGCAGAAACGGAGGCCCTATTTCGTTTCCCGAAGGATCCGTTCACATGTTGCGTCGTTGATGATCTTGACATATACGATACTACTCACAATGGACAAGTGAATGCCGAGAGCGTCGGTCGCCGGGATTTTATCTTCTTCTCGTAGAAATCGTACGACTTCGAGTGCTTTGGGCCGTGCAAATTCGTTGCGGAACGTAAATTTGAGCGTCGATTTTCTGTACTGGTGCACCATAGTGATCTATATGCTGAGTACGGCACGCGCGAAACGGCCGAGTACGACGTAAACAACACGAGCGCTCGCTCCGCGGCAGGAACACAAACAGCGCGTCCTCACCGCAGCACAGGCTAAGGCCAGCCCTTATCGGTGCTGTCGGCGAAAAGTGTTTACCATGTGGGTACACAGGCGGCAGTTGTAAAAGTTTCTTACCTCGATTTCTGGAAAAGTATGCGTTTTCGGACCCCTTACCTGATGATGAAAAATGCTCTATTTACAATTATCTATCAATCCCGCCAATTTTGAGTCGATTGCTCGTCATAACCTTTAGGGGTGATTTTCTCAAAATTGCGGGAGTGTTGACCCAAAATATCTTAGATTCCTTCGTTTTAGGTTGTACACAAGCGACCTGCCAAATTTGAGCCGAATCGGTTGGCCGTGTCGGAGGCCTTCCCCGTGTCAGTCGTGCTCCGCCTCTGTTCCAGCGCCTGAAGGTTGGCAGACTGTTCGTCAGCCCTTAGATTACGAATCCCGCATTCTGCATGCCAGCTGCAGCAGAGCACCACTAAAATGAATGGATGTCGAAGTCTTTGTACAGGCACATTTCTTTAAGTGCTTAACT
Organism: Schistocerca serialis cubense; assembly: GCF_023864345.2. Lineage (NCBI taxonomy): Eukaryota > Metazoa > Arthropoda > Insecta > Orthoptera > Acrididae > Schistocerca > Schistocerca serialis. The sequence continues at coordinate 402,012,616 of NC_064642.1, read as the reverse complement.
AATGTGCGGATGTGGCACCGAGGATGCTGCCAAAGTGGGGGTCCTAGAGTGGCCCTTTGCCATTTTATTCATTCGTGTGTGAATGTCGCAACTTCCCTTCCCCGAAACACTTCTAGGATCACGCCACAAGAGAGCGCGAACACAAAAAGCATAAACACAGTTTGTGATATCATTAACTCATCTTACACCTCACATGAACTTCTGAGCTGCGGCCTTCCTTTCTCATGTGCCGACACTTTGCTGTCTTGAAGCGTCGCTGAGGCCGAGGGTGACGTTGCAGGACGCCACGCTTTCGCACCATTACAGAGGCAGGTGGTAGCCACCTTTGAGCCAAAATTTCAGACTTCTGCGTCGTAAGGGAAGACAATTACGAGCGTCCTTTTAATCGTATTCCACAGTGTAGATACGATGATGAACCAAAGCCTGATGGCCACCTGCTCAATAGCTTGTTCGTCTGCTTTGAAATGAAACACAGCAGAAGTCATGCAATTCCCCATATGTTGCATGAGGTTCATGCGAGGCGAATTTTACTAGCAAGGTATCAAAGTGAGATCATTATCTTGCTCTTCAAACGACTGTAGCACGATCCTGGCCTTCTGACACGGACAGTTATCCTGCTGGAAGATGCCATTGCCGTCTGGGAAGAAATCAAACATGAAAGGATGCAGGTTGCTCGCCGTGATGTTCACATAGTCCAGAGCTGTCATGGTGTCTTAGATAACTACCTCTTGTCCCATGCAAGCTCAGGTAAATTTCCCCCCTCAGCACGATACTGCCTCCACCGAACTGCATCTTTAGCGCAATGCATGTTTCGAGCAGTCTCCCCCCCCCCCCCCCCTCTCTCCCCAAACTGTAGATAGAGTATCTAGAAACGACCATCGACTTTGTGTAACAAGAAATGTGACTCATCCGACCGGGCAGCACGTCTCCATTGCTGCAATCTCTGCCACCCTATGCCCACTGTAATCGTAATTGACGGTGTCTGTGGATCTACATGGGAACAAGTGCGGGTCATTTGCTGCGGAGCCCATTGTTCAAGAATTTGGGGTGAGCTGTGTGCTTCGAGATACTGTGTCGATAGAGCTGCCACAGATCGCAATCTACCCTGCTTTGGAGACGGCCCAAGCCTCCACCTCCATGTTTCGTTATGAGACGGTGGATGTCCAGCACCTTGTCGCCTTATCATTGCCTCATCGTCCTTGAAGCACTTTCCATGGATGCTCATGACAGTAGCACGACAGCAGCCGTCTAGCTTCGCCGTTTCCGAAATGCTCGTTCGCAGACCATAACAACATGCCCTTTGTCAATGTCGCTTACGTCAATGTATTTCGCCACATGAGGCCAATATCGTTGCTAGAATGGTTCGCTACTCGTCTCTGCTCCCGCTTATGTATTTTCTTTGCCGCTTCACGTGCCGACATCGCAACCAGTGGGGTTCAGTCACGCAGTGGACGGTGGTCATAATGTTTTCCGCTTAATGGTCCGTCATCTGTACGATTCGGTACTAGTCGGCCACAATATTACTACGCCTGGGAGTGAGAGCGCTTCGGTCGGCTTATCATGGGTTTTTATCATGATATTTCACGAGGACACGCTGAATCACGTTATAGTGCGTATATGCACTACTGTCTTGAAATAATTCACATTGCGATGCGCTTTCCTTAGTCACCGGCCGGCCGCGGTGGTCGTGCGGTTCTAGGCGCTCCAGTCCGGAGCCGCGCTGCTACTACGGTCGCAGGTTCGAATCCTGCCTCGGGCATGGATGTGTGTGATGTCCTTAGGTTAGTTAGGTGTAAGTAGTTCTAAGTTCTAGGGGACTGATGGCCACAGCAGTTGAGTCCCATAGTGCTCAGAGCGATTTGAACCATTTGAGCCTTAGTCACCACTACACTTGTTTACTGTCACGTCACCATGTGTTTCCGATAAAGGCCATGGGAGGCCGGTAACAGTACTGTCGTGGTCGCGCAATAAACACAAATTCTGTATAGACGATTTCATTTAAAAAATTTCTCGTATTCGTAATGTTGAAGAAACAATTTTTTTGTGGGATACAGGGCACATTCTATTTTGGGTTCTGAATCGTAAGAGTACCTTCTTGGTAAACAAAAACATATCATAGAAAAAATGTTATCTGTTGCTTTTGACTGGATCTGCTCATAATTCTTCGATCTTATCTGACGTAGAATGTGGCGATGGGAGAGCAGAAACGATTATGTGGTTTCTCAAATCATGACTGTCTTTTGGAAAGGGTTACTGACATCTCGACACAGTAGGTATTTGTGATCTCCTTATGTAAATTTTAGATGTTGCTAGCAGCTGTAACGAAAAACTGCTCGCTGGATTAGATGACAGCTTTTCAGTGGTCGCTACTCAAGCAGAAGGAAGTTGACTATCTGTGTGCTAGTGAGGCTATTAATCGTCGCTTGTCCGTGAATATTTTGTTTTGGAACACGGTATTTATCTTGGTAGTCCCATTTTCATCATTTGTTATCCCATTCTTGTTAACACGCCAGTCCTCCCACTGTCGTTTTAACTCTGTCTCTCAGTTTTCTCTTTCAGTCTCACACGTTCTTTCATGACGTTGTTCTTTTAGATGCGACACCTTAGTTACTGACACACCAGGTAGAAAATCAACAACAGTTTGTCCTTAAATACTCTGTAAGTTTAACGTTATCCGATGTCAATTAAACAGGAAGAAATCTGCACACACACTCATCGATGGAGACTACATCGTCATTCGCTAACGAGCCCTCTCATAGCTGAGAGTAAATTGAACACAGAACGCTATTTTTAGAAGCTTCTCACTATTTTATTTCAATACCTGCCCGAATAATTAGAAGATCTGGATGAGGACGCGTTAAAAAAAGGAAGGAAGATTAGAGTTTAATATCAAATCGACATTGACGTCATTAGAGACGGAGCACAAGCTGCGTCAGGGAAGGAAATCTGCCGTGCCCTTTCAAAGGAACGATCCCGGAATTTGCCTGGAGCCATTTAGGGAACTCACAGTAAACCTAAATGCGGAGGGCCGGTCGTGGATTTCCACCTTCGTGCTCCCGAATGCGGATTGAGTGTACTAACTACTACGCTAACTCGCTCGGTGCAGTTGCGCTAAGACCACGCACGACGTTTTGGAAAGCAATTTGTTATAACTTTTATTTTACTACGTATGGGCAGGTGAATTGAAGCGACTAAAATAACTCGACAAAGCATTACTGGATCGGAGATTTTCTCTGCTCGGAGACTGGGTGTAGTATTGTTCTTAACTTCTTACCGTCATATGTGAAGCGAAAACCGTATCCATGGCGTCACAAGACAAGTCTAAGGCTACATAACTTCTTTTCAGGGTATGACTTGACCCTAATGAATGTTCTGAATTAGAAACGGAGCGAGTTGAAAAAGTATGGAGACAGTGGGCAGTCGCCATACCCTGTTTAAAGAACCCTCCCACCATCCACCTTTTGTGATTTAGAAACATGACGGAAAGCTTAAGAATCAGAATTGCCGGAGTGTTGTGTGATCCATTATTTCCTGTTAAGGCGCACCGCATCCTTCCCTAAGCAAAATTACGTCTCTCCCATGAACAACATTCATCTGTTTTGTAATGTTATTTCCTGTATTGTCGCAACGTAACTATGGTAATGCTTGACGCTCATTCGCGTTGCTCAGTTGCTCTGTGCAAGCTGGTTAGGTATCATTCACGTCGCTCAGCTGTTAAAACTATTCCTTCTCATTCTGAAACAAACCTCAGCAGTGGAAGTGCCTTCACGATGTCAGGTAAGCAGTATTCTTGCAGATACTAAATAATTTCCTTTACCTTATCTTTCTTTTAAGTCTCAAGTGTCAAACTGCTGTATTAGTCGGGATCGAAAGAAAACTGTAACTCTGTTCAGTGGGAATGATGTCTTCTCTTCCGGAAAATGTTCGAAGTAAGCACAAATATTGAATTTGCGATATGCTTTTGACTCGCTGGAAGCGGGTATTAGAATCAAAGCGGAGGTACAACAACGCATTAACGAAGTTTCTTTTGCGTCTATATCTTTTCTTGAATTGTAGGCTGTAATGACAGACATATCTCTAGCGTAGGCAGACGACTAGGTCGGGTTGAAACGTCATAGTTTGCTTGTGAGTTCGCGAAGTCAATGACTGTCTCATCACGAGAAGAACTGAAGAGTGGGAATGTTAAACGGTCCAAGCGCCATATTTTCACAAAGTTCGTTTTTAGTGGTGTGTTCTCTGATTTCTGTTGCATGTTCCTGTCTTATTCCAAGCTTCAAATGAGGGAAAAATGTTTCAAACGTTACTAGATGGCTCATTATCTTTCTGGAGTTCCATGCACTGACAACAATGTTTCCACAGCATCTTTAAAATCAAAGACGTCAGCTCTTTGCATTGGAATAGCATGGAAGCTTTCGTAGTTTTAGCATGTAAGATCTGCAAATGCATTGTGCTGTGCCTCAAGAATACCATTTAGTTTGTAATGATGTTTCTAGTAAGCCTGGAATGAGATAACACACAAGCTTTTTGGTGAGTGGGTCGCAGCTTTTTGAGCTGCGACAAAGATTATGCAATTATAGAAAAACGAAGAAAGGTAAGCGAGGCCTTTGTTCTGCAAGATTTACACAACAGTGTAGAGTCAACTAAATCTGGTAACCCATTCCATGCGGCGTGGTCGAGCGGCTCTAGGCTCTACAGTTTGGAACCGCACGACCGCTTCGGTCGCAGGTTCGAATCCTTCCTCGGGCATGGATGTGTGTGATGTCCTTAGGTTAGTTAGGTTTAAGTAGTTCTAAGTTCTAGAGGACTGATGACGTCAGAAGTTAAGTCCCATAGTGCTCAGAGCCATTTGAACCCATTCCATGCAATTCCAATGCAAACAACTGACTTATTCGGTTTTAAAGATGCTTTTGAAACACTGTTGTCAATGCGGCATGTAAGATCTGCAAATGCAGTACCAGTCAAACTATCTCATACTATTCTATTTCAAATAGCTGCTAAAAAATTTTGCTCTGAAACAGAAGAATGAAAAAATGTCAGTGGATTCTAAACAGGAAAGGCCCTGATTGATGTTTGTAGCGCCATACTTCATCTGAAAGACCAGTCATGTTTATCAGTTGCAAAACAGAAAAACCTGCTGACTATGTTGTCATTTGTTCCTCAGTATAAGAAGGAGCTCTACAGTAAATATTGCAATATCTTATCCAAAGTATGGACGTGTGTAAGAAATAGAATGCAATGCTGAGATAGTTTTTCTTGGATTTAACTCTGTTATTCTCTTGAAAAACATAAAAAAGACATGAGAAATGCTTTTTGTTGAGTATAATTTTACTAGTTAATACATAATTGCTGTATTTCAGAAATTTTACTATCTCAAACGGGATGTACTACATCGGTATTAGTGGTACTTAAAACCACTCAGTTTCCTGGTATTGCATCGGAAAAGTTCTTAACAAATTATTTATTTTCTGTATTTTCTGCTTTATCTTACTATTTTTTTGTAGTGATGAGGGTAGCAGCGTAATTCTGTGCTATCAGAATACTTTCTCAGTCTCTTACGTGAAAATATAAATACACTGTTTTTATCCATCTTGTTGTTGTTGTTGTGGTCTTCAGTCCTGAGACTGGTTTGATGCAGCTCTCCATGCTACCCTATCCTGTGCAAGTTTCTTCATCTCCCAGTACCTACTGCAACCTACATCCTTCTGAATCTGCTTAGTGTATTCATCTCTTGGTCTCCCTCTGCGATTTTTACCCTCCATCTGATAAATGTAAAATCTGGTACTTAGAAGTCTGACGTTTCCACTCTTCAATTATATTTCTTGCTATGGTGCGTAGCTTGCAAACTTTGGGATTATTACAGTTTTGTACTGTCACATAAAAAATGGCATGTATACAAATCTGGCATTCGTTTCTCCATTTTAGTAATTTGACAACTTAACCGTTACCGACTACTATCCCTTATTTCGTATATTTTTCTTAAAATCTAATTTTTATTGCCCTTTTTGGAAAATATTATGATTTAAAGTAATAGCTACTGTTGGATTCACCAAATACTCTGTGTCAAACATAAATATGCGGCAGTAGGAGCACCACTTACCACCGAAATTACACTGGTGTGCAAAACTTAAGGATGAAAGTAACTCTCGCATGATGTATCACTTCCAAGTAATATAACAGGAAAAGTTGATCATATGTAGGAAGAACTGTTACAGTACGGTATAGTACGGAATGGTATAGTATAGTATAGAAGGCAACGGAAACAAATACGCAATGAGAAAAACATAAATGACGTTTTTATTCATAGATAGTAATGACACTGTAGTCATCACGATTGATGCTGGTCCCCTGGACATTAGAAATGTTTGTTAATAGGATGTGTGATCACCACGGACGGCAATAAATGTTCTTCAGTATATGCTCTGCAGCGTGCACCCATACTGGTCACAAGGTTGGTGACGAGTTATTGTGACAGGACTTTCCATTCCTACACCAGCGAGAGTGACAACTGCTGCATGGTCATTGATACATGCTATAACTTCCTTTCACTAGGGTTTTACTGACAATAATCGAAAAAGTTTGTAACATGAAAATTTAGCGGATCATCACACACTTGAAAAATAAACATAGTCTATTGAGTGGTAATTATACAAGGTGCATCAAATAAGACGTAACACCCTTTTTATTTCGTGAACTGTTATACATATCGAAACGCGGATTTCGGAAAATGTTAGAGCGTCGAGGGGCACGTATTTTTCTGTTTGATTAGTGTTTTTAGTGCTGTTGTCAACGGAGATATTGAAGCAAGTACGTTCTTTTAAACGGAACCGTATACTTTCCATAACTAAATTCGATAGCTCTCGAGAAGACAATTACAGTGATATAGCGTCTGTTAATGCTGACGTTGAAACCTGTCGTAAAAACATTCGACAAATGAACTAGAATTTGAGATCAAGGTGACCGGAATGGGCATTAGCTGTGCGAACACCGCCAAGCAGAGCTTTCGCGCTACTCTGGGTCACAATGTCAACACATTTGCCTATTTCCAGAATGAGATTTTCACTCTGCAGCTGAGTGTGCGCTGATATGAAACTTCCTGGTAGATTAAAACTTTGTGCCGGACCGAGACTCGAACTCGGGACCTTTGTCTTTGCACTGCAGTGTCAAATAAGTCGACAGTGTGTATTGGTTCAAATGGCTCTGAGCACTATGGGACTTAACTACTGAGGTCATCAGTCCCCTAGAACTTAGAACTATCTAAACCTAACTAACCTAAGGACATCACACACATCCATGCCTGAGGCATGATTCGAACCTGCGACCGTAGCAGTCTCGCGGTTCCAGACTGTAGCGCCTAGAACCGCACGGCCACTCCGGCCGGCGACAGTGTGTATTGCTCGCAGTGAAAACACTGTCATTACGCCCTTACGTTCAGCATGAAACAACGTTTCGTTAAGAAGAACATTTATTGTGCGGTGTGTAGGTGGTCACCAAAGTATTTTTAACAAAATGTTAAGTTCAATGAGGGATGATACACAATTGTGAAAGAATTTTCCTAACCCATTTGTGATACACTAGATTATAGCCTATGTCATATTTCCATATACAACATTCGTAGTTGGACCTGCATCGAGGTCGTAAGTTAGTTCAAGGACAAATAAAGCTTTATTCTCGTAGTGCAGGCCTTCCTTACGGTATAAAACTACGCAGCATGGTCCCAGACGCCTGTTTAGCAGTGTTTGCACGGCGAACGCCGTATCCAGTCACCGTGCCTTCACATTCTAGGCCATTTCTTGAATTTTTTCCGACAGGTTTCAGCGTTAACATTAACAAACGCTATATCACTGTAACTGTCTTCTCAAGAGCTATCGAACGCAGTTGTAAAAAGTATATGGCACGATTAAAAAAAGTACATACTTCAATACCTCCACTGGTACCAGAGCTAAAAACATTAACGAAATAAACACATAAGTGTCCTTCGACGCTCTAAAATTTGCCGAAACCGCATTCGATATGTGCAACCGTCCACGAAACAGAAGGGGTGTTACGTCTTAGGTGGCTCACCGTGCATAAAACGTCGATCTCCACTTATCTTTTTGATGGCTTCAGCAGTCCAGGAGCTAAAATTCGTTTATTAATACTTTGCAGTATGGAGTCCAGGATTTGCTTTATTAATGACTGAAAGCTAATTGTTTGTTGTAGCTGATTTATTTCGCCGTTTTTTAATGCAAACGTGTTCCATTTCACGCTTTTTATCACATATCTCTTTAAATAAAATTTGTATCTTCAACAGTCAAAACAAACAAGGTACGTTCGCCATAACTTCGCAGAACAGAGGCATAACAAGGATAACCGAGCGGAACAATAACCACAGCAACCTGTTAACTCAGACTGCCTTACAAGGCGTCAACTTATGATCAAAAACCATAAAACACCAAACATAATTTTCAAAGAAGTTAATTGATCTATATTGTGACATTAACATTGTACGCTATAAAAATATAGATTCGTGCATTGTTGTAGAATATAATTTCTATTAACATCAATAATTATTTATATACGATTTTGTTTAATTTAAATGTAACAATAGCTGGACAAGTTTTTTAGAGGTAGCACGTGTTTGTATAAAAAAAACCAAATATTTTCATAACCAACCAACAGGATAAGGAAATAGAAATAATTGAATAAATGCAGTAGAAAACTAGCTCCCTAGCAAAAGTCGTGAATTACGCAAATATCGACCAAAAGTGCTATCGTAAGCTTCATTAAAAGTGATAGCGGCGTCAATAGAATCAATTTGGTAAAGAGAGATTTGCCCTTAGGTTGTTTCAATGTCGATGTGCTGCAGTAAGCCATCCCAACGCATCCCACACGTGCTCTACAGGATTTGAGTCGGGGGAAGAGGCAAACTACTCCATCAGCTGAATATCATCTCATTCCAAGAGCTCCTCCGCCTGCACAGTTCGATGAGGTCGCGCATTGTAATCCACAAAAATAAAGTGAAGGACGAATGCACACTAAAAAGTACCACAAGGGGAAGGAGTACAGTGTCATAATAACGTTGACGTTTATCTGTTCAAAGATTTAGAGGTCAGTATGCCCATGCAACGTTATGTCTCCATACACCGTAACACTTGGACCATCGAAACGGTCGCGTTCGACAATGTTCCTGGATGGATTAGATATCTTGATAAGCGAGAGGTGGGAACACGCAATGCACCCAAGAACACTGTCAGACATGATCGTTTTGCTGGTCCAGGTGTTAAGGTGTTCGGATGCACAATGTTGCATGGGCGTCCTGATTTCCAAGCCTTTGAACACGGTACACTCACCAATCATCGTTATCGCGACACTGCACTCCCTCCCCGTGTGAGTTTTTCAGGGTGCATTCGATATTGCCTCCATTTTTATGGATGGTAATGCGCGACAAATCGAACAGCGCCAGTAGAGGAGCACTTGGTACGAGAAGATATTCGGCGAATGGAGTGGCCTGTCCATTCCTCAGTCTAAAATCCCATCGAGCACGTGAGGAATGCATTGGAGAGACGTATTTCAGCACGTCCACATGCACCACTAACCATCCAGTGGTTGACAACCACGCTGGTGGAGGAATAGAACTCCGTACACACAGCCCCATCTAGGAAAATTCAACATCCCGAGAGGGCACTTCTGACATCTACATCTGGACCTCATAGGACCGTTACCTATATCTGATGGGTTCAGGTATATCTGTCTGTCACTGACTGCGTTACACTTTGGGTGGAGGTAATATCCCTGCAGGGCATTACAGCAGATGCCGTAGCATGCACATTTGTAACCTCTTGGATAGCTCAATTTGGCTGCCCTACATCCGTCACCACTGACCAGGAAAGGCAGTTTGAATCCCTGCTGTTTAACAAACTCTGCATACTCTGCAGGGTGGATGGATTCCACACTATGGCTTACCACCCACAGAGAAATGGACTGGTCGAGCGGTGACACAGAACTCTTAAAGCGGCCCTCATGTGCCATGGCAGTGAGTGGTCTGACACCCTTCCCTGGGTTATGTTAGGAATACACACAGCTTATAAGATGGACCTCAGGCTTCACTTGCGGAGCTACTATATGGCGAGAGAACACGTTGCAGAGCATATATTTCCGTCCGTGGTGATCAGATACCCTATTAAGAAACATATGACGTCTTTTGTAATATCCAGGGAACCGGCATAAATCGCTGTGACCACAGTGTCATAATTTTCTTTGAATAAAACACTCATTTCTGTTAGTCTGATTGCGTATTTGTTTCATTTGTCAACTGTTTTGTTATGTTCTGTACTGTAGCAGTTCTTTCTATGTATGGTCCAAATACCATCGGGCCACGTTACTTGACAGTGACACATCACGCTATAGCTACTTTCATCCTTAAGTTTCGGAAACTGGTGTAGTTGCAGTTAAGAGTTGGGTTACTTGCACCCAGAAACTGTACAGCTTCGTTACTGGTCCAAGCATGATTAAGGAACATCTATGGCAAAGTGATGGCAACACAGATTGGCAACCGTTTACGATGGTTAATTTTTCAACTTTACATTACTTAACTATAATATGAATATGATGTGTTGCACTAGTTAGATGGTCACTTGCAGTGATCTGTCTTTAATTCTGGTATTGGCATGAGAACAGTGAATAATGACTGAGGTAACTTGTAGTACGGCCAGCTTGGCGCTTCTTGGCGGCGGCTGTGGATGAGTCCTGGTGCTGTCTTTAGGTGCTGCTTGTATCGCGCGATACTGTCTTGAGCGGAATCGTGTGTCCGCTTATACCCGTGTATGACGGATGGATGTCCACTGGGCAACCGTTTGTGTCACATAAGACGGCAGCGTAAAGTAGTCCTTGCCTTGTGCGCCCTCTGTTGGAGGCTGGTTTAAACTCAGTTGCACCAGAGTACTAGGCTGCTCGGCATTCTTATACGTACACTCCGTTCCGTATCTTCTGGAGGGTACAGCAGAGCCACCCTTTACCTACAATTTATAAGGGGCAGTACATGAAAACGAGACAGATGGGAAAACGTAAGTAAACTGTTTGTCATTTCAAAATTAATCGCCATAAGTGTTAATACATTTTCCCACTGTGAGACAAGTTGGTCAATGGCTTCATGGAAAAATGTCTGCGGTTGCCTACAGAGCCACGACTGTACGCAGGCGTGCACCTCTTCGTCCGAAGCAAAGCGACGGCCAATATTGTCTTTCTTCAGTGCTCCAAAAATATGAAAATCGTTTGCGGACAGATGGGGACTGTACGGAGGATGTGTATGGGCTTCCTAGAGAAACTTCTGCAGTGCACTGCAGACAACCTTGGCAACATGTGGGCCCGCAGACGATTTGCTTTGGACGAAGAAGTCCAAGCCTGGGTGCCCTCGTGGTTCCGCAGGCAACCGCAAACATTTTTCCATGAAGCCATTGATCGTCTTGTATCGTAGTGGGAAACGTGTTAACGGCTATGAAGGTTGCTTTTTAAATAGTAAACAATTTACTTACTTTCTACCCATCTGTCTCGTTTTCATTTGACTACCCCTTACAGTATCAGAAGATAAAGCTCACCTCAGTCCCAAGATAGATTGCGGAACATCGAGTTATGTTAATTTTCCACCCAGCTATTCTTGTGTTTAGTTCCTATGGACTCAAATTTGAAGCCGATTACGGCTTCACCCTCAGACACCTCGGTATTTGTGTGTGTATTTCATCTCGATAACTGCGCCCAAATATCTCAAGACAAAGCATTGAAAGGCTTCGAAATTGAATGCAAATAAAGCAGACAACAGACACAGCTGAATGTAAAATTATTTCGTGAACAGCGTGGGTACTTTACTGCTGAAGTACCTATTATCCAGCCACACACCGTTGGGTGGCTTGCGGAGTATCAATGTAGATGTAGATGTAGTCATGGAAGTAGCACGATTACTGAGCACGGTCCTCTTGGAAGTAGTACGCCATTTGCTCCCTCTAACTTTCTAACTGATTCTGAAACATTCCTTCCGACTATTCCTCGGATCTTCCGTAGCGTCGGTTGACACATTAACGGCCAAGACTAGAATCCACAATCTTACAGCGCCGCGTGACGAATGAGACAAATTACACAAAGAACTGCTGCGTAAACTTCTTCAGTACCTTTTTGTTGCGACATTGGCTCGAGCATGCCTCGACAGCCGAACAAGCTGGGCGCCAGTTACGAAGCACCAATGGCAAGCACTGTAATATCGCTACTTCCATCCTGCACTGGGCGACTTCCCTACAATGGGGCGGGGTTGCTCCACGCCGACACCTGGGGCAGCACTTTTCAGATACATGTTACAACAAGCATAGCTTTTGCCACAATAACGCCTACCGGACAAGTATATCTGCTCCTCCAGCCCAACGGAAGATCACTTGCACTGGGGATTTGTCTCTCGCCACCCAACGTTAAACAGGGCTTCTGATGCATCTATCGCCGGCGCCAGGCTGCACTTCAACATCAGTTCTGACTTCAGCTCTAGCCTGGGCACCAATTCACACTCCACATCAGCCAGTGGCCTCCACAGTCCGCATCTGCTATGTAGTCTACTCAGCGTACGAAGATCCCTGACAGCTGCAGTGGGCTGGGCGTGACAGCTTTGTGCACCAACCTCAATCTGTCAACTTTAAAATGAAATGATCGTATGGCATACATAATTGGTTGGGATGTCCTATTCGGATTTGGCCGCCAAGTGCAAGTCTTATTTCATTCGGCGCCACACTGGGCGACTTATGGCCGATGATGAGGATGAAATGATGATGAGGACAACACAACACCCAGTCCACGAGCGGAGAAAATCTCCGACCCGTCCGGCAATGGAATCCGGGGCCAGTGCATGGGAGGCAAGCACCTTACCACCCAGCTAAGCAGACGGACGGCCTGTCATATGATACGGTTTTTAAACTTATCTGTGGCAGTGCCTTAGTGTTGTTGCAGTTCCATAAACTGCTATTGTTTTCACCTGCAGCCTTTTGCGCTTTGGGGCTGAAAGCAGACAACAGTGCTGCTCGTTGTCAGGAAGCTTATTATGCCGACTCGACTATAAACACAGCCACGTTCCTGCTAGCACGAACTAGCTGATACTCTTCGTCGCCAAACTGAGACCATCCCAGAGGCGCTGTTCGGCGCACGCCAGCAATTCGTTATTTCTGAAGAGCCTAGGGTCGACCCGAGGCACGTCGAACCCAACTTGCGGCCTCCCTGCTACTTGCTACTGGCGACGTCTCTGCTACCAGGTTGTGTTGACACCGTTTACCTCAGCAAGGCCACCCGGCCAGCTGCTGCCAGCATTCCAGTAGAAGCATGTCACTGCATTCCTGCCCTTGAGCACTGGCCGACTTTGCTGTATAGAATATCTTCCTTTTTCTGTGCCTTAGTCCCAAACTACGTGGAGTTGGCATGGTTACTATTGGATATGGCATGGTTAATTAAATGGGTGGACTAAAGCCCATCCTGTCACCATCCCATTACTCAGCATGGAGTAGTTGTACTTCAACTCTCTGCGTGTATTGTTATCCATGTGAAAGAGTGCGAACGCTTTTCTGAACGTTTGCAAATCGTGTAACTGACGCGGGCCTTGGATACCAGCCTGGTTTTCACCTTGTCGGATGTGTGAATTCACGTAAAATCCACTTTCTGGCCCGGCACATCAGCTCTCGTCTTTAGTCCGCCGGGCCGTTTCGACCTGGGCCCATCGCATCTCCACATCCTGCCAGCAGCGCTTTAAAAAGCACAGTTGTCCTGGCGGGTTTCTTTATTGTATGGAATATGCTGCCAATAAAAGATGTTTCTCTTCTGAGAGCAATCTCTGGCTTCGCTATCACCATCGAGCCAGCATTACTCTTTCCATGAGGTCACCCATACTCGTTATCCTAATGGACAGACGGCCATCCTCCTATACTTGGGTGACTAAGTAGCAGCAACAGCCTACGTTCGTTTGGTAAGCCAGTCAGTTGGATCCAGCTCTCTGCTGATACACATCTACAGGGTGGCAAGTTAAGTGTTTATCTTTCCCTGTTTTTTCCTCGTGGTAAATTTCTAAAATTTCGTGCTTGTTTCCGTTTAAGAAGTGTATGCTCGAATTCTATAAGTGTAAGTTTGGGCAGTCTGTAGCGCAGTTTTCATTTCTTCTGAATATCCATCTACATAGCTCATTGAGGCATCAGCGTCCATTGGTGACACATCAGGAGGGTAGCAAATTGCATATCTAGGATTTGTCTGCTTTTTCAGTTAGTCTTGCTAGGACGTGTGCATGCTGTGTGCAGACGCAAGAGGAGCTGGCCACAATTCATGAACAGCTGAATGCTCTTCTGGTTACGGTCAGTCACCTTCAAGCTGCTGCCTAAGGATGTAGCGGTGGTGGAGAATCTGGAAATTCGCATGGGACACATCGGGTGTCGTTTGTTTCGCCCACCGGCTCTGCTACCAATGCACCTCATAGTGTACGCGACGCGGTGGATCCGTCCTCACAGCAGAATGAGTGGCAGGTGGTAACGCGTTTGCCTCGCTCGAGACGGAAGGCCTGTCTGGAGGATAGTAGTCGTCTGGCCTTTCCCATTCACCCTGAATAGACAGGCTGCCGCTCCATCAGCAGGGTCCAGGCAGGCTACGGGGGAAAGAGTTTACCAGTTATCGGTAGCTCCAACGTTAGGCGTGGTACGGAGCCCCTTAGTCAGATACCGTTCAGCGCTGGAAACAAAGCCAATGTGCACTCAGCATGTCTGCCGGGGAGCCTCATCCGAGATGTGGAGGCGGACTTGCCTGCGGCTATCGAGCATGCAGAGTGCAGTCGTCTGCAAGTTGTGGCTCACATCGGTACCAACTACGCCTGTTGCATGGGTTGTGAGACCATCCTCAGCTCATACAGGTAGTTAGCGGAAATGGTGAAGATTGCTGGTTCACGCGTAGGGTGCAAGCAGAGTTCGCAATCTGCACAATTGTTCCTGGGTTGATCAGAGTCCATTGGCTCCGAACCGATTGGAGGGTCTAAACTAAAGGATTCCTCGTCTCTGTGACAGGTTTTGCTGCAGACTTCTAAACCTGTGTTATCGGTTATGGATTTGTAGGTCTTCCCTTGATAGGTCAGGGGTGCACTACACAAAGGAAGCAACTACTCAGATAGAGTACTTGTGGGGTGCAAACGAGGGTTTTTTAGGCTAGATGGTTGTTTGAGGTACTCTGATGAACACTCACCACTCGATACACAGTAAAGGAAATCAAATCGTCTTCAGAGTTTATCAGTAAATTGTTGAAGCATTCGTAACAATGATCCTGAATTTACTGCCTTCCAAGGAAATTCTCGTGCTCAAATTATTCTCGGGATCGAGAGCTGGCTGAAACCAGAAGCAGAAAGCTCTGAGATATTTAGCGAGTCATGGAACCTATATCGGAAAGACTGATTAGAAGCCATGGGAGGGGGAGTGTTATTGCAGTCGACAAAAAAGTTTCTGTTGAGGTCAAAGTTGAGTGTGACAGTGAAGCTATCTGGAGTGTGACAGTGAAGCTATCTGGTTGCGTATAACAAGTCTACGTAAAACCAATTTACTTTTGGGTATTTTTACCGGCTTCTCGATTCTGCTGTGACAATCCTAGAGTCATTTAAAGAATGTCTATGGTCAGTAGGGCATAAATACCCACATCATGCATTGCTAGTCGGAGGAGACTTCAACCGATCGAGTATAGACTGGGATGTCTATGGACTCATTGTTAGGGGTACAGACAAACAGTCGTGAGAAGTACTTTTGAACACTTTTTCTGAAAACTGTCTTGAGCAACTAGTCGGCAGCTCACATGCAATGGAAATCTTAGACCTTGTAGCTGTAAATGGATCGGACCATATCGACAACATCGGTATAAAAACGGGGATTAGCGATCATGATGTCATTATAGCAACTGTGGTTACGATAGTTAATAAATGAATTAAGAGAGCTAGGAGGGTGTTTCTGTTAGAAAGAGCTGACAAGCATTTGTTAGCATCACTTAGTTCCAGTAAGATGGACGTAGAGCAGTCCTGAGCAAAGTTTAAGCAGACTGTAGTTCATGGTCTGGAGAGTTATGTGCCAAGTAAGTAAAGACGAAAAAGATCCGCCATCGATTAATAACGAGATTCGGAAAATGCTGAGGAAGCAGAGGCTTTTGCGCTTCCGGTTCAAAAGAGTACGCGCATATGACGACAACCAAGGGTTTGTAGAGATTCGCGCGTCTGTGGAAAGATCTATACGCAAAGCATACAACTACTACTACTACTACTACTGTCATACCTTAGCAAGAGATCTAGTAGAGAACCCGAGAAAATTCTGGTCCTATGTAAAATCGCCAAATGGTTCTAAGACTTTCATACAGTCTCTTGTTGGCCAATCTGATGCGGAAGTCGAAAATAGCAAAACGGAAGCAGAAGTTTTAAATTTCACGTTCAAGAAATCGTTCACCCAGGAGACTCGTACAAACACGCCGTTGTTTGACCATCGCACAGACTCCCCTATGGTCGACATAGCTGTAACATGCCTGTCGTAGAGAAGCAACTGAAGCACTTGAAAACAAAAAGTCACCAAATTGCGGGTTTGTTTTTCCTGCTAATCCGCATTAATTTACATTTGTCTACATTTAGGGCTAGCTGCCGTTCATCACACCAACTAGAAATTTTGTCTAATCCATCTTGCATCCTCCTACAGTCAGTCAACCTCGACACGGATGAAACCCCAATTCGGTTTTTTAAAAAGAACTTTACGGCATTGATCCCTTACTTAGCTTGCATTTATCGCGAATCTCTTGCCCAATGCCAAGTCCCAAGCGACTGGAAAAAACGCAGATGACTCTTGGGTACAACAAGAATAAAAGAAAGGACCAATATCCATAACATCGGTTTGCTGCAGAATTCTTGTACATATTCTCGGTTCTTCAAACCGAGAAGTTTATGTCAACGAATCGGCATGGTTTTCGAAACCGTCGCTAGCGCGAAACTCACCTTGCCCTTTTCTCACTTGAAGTGCAAACAGTGGATGCAGGACAACAGGTAAATTCCATATTTCTAGATTTCCGGAAAGCATTTGACACGGTGCCCCATTGCAGGCTGTTAACGAAGGTGCGAGCATATGGAGTAAGTTCACAGATAAGTGAGTGGCTAGAAGACTTCTTAAGTAATAAAATCCAGTAAGTTGTCCTCGACCGCGAATGTTCATCAGAGACAAGGGTATCGTCGGGAGTGCACCAGGGAAGTGTGACAGGACCGCTATTATTCTCTATATACGTAAATTATTTGGCGGACAGGATGGGCAGCAACTTTCGGTTGGAGCCGATCGCTGTGGCCAAGCGTTTCTAGGCGCCTCAGTCCGGAACCGCGCTGCTGCTACGGTCGCAGGTTCGAATCCTGACTCGGGCATGGATGTGTGTGATGTCCTTAGGTTAGTTAGGCTTAAATAGTTCTAAGTCTAGGGGACTGATGACCTCAGATATTAAGTCCCATAGTGCTTAGACCCATTTGAACCATTTTGAACTTGCGGTTGTTTGCTGATTATGCTGAGGTGTACGCTAAAGTGTCGAGGCTGAGTAGCTGTAGGAGGATGCAAGATGGCTTAGATAAAATTTCTAGTTGGTGTGATTAATGGCGGCTAGCGCTAAACGTAGACAAATTTAAATTAATGAGGATGAGTAGGAAAAACAAACCCTTAATGTCCGGATACAGCATTAGTTAGGACAGTCACGTCGTTTGTATGTGTGGGCGTAACGTTGCAAAGCGATATGAAAACAAGCATGTGAGGATTGTGTTAAAAGGCAATTGGTCGACTTCTGTTTATTGAGAGAATTGTAGGAAAATGTGGTTAATCTTTGAAGGAGACGCATATAGGACGCTAGAGCGAACTATTCGTGAATACTGCTCGAGTGTTTGCGATCCGTACCAGATCGGATTAAAGGAAGAACTCGAAGCAATTCATAGGTGGACTGCTGTATTTGTTCCGGTAGAGGCGAAAAACACGCAGATGTTGCGGAGACGCGTCGAGAACTCAGATGGAAATCCCTGGAGGGAAGGCGATATCCTTTTCGAGGAACACTGTTGAGAAAATTTAGGGAAACGACATTTGAAGCTGACTGCAGAAAATCCTTTTGTCTCCAACATACATTGCGCCGAAGGTAAGACACGAGAAGTTAGGAGTTATACGGAAGCATATAGACAGTCGCTTTTCCCTCGTTGTACGAGTATTTGCGAGTGAAATAGGAAAACAAATGACTAGTAGTAGTACCCCTCCGCCAAGCGCCGTTCGGTGGACTGCGAAGTGTCGACGTAGATGTAGTTGTAGATGGGCGGTGGGCGCAAAAAGTTCATTGGTAGATCTAAATTAATACTCTGCCCCGCTATAAAAATACAATCAGTATAAAGTAAGGTCATCAAGCTCATTTTGTCCCATGACACAGCGTTAAAATTGTTACTATTTCTGTACTACTAATCTGTATCTTGGAATAATCCAACTGCTTTCAAAATACTGTGAGATCTGAGGAACGGACTGGAAAACGAGCACCACAGTTACCACTCTTTCTCCATTCGGTTTGTGGTATCGCCTCCATAAACAAAACACAACAACAGTCTAAAGTTAAAAGAGAAAAAGACACACACAAGAACACGACAAGTTCCCACTAGTGCAATGCAATTCTCTCCTGTAAGACCTCGGCATGACCGCTTCGTTGTTATCAAGCAATACCTCCAGCAGGTGGTGTCTCCACGTTCTGCTACGAGACCTATATGTCCAACTAGGAAATACGCTCTCATTTACTCGCCCTTTATCACAAACACCAGACAACAGCTGAGCCCTTCATATCGGTCTACGGGAAACGCACTTATCAATATTTTCGGTTTTCCATAGCAGAGCAACTACTTTATTGATCAATGATAATAACTTATTCGCACCTTCTTACACGCAACACTTTCAGAACCACAGCTCCACCTCGCTCGGCTCACGACTGCCGTCCAACCTCGCGAAGGCTGCCAGCTGACTTCTGGTTTCCGGGGCTACAAACTGCCTCTCCAAGTTATCTGAACATACAGGGGTTTCGGACAGTCTCCCTCCATAGCAGAATACGAGAGGAACTTTAGTCGTCAATTTCCTGCTAATGCTCATAGTAATCCTTGTGAGGTGGTGGATCGTGGCAACACTCTCGGTAGTTTCATTCCTAGAGGATATCAGGAAACGCCGAACATCCTGTAGAAATCACTTGCCTTAAACATCATGGAAGGCCGAGAGCACCATCTATTTAGCCGGATAAAGGGGGGACTAGAATATTATCTCCAGACTGTAAGACAATCACTGTCCTCCGGAATCCAGAAAACCAGCGCTGCCATTCACAACAGAGACCTGTACTAACCCATGGGCCAGGAAATAGTGTTACAACTCGCATAGCCTGTTATAATGAGGCCTAAAGTTTAACGTGGACTACAAACCACGGTGCAAGTCCGTATTTTTCACATACACAATCTGTGAGTGTGTGGGTTTTATTTTGTCAAGTTGCGCAATAGACTCATCCAACAAGTACCCTTTGGCTCCTGCAAGAAACAATTTCCACCTCACACTACTACAGAAGTCAGACAGTCGCTCCTAATGTACCAACAAGAACTGCTTGAAAAATATTCAGCAACAAATATCTTCTGGAGTCGTCCGCCTACGGAATATCAGACCAGCTGCGTGGCTGGATTGAAGAGTTTTTAGCAAACAGAACACAGCATGTTGTTATCAATGGAGAGACGTCTACAGACGTTAAAGTAACCTCTGGCGTGCCACAGGGGAGTGTTATGGGACCATTGCTTTTCACAATATATATAAATGGCCTAGTAGATAGTGTCGGAAGTTCCAAGCGGCTTTTCGCGGATGATGCTGTAGTATACAGAGAAGTTGCAGCATTAGAAAATTGTAGCGAAATGCAGGAAGATCTGCAGCGGATAGGCACTTGGTGCAGGGAGTGGCAACTGACCCTTAACATAGACAAATGTAATGTATTGCGAATACATAGAAAGAAGGATCCTTTATTGTATGATTATATGATAGCGGAACAAACACTGGTAGCAGTTACTTCTGTAAAATATCTGGGAGTATGCGTGCGGAACGATTTGAAGTGGAATAATCATATAAAATTAATTGTTGGTAAGGCGGGTACCAGGTTGAGATTATTGGGAGAGTGCTGAGAAAATGTAGTCCATCAACAAAGGAGGTGGCTTACAAAACACTCGTTCGACCTATACTTGAGTGTTGTTCATCAGTGTGGGTCTGACGGAGGAGATAGAGAAGATCCAAAGAAGAGCGGCGCGTTTCGTCACAGGGTTATTTGGTAACCGTGATAGCGTTACGGAGATGTTTAATAAACTCAAGTGGCAGACTCTGCAAGAGAGGCGCTCTGCATCGCGGTGTAGCTTGCTCGTCAGGTTTCGAGAGGGTGCGTTTCTGGATGAGGTATCGAATATATTGCTTCCCCCTACTTATACCTCCCGAGGAGATCACGAATGTAAAATTAGAGAGATTAGAGCGCGCACGGAGGCTTTCAGACAGTCGTTCTTCCCGCGAACCATACGCGACTGGAACAGGAAAGGGAGGTAATGACAGTGGCACGTAAAGTGCCCTCCGCCACACACAGTTGGGTGGCTTGCGGAGTATCAATGTAGATGTAGATGAAGGAAAAGACACAAAAATATTCTATATTATTACATAACTAGTGGAATACTTTGGTGCTGGAATATTGCTAGTTAGTGTACGAAAAACATTAAACGAACAAAAATATTATTTATTGCAAAAAAATTCTGAGAAATCAAGTGAAACTTTTTCTTATGAAATAATAAATTTCCGGGTTCTTTTCGTAACAGTAGATTGCCTCTTATAGATAGGAATGCTATTATTTCACAAAGTATGGAAAGGTTCTTTTCTCCCTTTTCTTTTAGAATGTAATTTACTCGGCAGAATGGCTGAGAGCCACACCTACACAACTTGAATAACTTTTCTAGGTACGGTCAAGGCTGTCGCGTGAGAAATGCAATGGAGTGTACTGTTATGGAGGACAGACGGGGCTCGCATACATTGTAGCGCACAATACCGTGAGCTGCGACGAATGCTGCCTGCGTCGCTCGCTGCTGACAAATAACACAACTATCTCTTTCTATCTGGATTGATCTTCGCCAATCAAACTTCCCCTGTGGCTTGATGAAATCAAGGACTCCTATCAGCCCCTAGTCTAACTTTTGGCGTGGTATACCGGTCAGTTAATCAGTCCACCGCGATGCCACTCAATATTCACTCGCAGGCATTTAACTAGTACCCTGTCCGTGTTTACACCGCACAATAAGTGTGGCGGCCAACACAGTCAACAAAGCTTAATCGCAAGCGACTTAATGTAGAGTATCACTCTACTTAATGTAGAGTATCACTCCGATCCTCCCCCCATGAACCATGGACCTTGCCGTTTGTGGGGAGGCTTGCGTGCCCAGCGATACAGATGGCCGTACCGTAGGTGCAACCACAACGGAGGGGTATCTGATGAGAGGCCAGACAAACGTGTGGTTCCTGAAGAGGGGCAGCAGCCTTTTCAGTAGTTGCAGGGGCAACAGTCTGGATGATTGACTGATCTGGCCTTGTAACATTAACCAAAACGGCCTTGCTGTGCTGGTACTGCGACCGGCTGAAAGCAAGGGGAAACTACAGCCGTAATTTTTCCCGAGGACATGCAGCTTTACTGTATGATTAAATGATGATGGCGTCCTCTTGGGTAAAATGTTCCGGAGGTAAAATAGTCCCCCATTCGGATCTCCGGGCGGGGACTACTCAGGAGGACGTCGTTATCAGGAGAAAGAAAACTGGCGTTCCACGGATCGGAGCGTGGAATGTCAGATCCCTTAATCGGGCAGGTAGGTTAGAAAATTTAAAAAGGGAAATGGATAGGTTAAAGTTAGATATAGTGGGAATTAGTGAAGTTCGGTGGCAGTAGGAACAAGACTTTTGGTCAGGTGATTACAGGGTTATAAATACAAAATCAAATAGGGGTAATGCAGGAGTAGGTTTAATAATGAATAAAAAAAATAGGAGTGCGGGTTAGCTACTACAAACAGCATAGTGAACGCATTATTGTGGCCAAGATAGACACAAAGCCCATGCCTACTACAGTAGTACAAGTTTATACGCCAACTAGCTCTGCAGATGATGAAGAAATAGATGAAATGTATGACGAGATAAAAGAAATTATTCAGGTAGTGAAGGGAGACGAAAATTTAATAGTCATGGGTGACTGGAATTCGTCAGTAGGAAAAGGGAGAGAAGGAAACATAGTAGGTGAATATGGATTGGGGGGAAGGAATGAAAGAGGAAGCCGCCTTGTAGAATTTTGCACAGAGCATAACTTAATCATAGCTAACACTTGGTTCAAGAATCATAAAAGAAGGTTGTATACCTGGAAGAATCCTGGAGATACTAAAACGTATCAGATAGATTATATAATGGTAAGACAGAGATTTAGGAACCAGGTTTTAAATTGTAAGACATTTCCTGGGGCAGATGTGGATTCTGACCACAATCTATTGGTTATGAACTGCAGATTGAAACTGAAGAAACTGCAAAAAGATGGGAATTTAAGGAGATGGGACCTGGATAAACTGAAAGAACCAGAGGTTGTACAGAGTTTCAGGGAGAGCATAAGGGAACAAATGGCAGGAATGGGGGAAAGAAATACAGTAGAAGAAGAATGGGTAGCTCTGAGCGATGAAGTAGTGAAGGCAGCAGACGATCAAGTAGGTAAAAAGACGAGGGCTAATAGAAATCCTTGGGTAACAGAAGAAATATTGAATTAAATTGATGAAAGGAGAAAATATAAAAATGCAGTAAATGAAGCAGGCAAAAAGGAATACAAACGTCTCAAAAATGAGATCGACAGGAAGTGCAAAATGGCTAAGCAGGGATGGCTAGAGGACAAATGTAAGGATGTAGAGGCTTGTCTCACTAGGGGTAAGATAGATACTGCCTACAGGAAAATTAAAGAGACCTTTGGAGAAAAGAGAACCACTTGTATGAATATCAAGAGCTCAGATGGCAACCCAGTTCTAAGCAAAGAAGGGAAGGCAGAAAGGTGGAAGGAGTATATAGAGGGTTTATACAAGGGCGATGTACTTGAGGACAATATTATGGAAATGGAAGAGGATGTAGATGAAGACGAAATGGGAGATAAGATACTGCGTGAAGAGTTTGACAGAGCACTGAAAGACCTGAGTCGAAACAAGGCCCCGGGAGTAGACAACATTCCATTAGAACTACTGATGGCCTCGGGAGAGCCAGTCATGACAAAACTCTACCATCTGGTGAGCACGATGTATGAGACAGGCGAAATACCCTCAGACTTCAAGAAGAATATAATAATTCCAATCCCAAAGAAAGCAGGTGTTGACAGATGTGAAAATTACCGAACTATCAGTTTAATAAGTCACAGCTGCAAAATACTAACGCGAATTCTTTACAGACGAATGGAAAAACTGGTAGAAGCCGACCTTGGGGAAGATCAGTTTGGATTCCGTAGAAATGTTGGAACACGTGAGGCAATACTGACCTTACGACTTATCTTAGAAGAAAGATTAAGAAAAGGCAAACCTACGTTTCTAGCATTTGTAGACTTAGAGAAGGCTTTTGACAATGTTAACTGGAATACTCTCTTTCAAATTCTAAAGGTGGCAGGGGTAAAATACAGGGAGCGAAAGGCTATTTACAATTTGTACAGAAACCAGATGGCAGTTATAAGAGTCGAGGGGCATGAAAGGGAAGCAGTGGTTGGGAAAGGAGTGAGACAGGGTTGTAGCCTCTCCCCGATGTTATTCAATCTGTATATTGAGCAAGCAGTAAAGGAAACAAAAGAAAAATTCGGAGTAGGTATTAAAATTCATGGACAAGAAGTAAAAACTTTGAGGTTCACCGATGACATTGTTATTCTGTCAGAGACAGCAAAGGACTTGGAAGAGCAGTTGAACGGAATGGACAGTGTCTTGAAAGGAGGATATAAGATGAACATCAACAAAAGCAAAACAAGGATAATGGAATGTAGTCAAATTAAGTCGGGTGTTGCTGAGGGAATTAGATTAGGAAATGAGACACTTAAAGTAGTAAAGGAATTTTGCTATTTAGGGAGTAAAATAACTGATGATGGTCGAAGTAGAGAGGATATAAAATGTAGACTGGCAATGGCAAGGAAAGCGTTTCTCAAGAAGAGAAATTTGTTAACATCGAGTATAGATTTAAGTGTCAGGAAGTCGTTTCTGAAAGTATTTGTATGGAGTGTAGCCATGTATGGAAGTGAAACATGGACGATAAATAGTTTGGACAAGAAGAGAATAGAAGCTTTCGAAATGTGGTGCTACAGAAGAATGCTGAAGATAAGGTGGGTAGATCACGTAACTAATGAGGAGGTATTGAATAGGATTGGGGAGAAGAGAAGTTTGTGGCACAACTTGACTAGAAGAAGGGATCGGTTGGTAGGACATGTTTTGAGGCATCAAGGGATCACAAATTTAGCATTGGAGGGCACCGTGGAGGGTAAGAATCGTAGAGGGAGACCAAGAGATGAATACACTAAGCAGATTCAGAAGGATGTAGGTTGCAGTAAGTACTGGGAGATGAAGAAGCTTGCACAGGATAGAGTAGCATGGAGAGCTGCATCAAACCAGTCTCAGGACTGAAGACCACAACAACAACAACATCACTCCGATTTGCTAACGACAGAGGTGCTCTCCCAGTGAAATACTGAGGAGAGACTTTGTTCCTCGCTCTTTGCGCACACAAACGAGTGCACTCGTACTCGTTACGTGTTCCCGCTCCAAGGGCGACAACGGAAAGGCTCCACTTTCTGGAAAAGTTGCAAGGGTATTTCATTCGCTGTCTTCCCTCACTCCTCTGGCTCTTTGCATCAGAAATATTCCGCCAATCAGCGTTGCTCTTTTAAACGGGAGAATGGCGTTTCGTTTAAGTTGACCAATGAGGAAATCTGTAGCATCTCCATTAGGCGTATACAGTCCTCCTGTGAGAACTCTCTAACTACGCAGTCGGTCCATGAAAAAATGCGTCTTCTGGGCGCTCCCATACAATGTAGCGGAATTTGCTTTTAAGTCGAACATGGGGGTCGTTATGCCTTCACTCTGGTAAAAACTGTCCTCTCTCTGGGCGGTCGCTTCAGCTGAAGTAGGTATGTGCCTACCCCTCAGAAGGGATGGACCTCCCAGCAGGCTGGTTGCCTCTAGAACAAAAATTCCTGTGGCTGTCATGTTGTGTGCGCCAGCCTCGACTTTTTCAACCTTGGTGCGCACTTGCGATTTTCTTATTAGATTTGCATATTGCTTACATGAATTCATACAAAATTGACTCTACCATATCGAGTTTGGGTTCGAATGAAGCGTCTTGATCTGCAGAATACGACTGTGAGGACGGAATATGTAAGAAATGAAGGTCAGGAGACCACGCCACCTTACAACGACTCACTGCCAAGGATGGAAAAAGTGATAGTGATCGGAAAAAATCCTAGGAGATACAAAATCAAAGACTTTTGGATTTGTAGAATGACATGTAGCCACTGAACTACAGAACCACTTTGGTATCATATATACTTACATATCAAATTACTATGTCTTTAAATCGCCTCGAACAAACCCAGTTCGACTTTTTCAAACTTTTCCAGTTAGCTACCCTGTCCAGGTTTCGTTAAAACTTCCTTTCCTTTTCTAATTAATGTTAACAAGCTTGCGTGGGCAGATCTGTAAGAATGATTTAACATGGCAAGCAGTAATTCTAGGAGAAGTTATTCGTTTTCACACCACACACACTAACTTTATAGTTCAAGTGATAGCAAATGACATCAGTAACGCTGAACCTTTCTGACTTCCATAGAAAGTAATACATACATTTCAGAGTTGACAAATATACGAAAAGAGATGGATCATTGTTTGATTTTTTTGGGGGGAGGGGCGTCATTGACATCACGTCACTCTCATTTAGGTTTTTCACCATTTTGAAAATGATCTTCAGGTGGACGCCGAGATTGTTCCTTCAGAAAAGGTGCACGCCGCTTCCTGCCACATCCTTGTTTCTTTCGGGTTTGTGCTGCCTCTGTTGTCAATATTATGGTTGGTTGGTTGGTTTGAGGTATAAAGGGATCAAACTACAGGGTCATCAGTCCCTTGTTCCAGACGCAAACAAGGCTCAGGGTAAAACAACTTCCAAAGTACGTTTGGGAAAGTAAAAGAGGGAAAATGAATGTGGAACCACATATAAAAAGAAAACGAATGGTGCGAACAAAAAACGGGGATATCATACACCATAAAAAAAGTATGAGATTATATTAAAACCATAGAGAAGATTGTCTGGGCTGGCTGATCACAAGAATAAAAGAGGATGAGCCAGCCAGTCTGCAACACATTAAAATGTCCACTTCTAAAAGGCTAGGCGAGATGAACACATGAATGGAAAAGACAAACACCAAGACAAACAAATGCAGAGGAAGTGTGACAGAGGGTTAAAATGGAGGGAGGGTGGAGGCCCCAGAGAGAAGGCCAAACGCCCACCCTTAGATGGTACGATAAACAAAACCTCACAAATAAAACGTAAAACTAAATATGCCGTTGAGACATTGTCGTCCAACACCGAAGTTAGGGTGCTGGGAAGGTTAAAAGTCCGACGCAGAGCGGCTAAAATTGGGCAGTCAAGCAAATGGTTCAAATGGCTCTGAGCACTATGCGACTTAACTTCTGAGGTCATCAGTCGCCTAGAACTTAGAACTAATTAAACCTAACTAACCTAAGGACATCACACACATCCATGCCCGAGGCAGGATTCTAACCTGCGACCGTAGCGGTCGCTCGGCCCCAGACTGTAGCGCCTAGAACCGCACGGCCACTCCGGCCGGCGCAGTCAAGCAAGATGTGGACGACAGTCAGAAGGGAGCCACAGTGACACCGAGGTGGGTCCTTGCGACGGAGAAGGTAACCATGTGTGAGCCACATATGGCCAATGCGGAGCCGGCAAAGGACAACAGATTCCCTGCGAGTGGCTCGCATGGATGACCGCCACACATTCGTCGTCTCCTTGATAGCACGGAGTTTATTTAGTGTACTCATAGTGAGCCATTCAGTATCCCAGATCGCGAAAACTTTGGGGCGGTAGACTGCTCGCGAATCAGTCTCCGGTAGGCCAATCTCCCGAGATGGTTTACTGGTAGCCTATTTGGTCAGGCAGTCAGCAAGTTCGTTGCCCGGTATCCTGACATGGCCTGGGGTCCAAATGAAGGTCACTGAGCGTCCACTGGTGCAGAGGGCATAAAGAGATGGGTTAACAGTACCTAAGTATGCCTAGGGAAGCACTTGTCGAGAATTTGTAGGCTGCTTAAGGAGTCACTACAAACGATGAAGGACTCACCATAGCAGGAGCGGATATGATCAAGAGCGCGGTAGATGGCAACCAACTGTGAAGTGAAATTTCTGTAGCCATCCAGCAAGGAGCGTTGTTCAGTATGGCCAACGTGAGTGTAAGCGTAGCCAACAAGACCGTCGACTAGTGATCCATCGGTGTATATTATTTCTGAGCCCTCAAACTGGCCAATAAGATCAGTATTATGCAAAACACTAATCATTCTGTAACATGATTCTTACATATAATTTCAAGATTTTCGTATCAGTTCTGTTACGTTTACTTGATAATTTATTGCGTGAGCATGGTACTTTTGCTGGGAGTGGAAAGTTATCCCATTTCTCACAGGAAGGGAGTGAGTCTGGAGTGTTCGGCAGTGCACCGTTTGGTCAGCAGAAAGCATTCAGTCTGTCTCAAATGCAGGGAATGGCAGCGTCCTGGGAGTTACCTAGCTTTCACAGAAAGATCTTGTTTCCCGAAATGCTACTGTAGTCAGTTCCTGGCTTTATCCACTGCAACAGGCGCAGTGCCGTCGACCACCGCATCGTTCCGCTGTAGAACTTGAGTGTGAAATCTGCCTTTCTGACTGTACATACGTATACTGATGAGCCAGAACATTGTGCCCACCGACCACTATCGATGTAAACCCGCCCAGGCGATAGCAGCGTCACCTGGCGAAGGGTGACTGCAACTCAGACGCACGCACTGTGCATATAGTACAGTGGGCGTGCTGTCCGTATGTAGAATGGGGAAGGAGCGCGATGTACCTGAGTTCGACCGACGGCAGATTGTAATGTCTCGGAGGCTCGGCACGAGGATTTGGGAAATTGCAAGACTTGTTGCGTGTTCGAGGAGTGCTGCGATGAGTGTGTTCAACACTTACCGAGAGCAAGGTGAAACCACGTCCAGACATCGTGGGGTTGGGCGAACATCCCTCATTACAGATGCGGACGTCGTAGGCTGGGCAGCCTGATAAAACAGGACAGGCGGTGAACCGTGGAGAAACTAACATGAGACTTTATTGATGGGCAGAGTACAAGTGTGACTAAACACACAGTGCACCGAACACCCCTAACGATGCGCCATCGCAGCCGACGGTCCATGCGAGTGCCAATGTTAACACGACGACTTTGGCAACTACGACTGAAATGGGCACGTGACTGGATTTTGGCGCAGTGGCAGAGCGTGGCTTGGTCTGATGAATCCCGATACCTTCTTCACCATGTCGACTGGAGTCCGCGAATCTATCGTCTTCCAGGGGAACGTCTCCTTGACACCTGTTGTTCGTGACAGAGGCGAGCTGGCGGCGGCTCCATTACGCTCTAGGGAACATTCCCGTAAGCATCCGTGGGTCCAGTGGAGCTCGTGCAAGGCAACATGATGGCCAAGGAGTATCGTAAATTGCCTGCAGATCACATATGCCCCTTCATGACGATCATGTTTTCCAGCGGCAGTGGCATTTTTCAGCAAGATAACGCGCCGTGTCACAAGGGCAGGAGTGTAATGGAGTGGTTCGAAGAACACAGTGGCGAGTTCCAGTTGATGTGCTGCTCCCGCTGGCCGTTGTGGCCGAGCGGTTCTAGGCGCTTCAGTCTGGAACCGCGCGACCGCTACGGTCGCAGGTTAGAATCCTGCCTTGGGCATGGGTGTGTGTGTTGTCCTTAGGTTAGTTAGGTTTAAGTAGTTCTAAGTTCTAGGGGACTGATGACCTCAGATGTTAAGTCCCTTAGTGCTCAGAGCCATTTGTGCTGCTTTACTCCCCCAACTCCCCAAATATGGACCCGATCGAACATATCTGGAATATGATTGAACGTGGCTTCAGAGCTTATCGCCCCCTCGCGGGAATTTCCGGGAATTAGATGAATTGTGTGTGCAGATGTGGTGCCAACTTTCACCAGCGACCTACCAAGGCCTAATTACTTCCACGGCACGACACGTCGCCACTGTTATCCATGCCAAAGGTGGACATACCGCTATTAGGTAGGTGGTCACAATGCTCTGCCTAATCAGTGTAAAGAGCGCCATCTGTCAATGCTAACCCGACCGCGTTAGGAAGTTCGTTGCTATCCCTCCTATTTACAGACTGTCCAGTCTGAAGTATCACCACCGCCAGTAAACACGGTGCGAACGTTGTTAACCACTGGAGAGGTCCTCTTTGGTAGCAGTACCAACGTAATAAATCGTAATAATTGCACTATCTCCTTTACCTAGAATTTGCAAGCTGTCCAGAAGAAGAAGTCATATTCATTTTTCTTCGTGCAGTCATCCAATACAAATGCAAGTGCCACAGTGCTTAGAATACTTTTTCTTCAGTTTGCTCCATTTTTTAAGAAAATTGCTCTGTGCTGTTTGGGTGTAATTATTCACTTGACGAGGGTAAATAAAAGTTATGATGTCGCAATCTTGACTTACATTTTGAGATCCCTAACGTACTACAACTTCCATATTGTTAGGTGATCCTTAAATAATAAGTATAACGAGCTACATTTTTAGGACGTTGGTTCATTGTGCTATTGTTTATTTTAATCGTTTCATGCGATCTGTGACGGAACATTTGCAGAGCTCCCTTTAATTTCAACATGCATTAATCATAGCTGTGCAGTATTTATCCTAATCTTATCCTCACGAACCCTATGTCAGCGATACGCACGAGGTAGATAGAGTCATCATATAAAGTCGGTTCTTGAAACTTTGTTAATACATTTTCTCGGGATACTTTACGTCTGTCTTCGAGAGTGTTACAGCTGAGTCATTAACTCTGTGACACTCTCCCACGGATCAAACAAACCTGTGATGATTCGTGCTGCACTTGTCTGTATACGCTCGATATCCCCTGTAAGTCCTATTTGGTACGGATCTCACACACTTCAGCAGTATTCTAGAAACCGTCGCACGAGTGATTTGTAAGAAGTCACCTTTATAGACTGATTGCACTTCCCCAGTATTCTGCCAATAAACCGAAGTGTACCATAGGCTTCACCCACGACAGAGCCTATGTGATCATTCCATTTTATATTCCTACAAAATGTTACACCCAGCTATTTGTATGAGTTGGCCGAGTCCAACAGTGACCCATTGACACTATAGTCATAGGATACTACGTTTTCTTGTTTTGTAAAGCGCACAATTTTACATTTCTGAATATTTAAAGCAAGTTGACAATCTTTGCACCACTTTGAAACCTTATCAAGATCTGTCTGAATATTTATGCAGCTGCCTTGAGATAGCACTTCATCGTAGATAACTGAATCATTTGAAAAGTGTCTCAAGTTACTACTAATATATTGATATACTACGTGAACAGCAAGGGTCCAACACACTTCCCTGGTCATACCTGAAGTTTTTCTACATCTGACGATGGCTCTCCACCCAAGATAATACGCTACAGCCTCCCTGCCAAAAAGTTCTCAGTCCAGTCACAGATACCACACGAAACCTCATATGATCGTGCTTTTGACAGTATGCGTAGGTGTGATACTGTGTAAAATGCTTTTGGGAATTCAAGAAATGCTGCATCTACCCGACTGCCTTGCTCCAACGCTTTGAGTATGTTCATGTGAGAATAGTGCGAGTTGGGTTTCACATGGTCGACGTTTCCAGAATCCATGCTGGTTGGCACGGAGGAGGTAATTCTGTTCGAAATACCTCATTATGTTTGAGCTCAAAATATGTTCTAAGATTCTACAACAAATCGATGTCAAGGATATTGGACAGTACTTTTGAGGATCACGTCTACTACCCTTCTTGTAGTCGGGTGTGACCTGTGATTTTTCCAAGAACTGTTCACGGTTTTTTGTTCAACGGATCTAAGATAGATTGTAGTTAGGAGATGGGCTATCACAGCCACTAATGCGGTATAGAATCTGACAGGGATTCCATCGGGGCCTGGAGCTTTGTTCAATTTTAAACGATTTCAGCTGTTTCTCAACGCCAGTTGTATTAATACTGATTTCATTCATCTTTTTCAGTAGTACGAGGATTAAATTGGGACAGTTCTCATGAATTTTCCTTTGTAAAAGATTAACCTTTAATCATACAGTGTTAACACAAATGTATAGCTTTGAACAAATAAAATGATTTAAAAGAGTCTCTAAAATCCATAGATTCTCATTAACAAAAAAATTCAAAACTAACTTTAAATGTTACCATTACTCAAAAGTTGTAAATCTAATTATGCAGTGGTACACACTTAGATTTTGATAATTAATGTAACTGTTTAAATTTCCATTTCAGCAGGTTTCCACCATACAGTAATCAGAGGCAGGTGTATCTATAATTATTTAATTTGTCCTCGTTGCCGAGAATCACTCCACCAAAACAGTTTACATCACATAGGAAAAGTAATGAACCCTGATTACCTATTACCATCGGACACAACATACATAACCCAGAACTAAGAACTGTTGGTGTTGTTGTTGTGGTGGTCTGATGCAGCTCTCTATTCTGCTCTATCCTGTGCGAGCCTCTTTATCTCCGAATAACTACTGCAACCCACATCCTTCTGAATCTGCTTACTGTTTTCATCTATTTTTATTTTCCACGTCTTTCCCCGATACTAAATTGGTGATCCCTTGAGTTCTCAAAAAGATCCTGTCACCCGACACCTTCTTCTAGTCAAGTTGTCCACAAATTACTTATCTCCCCATTCCTGTTCAGTACCTTCTCATTAGTTACGTGATCTACCCATATAATTTTCGACTTCTTCTGCAACAACACTTTTCGAAAGCTTCTATTCTGTTTTTGTCTAAACTGTTTATCGTCCCTATTTCATTTCCATACATGGCTACACTCCATACAAGTTGTTTCAGAAGACTTCCTAACACTTAAGCCTATATTCGATCTTCAGAAATTTTTCTGCTTCAGAAACGCCTTTCTTGCTATTGCCAGTCTACATCTCTTCTTCAGCCATCATCAGGTATTTTGCTGGCCAACTACTACTTTAATTGCCTCGCTTCCTAATCTAATTCTCTTAACATCACCTGATTTAATTCGACTACATTCCATTATCCTTGTTTTGCTATAGCCGATGTTCATCTTATATCCTCATTTCAAGAGAATGTCAATTCCGTTCAACTGCTCTTCCAAGTCGTTTGCTGTCTCTGGCAGAATTAGAATATCATCAACAATCCTCAAAGTTTTTATTTCTTTTCCTTGAACTTTAATTCCTATTCCGTATCTTTCTTTGGTTTGCTTTACTGCTGTTCAGTGTACAGATTGAATAACATCAGAGCTACCACCCTGTCACACTCCCTTCTCAAACACTGTTTCCCTTTAATGACCTTGACTCGTCTAGCTGCCGTCTAGTTTCCGTACAAGTTGTAAATAGGCCCTCGCTACCTGTATTTTATCCCTGCTTCTTTCAGAATTTCAAAGAGAGTATTCCAGTCTACACTGTCAAAAGCTTTCTCTAGGTCTACAAATGCTATGATCGTGTGTTTGCTGTTTGTTAACCTATCTTCTAATTTAAGTCGTAGGGTCAGTATTGCCTCGCGTGTTCCTACATTTCCCGGAATCCAAACTGACTTCCCGCGAGGTCGGCTTCTTCCAGTTTTTCCATTTTTTTTAAAGAATTCGTGTTAGCATTTTGTAACATTTAAAGGTATTTCGCCTGTCTCACATCTTGCACGCCAGATGGAAGAGTTTTGACCTGGCTTTTTCTCCCAAGACTATCTGTAGTTCTAACAGAATATCATCTACCACTGGGGCTTTGTTTTGACTTAGATCTTCCAGGACTCCGTCAAATTCTTCTCGCAGTGTCAGGTATACAGACCCTCCAGATGCCTTCCACCTTTCAACTTTCTCTTCTTTGCTTAGGAGCAGCTGTATGAATCAAGTGCTCAGGTGGGAAAATGTATCATTTAGATCAATACTGAAGTTCAGTCTACATCCACAGAAGACTGCGGGTCCATCTAGTAGTGAATGTGCAGCGACAGATTTTATAGTATTCTTCTTCTTGTCTGCAGCAGATGTTGTCATTTCGACGTCTTCAATTGTTTTATATATTGTCTGTCTTGCACGGCGACGGTATCTTCTGTATGGCATCTCGGCAGCGTTCAATGCAGTTGCCTGTGCAGCAGCAGCAGCGCGAATGATCCGCTCCGCGGGCAGCGCTCGCTTTTATAGACGCGGCACCAGATAAGGGACTTAGAATATTTCACAGTGCCAGCCGCGTGTTATCCCGTACGGGCGCACGAGCCCTACTAGGTGCGCCCGTCCGCTGTTTGTGAGTCTTCAGCGGCTGGCGCGCTGCCAAGATGGCCTTGAGCCGCCTTATCGGCGGGGTCAAAGGTCACGCGCTCAGAGAGCTGACGTAACATGCTGTTGCATGCTTCTTTTTTCTTCAGCTGCCACTTCAATTTTCCTGTAGGCAGTATCTAACTTTCCCCTAGTGGCAGATGTTTCTACATCCTTACATTTGTCCTCTAGCCATTCCTGCTTAACCACTTTACAATTTCTGTCAATCTCATTCTTTAAACGTTCGTACTCCCTGTCGCATGCTTCATTTGTTATATTTTATCATTGCGTCAGTTAAGATACACATCTCCTGTGTTATACAAGGATTTCTACTAGGCTTTGTCGTATTACCTATTTGATCCTCTGTTGCCTTTATTATTTCATCTCTTAAAGCTATCCATTTGTCTTCTACTGTATTCCTTTCCCCTTTGCCTTATGCTCTCTCTGAAACTCGCGGCAATCTCTGATTCTTACAACTTTTCCAGGTTCCTTCTCCATATTTTCCTACCTTTTTCTCCGATTTTCTTAGTCTTAATTTACAGTAATTGTGGTCAGAGTATACATGTGCCCCTGGAAATGTCTTACAATTTAAAATCTGGTTCCTAAATCTCTGTCTTAGCATTATGTAACGAATCTGAAACCTTCCAGAGTCTCCAGGTCACTTCCACGTATACAATCTTCTTTTATGATTCTTAAACCACGTTTTAACGATAGTTAAATTGTGCTCTGTTCAAAATTCTACCATGCAGCTTCGTCTATCATTCCTTTCACCAAGTCCATATTCATCTACTATTTTTCCTTCTCTTCTTTTTTCTGGTATCGAATTTCAGAACCTATTACAATTATATTTTCGTCTCATTTATCTGAATAATTTCTTTTATCTCATCATATATTTCTTCAATCTCTTCATCATCTGGGTAGCTAGTTGGCATATTAACCTGTACTACTGCAGTAGGTGTGGGCTTCGTGTCTGTTTTGGCTACAATAAATCGTTCATTATGCTGAGCATAATAAGTTACCCGCATTTCTGTTTTCTTGTTCATTATTAAACCCACTCCTGCAGCACCCCTATTTGATTCTGTGTTTATAACCCTGCATTCACCTGACCAGAAGTCCCTCCTGACACCGAACTTCACTAATTCCCACTATATCTAACTTCAATTTATCCATTTCCCTCTGTATATTTTCTAGTTTACCTGCCCGATTAAGAGATCTAAGATTTCACACTCTGGTCCGTAGAACGCCAGTTTTGTTTCTCCTGGTGAGGACATCCTCCTGAGTAGTCCACACCTGAAGATCCGAATGTGCGACTATTTTAGCTCCGGAACATTTTACCCAAAAGAACGCCATCATAATTTAACCATCCAGTAGAGCTGCATGCACTCGGCAAAAATTGTGGCTGTAGTTTCTCCTTGCTTTCAACCATTCGCAGTTCAAGCACAACAAGGCCGTTTTGGTTGATGTGACGATGCCAGATCATCAGTCATCCAGACTGTTGCCCCAGCAACTACTTCAAGAACCACACGTGTGTTTGGCCTCTCAACACATACCCACCCTCTGGGATTGCATGTACGGTACGACTATACGTATCGCTGAGGCACGCAAGCCACCCCACCGACGGAGAGCTCTATAGTTCATGGCGTCGTCTATTAGCGCACAATGCACCACTTTTAGTTGTCCGGCGTTACACGTTATACTCTCTACGCGCCAAAACAAGTAATTTCTCGCGCAGCGCAATTGCAATAGTTTAGCGCGCTTTGAGATAGCTTGATTCAAAGCAGTCCAGTATAACAGCCCCTAAATTTTCATAAGTATCACTGATGCTAGGTAACTTACACAATGAGGTGACAGAAGTCATGGGATAAGTACTGATATCGTGTCGGACCTTCTTTTGCCCGGCATAGCGCAGCAACTCGACGTGGCATGGACTGAACAAGTCGCTGGAAGTGCTTTGGAAAAATATTGAGCCATGCTGCCTCTATAACCGTCCATAATTGCGAAACTGTTGTCGGTGCAGGATCTCGTGCACAAACTGACCTCTTGATTATGTACCATAAATAATGGCGGGATTCATGTGGGCGATCTGGCTAACAAAATCATTAGCTCGAACTGTCCGTAATGTTCTACTGACCAATCGCGAACAGTTGTGCCCTGGTGATATGGCGCATTGTCATCTATAAAAGTCCCATCGTTGTTTGGGAACATGAAGTCCATGAATGGGTGCAAATGGTCTCCTAGTAGCCGAGCATAACCACTTCCAGTCAATGGCCGGTTCAATTCGACCAGAGAGAGCAGTCCTTTCCGTAGCGATTTGTTGACAAATTGCTCCGCGCTGGATGCCTACCATCAGCTCTCACCAACTGAAATCGAGACTCATCTGACCAGTACACGGTTTTGCAGTCGTCTAGGGTCTAACCGATACCTTCGCGAGCCCAGGAGAGACGGTGCAGGCAATGTCGTGCTTTTAGCAAAGGCACGAGCGTCGGTCGTCTGCTGCCATTGCTCATTGGCGCTAGATTTCGCCGCACTGTCCGAACGGATAGGTTCATCGTACGCCGCACATTGATTTCTTCGGTTATTTCACGCATTGTTGCTTGTCTGTTAGCACTGACAATTCTACACAAACTCTGCTCTCTGTCGTTAAATGAAGGCCGTCGGCCACTGCCGTTTCTGTATTCTCGGCACACTCTTGACACTGTGGAACTCGGAATATTGAATTCCCTAACGATATCCGAAATGGAATGGTCCATGCCACTTACTCGAACTACCAATGTGCGTTCAAAGTTTGTTAATTTCCATCGTGCGGCTATAATCATGTCGGAAATCTTTTCACATGAATCTCCTGAGTACAAATGACAGCTCTGCGAATGCACTGCCCTTTTATATCCCGTGTCCCCGATAGTACCGCTATCTGCATACAAGCATATCGCTATCCCATGGCTTCTCTCACCTCTGTGTATAACTCGTTCGTAAGCGTGACATAGCTTTTCGTAGGTTTATCAGTTTAGGATGGCAGTGGAAAATAGTAGCAATCGCTG
Source organism: Schistocerca serialis cubense (assembly GCF_023864345.2). Lineage (NCBI taxonomy): Eukaryota > Metazoa > Arthropoda > Insecta > Orthoptera > Acrididae > Schistocerca > Schistocerca serialis. The sequence goes on along the minus strand of NC_064642.1, from coordinate 401,975,925 downwards.
CAGCATGTTGTTTTTTTGACTAGACAGATTCTTTAAGCAGACTCCAGTTGGATCCCACAGTCTTAACGCTGTCGAATTTCTGAAGCAGCCTGCATGTAAAGCACGCAACGCATAGTTAGTGTTCAGCATAATGGACCACGTCCGACGAACCGTGCTGGCAAAAGTATTGTACTGAAAACACAAGTACTAAGAGAGGAGAGTAGCGATAACATTTAATGTAGACAATAACGCTGCCATTGGAAAAGTAATCAATATTACTTGACGAAAAAAGTGAAGCCTTGGCCGGATGCCAGTGTAACTTCGTACATTCACGCACGACCAGCAGGCACGTAAGCCGTTAGAGTTGCAGTACAACACATATAGAATCGCCACTGGGGTGCAATAGGCTAATATCCAGATTTGTGGGGAATACAGATGTGACAGTGGGGCAATATCGGACTGCATGGCAAAGTGCGAGTAGGCATATTCGTCGTCAAGGTTTCGTCGACCACATCTGACCAGCACGGGGGAGGATCGCCCTGTTGTGTATCAAGTACACCGTAACCACTTCACGTCTAAACCTGCCATCCGAAAATAAGTAATGGACTATTGATAATTTTTACTTATGGACCGTCTGACAGCAACTGCATAAAACACAATTTTAGTGCCATACGCGTTTCGCCTTTATTTTCTGCAAGGCATCATCAGTGGCAGGTTGCGTGGACAATTTCTTACATATTACGCTCCTGTTGCATTTTATGTGTTGTTCTTCTTCTTATGAACGCCAATTTGCGGTTTTTTTTCCACATTCGACAGCACTGTGAACTGAACGCTTGTTTTAATGCAAATTGGCGTTCATAAGAAGAAGAACAACACATAAAATGCAACAGGAGCTCAATATGTAAGAAATTGTCCACGCAACCTCCACTGATGATGCCTCGCAGAAAATAAAGGCGAAACGCGTATGGCACTAAAATTGTGTTTTATGCAGTTGCTGTCAGACGGTCCATAAGTAAAAATTATCAATATACCGTAATATTACATGCAACTGAGGAAGACAGGACTACAAAAAGTTGAAGTAATGGACTACCCGCAACATTCTGTGTCATCTCACACCATTGGTCGGAGTCTGCCAGCAACTGGACTAGGCCGCGCGGGGTAGCCCCGCGGTCTTGGGCAACTTGTCACGGTCCGCGCGGCTCCCTCCGTCGGAGGTTCGAGTCCTCCCTCGGGCATGGGGGTGTGTGTTGTCTTTAGCATCAGTTAGTTTAAGATAGACTAAATAGTGTGTAAGCTTAGGGACCGGTAACCCCAGCAGTTTGGTCCCATAAGATCTTACCATAAACTTCCAACTGGACTAGGGAATTGCCGTCACGTGCGTAGGCTACCAATAACGCCACAACACAGATGGCTGCGTTTGGAGTGTTGCCGTGACCAGGAAGCATGGATGGCTGGCAAATGGCGTCGCACAGTGCTTTGTGATGAATCGCAGTCTGCAGTACGCCGGATGACCACTGTCGGCGAGTATGGCGGCGACCTTGAAGTGGCCCCAGTATTCCACTGTTCAGGAGAGGCACAACGGTTTTACTTCTGGCGTCATGGTGTGCAGAACCTTCGGATATGACTTCAAGTCACAGCTGGTAGTTACTGAGAAATCTCTGATGGCACAACGGTACGTCACAAAAATCCTGCGACCTCACGTGTTTACACTCATCCGATCATATCGTGGTGTCATTTTTCAGCAAGACGTACTCTCCTACTCATGGCACTTGTCTCTAAGAACTTTTTGTGTGATTCTGAGAGACCTCCTTGGGAAGCCAGACATCAGATCTATCTTCGAGAGAACGTGTGCGACACCAGCTCGGACGTCAGCCTACCTCAGAGAGGATACAATGACACACTTCCCAACCTAATCAGTGCATACATCTACGCTACAGGGGGAGCAGAGCCTTACTGACAAGTGGACTGATTCAGCCAGTTCTTAGCAAACTTAACACTATTTTGCAATCTCTGGTATACCATCAATAGTCTCTCAACCTGTAAAATTTCATTTAGTTTCCTCATCGCTTTCTGAATGCTCTACGTTTTTGGTCAGACAGTACTTTCGTCATTTACGTGATCGACAAATGGACCGCCGGCGGCAGTCTGCAGCTACACACTTTGATGCTGCCGCCTACGGGCTAGGCAACACGCATTGTTGTATCACCGTCGTTTCTCATTGTTTGCGTTTCTCTCTCTCTCTCTCTCTCTCTCTCTCCGTCTCTGGCTCTCTCGCTCATCTCAGCCCATTCATTTTGTAACCATTTTAACTGATGTTTTGTAAAGCAGTACAACATGCTAACCAATTTTAGCTTACTCTGATTTAGTGCAAAATATTTGTTTGCTTAACTACAAACCAAACTTTGTTGTACAGTGGGTCTGTCCTGTTTATCTTGGACACGCCAAATAACTTTTTGCCCGGAAAAAATATAAGAAGTTGTTCAGCTACCAGAGAAACGTAAACCAGCATGACTGTCTTTCTTGCATCTCTGCTCGTTACGAATATTTGAACATCTGTACCGCTTTTTTTTTAAAAAACAGCACGCTATTTTATATTCGGTAATCCATTTCCTCTCCTTAAAACCTATTCAAAAATGTAGCATGCATTCACATAAAGATAACATTCAACTAAATAAGAAGCAGAAACGGGGATGTTTAATACCATTCTGCGACACTGTAATCCTATTCTGGGCACAAAAAGAGGCAGAACATTCAAAGGTACTCACATTGGTGACCATGGTCAGTGAGATATTATTCCGCGCTTTGCATAAAAGAATTTATCGCTGCTGCCAGCGTTTCCTGCTGAAGTAAATTACGAGTAAGCAAATTACGTCGCTGCATCTTCTCTAAAGTTGTCTGAATATGGTGATAGGTAATTCAGAAGACCGAGCAGGACAGTTCACTGCTCGACCATGACCAGTCCATCTGGCAGGATACCTTCGGTTGAAAACACAACTTGCATGTAAGGCATTGTGCGCTGGACATTCATCGTGTTTGTGCCACCTTGGCGGTGCTTTGTAAACCTCCGTCTTCGGTTATTTTAGATTATTTTTTGCGTTTATCGGACTATAGGATTCGAGTCTGAGAGATTTACACAGAGAGCATGCTTCGTTACGAAATAAATCTGAGCATGTGCCTAATACGAACACATGTCTCCTATACTTTTCAAGTAATAAAGTTGTTCAGTTGAAAAATGGAAAATATCACTTTGAAATAATACACTCCTGGAAATTGAAATAAGAACACCGTGAATTCATTGTCCCAGGAAGGGGAAACTTTATTGACACATTCCTGGGGTCAGATACATCACATGATCACACTGACAGAACCACAGGCACATAGACACAGGCAACAGAGCATGCACAATGTCGGCACTAGTACAGTGTATATCCACCTTTCGCAGCAATGCAGGCTGCTATTCTCCCATGGAGACGATCGTAGAGATGCTGGATGTAGTCCTGTGGAACGGCTTGCCATGCCATTTCCACCTGGCGCCTCAGTTGGACCATCGTTCGTGCTGGACGTGCAGACCGCGTGAGACGACGCTTCATCCAGTCCCAAACATGCTCAATGGGGGACAGATCCGGAGATCTTGCTGGCCAGGGCAGTTGACTTACACCTTCTAGAGCACGTTGGGTGGCACGGGATACATGCGGACGTGCATTGTCCTGTTGGAACAGCAAGTTCCCTTGCCGGTCTAGGAATGGTAGAACGATGGGTTCGATGACGGTTTGGATGTACCGTGCACTATTCAGTGTCCCCTCGACGATCACCAGTGGTGTACGGCCAGTGTAGGAGATCGCTCCCCACACCATGATGCCGGGTGTTGGCCCTGTGTGCCTCGGTCGTATGCAGTCCTGATTGTGGCGCTCACCTGCACGGCGCCAAACACGCATACGACCATCATTGGCACCAAGGCAGAAGCGACTCTCATCGCTGAAGACACGTCTCCATTCGTCCCTCCATTCACGCCTGTCGCGACACCACTGGAGGCGGGCTGCACGATGTTGGGGCGTGAGCGGAAGACGGCCTAACGGTGTGCGGGACCGTAGCCCAGCTTCATGGAGACGGTTGCGAATGGTCCTCGCCGATACCCCAGGAGCAACAGTGTCCCTAATTTGCTGGGAAGTGGCAGTGCGGTCCCCTACGGCACTGCGTAGGATCCTACGGTCTTGGCGTGCATCCGTGCGTCGCTGCGGTCCGGTCCCAGGTCGACGGGCACGTGCACCTTCCGCCGACCACTGGCGACAACATCGATGTACTGTGGAGACCTCACGCCCCACGTGTTGAGCAATTCGGCGGTACGTCCACCCGGCCTCCCGCATGCCCACTATACGCCCTCGCTCAAAGTCCGTCAACTGCACATACGGTTCACGTCCACGCTGTCGCGGCATGCTACCAGTGTTAAAGACTGCGATGGAGCTCCGTATGCCACGGCAAACTGGCTGACACTGACGGCGGCGGTGCACAAATGCTGCGCAGCTAGCGCCATTCGACGGCCAACACCGCGGTTCCTGGTGTGTCCGCTGTGCCGTGCGTGTGATCATTGCTTGTACAGCCCTCTCGCAGTGTCCGGAGCAAGTATGGTGGGTCTGACACACCGGTGTCAATGTGTTCTTTTTTCCATTTCCAGGAGTGTAGTAGTATAAGTGAAATTATTTTGTTTTATTGTACCCTTAGCAGGTAATACTCTTCTCTAACAATGCCTAAACTCATCCAGTCTCGCGTTAACAGTTATGCCTGTTTCACATTCACACTGTAGTAACAATTGCTGCGTTTCTTTTCCACACTAATTAACAGCGTTTTCATTTGCGTTCTACTATCAATATATTCCTCCTCGAAAATTATTGATTCAGACTCATGATAATGTTTCAGTCATAAATCCCAAAACTAATCCCGCGCGCTCTTTTCTCGGAATGACCGAATTACTCAAACATCTTTCTCCTACGAACTGACGAAACACTTTCAACTCTTAGTTATACGTTGTAGCAAATCATTTCTATCGTTTGACGGCGGCGCGGCTGCGCGCGACCGCTCCGTGCGGAGCCCCAGATGACACTCTTGCACACAACATGACGGCGCGTGACCACTACCGCTGGAGCGCTGCTGACATGATGCAACAAGATGACGCTCCATATAGAGCAAAGGGCGCTTAGCTTCGAAAATTCCAGAAGCCAGCGATAAATAAGAAGTACAACATAGATAAGTTATGAAGTCAAAGATAGCAGTATTCTTTAGAACTTCGTGTTGAAGACAGACAAGAATTCGTGTGAGAGAGATAAGTGCCCTGCCATTTAGGTTAACGTTTATGAAAAAAGGGCCACAAAAGACATCAACTTCCCGTTGGCGCTGTTCCTCCTGGCTAAGCCATAGTAGATTTTCGCTTGACGAGTAATGCATATTCTGTGTATTTACCTGTTCTTTGTTTGAGGACGAAAATTTGTTCGCAAAAGGCGAAGATTTGTTGCTGTGTCCACTGACAGAAGTGTATATGATTTGGGTCTAAGCGTACATAGCAATGGAACTTGTGGCTTATTAGAAAAGTTGTACGACTAAACTGGATTTAGAAATCCCAATCTCCTGTCCAAGCTGTCGTGTGTTGACGTCTGGTTTCACCAGGCGAGGTGGCGCAGTGGTTAGCACACTGGACTCGCATTCGGGAGGACGACTGTTCAAACCCGCATCCAGCCTTTCTGATTTAGGTTTTCTGTGATTTCCCTAAATCGCTGCAGGCAAATGCCGGGATGGCTGCTTTGAAAGACTACGGTCGAATTCCTTCCCCATCCTTCCCTAACCCGATAGGACCGATGACATCCTGTTTGATCCCCTCTCTCAAATCAACCCACCAACCAACCAACACCTGGTTTCATTACAATAGAAGCGAGAACATAAAGTTCGACGACTTCATCTGTGCGAATTCTACGACGGCTGCATTGTCTTGGGCTGAAACTTCGCGTTTCCTGAATTGTTACAACAAGTCGAGAAAACATCCGTCGAGAAGGTGGGTTCGTGACAGGATATCGCTCTCTTTTGAGTTCTTCTGCATGAATAACATGACGCCTACGTACAAAAATAATGATGGCACTGTCTGTGATCAAGGACTGCTTTTACTGTACGGAACATTTCGTTTAAAAGTAATACAGTAAGTACTATAGCAATAAATGTACCCATAACAAAACATTAATTAATTACTGTCCTTTTAACGTACATTCTCCACCGATGAGTAGCATTTCTACTTTCTATTCGATGATGTAAATTGTAACCGCACAAAGCTTCAGCTGAAAGCATTTGACTGAACTACCGGTGTGCATTTGCCCTGTATATGGATTTGTTTATTGTCAACTCCACCAACTGGACAAGATACGTTACACTGAATACCTTCATTTTGAGCTTGTAAAGGAGGAGTCAGTTTTGTGTCATGGTTTTAATAACTTCACATTTATGTGAACGGTACACTGTTACAAGGTTTCAACAAGCCTTTAGGAGAGGAAGTGGATTGCCGAATAAAAGATACAGGGTGCCACCTCGTATTTAAAGAAGACGTACTGCTGTGCATATCTTTGTAATGAACGAAGTTATAACAAAAACAGTCATACTGGTTACAGTCTCTCCAGCAGGTAAACAACATTCGCTTGATACATTTTTTATTTTGCTTCTAGGCAAAGCGTTATTTTGGGTGGTGAAGGTAAATGAGACACTCTTACAGGTCTAGTTTGGCAAGAATAAGATAGATAGTCGGCCGTGGCTTCGTAGAACTAAGAAACATACCGGAAATTTCCTGGTAATTTACGGAAACCATGGAAAACCTAAATCAGGATGACCGGGTGAAGACTGGAGCCTCCAGCTTGCCTGATGCAAGACCAGTGTGTTTAAAACAGAATAACTTTATTCGGTTTATCCGTTTTGTACAATACTGTTCTGATTTTACATTCTTGAACAGAAGTTACTTGATATTGAAAAAGTTAATGCTACACTGTTCATTCATTTCTCAGTACCAAGAGCTGCAGACACTAGACCTACTATACAAGCATTATTTCGTAACATACACTACATAGCCTACCAACCGATGTCAGGCCCAAGGCGACAATGTTTCTTTTCGACATTGTGCACCGCTACTTCTCATTTGCTCGCTTGAAGAGCTGAATCAGCATCCGACCATAACGAGTAAGATGTTGAGCTGAGAAAGATGATAACCCTGTATTTCAGTATTATCGATAGCAGAGCTTCTGAGTAACGTTTTCCAAAAAAAAAAAAAAAAAAAAAAAAAAAAAAAAAAAAAAAAAAAAAAAAAAAGTTCATTATACAACAAGAACGTGATGTGAAATAACAGATATGTGCTATTGTTATTATTATTATTATTATTTACCTATGCTGCTCTGTGTTACCTGAGTAATCATTCACCGTATAGAATATATTGCTTAATAGGTAATTTATAACTGTCTTTTTATATAAGTTTATTTTAGTAATGTCTAACCTTCTTGGGCAGTTTGTTCAACAATATTATTCCTTGGCTAAAAAAGATTTTTATGAATTTTATACTTCTTCTTTCGCGGTAAATGTCAGCTCACCCTACATCTTGTTTCGCGATGAGTGCAGTCTTCTTTAGAAAAAAAGGTGGGGGAGACATCCTACAAGGCAACTTGTTGTTGACTCGTAAAATTACCGCACCTTTTATTTGATGGAGGACGTCGCTGTGTGTCAGATAGCGTAGCACTGTTCGCTTAATCCTTCGCTTTTTCAGTGTGCTTCTGTGAATAAAATATTCCCTCTCCCTCTTTCGCTTCTTCCTGGTGTTGTCGCGATATGCCAGACCCGCACCTGTCCACTCTTTTACTCGTATCAAACGTCGGAGATCCTCAGGACACTGGCTAGATAGCTGATGAAGCGTACTCACAGCTCACTCTTAGGAGAAGGATATCAAACGGAATATTTAATTTAAAAATCCGACGTGGCGGGGAGGAAAAATAATAGCAGTTTTTCTTTAAATTGGTCAGATTAGTACCTTGAGGCCCTCTCTTACATCGGATCAGGCTCGTACATATACAGTTCTTCCTGCATCATAATTACTTAAACTTATAATAATTGTAACGTGATAAATAGTAATTAAATGGTGGTCATAGGTTTCAAAAAAGATTTTCATACACAGCGTTTGGACAAAGTTATGGAAGCACCGCAAGAAATGCTTGCATGGACAAACATTTAGATGCTAGACAAGCCTGCAGGCGGGACTGTTGTGTTTGAACACGAAAGGCGGCTGTGCACTGTCCTCAATAGATGCCAAGTGTCAGTCGTGGTCAGAACCGTGTTCTGTGTAGTTGTGAGTGCGTTGTGTCGGAGATATGTGAATCCCGTGGGCCAATTTTTGATGCTCGTATGGTGCTTGCTTCCGTAACAAAGATAGCGAAAGTGTTTGGTGTTTTGAGTGTGGTAGGCAATGGGAAAAACAGGATCTACCGAGTCACAATGCGGACGACAGTGTGTGTTAAGTGATCACGACGGACGCTCATTGGAGAGGATCCTGACGACAACTCCAGAAATGAATGTCGCATTCGCGAGTACTGTCAGCACCATAACAATACGAAGGAAATTCCGTAAGTATGGAATTGCAGCGCGAGCTGGAACTCCAAAACCACCCTCCAATGATGCAAATGTTTGCAACCTGGAAACGTAAAACCATAAAACGTGGGCTATGGAGCAATGGAAGCGTGTGATCTGGTCGGATGAGTCGTACTACTCACTCTTCCCAACTTCTGGGAGAGTTTACCCCTGAGGGGAAATACGACGAAGATTCGGGATTTGGGCAGCCATGTCGTGGTATTCCATGGGCCTCTTGGTTACTCTGCAAGGTCGCATTACTGCCAAGGACTACGTGGACATTTAGCTGATCAGATCCATCCCATTGTAGATTGTGTGTTCCCCAATGGTGTTGCTGTGTTCCAAGACGACAGGTCCCCTGTTCACTCAGCTCCCACCATCCAGGACTGGTGCTGCGAGCACCAGGATGAATTGCCACATCTTCCCCGGGCACCACCGTCACCAGATGTCAAAATTATCGAACCTTTGTGATCTAGTTTGGAGAGAAGGGTGCGTGGTCGTTGTCCGCCTTCATCATCGTTAACTGAACTTGCCACTATTTTCCAGAAACACTGGTACAAGATTCCCTTGAAAACTATAAAAGACTTACATTTAGCGATTTCGAGACCACTGGAAACTGTTTCGAGTGCCAACAATTTTCCTACACCGTATTAAGCGTGATGGTTGTGTTGTGTTTTTGATCTTTCCATATATCTGTTTGTGCCCTGGAGCTGTTGACGATGTAACCGTAGCGACTAAAAACTAATTCCCATAATACTAGCGGTACTATTACTGCTACTGCTGTTGCTGCTGTTAATAATAATGATAAGAAAATAATAGTAATAGTAGTATTAATAGTAATAGTATGGCTCTGAGCACTATGGGACTTAACATCCGTGGTCATCAGTCCCCTAGAACTTAGAACTACTTAAACCTAACTAACCTAAGGACATCACACACATCCATGCCCGAGGCAGGATTCGAACCTGCGACCGTAGTAGTCGCGCGGTTCCGGACTGAGCGCCTGAACCGCTAGACCACCGCGGCCGGCTAGTAATAGTAGTAATAGTAATAGTAATAGTAGTAGCCTCTCCCTGATGTTGTTCAATCTGTATATTGAGCAAGCAGTAAAGGAAACAAAAGAAAAATTCGGAGTAGGTATTAAAATTCAGGGAGAAGAAATAAAAACTTTGAGGTTCGCCGATGACATTGTAATTCTGTCAGAGACAGCAAAGGACTTGGAAGAGCAGTTGAATGGAATGGACAGTGTCTTGAAAGGAGGATATAAGATGAACATCAACAAAAGCAAAACAAGGATAATGGAATGTAGTCTAATTAAGTCGGGTGATGCTGAGGGAATTAGATTAGGAAATGAGGCACTTAAAGTAGCAAAGGAGTTTTGCTATTTGGGGAGCAAAATAACTGATGATGGTCGAAGTAGAGAGGATATAAAACGTAGGCTGGCAATGGCAAGGAAAGCGTTTCTGAAGAAGAGAAATTTGTTAACATCCAGTATTGATTTAAGTGTCAGGAAGTCATTTCTGAAAGTATTCGTATGGAGTGTAGCCACGTATGGAAGTGAAACATGGACGATAAATAGTTTGGACAAGAAGAGAATAGAAGCTTTCGAAATGTGGTGCTACAGAAGAACGCTGAAGATTAGATGGGTAGATCACATAACTAATGAGGAAGCATTGAATAGGATTGGGGAGAAGAGAAGTTTGTGGCACAACTTGACCAGAAGAAGGGATCGGTTGGTAGGACATGTTCTGAGGCATCAAGGGATCACCAATTTAGTATTGGAGGGCAGCGTGGAGGGTAAAAATCGTAGAGGGAGACCAAGAGATGAGTACACTAAGCAGATTCAGAAGGATGTAGGTTGCAGTAGGTACTGGGAGATGAAAAAGCTTGCACAGGATAGAGTAGCATGGAGAGCTGCATCAAACCAGTCTCAGGACTGAAGACCACAACAACAATAGTAATAGAAGTAGTAGTAGTAATAGTAGTATTAAATATAACATGTATTTATTGGTGTATAAAAGTTATATTTTCTGACATAGTGAGTTCTGACGGAGAGATATTTAGCTATACTACAGCAACCATCAGATGTTGGAAATGGGCAAGGTCTAGTAGGAAAAAACAGTAGTTTGTTGTAATGAGATAAGGGATCCATACAGAACTACGGCAGATATTATTGCTGTTTTATTAGACATTTCTGTAGTTGTTTATCATAGTTGAAGGTGTTATTCAGTACGGTATTTTCACGTAGCGGCGAGATCATTCCAGAGTCTGCTTCCTGCTGCCGAAAAGACTTAGAGGAGGTGACTGATCGACAGAATGCGAGATTGCACATCGGACAAATACTGTAATGGCGAGCAGTTCCTGATATACCAGTTTGAGGTTAAGTATTTGACAGTTCTTAAAATTTTAAAAAGGATTTCCCAAACGTTTCCTAGTCAAGCGAGAAGGGGAGATATACCATTGAATTTCCTGAGTGCTTACCTACTTGTCAGTGTAACTAGATATGAGCTAACTGTCTGGGTACGGAAATTAATAAAGAAAGTGGATGAACGTTGTAAGGAACTCCTGTGGCATATGATCCCACCCCGGCTGATATACAGCGGTCACGAGAACGTCTGGAGAGCAGGAGAGTCTAGAGTAAGAAAGCTGAAAATGTTTTTCGGTGTTTGCAGTGCTGTTCAGGCCCAGGGCGTTTACTATATCGATGGTAGAGAAAATAATGCCTTCCCCTGCTGGAGCTTTTTTAGGCTCCAAACCGAGTTTATTTAACTAGCCGGATTGGTCGCCTTTCTCAGACGTTCTCGAGGGGTGGCAGGCTACTATCGATACATGAGAATTACGATCATTGGTTATTTAAAAAAAGTCAGTAAGGCTAGCAATGGCATTCCTGTAAGAAGAAATTAATTTTGGCTACAGTTTGATTCGTGACGTTATATGTATTGCTAGCAATGATATTCCTGTATGAAGAAATCAATTTTGGCTGCAGTTTGATTCGGGACTTTATGTGTGTTGCCAACAATGATACTCATGTATGAAGAAATTAATTTTGATTACAGTTTGATTCTGGACTTGTGTGTGTCGTTAGCAATTACACTCCTATATGAAGAAATTAATTTTGGCTGCAGTTTGGTTTGGGACTTCATGTGTGTTGCTAGATGAGAGGTAGCACAGAGACAGTAATGATGTCCCAGCATAGAGGTATTGAACATAATTTGTGCTTGTCGTGATTGCAGTTAATTCAGAAGTTATTAATTTTCACCAAGACTGCATTTTCCGTCGTAAGGAAACCCTATGCGCTAAGTTTGAACGGCTCCTCGCACATGAATACACGAGAGAGGTGCCCGCGAAGCATGAAACCTCCCTTTGGAAAAATTTATGAATTACTGTGCTGGTAAACCCCTTACGTATTTGATTTTCAAACAGATGAGCAAAACTGAACGTACTCAGACATTTCTTTCTTTACTTATTCTGATCATCACTAAACTGACACACAATATTTTTAGCGCAACGCAATCTGACTTTCAATAATCCCTACAAAAGAATGGCCGTGACTAACAATAACCTATACCTTTCATGAATCACTTACCTCACAAAAATCTACGTTACTCGAACTACTGCAATACAGCGAGGGCCAATAGTGCCAGCTATATAGAGGATTCTAACTACTGAAGACACTAACTACTCATAGGCATAGTTAGCAAATGAAAGATTTTCATACAGAACAAAAAATGTATTTACCTTAATAGTGTTCAAAAGCCATAATATATACATTGAGTTCATGACATCCAGTCTTACATATATCGTTTAAAACTCTGCCATCTCTCTTCCCACATCCACCACTGCTGGCGGCTCACCTCCAACTGCGCAACTCTACGTGCTGTTCACAACCAACCGCCCAACACTACAATAGCGAATATTTCAACAATGACAACCAGCCACAGACTGCACACAGAACAGTCAGTGATTTTCATACAGAGCGCTACGTGGCGTTACCAACATAAAAACCTAAACAGCCTACTTACAAGCGGTTCTGGCCGCTGTAGGAAGTCAGTGTCTGACGTCGTAAAGTAGCCAAAAAGCCTACCCAGAACGGTGCAAATAAACACAGATGCGCTACCTATGATGCGTAGAGCACCCAGCGCAGTCGGCTATTTTCTTCGAAACCCCAGCTTTTAAACAGCCTCCATGGCGTGGGGTCTGCATCACTCGGACCCGAGTTGTTCTCCCGTCAAGACGCTTTTCCGTGGCTGGTTCAAAATGGTTCAAATGGCTCTGAGCACTATGGGACTTAACATCTGAGGTCATCAGTCCCCTAGAACTTAGAACTACTTAAACCTAACTAACCTAAGGACATCACACACATCCATGCCCGAGGCAGGATTCGAACCTGCGACCGTAGCGATCGCGCGGTTCCCGACTGAAGTGCCTAGAACCGCTCATCCACCACGGCCGGCTCCGTGGCTGGTACAGTCAGTCTCCAGACCCCATAGTACCACCGTTTGGGCGCCATGTCGTGATAGTTAAACTGGGTACTACTGCCACTAGATTGGTCGACAGAAGATTACCAGTTAGTCTGTGAAATATAGTCTGGAATATATATATAGTTTGGAATGTATGCCGCGCGGGATTAGCAGAGCGGTCTGGGGCGCTGCAGTCATGGACTGTACGGCTGTCCCGGCGGAGGTTCGAGTCCTCCCTCGGGCATGGGTGTGTGTGTTTGTCCTTAGGATAATCTAGGTTAAGTAGTGTGTAAGCTTAGGGAATGATGACCTTAGCAGTTAAGTCCCATGAGATTTCACGCACACTTGAACATTTGGAATAAATAGGGTGTTTAGGGAGGAAAAGTCAGTATTCTAAACAGTGATAGTATAAGTAATTCTGAACAAAAAATGTTATATGAACAAAGGTCCGCAAATGCTTCGTTAGGGTGATATGGATGTTAGAGGGAACTTTATTTCTGCAAAACTGATGTGCACAACGTGAATGTATACGCAATACAACTGGACCGTAACGTGATTTTCTTGCAAACATTGCACGGGTACATGCCATGTTTACGCTATGCGACCTACCACGTATTATAGTCATGTGACGTACGTAGTACGCAGTACAATCAACCGTAGTTTGCGCAGTTGTGCCGTGTAAGCTGCATTGTGTAGTGTAACGGCAACGGATCGGTTATCTGTGTAGTGTATGATGTTAACTGTGTTCGTACAAGCGCTGCTAACAATGCCAAACGTCTATAGTAATGAGGAATACACAGATATGGTGTATGTTTATGGCTTCTGCGACGGTAGTGCTACCGCTGCAAGAGAAAAATACCACAGGCGCTTTCCGACTCGACGATTACCTGATCTCAGGGTGTTCACCAAAATGTTTACCATTTTGCGTGCAACAGGCTCTCTTCCAAACAGACTTTTTTCGTCCGAGCGTACACGTCAACAAACTTTGCAGTTCAGGAAGAAATTATCGCAATGAATTCCCAGTACGAGCATACGGATGAATGTCCCACAGACACGTGTATGGGAAACATTATATGCGGAAAACCTGTATCCATTTCACATACAGAGTGTCCAAAATCTCCAAATTGGCGACAGTGCCCAACGACTTCAATTCTGTCACTAGGTAATTGAGAATAGTCACATGCTTCCATACATACTATTCACTAACGAAGCCCAGTTTTGACTACATGGAATAAACAAACGCAATAATCATCGATGGTCACGGTAAAATACACACGCTTCAGTGGATAGCAGTTTCCAAGTTCGTTTTGGCATAAATGTTTGGTGCGGCATGATCGGTAACCTGTTGATAGGTCCGTTTATTATCAGTCAGCGATTGACGGGAGAGAGGTACCTGCACTTTTTGGTAAATTCATTTGTGGAACTATTGGAAGACGTTCCTTTAGCCAAGCGAACTGGCACGTACTTTCAACATGACGGTGCCCCTGCACATGCTACCTTACGTGTGAGGGACCATCTCAACCGCACCTACCCTAATCACTGGATTGGCAGTGGCTGTGCTATTAACTGGCCTCCGATATCACCTGACCTTACATCTCTAGATTTCTGTTTATGGGGTTGGATGAAATCAGAGGGGTACAAAGTGAAGGTAAATACACGAGATGAACTGCTTCGTCGCATCATGGACGCTGCTGAATTGTTTAGGAAACGACCACAGGCAATTGAACAAGCAACACAACATGTTATCGCTGGAGCGCAAAAGTTCATTGACATTCATGGTGAGATATTCGAACCTGTTCTGTGAACTTACGATAAGTGTTATAGTCTTTGTAAAAGACGTGGTACGTCTTTTCCAACAGAATACATGTGACGCATGTTGTAATGCATTATGTACTAAATGGAAAGTAAATAAACATTATGTAAAAATGTGTAGCATAACTGTACTTCTGAGGCGCCATTTCACGGATTGCGCGGCCCCTCCTGTCGGAGGTTCGAGTCCTCCCTCGGGCATGGGTGTATGTGTTGTTTTTAGCATAAGTTAGCTTAAGTAGTGTGTAAGTCTAGGGACCGATGACCTCCGCAGTTTGGTCCCTTAAGAATTCACACACACACACACACACACACACACACACACACACACACACACGCACGCACACACACACACACACACACACACACGACATAAGTATCGGTCAGAGTCGTTTAATCGGTTCCTGCTGCTACAAGCAGGTTATCAAGATTTAAGCGAGATTGAACGTGGTGTTACAGACGGCGCACGAGCACTGGGACACAGCAGCGATGAAGTGGGGATTTTTCCGGTACAACCATTTCACAAATGTACCGTAAATATCATAAATCCGGTAAAGCATCAAAACATGTCGCTTGATAGGACGAGTCTCGTGTCAAATACTATCGAGTGTTTGGACTCGTACGGGTATGGAGAAAACCTCCTCGTACGGGTATGGAGAAAACCTCATGAATCCATGGACCCTGCATGTCAGTAGGGAAATGTTCAAAGAGGTGGGAGCTGACAAAGCACGACACAAATTTTCGACCTACTAGTTCTCCTGCTGTGAAGCTACTCATTACAGTAAGGTAATTTGGTGCAGGTGTTTAATTTACGTTAAAATGCTTCTGTGAAAAGTTTAATTTTAGTAAGACCATCTAATATGGTACTTTTTTCATTGTGTTGCGTATGTAAATGATAATTACAAATTAATAAAGTTAGGATAGTACTCCTACAACTATTCAGTTTTGCAAAGTGGTATCTGATTCCGCTTGATGGGTATTCAGAAGAAACAGTACTGGACTTGAATTGATATCAGTGAAATCTGAGTAGGGCTAGAGAATGTGTTTCAACAAATGGAAGAAGCCCATGATGAAAAGAAAAATTCTGACATGTTCTCCACGGGCTTGTCCAGCTGCTCATTCAGAAGTAATAGGAATTTGGTTTTCGTATCGCTTTTACGCCTGTCACAAAGTATCCCGAAATTAGGCAGCCCAGACTGAAGAACATTGTCAGCACCATCAGCTGATGATTCCCGGTGTCTTTTCATTTCAGCGAGATTTACATTTCCACCTTCGGCTTCCATAGGCAGCACACGAGAAAGAGAAGCAAGAGACGGTTCGCATTCCGCATAGCAGGCGGCAACAGCCTCGCTTGTGACGCCTAGCTGCTGACCTCGTCGCGGACGGCCTCCAATCTACACTACTGGCCATTAAAATTGCTGCACCACGAAGATGACGTGCTACAGACGTGAAATTTAACCGACAGGAAGAACATGCTGTGATATGCAAATGATTAGCTTTTCAGAGCAGTCACACAAGGTTGGCGCCGGTGGCGACACCTACAACGTGCTGATATGAGGAAGGTTTCCAACCGATTTCTCATACACAAACAGCAGTTGACCGGCGATGCCTGGTGAAACGTTGTTGCGATGTCTCGTGTAAGGAGGAGAAATGCATATAATCACGTTTCCGACTTTGATAAAGGTCGGATTGTAGCCTATCGCGATTGCGGTTTATCGTATCGCGACATTGCTGCTCGTGTTGGTCGAGATCCAATGACTGTTAGCAGAATATGGAACCGGTGGATTCAGGTAACGCCGTGCTGGATCCCAACGGCCACGTATCTCTAGCAGTCGAGATGACAGGCATCTTATCCGCATGGCTGTAACGTTCGTGCAGCCACGTCTCGATCCCTGAGTCAACATATGGGGACGTTTGCAAGACAACAACCATCTGCACGAACAGTTTGACGACGTTTGCAGCAGCATGGACTATCAACTTGGAGACCATGGCTGCGGTTACTCTTGACGCTGCATCACAGACAGGAGCGCCTGCGATGGTGTACTCAACGACGAACATGGGTGCACGAATGGCAAAACGTCATTTTTTCGGATGAATCCAGGTTCTGTTTACAGCAACATGATGGTCGCATCCATGTTTGGCGACATCGCGGTGAACGCACATTGGAAGCGTGTATTCGTCATCGACCGGCGTTATGGTATGGGGTGCCATTGGTTACACGTCACGGTCGCCTCTTGTTCGCATTGACGGCACTCTGAACAGTGGACGTTAAATTTCAGACGTGTTACGACCCGTGGCTCTACCCTTTATTCGATCCCTGCGAAACCCTACATTCCAGCAGGATAATGCACGACCACATGTTGCAGGTCCTGTATGGGCCCTGCTGGATACAGAAAATGTTCGAATGCTGCCCTGGCCAGCACATTCCCCAGATTTCTCACCAACTGAAAACGTCTGGTCAATGGTGGCCGAGCAACTGGCTCGTCACAATAGGCCAGTCACTACTCTTGATGAACTGTGGTATCGTGCTGAAGCTGCATGGACAGCTGTACCTGTACACGCCATCCAAACTCTGTTTCACTCAATGCCCAGGCGTATCAAGGCCGTTATTACGGCCAGAGGTGGTTGTTCTGAGTACTGATTTCTCAGGATCTATGCACCCAAATTGGTGAAAATGTAATCGCATGTGAGTTCTAGTACAATATTAAATTGTCCAATGAATACCCGTTTATCATCTGCATTTCTTCTTGGTGTAGCAATTTTAATGGCCAGTAGTGTATCTCACTCTTTTTCTCGAGAATGGAAAGAGGTATCGTTCTCCTTCCACCGTTAAAAACAATTTCGATGTATTAGCTTTATTTGGTACACAGCAATCTGTGTCTTAAAACTCACTACACGTAACCTGGCCTTCGTTTACATTGTTCACTGCAAATTTTTCAAAATATGCGCGGTGATTTACTAATTTTTACGAAGTATCTCAGCGAGTACGGGCAATAACGAAAAGAAAACCAGTTCATTACCAAACTGTGATGCCACACTGTAGACTGCTGATTTTTTTCTTTTACCGAATAGTTCACCCAAAATGGAATGAGACTGAATCGTGGAGAACACGTGGGAACCACAAAAAGTAGTTTTTAATTTTTATGGCAGAAAGTGACAAATGGCTCTGAGCACTATGGGACTTAACTTCTGAGGTCATCAGTCCCCTAGAACTTAGAACTACTTAAACCTAACTAACCTAAGGACATCACACACACCCATGTCCCAGGCAGGATTAGAACCTGCAACCGTAGCTGTCGCGTGGTTCCAGGCTGTGGCGCCTAGAACCCCTCGGTCACTCCGACAGGCTCACCACGGTCAACTCAGTGGGCAATGGCCTTCACTTGACGACCGAGAGCAGCGACGTTTACGTACAGTTATCAGTGAAAACAGACAAGCAATACTGCGTGAAATAATCGCAGAAATCAATGTGCGACGTACGACAAACGTATCCATTAGGACAGTGCGGCAAAATTTGACGTTAATGTGCTACAGCAGCAGACGACCGATGTGAGTGCCTTTGTTAGCAGCACGACATCGCTTGCAGCGCGTCTCCTGGGCTCGTGACCATATCGGTTGGACTTCAGACGACTGTAAAACAGTGTTTTTGTCAGATGAGTAACGATTTCAGTTGGTAAGAGATGTTGGCAGGATTCGAGTGTAGCGCAGATCGCACGAAGTCATGGCCCCAATGCGTTCTGCAAACTGGTGATGATGACTCCACAATGGAGTGGGCTGTGTTTACATGGAATGCGCTGGGTCCTCTGATGCAACTGAACGGATTTTTGACTGAAATGGTGATGTTCGGCTAACTGGAGACCATTTTGAGCCATATATGGACTTCATATTCCCAAATAAACGATGGAATTTTTATGGATGATAATATGCAATGTCACCGGGCCACAGTTGTTCGCGACTGGTTTAAAGATAATTCTGGAATGAATGATTTGACCACCCAGATTGCCCAACATGAATTCCGTGGTACATTTATCGTGTAGGCGCTCCGGTGGTCCTGGTCACCTACGGTGGACTGGAAGCCGAGCGGTGACATCTCCAGTTGTCAGGATGCTAGGAAATCACTGTGGACGCGTCAGAAACGCCAAAGAAACATTATTAATTCATGACACCTTTATTCCTGCCGAGTACAATGTGGCCCGTGTAACACAGGTGATATCAACGACCTTCCCTGAGTCCTCGCTGACTCAGAACAATGACACCAGCTCCGGGCCGCACATCTTGCTAGCGCAGCGTCACGTGGTGTGATGTAGCGGTTGAATGACCTTACTTCGGCCGCGCGTGGCTGGCGACGCCTGGTTGGCTGGCCGGCTCAGCAGCAGACAGCAGGCCGATGCCCGTAGGAGGCTCCGGGTTGGAGTCCCGGCGCTGTCAACACGAGAAGCGTTCTCGTAGTGCGGATTTTACTCTATCCCACCCCGTCTTCTTCCCTGCTCCTACTGGTGGCTCGTCCGCGGTGGACGGGCGCAACGGGCTGCAGCCCCCCAGCGTCGTCGGCTCATCCGGTTGTGACGGCGGATGCACAGGGCCTAGGCCCCGTGTGATCTCAACGACGGCTCACTTATGTCGTCAGCATTGGTGGCGGGCGAATCTGCCGCGATGTCTGCTAATCCTGGGTTGATGATTGACAGCGGCAGCAGAGAGGACCAGAGCCGGTACTGTCCCCTCACGTCTGCTGCTGGATGGGCCGCCCTTACTGCAACATCTCCTTAATAAAGATTAACATGTCGATCACCGAGCTGAGCGCTACGCAGTGACCCAGTACACATCTAACTGCAAGTCTAACTGCGAGTGCGAGTGCCTTGTTGCTATCAAAGCTGGCGTATTTAAAGGAAGCACGAGCGACGTCCTGATGTCATGCTCATTTGTAATGAATGCATTCGTTCCACTTATACTGCTGATTTATCTGTCGTACTCGCCCTTTAGGTGTTCTTGTGACAGAGTTATGTGTTGTTACGGCAGACTTACGCGAAGTTATGAAATGCAGTACAGCTGACGCTATACCTCTGTCTTACACTCCACGAAAGTCTCCGTCTAACACAAACCCGTGTGCTAAGCAATTCTCTCTCGCCTATTGTGTGTAACCAGGCCACTGCCCCTGCATGACGACACATTCCGATACATGTGCAATCCTCTTACCTCTTGGCTAACCTACTGCCTCTGGCTCTCGGCATAGGCAACGAAACTTTGACAATATTTCACGTTTCCAACTCTTTGCTATTCCGCGACATTACAATGGGACATAATCGAGAAGTCAGTTCGTGCACAAAATTCTGCTCCGGCAACACTTTCGCTATTATGAGCGTCTATAGAGGCAGCATGGCTCAGTATTTCTATGGGGGGCATCCAACGACTCGATGAGATGATGCTACGTCCAGCTACTGCACTACGCCCGGCAAAAGGAGGTCCGACACGATATTAGGAGGCATTCCATGACTTTGTCACTCAGTTTACAGGCCCTCTTTGATACCATGCCGCGACGTCTAGAAGCTCTGATTGAAACACGTGGGAGCTTTACACGATGTGAAGTCTCACAGTCTAAGTACACATGCTGTGCTGGCCGAGCGGTTCTGGCGCTACAGTCTGGAACCGCGCGACTGCTACGGTCGCAGGTTCGAATCCTGCCTCGGGCATGGATGTGTGTGTTGTCCTTAGGTTAGTTAGGTTTAAGTAGTTCTAAGTTCTAGGGGACTTATGACCTCAGCAGTTGAGTCCCATAGCGCTCAGAGCCATTTGAACCATTTGTACACACGCAGTTCTGTAATTATAATTAGTGGTGTATTTCCATGTCCATAACCTATGGCATAAATGTCATCTCGGAGTTGCAGTGTAGTGGAACTGCCCGTCAGGCAGGCAGGTTTTGAGCTGCTGCTGGTTCCAGTGGAGGCCGTGACAGCTGTGGCGGGCGAGTGCGGCAGACGGCGCTGTCTGGCCGCGGCAGGTGGCGGCTCGTTTTCCGCGCATTAGGCGCCGTAATTACTGGGGGCGGCCCGCAGCCCAGCCCACGCCGCAGGCAGCCGAGGTCCGGCCGTTTTGTCGGCCAACTCACTACACCGCGACAAATTAAAAATATTTCTTATCAATAACTACGTCTAGATCTCTTAATGTAAGCTCACCGGACAAAACACGCTCACCGGAATGGGTAGACGTCCACCATAAAGCAGCACTCAGAAATTCATAGAACTTCCTGGAGATGTACATTACAAACATTGTATGATCTCAGTAAATTTTCATCTCATTTTGGAACTGATGTGCACCATCAGCATCAGTGTGATGTGTGACCCCCGCAGGAATGAACACACTCTTGTATTGACAGTGGCACGGAAGTAAACAGCCTCTGAATATCATATTGAGGAATTTTTAGCCGTGCCCGATGTAGTTCCTTGTTGTTGCTTTGGGCCTGGTAGTTTCATCGCTGTACCACTAACGTCTTCATGGCGTCAGACCGGTAAAAGTAGCCACATTACTCGTCCGGAAAAGTGGCCGCTTTGGTCTGTTTATTTTTAATCTGTTTATCACAATGAGCGCCAGTTATTTCCATATATCACGCATAATACTACAGATTAACATCTAAATCCTCATATGGGTAGCTCCCGTCAGTCTATCCATCTCTTTGTAACGATTTTGAATTAAATAATTAATTAAAACTGTGTCTGTTCTGTTCGATTTGGCATACAACTAGAAGAGAGTCAACTTCTCAGCCAACATCGCATATGTAAAACCCTTGTTTTGCGATGACGGGTTTCGGTAATCAGAGTTGCCAACATCTGATCTACACTCATGCTCATAAATTAAGGATAATTGCACAATGTGGTGGCACACAACGTGGCACTACACAAAACTGGCGCTAAAAGCATAGGGACATAGGGAACACACAACGACACAGATCTGTAAGTCCACGGTATTGGTGACAAGTTGAGAAAACCGTCCCGAAACACATGTGCTACAATTGCCACTGTTTCTTGCGCATGTACCCCGATACCAATATGGGATATGATCACCTTGCAGAGGTACACAGGCCGCACAACGGGTTGGCATACTCTGGATCAGGTGGTCGCGCAGCTGCTGGGGTATAGCTTTCCATTCTTGCACCAGTGCCTGTCGGAGCTCCTGAAGTGTCGTAGAGGTTTGAAGAGCAGCGATAAGTCGACCGAGAGCATCCCAGACGTGCTCGATGGGGTTTAGGTCTGGAGGACAGGACGGCCACTCATTCGCCTCATTTCTTCTGTTTCAAGGGACAGCTTGGTGTGGGCGTGCGTTATCATCCATCAGGTGGAAGGTGGGACCCACTGCATCCCTGAAAAGGCGGACATACTGGTCCAAAATGACGTTCCGATACACCTGACCCGTTACAGTTCCTCTGTCGAAGACATGCAGGGTAGTACGTGCACCAATCATAATCCCACCCCACACCATCAAACCACGACCTCCATACAGGTCCCTTAGAAGGACATTAAGGGGTTGGTATCTTGTTCCTGGTTCACGCCAGATGAAAACCCGGCGAGAATCACTGTTCAGACTATACCTGGACTCGTCCGTGAATATAACCTGGGGCCGTTGTTCCAATGACCATGTACTGTGTTCTTGACACCAGGCTTTACAGGCTCTCCTGTGACCAGGGGTCAGTGGAATGCACCTTGCAGGTCTCCCGGCGAATAAACCATGTCTGTTCAGTCGTCTATAGACTGTGTGTTTGGAGACAACTGTTCCAGTGGCTGCGGTCAGGTCCCAGGCAAGGGTACCTGCAGTACTCCGTGGCCATCTGCGGACACATGGTGAGATATCGGTCTTCTTGTGGTGTTTTACACTGTGGACGTCCCGTACCGTAGCGCCTGTCTTTTAGAATCATTGCCATAATCTTGAAATCACACTTTGTGGCACACGGAGGGCCCGTGCTACGACCTGCTGTGTTCGACCAGCCTCCAGTCGCTTTAGTATTCTACCCCTCATAACGTCATCAGTATGTGTTCTTTGAGCCATTTTCAACACACAGTAACCGTTAGCACGTCTGAAAACGTCTGCACACTTATTCGCTGAACCGTACTCTGACATGCACCAACACACCTCTGCATATGTGGACTGCTGCCAGCGCCACCGTGCGACGACCGCAGGTCAAATGTACCACATGGCAATACTCCGAGGTGATTCAAACCCGCAAACCGCCCACCAGAGCGTTGTTTCACCATGTATCAGCATTATCCTTAAGTTATGAGGATGAGTGTATGTACAGGTTAATACCAGTACATGTCATTCACAAAAAACTATCAGGTTAATAATACGGACGATTTGCGCTATAAATATACTCCATATCTTAATTAGCTGGACAGCTGATGTAAGATGCAATGGCATCTGTTCCAGTCAGATCACCGAAGTTAACTACTGTTGGGCTCGGCTAGCACGAGGATCTACTTGACTGAGAAGCATCGGCTACGGTCACGAAAACTGATAACGGCCGGGAGCGCGGTCTGCTGACCTCACTCCCCTTCATGTCTACATCCGGTGACGCCTATAGGGTGAAGATGGCAAGGCGGTCGGTCAGTCCGTTGGGTGTACCGGGGCCTGTTCCGACGGAATTTAGTTTATATACAATATGTTCATTATTAAAACCACTACTTACAAATTGTTTCGTCTAGTGCATCCGTCCCATTTTACAGATCACGGAGTAAATCACTGATGCAAGGGCATGACATGGCAATGCATCTTACGTCAACTGTCCAGCTAATTAAGATGACACCAGAGCTGACACAGAGCTGTTCGCATACGTTGCTGGTTTGACGAACGTTCAGGCACCATATCTCACCTCGATTATCCCGCTGAATCACCCGATCTTGAGCCCATAGAAAATGTTTGTGACCTTTTGCAGCATCGGATGAAACGCAGCGACCAACATCTCGGCAGTATGGTAGCTCTAAGGTATCCAATCATCAATGAGTGGTTTTGGTTGGATACGGTACACCTAAAAAATTGGTGGAGACCTTCTTCCTCGTCGAAATGAATCCATGCATTATCAGGACTAGAGGAGGAGCCACACCGTATTAGCGTGATGTCTTCAGAGGTCTCTGCATGCATTCTTCTCAGATGCCTACTATACCTGACAACATCTTACAACTAATGCTGAAACCATAAAAGGTTGGTTATCGCGGTGCGAATTTTGTGTCCTGTGCTGAAAATTGTTTGAACTGGTGCAGGGAGAACAACCAGCTCTACAGCATCAGCACGTGTAGAACAATACCAACACATACAGTAAGTAACAAAATGTAGACTCCACCTAACTTAGGCCCTACATGTGCAACAGCAGAAGACATAAATCGAAAGCAACGCATACAAATGAAAATGTATATTTCACGCCGCCGATGATGCCTTAACACAGTGAAGTGAAACAAATATACCGTCATTCAGTTGCATACCGACGGTCGTACCTAAGACTTTTTAATATAATATTAAACGGCAACAGGTTTGTCAGATAAAGGAAATTAAAGCTGAGACTTTAGCACTGTGTAACATACATAGTCGCAGTGCCGAGCGGTGTGAAAGTTACCATCTGACAGCTGTAGCGTGACTAACGCTGTTATGGAAGCCAAAGCGTGTTGTCTCTTATAAAATTGTGTCTGTGTAAGAATTGTGCTTATTTCTATTTAGTTTTTTAACTAATTTACAAAACCATATCTTTTTGCATCCCAAGAGACAGTAGAATATCAGGAGACATGAAGTATCGTAAAATAAATGCGAACAGAGCAAAAGTAGTGAATGAATTGAAGTTAACTGCAACTTACACGACAAGGAAAGATAATACGAACAGAATATTTCCCGCATAGGAAATGTATAGAAGCTTTTCAACAGGTAAAAAGGATCGACATACCATCTGATGCTTTCTTCTGTTCTGTAGTGATTATAACGCCCTTAGTGAATATACAACTTTCCTCTTATTATTCTGTGTAGGGTTAGATTCTTCCAGTTAAGGGCAGAAAGTAAGAGTCAAACTTTCTTAATAATACATAGATTACATTAAATTAACATAAGTAGGCCTATACATAATACATTATCGGTCATTACGTAACAATCAGCAAAAAAGGAGCGAAAATTATCTGTTAAGCAAGAAAGAAACTAGTGAAAAAATAAATTAAATACACACGTAGTAAATCAGCAGCCCAAATGAGCCAGCTTCATACTTTTTTATCCCTGAATGTAACTTTTTAAAAATGAACTTCACTTTATTCACTTAGTTTCTATGATATTTATTGCTTTTTATTCTTATTATGATAGACACTTTACACGCCACGTAATAATTTTGCACAGCGTTTTATAATTTCGTATTCTTACACTTCACTCGATTTTCCAACACATGAAAAGTTTCAAGTTATTTGATAACTTTATGTTGAAAAAGCCGCGTTTAAGCTTCTGAGGATTGTGGGTCTGTTTCCGCCCCTTTGTGGCAACAATTTTGTGTGTGTGTGTGTGTGTGTGTGTGTGTGTGTGTGTGTGTGTGAGTGTGTGTGAGTGTGCGTATGTATCTGTCTGGAAACAATTTTGTCGCTTCTGACGTTTTGCTATCACGCTTGTGTGACAGTTTTCTCTTCGGCGACAGTTGCGTTGACCTATCTGGTACTTTAAATGATGTATGCAGGGTTGACAAATACTGGACTATATGAAAAAACGTAAATTAGTTACAAACTACGGCGTGCACAGACTTTATTCAATATGTGAATGTCACTACAGATATTCAGATTTAGGTTATGACATTGAAACGTCCCCTTAGAAAAATTGATACATGACTGTGCTTAAACTGACACACAATATTTTTTTTAGCGTAACGCAATCTGACTTTCAGATATCCCAACAAAAGAATGGCCCTGACTAACATTAACCTATACCTTTCACAAATCACTTACCACACAAAAATCTTCGTTACTCAAGCTACTGCAATACAGCGAGCGCCGCTACTGTCAGCTAAATAAAAGATTCAATCTACGGAAGGCACTAACTACTGATAGGCATAGTTAGCAAATGAAAGATTTTGATAGAGAAGAAACAATGTATTTACCTTAATAGTGTTCAAAGGTCATAATATATATAGCAGTTCATGACATCCAGTCTTACAAATTTCAAAACTCCGCCATTTCTCTCCCCACATCCACCACTGCTGGCGGCTCACCTCCAACTGCGCAACGCTACGCGCTGTTCACATCCAGCTGCCCAACACTACAATGGCAGACAACGATGCAAACTAGCCACAGACTGCACACAGCACAGCCAGTGATTTTCATACAGAGCGCTACGTAACGTTGCCAATAAGAAAACATAAACAGCCTACTTACAACATGTTCGACATGCCTCCCATCATTGGCGATGATGTGGCGCAGACGAATAGCGAAATTCTGCATGACCCGCTGAAGTGTCGGAACATCGATGCTGTCGATGACCTTCTGAATGGCTGTTGTCGACTGAGCAATGGATTTGGGGTTATTTCTCTACACCCCCACCAAAAACAAGTCACATTTGTTCAGATCCTGAGAATATGGCGACCAATTGAGGCGCATGCCAGTGGGCTCTGCGTACACCAGAGGCAGAATGGGGTCCCCAGAGTGCTCCGCCAGTACATCAAAAACTCTCCTGCTTCAATGGGGTCGAGCTCCATCTTGCATGAACCACATTTTGTCGAAATCAGGATAATTTTGGATAATGCGGATGAAATCATCTTCCAAAGCCTCCATGTACCGTTCGCTAGTCACCGTGCCATCAGGGAGTATCGCACAGATCAGTACGAGACAGGGCATTGCACACCACATAGTTATCAGATGAGGGTGAAGAGACTTCTCGGTCGGGAAAAGCGGTTTCTCAGTCGCCAAATACACCAATTTTGCCTATTGACGAACCCATCCAGATGAAAGTAGGTTTCGTCACCAAATCAAACCATATTCACATCAAAATTCCCATCATGCCCCGCTGCCAACCGTGCAGTTTTAACGGCCTAACTCAAACTGTTGAGAAGTTATGACGATTGTATTTCATATAGTTCAATAATTGTCACCCTGTAGATACTGTATTCCATACTAGTTTTTATTTTTATTTATTTTCTTTATTGATGCATTTTTTTGGCTCGCAGTGGAGCGAACAACATTTCACGTTATTTTGTAGGAGTGCGACAAATGGTTCAAATGGCTCTGAGCACTATGGGACTTTACATCTGAGGTCATCAATCCCCTAGAACTTAGAACTACTTAAACCTAATTAACCTAAGGACATCACACACATCCATGCCCGAGTCAGGAATCGAACCTGCGACCGTAGCGATCGCGCAGTTCCAGACTGAAGCGCCTAGGCCGGCCGGGGTGGCTGAGCGGTTCTAGGCGCTACAGTCTGGAACCGCGCAACCGCTGCAGTCACAGGTTCTTAGAATCCTGCCTCGGGCATGGATGTGTGTGATGTCCTTAGGTTAGTTAGGTTTTAAGTAGTTCTAAGTTCTAGGGGACTGATGACCTCAGAAGTTAAGTCCCATAGTGCTCAGAGACATTTTTTTTTTGAAGCGCCTAGAACCGCTAGGAGTGCGACATCTTCCTGCGAAAGGTCTTCTCTTCCACTATTTACTAACCATTTCTCGCTCCTAAAAACAACATCTTTCTTCACTAAACGTACGTAGGTTAAAGGACAATCGTAACTAGACAGTCCTGTTAACGTGATGTTTCATACTTCTCGTTAGGAAACCTAAAGGATAACGAGTGTGATGTCTTCTTTCTGTTATTGCTGCAATTTATTGCGCTACGTGCGCTCCTGTTCGCAAAAACCATTCTACAAACCAACAAAAATAATCCTCCTCACTGTAGCGTTGCTCTTGGGGGCGAAAAAAAAAGAATTGTTATTTTATAGTTTTTGAAAAATGTCGAAAAAGTGAATATTTTGGTGGGCCACTTGGTAACAGAATCAGGGACTGATTACTCTATTATAATAACATACGTTGAGCCTTAAATACCTGGTTGGATTATTTTGAACAACAGCAGCAGATTGATTTATTTGATATCGTTCGGAAGAAACATTGTCATTTCTGTTTATTTTTATAGTCGCGATGTAGTCAGACCCGGAACAACACTAAGGGACCAGAAGATTTATAGAGTTTAAAAGAAATGCAACACCACATTTTTTTTAAAAAAAAAGAGCTGATTCAGAAATAATAGGAAAACGATAATGTTCCATCTGCCTCGTGCTGCGTTCGGCCCATCGGCGTGATCGTAATTTCCGGTGATTAACTCACACAAAATAGTTAACATACAAGTAAATGAGGAGATGGAAATCATCAAGGTTAATTTACTAAAATAAGCACGCTTTAATGCTACGTACCTTTTCATATTAAGTTACAATAGATGACCATTGTGGTCAAATACTTTATACATAACAGTCCAAATATGCTCTTGATGCTGTCTGTAGAAACTACATGTTTTCTGATTGGAAAAATAACAATTAGCATATTTACTGAATATTTTCACATGTTGTTGTTGTTGTTGTGGTCTTCAGTCCTGAGACTGGTTTGATGCAGCTCTCCATGCTACTCTATCCTGTGCAAGCTGCTTCATCTCCCAGTATTTACTGCAACCTACATCCTTCTGAACCTGCTTAATGTATTCATCTCTTGGTTTCCCTATGCGATTTTTACCCTCCACGCTGCCCTCCAATGCTAAATTTGTGATCCCTTGATGCCTCAGAACATGCCCTACCAACCGGTCCCTTTTTCTTAAAATATAAAATACCGATGCGGAATGCATCAAGTCCGCGTCCACCTTTCATGGAATACAAAGAGTAAAAGGTGAGGAACCCAATGCCTCATTTGTCTTGAAACAACATAATTCTTTTTTATATCACTTATCGATACATGTACATAGAGATTTACAGGCACCGCGCAAGAACGGCAAAGATGAAGAATAATAGATTCTGTTGCTGCTATGCAATTGTTCATTTCTATTACTTTACAATTGTTCGATAAATTTAGGCCATCAGGCGTTTACTGTTGAGCGTATATTAATTTTTGCGAGGCGAAAATTACTAATATTACATCACGCTCATCAAATATCGTATTCAGTGCTGTGGCTTATTGGCCGCTTGCCGCCCTCTGTCGCAGCGTATAACGAAATTCAGATGAGGAGTCGTTACTGTATATTTTAGACTGTAGTTGCAGTACGGTTTAATCCTACGGGCTGTGAACCAGCTGTGCTTTGTTGAGTGTTCTGCGCTGCGCAGAACCTTGGGCGTAGCTTGTAGTCCAGTGTGTGCGTGTGGGACAAGAGCGAGGGCAGAAGACGGCCTCTGCGGCTGTCGGCGGCAGGCGAACGAAGCGCTGGCGGCGGCCGGCCGCCGCCACCTGCTGGGACGGGCCGGCCCGTGCCACTGCAAGCTGCGCCCCCCGCCGAGGACCGCCGGTAAACACCCCAGCCCCCAGCGTCGCCCCTGCAGGACCACACGATGCTGCCCGCACAACGCCGCGCAGCTCCAGCCGAAACGGCAAACAGGCACCATTACGCAACAAGTTCCCCACTTCACTTCATCCGAGACTTACCACAGAACACGATACATATAGGCGCAGCTACTATACGGACTCTAAAGGTATCACGTTACTTACGTGTCTAGTCATTACCCGAACAAATACAAGGTTATTCATGAAGATGATTGCGCGAAAACTACAAGACATGCAGAAAAGTGACAAATATCAGTGGACAAATCATTCCTCCTGCTATGTCTACAACGTCCTTTCTAAGTGTTAAGGAGTACACGCATTAAATACCAGCGTGCGATTTGTGCTTTTACCAGTGGGGGGATGTCTTAGGGGGTGAGTATAATTATATATGTGTTGTGTACGTAGTTCCGCGTAGTCAGCGCGTACACAAATTTCCCACTAGAGTGCGCCCCGCTAAGCACAACAGCGCAGGCGCAGCGCTCGTCCGTCTCCGCACTACGAGATGGCGCTGTCTTAGAGACGGACCAAATTCTGCTTCCGCCGATCCGCGTATTAATATGTAACGCAGCCAATGAGATTGCTGCTAACGTAGAACCTTTTCTCCTCGCGGATCACACTCGCGCAGTGATACCTGAACGCTCGACGTATTATAACAAGTGTACAGACCTCCGATTAGTCAGTCTGCATTAGTCTGCATTTGTCTTTACCAGTCTATAGTCAAGTTTCAGTCTGCGCCTAGTAAGATTATCATATTCCTGTACATAGCCATGAAGATAAATGTGTAGACACTTTGTCAAGTATCAGAGATATGTGAGAATAAGATTAACGTAACAAGACCAAAGGAACTTCAGATTGTCAATTGTAAATAGCATCCAGAATCAAGTCAAGTAATTTTATGCTTTTTATTATTTTAATAAATGTGTGTGAAAATTAATCAAGTTCTGTTTAAAGTTGGTCACCGCCAATCTGCTGCT
This sequence comes from Schistocerca serialis cubense, assembly GCF_023864345.2. Classification (NCBI taxonomy): domain Eukaryota; kingdom Metazoa; phylum Arthropoda; class Insecta; order Orthoptera; family Acrididae; genus Schistocerca; species Schistocerca serialis. The sequence goes on along the minus strand of NC_064642.1, from coordinate 401,945,575 downwards.
CTAAGCGTGCAAGTGTCATTTCTATCATCTGACCTAACGGCAGAAGATAAACACACCACGATAAGACCACGAGACATATTGCTGACACTCGCCTACTTCGTTAGAGCGACAAGTCAAATAATCTGATGGTGTGTGTACTGAAGGTCTTACAGTACGCACACCACAACATGTTACTAGCTTGGACCGTGGCGTTACCCACGGTTAAACAGTTACTTATAAATAGATGTTAATGCCGAAACTCACTATTCACAAGTATGCACTATCAGAAAAGCCATCCCTTGTTATATCTTGAAAAGTACATTATAGGTAAAGCTTATTTACAAAATCATCTACATACAGGTATACGAGGGAATTCAAAAAGTAAAGGCACATTTGTGAAAAGCTTTACTTATTCTGATGATAGAAAACTGAAACATGCGTTATTTTTCTACGTAACCTCCCTGGACTTCAATGTAGTTGTCCCGACGTTTTACGAATTTTTTTTATTTCATCACAAAATACGTTTATCGGTTGCATCTGTAACCACTTTTGCAATGCAGCACTGACGTCTTCATCATTTTCAAATCTTCTTTCCTGTAGTGCTTCCGTTAAGGGTCCAAACATGTGAAAATCGCTTGGAGCCAGGTCTGGACTGTATGGTGGATGTTCCAGCACCTCGAATCTCAAACTCCTTTCCGCTAAGGTCGCAGGTTCGAATCCTGCCTTTGGCATGGGTGTGTGTGATGTCCTTAGGTTAGTTAGGTTTAAGTAGTTCTAAGTTCTAGGGGACTGATGACCTCAGACATTAAGTCCCATAGTGCTCAGAGCCATTTGAACCATCGAATCCCTTATTGCGTCGGCTGTCCGTTTGGCAGAATGTGGGCGATCGTTATCTTGCTGCAGGATGACACCTCTTCACAGTTTTCCACGACGTTTGGATCTGATTTCACGTTTTAGTTTCCTACGCAACACATCACATCCACCATACAATACAGACCTGGCTCTAAAGCCTCGTTTACGCTGGGGCGACGTCTTGCAACATTGTGGCATGCTACGGAAATGTGGCGTGCGTCGTCTTGTCATTTAGTTCTAAATGTTTTGAAATGCTTAACTACTACATAACACTTTTTCAAAATTAATAAGCAAGCATATTAATAGTAAACTTTCAGTGTTCGGCTCCACAAATTTAAATTATATGTAAAGTTTTACTCCAGTGCGTGGGAAATAAACATCCCAGGTTGGGATGCATAAACTAAAACCGGAGGAGGGGATGGTCTGATGCAGAGGGGGGGAAATCTCCCCCATCCCCCCCTGCAAATCGCACACTGATAAATACGTAAATACCTTCTATGAGACCTCTATTCCTTGTAACTGTTGCAAAAATGCACGATGGTAGGCAACGTTCGGAACATAAGGGAATTTATTCTTCACTATGAATACATAATTAAAGATATTTTACAGCTATGTTGCGAGCAAAGAGACTTGTGGTTTTCAAGTAAAACTGGACTGGAGCTGGGATTGAGCTCGGCCTAATATCTGAGTAAGTGTTTTTAGGACTGGCACGTGTGCTTCATCATGTTTATAAACACAGGAGACGGAACTTAAGAATATCCCCTCGATTGCTGGCTTAAATCGCAGTGATCTGTCCACAATAATTTTCTTCGTTAATACTCTGAAAAATATTTTTCACTTGTGGATAAATTCTCAGTCAAACGGTTGAAGTACATGGCAAGCTTACTATTGCTATGTATCCAAGATATAATGGAGCTATATTAAAAGGAAAAAAAAAACGACAACAACACTAAACCCAACGGAGCCTGCATCGCCCAGGAACGGCCCATTTTCTCTTTGGGAAAAACATACTTACCCCATAATAAAGAGAAATGTACATACTGGTTCCCATTTCTGTGAAACGACATCTCAAAAGTCGTGCTCACAAACTGGGACGAAGTCATTTAACAACTTTTTTGAATATAGCGAGCACTTTACCCGATTTAGTACAAAAATACATTCAGAATAGTTCAAATTAGCACTGGAATAAAGTCTGAAAGACTTTTGCACAGCAGATATAGGAAAAGTCGTATTAATTTTTATATGCGCCTGCAGTGATTAAAAACTCTGAAAGCATCTTCCGCCAGCAGTGAACTTAGAATTTGCAATAATCTCGGTCCTATTAACGGTGGACTATGTACATTCTTTGAAAGGCGTCAGGCATTTTGCCAACTGACTTTCACATTTGTTTAATTTCTTTTTATTTTTTTGCTCCTGTAGCGTTTTATTAGTTCTTTAGTCACTGGACTGTAATTGCAGCGGTGAATATATTGGATCAGCAACTGGATAATAACTTCTTTCTTTATCACTGGTGGTGGCAGACTGTGAATTTCCTTGCATGTGAGTTATGTGGATGGAGGCTAGGCTGGTTTTGGCTGCCATGGAAGGAGACAGAAATCTTGCTGGCAGCCGCTTTGCAAAGAGACCCGAGCAGGTAGCGTAGTGCAGTGTCGATGAGGAGACCGGCGATCCCTAGGGACCTGAAATGCATTGTTCTGGTGCGTTGTGCGCAGAACTGGATAGGTAAATAAAAATGTCGTGTGTCTAGGGCCTCCCGTCGGTTAGACCGTTCACCGGGTGCAAGTCTTTCGATTTGACGCCACTTCGGCGTCTTGCGCCGCGATGGAATGAAATGATGGTGATTAGGACAACACAACACCCAGTCCCTGAGCGGAGGAAATCTCCGACCCAGCCGGAAATCGAACCCGGGCCCTGAGGATTGATATTCTGTCGCGCTGACCACTCAGCTACCCGGGGGCGGACCCTGGATAGGTGACTTCACGGCGCTAGGCCAAGGTGACGACACAGGAAGGCTTTTAGGAAGCTGGGTAGCTAAACTTGCTGGTGGAAAAAAGCATTGAGGTGGCTGTAAACAGCCTCGGGCCTAGTGCATTGACGTCTCTAAGCCAGGGCCTGAATGAGAGACTAAAACGTTGAACGCAACGGAGTCTTCGCTCAGAGCTTGTGACGTCAATGTCTTCAGTGCGGGCAGGCTTAATTTTGGTAGTGGGAGACGATATTTTGGTATAACTGGACTTGGGAAGAGACGCACATTTTTTCATGGGAAGTTGTGTAAGAAGGAAATTTTCTCATTGATTGGAATTAAACTTCTAACACCGATTTTGGTACGTGATGTGGCACGGAAATATCGAAAAGACGGAAGGAGACAGAGATTTTTAGGACAGTAGTCACGGAATCGGTGTAAGTGGTAAGGAGACGATGTTGCGAAGTCTGCGTGCAGTGGAGACGCAGTGGTGAGTACTGGAGACAAGTGATTCCTTGCAGCACTAGAGGACGCGTGTATCTTAACAGAGCGATTATTATAATTTTTATACTAGCGGTTTGATTCCTGTGGGAACACCGCGGTTTGCACATTTCGTGTAGTTGCGTGTGTAATTGACAGTGAGTGTGAAAGCCAGTGGTGTTGTACCATACTATGCAGACGCAATGTACGTATGTAGGGGTCCAGGGGCGCGATCGCAAATTCTTATTTGACAACAGGCACGAAAGCCTGTGGTGAGAGTGAGTAATTTCTGTCGTCCGCGTTTCATCGTGTTTGGCGGCATCCCAGCGGCGGAGGCAGAGCAGTTTCAGCGGCGCACCAGCAGCAGCATCTTGCAGGCAGAAGGTCACGCTAAAGTGATGCAGCTTCGTTCTAATTTGTTAACGTCGGAAGTTCCTGCACACTAACGAGCAGGTGCCTTGTGCTAGCTCTGGCGCTACGCTGTGAGAGAGTGTGTGTATCTTTGAACTAATGCGTTCAGTCAATGATCCAAAAGGTAGTTATGTAACGGTTGTATGATAAATGAGGCTTTCCATGGTTGAACAGTTCGGCTAAACCAACTCCATATACAGACACACAGACACACGTAGTTAGAGTACTTTTTATTTGTATTGTTAGGAATTACGTATGGATACGCCTGTTTTTAAAAGAAAATTGTATGAAATGAATATTGTACTTAAATTCAGCAATCTGTTCTGCATTCGTATCCTGTAATCATTACAGTTAAGCAACATGAGGGGATCCAGTTATTTATATTTTGGAATACTTTGATGAGATATAACTAACAGCAAATGGGCTGTGTGATGCATTTGTGGTAAGTATTCTGGAGACTTAAAGCGCTGAGACAGTTTGTTCACATGACAGCGTCTTTTGGGTAATTATAACAGGAAACGAAAGGAAATGACTAGTAGTGGTACAGGGTTCCCTCTGCCACGCACTGCACGGTGGCTCGGGGAGTATTGATGTAGAAGTAGATGTAGATAATATACACTGGATCATAGATTAAACCGGCGGATCAGACAACCACTAGAATTTTACATGAAAGAGGGAACAATGTTTCCTCAATTTAATGTTCTGTTAGTGAAAATACCAACGGCTAGATTTAATGTCATTTAGCGTTATCCATAACTTTTCACACGCAGTAAATCTGGTTTTATTCAGTTCGTAAAAGAGTAATTTTTTGAGTCATTGGACACATTTTTAACAAACATTGTAGGTATAAGGAACGCGGAATTTGGCAGGAGAAGAAATAACTATCAGAATGCAAGTAAGTGACAAAAGAAGTAATCATTAACATCATCATTATCTCTCTCTATCTGTTATTCTGGAAACTTAAATTCGTATCTTTAAAATAATCCAATAACCACCACTAACATTATTTTACATTGCTTACAAATAACAGTACACATCCAATCATCTGTATAATTATTTTCTTCATGTGGTATATCACAATCGTATATCTGTTAAAGGACATTGTAATGGTTCCACCTCGACCGTTGTTTACACGTACTTCCTTTAAGTAATTTCGCACGATTTCTGTGGAATAGGGGTAGTGAAAGACTCAACTACGGACAAGAAGTTACCTGGTCCGAGGAAGAGTGAGAAATAACTGCGGACAACAGAATCTTTTCCAGACTATAAATAACTCGTGAAATTGAACTGAAATTGATCCATAAACAAATGAAAGTAAATCTAGATGTAACATGAATTTTCTTTGCGACTGCAAGTAACGTCGTAAGATATATACAGGGTGAGTCACCTAACATTACCACTGGATATATTTCGTAAACCACATCAAATACTGACGAACCGATTCCACAGACCGAACGTGAGGAGAGGGGCTAATGTAATTGTTTAATACAAACCGTACAAAAATGCACGGAAGTATGTTTTCTAACACAAACCTACGTTTTTTTAAATGGAAACACGTTAGTTTTGTTAGCACACCTGAACATATAAACAAATACGTAATCAGTGCCGTTTGTTGCATTGTAAAATGTTAATTACATCCGGAGATATTGTAACATAAAGTTGACGCTTGAAATCTCCGACGTTCAGTTGCGTGTTGTAACAAACACGGGCCACGGTCGGCGAGCAGCATCTGCAGGGACATGTTTACGATGACGACCGTGTTTACGAGTGTGGCTGTAGTGCACTGTTGTGGTTTGGTCTAGCTGTCGCAGTGTCCGCATGTAGCGCTTGCTGCTATTGTTATTCTGCATTCGTCTCCGCACGCAGACCAACTGTAGTACACCGTGTTACCAGACGTCTGTGATAGTGTAGTGTTGTAGGAACTGTGACCATGGTGTATTCGAACTCTGAAAAAGCGGAGATGATACTCATCTATGGCGAGTGTCGACGAAATGCAGCTGAAGCCTGCAGGGTGTATGCAGAACGGTACCCGGACAGAGAGCATCCAACGTGCCGCACATTGCAAAACATCTTCCGCCAACTGTATAAAACAGGTATGGTCGTAGCACGCAAACGGGTCTGTAACAGCCCCGTCACAGGAGAAGCGGGTGCAGCTGGTGTGTTATCTGCTGTTGCCATGAACCCACACATGAGTACACGGGACATTGCGAGAGCCGGTGGACTGAGTCAAAGTAGTGTCATGCGCATACTGCATCGTCACCGCTTTCACCCGTTTCATGTGTCGCTACATCAGCAATTACATGGTGATGACTTTAATCATCGAGTGCAATTCTGTCAATGGGCATTAACAGAGAACGGGTTGCAGTTCTACCTGTTTACCGATGAAGCGGGTTTCACAAACCACGGGGCAGTGAATCTACGGAACATGCATTACTGGTCCGTGGACAATCCTCGCTGGCTCAGACAGGTAGAGCGACAGCGACCGTGGACTGTAAATGTATGGTGCGGAATCATTGGCGACCACCTCATTGGTCCTCACTTCATTGCAGGGGCCCAAACAGCTGCAACATAGATCGCGTTTATACAGAATGATCTGCCAACGTTGCTCGAAAATGTCCCACTGGAACCGCGTTGACGTATGTGGTATCAGCATGATGGTGCACCTGTACATTCCGCAATTAACACTAGGCTGACCCTTGACAGGATGTTCGACGGGCTTTTCATAGGACGTGGAGGACGCATAAATTGGCCAGCCCGTTCTCCTGATCTTACACCTCTGGACTTCTTTCTGTGGGGTACGTTAAAGGAGATTGTGTACCGTGATGTGCCTACAACCCCAGAGGATATGAAACAACGTATTGTGGCAGCCTGCGGCGACATTACACCAAATATACTGCGGCGTGTACGACATTCATTACGCCAGAGATTGCAATTGTGTGCAGCAAATGATGGCCACCACATTGTACATCTATTGGCCTGACATGTCGGGACACACTCTATTCCACTCCGTAATTGAAAACGGAAACCACGTGTGCACGTGTACCTCACCCCTCATGGTAATGTACATGTGCGTCAGTGAAAAAGAGCAATAAAAAGGTGTTAGCATGTGGACGTAATGTGCTGTTCCAGTCTCTTCTGTACCTAAGGTCCATCACCGTTCCCTTTGAATCCCTACGTAAGTCGGTGCTCTCCGATACACATGATCGAACGGCGGAGGAGTGGTACTCAAGCGTCAACTTTAGGTTACAATATCTCCGGACGTAATTAACATTTTACAATGCAACAAACGGCACTGATTACGTATTTGTTTATATGTTCAGATGTGCTAACAAAACTAACGGGGTTCCATTTTAAAAAAACCTAGGTTTGTGTTAAAATACATACTTCCGTTAATTTTTTTATGGTTTGTATTAACCAATTACACTAGCCCCTCTCCTCGCGTTCGGTCTGTGGAATCGATTCGTCAGTATTTGATGTGGTTTACGAAATGTATCCAGCGGTAATGTTAGGTGACTCACCCTGTATATCAACGCAAAGTGTCCAGCGAGCAAATTTTCAAAGCAAAATCGTAGAATTCTGCGCGACAAAGTAGTTAATTTCGAAACATGAAACTAATTATGATGATAATGGAACGATGATCATGTTACGACGGCACAAACGATTCAAGATTTTTAACGTAATAGTTTTCTAAGCATCTACTGAGAAACATTATAGAAGAAAATAAAACAATGTATTGAACAAGAAGCTGTGACTTCATAAATCGAAACAGAATTTTTTCTAAAATGCGGCCGTTAGAAATGGATGCAGCGCTGCTTCAATGATTTCTTAAAGTGCCGTAGCAGACAACTTGCATTCAGCTGATGGGCGCCTCTTGCCAATGAGAACAGTGTCTTGCAATGTTACTTCACTTTGCCTCGATAAGACGGAGTATAGCGTGCGACAGACGTTCATGGACAACAATATTTCGGTGAGTTTTGCTGTACATTTTGCCTCACAGTCATCCTGTTCAGAGTGTCCATTTATCTAAATTTATGTTCGGCCACATTCGTAGCCGTCGCTCATAAAAAATTACTGTTGTGTGAAAACGGCCCTCTGCACATTAGCCGCTCAGCCAGCGTCCAAATCATAACGAGAAAGTCTTGTTTTAGTATTCGAGTAAGTCACGGCCTCTTCCTTCCCTGCGCCTCGAGATCAGCGTTATGTGAATTCTAATGTTTTACCTTCTTACCGTAAGGTTAAAATAGTAATTATTTCGCCTAGCAGACAGCATTCCAGAGACTCTGAAGATTTTTAATTTACTAGTTGCGCACGTCAGTTGTTTCCACCGGAAATCTGAGTTCTTAGGGCTTGTGAGCGTGTTTGTATCTTCGCACCACGCGTTGTGGAGAAATTGTACCATTGACTTTTAAGTAAAATAATTATATTTTACTAAGAACCATTAAAGTTGACATTTGGAACTATAGTAATGCGTTTCAGAATGCTAGGCAGTGTGAAATTTGTAAAAATTATTTTCATCTCGGTCGGGTCTACTTTGTCTTTTGGGACTGTGGCACACAGAAAGGCAGGTGTAGAGGGACCCAAACACATGTTGCTTGGTGTCTTTCCGATGGAGCATTTACGATTGGAATAAAGTGAGTTATGTCTTTTAGCAGTGGTTTTTTGCCCAGTTAGCTGCATACATTTAACAGATCACAATTTAACGCAAAAGTGGCATCAAATCACCCCCTAGGGAGCCAAGTAAATTGTAGCTTTTAACGTGAATATTTCGAAACCAGCAGCGCCGATTAGCGTTGTATCGCTCAGTTCGTAGGTATAGAGCACCGGGGTCCCCAGTCACTCACTGTTTGCATCAGCTTTCTCTGCAGCGGGATTTACATCTTAACCAGCAGTTCGTAATTCTTTTAAGTTCACGTGTTTATGTGCTATTGTGTTTCTTATTGAAACGGAACTTGCTGTCCCGTTCCATATTTCTTCTAAATAAATTCCTGTACCGGAGAATTATAGCGAGAGTGGTTTTACTCTGCAGAAATGAATCAGTGGGTAACAAGCAGGAGAGAATGGGATAAACGGTGTTTATTTATTTATTCATTCATTTCGCTTCGTGTGCGCCGCTTTTCCCTGCATCCTTTCCCTTTTGTGGAGGAGGAGATTAGTGTTTAACGTCCCGTCGACAACGAGGTCATTAGAGACGGAGCGCAAGCTCGGGTGACAGAAGGATGGGGAAGGAAATCGGCCGTGCCCTTTCAAAGGAACCATCCCGACATTTGCCTGTAGCGATTCAGGCAAATCACGGAAAACCTAAATCAGGATGGCCGGAGACGGGATTGAACCGTGTTTCCCTTTTGTGACCTGGGCTGTATGAATGAGATGTTATGTGAAGTAGCAGAAAGCTTTAGTCAGAGGTTGTTGCATTGCATGAGTAGAGTGGTTCTGTGGTAGGATAGTACCAACTCCTAAATGCGAACAAGTTTGGCAAGGAAAGTGTGCAAGTCAGGTCAAAGAGGTCGCGAAGGCACGAGTACTGGCTCTGATAGGTTGGCGAACCACCCCCTCCACCACCTTTTGAACGAGCAACGGTTGGGTGATGTGTCCGCAGGCCTTCTTGTTCCTGGGTAACAGCGCTGGGCAGACGTGGAAGACGCAGTTCTCGACTTATGGTAATATTAACAAAGGTATTAGAATGTTTCAAATCTGTTCGTTGCTGAAGTCCAGATGTTGAAATCAGGTGTGAGATTACCACTAAACCTCCATAAGGGAATTTATTTTCGTAATTTAGTCAAATTTCGGTAAGAACTTTCTGTTTGTGCCTTGGTTAGGTACGCACCATGGGCCTTAAGCTCACGGTCATATTATTGCTCTGTGCGTAACAGAAGTAACTCATTTAATGTATTTTAATGTGGTGTTTCTTTCGTAGTGATGTTTTGGTTTTTTTTATTCATATGTTTTCTTTGTGTACTTGGTTTCTCGCCATGTGTTCGGTTGGAGCAACCGCCACGTTGGTAAAATGCAGTTTCGATCTGAAAATGTACAGTAGACGAGTGAATAACTATACGGTAGTGCGTGAGTGTAAGAGAGGGAAGGAATAATCTTGTGTGTCGGTATTTTTTGCATTTCTGTTGGCTACCGCAACTTGGCCACATGTGTGGAATAGTATCAGGGTGATGATTAGTAAATGTTTCTTGTGCCCCTCATAACTATTTTATGTGCATACAGTGAAGTGCGTTACATAAAATATATGGTTTAAACTCTTGTATCTAGGAAAAGTTCAGCTTTTAATGCCCACTGATGGGCTTAGCAATGTGGTGTTGTTTCTGAACGCAGGATTAAACCAAAATTGGCAATCATAGTCAAGTGCACCACTTGCTACCCCTCTTCAGCCTACGTTTTAATGAAAATTGAAATACTTAGGAAGATCTTCTTCCACCCTGACCGAGTTCCGCTTGTAGTGTCTTTGCTAAACTCGTTCTGCGTGATCTGTAGAATTAAACAGATCTGCGCTCCCCTCTCTGTTTCCATAAATACATGGCAAAAGTAAATCATGTTAACCAGAGAGACCAGTTGTAATTCTGTATAATATGAGAGCCCCTGCTGTTGCACAAGATTGGGCAATAATTATTCCAACAGATATACGACTAGTTGTTGAAATGTCATAGGTATTAAATAAATATCAATTAATCTATATCCACGACTGATTATTTCCTTCCTTCATCATAAAGAATAGGTGAAACCAAAAGTTAGTCACTTCCTCAGTCGCATGCTGGGTCGACAAATGAAAGTAAACAAAGGCTCTATGCAGCCTATTAATCCCTGCATAGATGCCTTCTGTAGTGGTTCTAAAAATCCTCCAAAAATAAACGAAAAACACACCTATTCAAAAAAGCAGATAAAAATTCACATGACACCCTCCTGAGAGACTATCTCCACTCCTTCCAAATTAATGATATAAGTGTAGGCGATATGTGGCTTGATTTCAGAGAACTAGTATCGGCAGCAATTGAGAGATTTATAACAAATAAATTAACAAACGACGGAGCTGATCCTCCTTGGTACACAACATGGGTCAGAACACTGTTGCAGCAACAACGAAACAAACATGCCAAATTTAAACAGACGCAAAATCCCCAAGATTGGCGATCTTTTATAGAAGCTTGAAATTTAGCGCGGACTTCAATGCGAGATGCTTATAAAAGTTTCCACAACGAAAGTTTGTCTAGAAACCTGGCAGAAAATCCAAAGAGATCCTGGTCGTATGCGAAGCATGCTAGCGGCAATACACAATCAGCGGCTTCTCTGCGCAATAGTAATGAAGATACTATCGAAGACAGTGCTGTCAAAGTAGAATTACTAAACACATCCTTCCGAAATGCCTTCACAAAAGGAGACGAGGTAAATATTCCAGAATTCGAATCAAGAACAGCTGCCGACATGAGTAATGTAGAAGTAAACATCCTCGGAGTAGTGGTTGGCTCTGAGCACTATGGGACTCAACATCTGAGGTCGTCAGTCCCCTAGAACTTAGAACTACTTAAACCTATCTAACCTAAGGACATCACAAACATCCATGCCCGAGGCAGGATTCGAACCTGCGACCGTAGCGGTCACGCGGTTTCAGACTGTAGCGCCTAGAAACGCTCGGCCACTCCTCGGAGTAGGGAAGCGACTTAAATCTCTTAATAAAAGCAAGCGTTCTGCCCCAGACTGTATACCAATTAGGTTCCTTTCAGAGTATGCCGATGCATTAACTCCATACTTAACAATCACATACAACCGCTCGCTCGACGAAAGATCCGTACCCAAGGACTGGAAAGTTGCACAGGTCACACCAATATTCAAGAAATGTAGTAGGAGTAATCCACTTAATTACAGTCCCATATCATTAACGTCTATATACAGCAGGATTCTGGAACATATATTGTGTTCGAACATTATGAGTTGCCTCGAAGAAAACGGTCTATTTACACACAGTCAACGTCGGTTTAGAAAACATCGTTCTTGTGAAACACAACTAGCTCTTTACTCGCATGAAGTTTTGAGCGGTATTTAGCAGCCGCATTGGGTTGTTTGCAGATGACGCTGTTGTTTATCGACTAATAAAGTCATCAGAAGATCAATACAAATTGCAAAAAGATTGAGAAAAAATATTTGAATGGTGCGAAAATTGGCAGTTGACCCTAAATACTGAAAAGTGTGAGGTCATCCACATGAGTGCTAAAGGGAATCCGTTAAACTTCGGTTACGCGATAAATCAGTCAAATATAAATGCCGTAAGTTCAACAAAATCCTAGTAATTACAATTACTAACAACTTAAATTGGAAGGAACACATAGAAAATGATGTGGGGAAGGCTAACCAAAGACTGCATTTTATTGGCAGGACACTTATAAAATGTAACAGATCTACTAAGGAGACTGCCTACACTACGCTTGTCCGTCCTCTTTTAGAATAGCGCTGCGCGGTGTGCGATCCTTACCAGACAGGACTGACGGAGTACATCGAAAAAGTTCAAAGAAGGGCAGCACATTTTGTATTATAACGAAATATGGGATAGAGTGTCACAGAAATGATACAGGATTTGGGCTGGACATCATTAAAAGAAAGGAGCTTTTCGTTGCGACGGAATCTTCTCACGAAATTCCAAGCACCAACTTTCTCCTCCGAATGCGAAAATATTTTGTTGACACCGACCTTCATAGGGAGAAACGATCACCACGATAAAATAAGGGAAATCAGAGCACGTGCGGAAAGATATAGGTGTTGGTTCTTTCCGCGCGCCATACGAGATTGGAATAATTGAGAATTGTGAAGGTGGTTCGATGAACCAAAAAAAATGGCTCTGAGCACTATGGGACTCAACTGCTGAGGTCATTAGTCCCCTAGAACTTGAACTAGTTAAACCTAACTAACCTAAGGACATCACAAACATCCATGCCCGAGGCAGGATTCGAACCTGCGACCGTAGCGGTCTTGCGGTTCCAGACTGCAGCGCCTTTAACCGCACGGCCACTTCGGCCGGCGATGAACCCTCTGCCAGGCATTTAAATGTGATTTGCAGAGTATCCATGTAGATGCAGATGTAGATTGCGTTATCCGTTGCCTTCAAATTTTTACCGGTTGGTTAAACCCAGTTGGTTAAACCCACCCGCTAGAAATTATTAATACCCTAATAGTAACTCGCAGGGGTCTGTAATTTCGTTCACCACACGAATTTGTTAAACCCGTGCAGCAGCTGTAGGACATGATAAGCGACGGTAATATTCCTACCAGGTCGAGTTTTATCAATGCCACCGGTAGTAAGGTTGCATTGCATTATGAAACTTTTCTCATAGGATTTTTCACAATTAATAGCGAAAACCGATGTCGATAACAGCATGCAATAACAGGAGCAAAAAATGTTCCAATAAACAGGGTTCTCCAAACGAGCCATTTACGAGAGAATTTCTGAGGTGTGGTTACCAACTACCACTGACTTCAATATAAAGTATTGTTGTAGTTGGTAAAAATGCACTTGCAGTGTAAAATTTTTGATTAAGTTCACTTGTAATTGGCCTCAAATTAAACGTCAACCTACGGGCCGCTCTTGATTCATCACATCGACAGCATTTTTCATTGACCGTGCGGTTCAGGCTACCAGATTATCGTCTCACTCGGCGGCAGATTTCAAGAAATGGTTATGGAAGAGGATAGCTACAGTTTCTAAGATTGTTTGAGAACCTTCCCTTGCACAACGTTGAGGAATATGGTACGTGGAAGACAAGCCCAGTGGCACATTTTACGGTAGATGTAAGACCACATCTGAAGCAGCAATACGGTCCAGATCCACGGGACGAGCTGGGCCTGTAACTACGCCGCAAAGATCCCCTGACCTGAATCCTCTGGATTTTTCTGCCTGGGGTGTTCACAAAAGTGAAGTGTACAGACTCCTGTCGATACGGTTGAAGAACTGGAGGAGTGAACTGTGCAGTCTTGACGGGATGTAAGAGATGATCCGGAGGTTTGAAAGAATCCGTAACTGACGGCAGAGTACTATTGTATGTAGATATATGTAAACATTTAACTAATACAAGTCTTTATATCGTCCATGTAATGAGCTGAAGTAATACTGCATTTCTTATAAAGTTAGGTCATGAGTATTCGATTAGATGGCAGCTTAACTGACAACTTTATATTTCAAATACACTGACAGACAAAAAAGTTAAGCATCCAGAAGATATGATCGAATGTCAGTGTGACTTCGTATACGTACACACCATCGGCGGGTATGTAAATGATTAGAGGTGCAATAAATGCCCACCAGACTGCGTAAGTGTTGTTCGTGTCTAGTGTTGTTACCAGACCTCGCAGGGTTATAAGGGGCGTAAACGGCGTCAGATGTTGAGTGAGCACTGTGAACGTCACGGAGATGCCGCGAACTAGTGTGAGACAGGGTTTGAAAGGGACATCGTTAAGGACCTCCATTTTGCCGAATGGTCGAATCGTATGCTACAAAGATCGGAGGGGCATTCGGATGTGACAGGCCCTCCAAGATGGACTGCATGGGAACGTGAGGGCGGGTATACTCGTCGTCAGGGTTCTGATCGACCGACCCTGATCACCATAGTGCACCAAGTTCATCATAGCCCTCCACATTTGCGCCGCCATCCGAGAACATTCTGTGTCATCCTGCACCATTGGTCAGAGACTAGCAGCAGCTGCACTATGAAATCGTCGTCACACGCATAGGCTACAATTACCTCCTCAACAAAAACGGCTGTGTTTGGAGTTGTGCTGTCGACAGGAAGAATGGACTGCTGTTGAATGGCATCGCGTTGAGTTCAGCGATGAATCCCGGTTGTGCATTACAATGGATGGCCATCGTCGGGGAATATTGTGATGACCTGGGGAGAGGTCCCATTCTGCCACTGTAATATGGTGAAGGACATTTAATCTTTAGCTAGGACATCCATTTCTCTGTGGCGTATTTTATGGGCCTGTTTTTAGCTGTCTTTTCTTCCGTCGATTGGTCTTCACGTGTAGTCTTTTTTAACTCCTTGCCCTCTTTTGCATGTCACGGCCCTTTTTCATCAATTTTATTAATGTTTTGTGTCATTGCGCCGTGGTAACAGAAGAAATAAGGTTAGTGTAATGAGAGTATTTGTACTGAGAGCTCAAAATACTTTTCACTTGATTCCTATGCATGTTGGGTTACTTCCTCGAATGGCCTGTGCGAGGCGAGCTTCGGTGGACGCGGCACACTGCGTATCCGGTTGCGGGCTGCACTTCTCCGAATACTGAGAGGGTCATACATCAATGGCTTAAGCGCCTGGCGGAACGACTAACGTCAGTCGAGTTTCGCCTGTTGTATGCAGGGCGAAACGACTGCGAGACATCTGAGTGTCGCCGCAGTTTATTTGTTTACCGTTCCAGCGCGTCTGGAACGAAGATTCCTGACAACGACTGACTGCATCGTCCTCTTGATTCTGAGAGTACTTGTGGACTGTGCCCTGCTGGGCGCGACTGTCTGGCGCCGGATGATCGGTGTTCTAGGCATGTTGTTTTCGTAGCTGGTCAAACGGAAAGTTCAGTGCCCTCAGTTGAATAGCAGAGGCATGATTGATCAACTTAAGCTGAGGCTAGTTGACGTCATAAAACCGTGATCGAAATTGGAGGGAACGGTCGCTATTACCGCGAATAATGTTCTGAAATAGTGTGGGGGAATTTTATAATCAGAACTGAATGCTTTTTTGCGGTTTTCGAGGAGAGTAGGGAGTAGAAATGTTGGCTTCGCTCTTGCGTTGCGCGGGCAGTGGATTTCGGGATCTTATCTTCCTCGGAGTCGGATGGTCTTGCGACTTGGTCGCACGTTTTCGGAAGAACTTGGAATTCTCGGACAGCCTTCGAGGCCAGGGGTTGACACAGAGTTGCTGCACGGCAGGAGTCGGCGCCTACATCATCAGGACGCTGCCTACCGACGACGTGCTGCAGGTTTCAGTACTGGTACAGTATTTTGCGGCTCCGGCGTTGTAGGACCTTATCAATTTTATACTGAATCCCTCAGCAGCATGCGCGTTCGCTTTGCTACAAGTCCACCTTGCTTGTTTCTCCATGTAATCCCATTTGAGCTCTCACTACTAATCGCGATTCTGCAATATAGTCGGGAGAGTAATATTAGGACCTCTAGTCATCTTCAATCTATTGCATCGCAGAGAGTAGGAGCCCCTTGTTCTGGAGCCAACTCTTATTCTCGTAATAGTTCGGTATATCCTATGCTTTAAGCTACTGTTTGTGTCGATAATCATGTGCCTTTTTGCCGGCCGGTGTGACCGTGCGGTTCTAGGCGCTTCAGTCTGGAACCGCGTGACCGCTACGGTCGCAGGTTCGAATCCTGCCTCGGGCATGGATGTGTGTGATGTCCTTAGGTTAGTTAGGTTTAAGTAGTTCTAAGCTCTAGGGGACTGATGACCACAGATGTTAAGTCCCATAGTGCTCAGAGCCATTTTTTTCGTGTGCCTTTATGTTCTGGTGTATAATAAATCTCATTGTAATATTTAATCCGCATATCATTTCATAAATATATGCAGAATCCCATTTTCCGTTGGTTATTATGATAAAGTTCTCTCTTTTTTTTCTCTGAGTAGATTACGATTTTTACTAAATTATTGTGTGTGTTCACTCCTTATTTTACCAAGGAGCAGGGTCCACCATCATCTCCTTTCGTTACCGTTGCGCGCATAATTAATTAGGTGGTAGGTAAGGAGGTGGTCAAGAGCATGTCTCGTTCTCATGCAAAATTCGTCAGAATTAAAGAGGTCAAACTCTTCCCCTCCCCGGCACCTAGCACTTTTTTCATAGTGTTCTACGGTTCTACCATGGGGGCGTATGACCCTAGTTGTTTTTGCGCCCTAAAACAAAACAAACAAAGAAACAGTGTAGCTCCTTGCGCCTTGGTGTGGGGGGCCATCGAGGAAGACTTCAGGTCAGAGCTGGTAGTGACATGGAGGGAACTGCGACGACACAACGACGCATCACGGACATTCCGCGTCCTCATAACTTACCGCTCATGCGATAGTATCGTTGTGACACGTTTCAGAAGGAGATTGCACCTGCACACAAGACACGTGTGTCTGTGAACTGTCTGCGTGATGTTGAGGTAATCCTGAGACGGGCAAGATCCCCAGATCAGTCTCTAAGATAATATGCGTGGGTCCAATTCGAACATCAGCTCCATGCCAGTGCAAGTATTCGAGTTATTAGGGGCTAGTTACAACATTTGTGGGCCCACTTGGCTCTGGACAGAATACAACGATTTTATGACATTCTTCCCAGCAGAATGAGTGCATGCGTGCAGGCCACAAGAAGAACTACGTCATAGTGGTAAGTGGGCTCATGCTGCCAGTTTCTTTGTAAATTTGACTTGATTTTATAATCACTGAAGTAGCGTCAAATACCACCCACCCCTGAAGTTTGCCCGCTTCTGGTGGCCGAGCGGTTCTAGGCGCTTCAGTCTGGAACCGCGCGAGCGCTACGGTCGCAGGTTCGAATCCTGCCTCGGCCATGGATGTGTGTGATGTCCTTAGGTTAGTTAGGTTTAAGTAGTTCTAAGTTCTAGGGGACTGATGACCTGAGATGTTAAGTCCCATACTGCTCAGAGCCATTTGAACCATTTTTGAACCCCTGAAGTTTAATTTTGTTTCCTGATTTCTTTTGCGTGGTTCACTTCTTTGTCAGGCAGCGTACATCTGTACTGCGGTACTAACTTGCGGCTAGTAGCGGGCATTCGCAGTCAGGAGTACGTCGCAAAAGGCTTGATTGTGGAGCTATGCTTATAGGAACGTTTTTCTTCTATTATTGTATACTCTCACCTGTTTCAGTTTTCGCTATGAATTATATTACACACTGCATAAACAAACGAGCTATCCAACGGGAGTGTGCGTTTTCTGCAGTTGGCTCCCTGCTCCCGATGTCTTCAGCGGCGGAATCGGCGCGATGCTAGGGTTTGCAGATTATGAATCTAGTCACGGCAGGCGCCGCTGTTCGCTTTAGTATTGCAGCCGACTATCAGGCTGTACGCCAATACAGCGCGGCTGTGGCGGCGGCTGCTGCGTGTGATCGAATTAGGGTGGAGAGTGGGAGGGGTAGGGAGGAGGCGGATGGGATGTGGCGGTGAGGGGGGGGGGGAGGAGGGGTCAGAGAGGGGCGGCAGCGGCGCTGGGGCAGGTGACGCCGCCGGCTTCGGTGATTAGGGCGGACGGCGGGGAGGGCGCGTAACGCAGTTAGTGACAAATAGTGGCGCTGACAAGTCGCTCACGCCCCCGCGGGGTGCCGCGCCGCCGCCGCCCTCACTCACCTCATAACGTAATGTGCGCGCCCTGCTCTGCCCCGCGCAGCCACTGCCGGGGCCCTAATTGCATTGCAGCGCCGCGCCGCGGCCGCGGGCGACAAAAGAGGCAAGTGGCGGCGCAGAAACAAACGAGCGAAGCGTCACGTGATTGTGGCGGAAGAAGGACGAGGAGGAGGAGGAGGAGGAGGAGAAGTAGCAGAAGAAGGAAACGGCGACAGGCACGCGAGCGAGCGCGGGCGTGTCGCCGACAGAAAGGCGCGAAACAAGAAGAGCTCCTGATGGAATTACCGCGTTCCTTTTACAAATTACGCTCGCTGCCCGCCATTCGCTCGCGTAGTGTCGTCTCGTCTCCTCAGCGGCGACTGAGCATGCGCGCGTGTTGCTGCTTCTGTGTCGCGGCCGAGCCGAGCCGACAACCCCCATCCGCAGCAGAGCGCGGTCGCGCCCTTTCCCACTCGCTACGTATTAATAGACCGGCGGACGTAATGCGATTTAGCGTGCAGCGGGGAAAGGAGCGTCTTGCGAGCGCGGCAGCTCAAATCGTATAGACCGGCGACTGGAAAAAGGAGGGGAGCTGACCCTGCGCCTGCCGGTTTATGAGCCAGCGGCGCGCTTGCTCCCGGGAGGACTGCAAAGCGTCCCCAGCTAAGCCTCGGCCGTCATTCAGGGCCCGCGCGCCCGCCGCGAGGCCGAATTAACGACTATCGATCTCTCGCGCGTGCGCCCGCTTCTCGCTACTTGTTAACTCGATCCCCCCGCACGCCGCACTAAATCATTACAAACGCGAGCCTGTGGACCTTGTCCGCCAGATGTGACCGCCCCGCGCCAGCGAGTCTCGCCCACACTTTGCCTCTGCCATCGGCACAACGGCTCCGCCGGATTTCCGATTTTTGCTGTAAATTAGTCTGCGAAAACTTTCGTAAAGCCGTAAAGAATTCTTTAGTAATGTGGGAATTCTAGCAATAGTGCTGGTCGAACAAAAGAGCTATGGTGTATTTCGATCATAAACTCTATTACCCCTGACGCGGATATAGGATAAGCTTGTGGGAAGGAATGAAGAAAGATTAGGTTTAACGTCTTGTCGACATCGAGGTCATAGAGACGGAGCAAGGATTGTGTCAAGGATGGGGAAGCAACTGGCCGTGCCCTTTTCAAAGGAATTATTCCGGCATTTGTCTGGAGCGATTTAGGGAAATCACGGGAAACCTAAATCTGGATGGCCGGACGCGGGTGTGAACTGTTGTCCTCCTGAATGCGAGTCCACTGTCCTAAACACTGCGCAGTCTCACTCGGTTCGCTTCTGGAGTGCGGCAGAGGTGCGGAAGCTGTGCCCCATGGGCCCGAGGGTGCTACAGTTTCTTACAGTCTCCTCACATAATAACAATAACAGTAGCACCATAACACAACCACTGGAAATTTTTTCATACAGGGTACCGCAGCAGTGAATTTGTTAAAGGTCAAGTTCATGGTTTCATCTCTACTGCTGCTTAATTAACAAGTATTCACTTCCAGAATGAGATTTTCACTCTGCAGCGGAGTGTGCGCTGATATGAAACTTACTGGCAGATTAAAACTGTGTGCCGGACCGAGACTCGAACTCGGGACCTTTGCCTTTCGCGGGCAAGTGCACAACCACTGAGCTACCCAAGCATGACTCACGCCCTGTCCTCCGCGAAAGGGAAAGCTCCCGAGTTCGAGTCTCGGTCCGGCACACAGTATTAATCTGCCAGGAAGTTTCATATCAGCGCACACTCCACTGCAGAGTGAAAATCTCATTCTGGAAACATCCCCCGGGCTGTGGTGGCTAAGCCATGTCTCCGCAATATCCTTTCTTTCAGGAGTGCTAGTTCTGCAAGGTTCGCAGAAGAGCTTCTGTAAAGTTTGGAAGGTAGGAGACGAGATACTGGCAGAAGTAAAGCTGTGAGGACGGGGCGTGAGTCGTGCTTGGGTAGCTCAGTCGGTAGAACACTTGCCCGCGAAAGGCAAAGGTCCCGAGTTCGAGACTCGGTACGGCACACAGTTTTAATCTACCAGTAAGTTTCAAGTATTTACTTCATTACAGATTAGCCACTTTCGGGCTTACGGAACATTCTCAAGTGCCTTAGGTACCGACAGCTGGTCGTAGTGTGTCAGCCTACAAGGAGCGGACAAGCTAGTTCCGAAACCGAGGATATGCGTTTCCAGGTGGCAGGTTTCAAATATATTCACTAAATGTAGTAATTGCCACCGATGGATCTATTATCACTGCGAAAGTGAGCACATGTAGTGTCTACGAGTGTGCCAATAGATACAATGAAGAACATTACTGTGTCGTATGCAGGGCTACGTCCCTGTATATTTTGTCATCACACTCCACGTGCAAGGCACAGCCCCCACCTCACCTTGCAGGCTATTTGCCTGGGGGCGCAAGCAGTGCCGATACGGTGCGTGCAGATCGCAGCAAACAGCGCTAAAGTCGCAGGCACCGATTTGCGTCCGCTCGGTCACGTGTCAACGTGTCACCGCACCTGTAGCCTGCTGCAGAACGGTAGTTGTCACCTCGCTGAGCCCCTTGAGGGCCAACAGCTACGGACCCAGTGCCTCCCTCAGCTGCTGCCCCAGACAGTGCCTTCTCGCCCCTTTCCGTGAGCGCCGTACGGAGGTGGACGTACGTCGCCGCTCCCGAGGGCCCCGTTTTGCTGGACCTGCACCTGGACTGCCCGCAACCCACCGCCTCGTCGGTCCGTGTCGCTTAATAAGTCAGTGAACTCCCTGCTCCTAGCGACTGCGATGTTCATGGGCTTCGTCCTAGTGAACATCTATTAGGCATCGTTAGGTACCGACATTTCAATTTTAGTCAAGTCGTGTGGACACTCACCCTCAGAACCTGTACTGTTTTTATTGCAACATGCGTATTTCAGTTTTTTTTTATCCGCCATATGCGGGAGGACTGAACAGTTACTGTGCTCAGTAAATGTTCTATTTTAAACATGACGCCTGCACATGTATGTTCCCGCTCTCGGAACTATCATGTCCATTGGTTACAGTCGGGAATATTACGACATTCTGTCGCCCTCGGCCAGGAGAATGGCTATGACCATGTGTGACATTCCAGTCTACTTTTCAGACATATGATTTATGCACTTCCAGTTAACAACGTCCGCCTTATTGCGTCATTCCTATCTCTGCACATTCTTTATCATTGCTAACTATACTAATTCCCGTACCATCCATCCCGTCTCAGGCGTGCCCCAAGGCTCTGCCCTCTCTCCTCTTCTTTACCTCAACTACACTGCCGATACGCCCAAACCACCCCGCCAGTTCACTTTCTTCAGTTTGCTGATGACTTTGCTTTCCTCACGTTCTGCCCTACACTCCAGAAGTCCGTCCAAATCCACCTCAGCCAGTTTTCCTCCTGGTGTAACCAATGGCTCCTTAAGTTCAACCCTTCCAAAATCAGGCAGTAATTGTACCACTCGCAGCTTCCGGCACCATGTCTTCTACCTCGCCACCTACAACCGCCCTATCTAATTAAATAACACACTAAAACATCTTGGACTAACACTCGTTCGCAAACTAACATGGAAACCCAGCGTACTAACTGTTCAACAGAAAGCCCATAATATAGTAAATCTGCTAAAACTACTAATTGGCCGAACTTGGTGATTACACCGCTCCACTATCCTCCACACCTACAAAACCTTGATCCGGCTCATCCTGTCATATGTTGCTTGGATATCTGCCCCTAAATTTACCAGTCTCTCCAGTCGCTTGAATGTCATGCACTCCGCCTTCTTTCAACATCCGTTTACAACCCCCCGCCCCCCCCCCCCTCCATCATGTGGATCCCCATCAATCTCATCAAATCAAAAAATTCCTACCCCTCCTCACCAACATTGAACACCACGTTCACATACTATCCGCTGTCCATAAAATTGATTCCAATATCCACTCCATTGTTTCCTCTCTGTTCACCAATACTGCGAATGCGCTCCATATCCTATACCAACGCAGCTTCATCTGACTTCCTCTCTCAGAAAATGAAATCCGCACCGACATCTGTCCCTTCTAACAACTGTAACTCTTCCCCACCAGTTCCACTCCACATCAGGGCCTCTCCCGTCCCACTTCCCTCTCCTCTTCTCCACATCTCTACCTACCCTGATACCACGGTCCTGCCCACCACCAAACTCATCCTTCTTTTCCGTCTTTCCACCATCCACCCTGCCACCTACCTTCGTTTCCAGATACCACCCAGCGACTCATAATTGAGCATTCCGTAATGATCAGCTTTCAGGGATTATAGAGAAGGGTAAATGTATCAATATGAGGCAAGGAATCCTGGTCGGGAAACGACCGAATCGAAAGTTTTAAGCGAAAATCGTTCTGCTACATCTGACAGAGGATCTGTTCTACTGCAGGAACTTTGCTTTCCATATTTGAGGAGAAAGTAGCATGGGACAAAACAAAAAAAAGTAAAGTCCACATTCACTGTGAAGTGCACACATTAAGAGCTATGAGCACTTGCTCATTTAACTACTGTGAAACACATCTCTTTTGTTGAACAAGTGCTCATACTTCTTCAAGTATGTAGTTTAGAGCCATGTTTACAAGGTGATTTTTTTCTGCCCGCATCTCGTGGTCGTGCGGTAGCGTTCTCGCTTCCCACGCCCGGGTTCCCGGGTTCGATTCCCGGCGGGATCAGGGATTTTCTCTGCCTCGTGATGGCAGGGTGTTGTGTGATGTCCTTAGGTTAGTTAGGTTTAAGTAGTTCTAAGTTCTAGGGGACTGATGACCATAGATGTTAAGTCCCATAGTGCTCAGAGCCATTTGAACCATTTTTGATTTTTTCTTGTTTTGATGCGTCCTACGTCCTCTCAAAATATGGAAAGTAAAGAGCTTACAGTAGAAGAGGTCCATTGTCAGAACCGGGAATCTTTGAAAGGGGGTTTTCAGTTCTGACCTGCGCCTGGTAAACAAGGAAAACCTGCGACGCAACTGCGTGTTTGGAACTAAGTAGTATAAGAACGATTATCGCTTATAGCTTCCGATTCGATCGTTTCTGGACCAGGGTCCCTTACCTCATATTGATACATTTACCCTTCATCACCATCCCTGAAAGCCTGTAATATTGTCACGGAATCACCCTGTATATTTACATCCGTGCCCTTCCCTCGCACGGAACACCAAACCTCTTTTATCCAGCGCAGGTCCTTAGACTTTTTAGTGAATGTGCAGTGCTCCTTTTCAACGAACGTCGTCATTCTTTTAACGTCTTTTCAATATCTTTCTATCTTTACCTATTAGACTGTTTATTTCTTTTCCAAACTTTACATGGAGATAACAACATTGTATTTTTGTAAATAGCATCAAATAATCACGTTTTATAGATTTTAAAACTGTATTTAATTTCTTCATCTGTGAATCCTCTAGTAACGTCGGTTTTTTTTATAAGGGGTGGTTATAATTTAACTTTTGCTACTTGAGAAGATGCTCATGAAAAACGAATGATATTAGGACAATGAAATTTTGTGGAAATATTTGTGAGGAAAAGGGGAAGGGAAAAAACGAATAAATCACTGAAAGAAACAGATTTTAATTTCCACATTAGAGAGTAATATTTGTTAACTGCGTACCCTGCTGACGTTCCAGGTTACAAACTTTGCTCAATGTGACGACCATATGCATCTGCGACAGCCTAGAACCGCACTAGATGTTCCTCTGCTGCTGCCCGAAGCATCTCAGGTGGGATTTCAGCTACCTTCTCCGCTATGGTCATCTTCACCCTCCGCATATGCGTCCACAATTCACAGCTATGCAACAGTAATTTCTTCGGGTTCTCCCAGGAGCAATTCCCAAATCGCCAGTTAATTCGAACTTCTGAATCATGTGATTCTTGAGCTTCTCCCGGCGTATTTGATAGTCAAAATACCCATGGGTGTACTGCCGGTCTACAGTGTCCAACGGGCACAATATTTCGGCGATCATACATGTCGCCATCATCAGGTGAACTGACGGACTGAGCTCCTGTGAACGTGCCGGCACGGAGATCCGTACGCTATGGCTGCTCAGAGGGAACTGGGTTCGGTCGCGGCGGCGGCCGATTTAAATACCCTCCGCCCGCGGCGCGCTCCCTCCGCCGTCCGCGCCCAGCGCCACGGTCGCGCGGTGGAACAGATTGCGACGGCGTCTGAGATGACGTCGGTGTGATGGCTCTGTCCGCCGTGGCCGTCACAACTATACGTCTGCTCGATTTACTCTTGATTAATCCGATCGCTGGTTCCCAAGCCTTGCTAAGATTATAGCCACAGTCACGGTTTATGAGGTCGTCATTGGTGCGAATTTCGATGGCCTCTCTAACAACGCTGTCCCAGTATCTCGACGTCTGTACCAGAATCCTCGTGCGGTCATACTCCATGGCGTGATTTTCCGACAAACAATGTTCAGCGACCGCCGACTTGCTCGGAAACATCAGTCGAGTGTGCCTCTGGTGTTCACGGCATCGATCCTCGACGGTACGCATCGTCTGACCAATATACGACTTGCCACATTGACACGGCATCTGGTACACGCCGGCCTTCCTCAAACCGAGCTCATCTTTGGCGCTCCCCACCAGTGCAAGAGTTTTGTTCGGACGACAAAACACAGTTCCGACCCGGTGTTTCTTCAAAATGCGGGCGATTTTACTTAAAACTCTAGTACATAGGGCGCGCACTATCTCTGACGCAGAGAGTCTAGCCCAGGAATTGGAACATCTGAGAACTGTATTTCGAAAAAAATGGGTACTCAGAGTGGCAGATTCAACGTGCTCTCCGCCTAACCACTACAGCACAACCTGTAGAGAGGGATGAAACCGCGAGGAAGGAGGTAGGCACTGCGTTTATTCCATATACAGGCGCACTCTCGGGGAAAATCGCCCGCATTTTGAAGAAACGCCGGGTCGGAACTGTGTTTTATCCTCCGAATAAAACTCGTGCACTGGTGGGGAGCGCCAAAGATGAGCTCGGCTTGAGGAAGGCCGGCGTGTACCAGATTCCGTGTCAATGTGGCAAGTCGTATATTGATCAGACGATGCGTACCGTCGAGGATCGATGCCATGAACACTAGAGGCACACTCGATTGATGTATCCCCCGCTTTAACGTCACTTCTAAGATATTACAATTTCCGGAAGCACAGCTTTCGGAAAGCGTTCGTCTGGACACTTAAGAGGTGCATGTGCCACGCAACTCTTTTGACAGAATATAACAGCAACAGATTGTCATAACTTTGACAACATCAAAATTTGGGCGATATAAATCAAGTACGTTCACCGTGTGAATGGCCGCCTTTAACTGGCAGGAATGTTCTCCACAGGCGATCGGGACAAACCCCGTTCACATGAGCAAAAAACTGCGTTAAACATTTCTTATACAGTCCATTCCATTTTTGAGACGTCGGTTTCATGTTACTTACTTTTTCGAAATTTGGAAATTGATGTACACACCGCCTGATAAAAAAGTGAAGCACCCAGAAGACATAGTCGTATTATGTCAGTGTAACGTCATACACGCCCACTCATCAGTGTGTATGTAAATCAGCCGCGCTACAATTCTCTGCAGCAGATAGTATGGGCAGCAGAGTCCGTTAGTGTTGTTGGTGCTTTACCAGGCCTGGTAGGTTATATAACGGCATTGAACAGCGTGAAATGGTGAGTGATCGCTGTGAAGGGCGCGGATATACCGTACTCTCATGTGACACAGCGTTGTCAGCACCTGGCAGAGTCTGAAAGGATCTTCGTTGTGGATCTCCATTTGGACGGGTCGTCAAATCGTGCAATATCCAGATTTGCGGCGCATTCCGATTTGTCAGTACCTCTACACTGGTCCGAATGAGAGCGTCAGGGCAGGCGTACTCGTTTTCAAGGTTCCGGTCGACCACGTCCACCTCCTACAACGGAGAACCGCTGCATCGTGCATCGAGGACATTTTAAAACCGTCACATGTGTGCCTATCAGACGAGAACAACTAAGGGACTCTCTGCAACATTCCGTATCATCCCACACCATGGGCCAGGGAGTGCAGTAGCCATACTGGTGAATTAGTGTCCCACGCGAAGGCTGATAACACCAAGACACAAATAGCTGCATTTGGAGAGGTGCCGTGACCGGGAAACATGGACTGCTGATGAATGGTGACGTATTGTATTGAGCGATGAATTGTCCTTCTGCGCTACCCTGGATGACCATCTTTGGCAATTATGGTGGCGATATGGGGAGAGGTCCCATTCTTCCAACGTCATCATGGTGTGGGGAGCCATCGGGTATGCTTTCAGGTTATGGCTGGTAGTAATTGAGGGACCTCTCACAGCTCCGACATCCTGCATCCACACGCAGTCTGCAGTTCATGGTCCGGTGATTAGCATTGTTGTTTTGTACATCCTGCGATAACAGGTTCGGTTCTGGGCCGGGTAAGGGCCTCCCACCATTTTTGAACAGGATAGTTCTTGTCCACACAAATCACATACCTCTATAAACTGTCTGCGTGATGATGAGATACTCCTGTGTCCAGAAAGATCCCCATAGCCGTCCCCAGTAGAACGTGTGGGACTATTTCAGACATCAACTCCATCCCAGTGTCAGTATCTGCTATATCGGGGACCACTTACGACAGTTGTAGGCTAGCTTGCCTCAGGAGAGGATATGATGTTTGTACGACAGGCTTTCCAGCCGAATGAGTGCATGCATCCAAACCAAGCCAGAGGGGTGCAACGTGACACTGAGAAGTGGGCACGTACTGTGAAATTCTTTGTAAATTTGACTCAATTTTTTAATCGCTGCAATAGCATCACACACCCTCTCAATCCGTTATATTTCATTTCGTTTTCTCCTCGCCTTCAGATGCTTCACTTTTTGTCAAACACTGTATATAAAAATGTACACACTTTTACTATGCTTCATTTAGTTGGGAGTGCCTGTCGAATACGATACAGTAAAACCGTGTACATTGTGCTCAAGTGGAGACTCACATATACCATGACCCCACGACTAAACTGCAGGGTGGGAGCACATAAGACCACCCTGCTGTTAAGAGCTCCTGGTGATCCCTCGACTGCACCCTTTCGAGCTACAGATACGCTGGCGGAAAGCCAAGTCCTGACCCTGTAGAGGAGACATAGTTGATAGCAGGATAGAGGCCCGGTAGCGAGTTGGGAAAAAAAGGGGTCTTGACATACAGTGGCAATCTGAATGGGAAAATTCTAAGATGGATAGACGGGTTTACATGCACATGGCATTGTTACATGGGTTAACACTTTCCTTGAATGGTATACAGAATAAATAGAAGAATGGACGGAAAATGCGTGTGTGATTCAAATGGCTCTGAGCACTATGGGACTGAACATCTGTGGTCATCAGTTCCCTAGAACTTAGAACTACTTAAACCTAACTAACCTAAGGACATCACACACATCCATGACCGAGGCAGGATTCGAACCTGCGACCGTATCGTGCGTGTGTGGTGCAGAAGCGTCACCAGAGGACCAGTTTACAAGTGTCGGTCTGAACTCAGAGACGACGTGAAAGACCGCCTCAGAAGTACCAATGATTACAATTTTCTACGCTGTGAGGAATTGTGTATGGTGCTAGATAGGCTGGCAGATCAGTTCTCCCAAAGGAAACTCGCGATGTAATAACAAAAAAGACGTGATGGTAGGCAAAAGGCACCTGCAGTGGTGGACAGACCAGCAGTATGGTCCAGACCTCGGACTCTTGAAGGGTTGTCGAGGATTTCTGAGATATCTTCAGATGAACTGAAGCTGCATTTGTAATATTTTGTTTATTTATTTATGTCCTGTGTATTGTAGAACTCTTCATCTGGCACTTATAGCTTTAAGCGGTTGATTGTCACACAATATGTACATGCTGATCGAACATAAGCTTACCCCATCGTGCCACATGTAAATAGAATTCCAAAAAAATGTGTGTGAAATCTTATGGGACTTAACTGCCAAAGTCATCAGTCCCCAAGCTTACACACTACTTAACCTAAATTATCCTAAGGAAAAACATACACACCCATGCCCGAGGGAGGACTCGAACCTCCGCCGGGATCAGCCGCACAGTCTAAATAGAATTTCGTGGCACGTTCGCAGCTTTGAGTCAGTACACTGTCGCCTGATGTGATGGACGGGGTAGAGGGCCCCAGAGCTAGCAACAACACTTGAGGGAGGCTGCTACGCTGGTTGCTAAGAACTGTCTGTTGCTGCCACTGACACTGGAATGACCCATTCTTGCTGTAAGTTAGCTTCATATCGGTGCTGGGATTATATTAGGGTTATTTATATTTTGATTTTCAGTTACCTTATCTATTCTTTTGCACATGTATATTTTTGATTGAAAATGTTGTTTTAAATTTTTATACAACATACATCACCTAGTATAGCATCTAAAGTCTAGACGGTGTGTCAGTGCTTTAGAATACGTCAATAAATAAGAAATTACTATGGGATCATATAAAGAAGTAAACCAGTTACCAACCCAAAATCTGCGTTAAGCACCACAAAGCTTGATACTTTAATGGACTCATGTTCAGGTTCAGTTGTTAAGTATGATGAAGAAAAACAGAAACATAGGAAAGAAAAATACGAGAGTGTGCTGGAAAGTAATATGACCAGATTTGAAAACCCTTAAAGTTTTTTTAATGAAACAAACTTATTAACATTCTTCATGTCTACACATTTAGCTGTCAACAAGTCACTCTGGCGTTGAACACATTTCTCCCAACGAGAGACCAGTTTGTTGATACAGTCACAGCAGAATGGGTGGCTGACTAGCGGGATAAGAATATCGTGTAGTGAAAAGTGGGAATTATATCAAAATGTTAGAAGCAGTCACAATCGAGGTACAACAGCCCATTACAAACAGTATATTAAGATATTTAAAAATGTTATTATGAAGGGTAAAAGTGTGTGGTACGCAAAAAAATAGCTAATTCTCAAGATAAAATTAAAACCATGTGGTCAGTCATGAAGGAAGTGTCTGGTCAGCAGCACCAGGTTGCAGATGCAAAATCAGGGAGCATTAGAAACGTTTCACTTATTGACAAGTCGGATATATGTGTAGTATTTAATGATCACTTTCTGAATATAGTAGGTGACTTAAATAGACTAGAAAATAGCTTTCTGAGACTGTTATCTGAAATACTCCTCCATGATAATGAAGGGGGAGATTGAGTCAATAATTAAATTAGTAAGGTCTCTCGTGAATGTGATGGGCTATCTATCAGAATACTAAAGTACTGTTCTGAGTACACTGATAATCCAAAACATTGTGACCACTGTGTACTGCGACGGATTATGTGCGCGGTAACAAAAGTGTGTAAGCAGAGCAGACACGGACGGGAGATCACGCTAGCAAAGATACGGGCTGCCAATGGGGAAATCCAATGAGATAAAGAGTCTTTGACAAAGGGCAGATTATTATTATGCAGGACTTATGAACGAGTATCTCCAAAACGGCGAAGCTGATCGATTTTCACGTGCTTCTTTCGTAGCATCTACGGAAAGAGGTAGAAGGACCGTAAAATTACCACTAGGCGCTAAATGTATGGACGACCACGTCTCTTCATATAACGTGTGATTCAGAGGCTTGTCTGGTCTGTAAAATAGGATAGATAGTGGTCTGTGGCACCTCTGCCGAAAGAACACAACGCTGATGCACGCACAAGTGCTTCGGAGCACACCGTTGTGTGTGTGTGTGTGTGTGTGTGTGTGTGTGTGTGTGAAATCTTATGGGACTGAACTGCGAAGGTCATCAGTCCCTAAGCTTACACACTACTTAACCTAAATTATCCTAAGGACAGACACACATACCCATGCCCGAGGGAGGACTCGAACCCCCGCCGGGACCAGCCGAGCACACCGTTCATGGTAAATTGTTCAACATGGAGCTCCGCAGCAGACCACCCCTACGTGTTCACATGTCGACCCAACGAAATCGTCAGTCACGACTGCAGTGGACACAGGAAAATCGGGATTCGACCGTCGATCAGTGGAAACATGTCGGCTCTTCTGGTGCATCAGATTTTTGCTACACTAGGCCGATGGTCGTCTCCACAAACGCCGTCATCGAAGTGAATGGCGACTCGAAACGTGCAGCATGCCACAGATGCCGGCTGATGGGGGCGTTATTATATTGTGGGAAGCATTCTCCTGCGCTTGCATGGGACCTGTGGTAGTAATCGAAGACACGCTGACAGCTGCGACCCACCTGCATCCCTTCGTGCTTGATGTCTTCCCCGACGGCCACATCATCTTACAGAAGTATAATTGTCTATGTCTCGGAGCCAGAACGGTGCTACAGTGGCTTGAGAAGCATTGTAATGAATTGTCTAAAGAAAGAGAAAGAGGTAGTGTAGGCAATTTTAGACCTACTTCTATGCCATCGGCTTTTGCTAAAGTTGTTGAAGAGGCTTTATGTACAACGGTAATTGTTGATCGTTTCAATTCACATAATTTGCTGTAAAATGTACACTGTGGTTTTAGAACAACTGAAAATGCTGTGTTCACTTTGAAACGTCCCCTTTGAACAATTATACATGACTGTGCTTAAACTGACACACAATATTTTGTTAGCGCAACGCAATCTGACTTTCAAAATTCCCTACAAAAGAATGGCCCTGACTAACATTAAACTATACCTTTCACAAATCACTTACCTCACAAAAATCTTCGCTGCTCAAGCTACTGCAATACAGCGAGCGCCACTACTGCCAGCTAAATAAAAGATTCAAACTATGGAAGGCACTGACTACTGATAGGGATAGTTAGGAAATGAAAGATATTAATAGAGAATTCTCACAGTCCATAAAGACAGTCCTGATTCATCACAGTAAAATTACAGTGTTTTTCTTTTTTTTTAAAGTCTGAACAGTAAAAGACAATGCACACGGAAGTAGTGGATTTCCATGCTGTCTTGAAGAAGTAGTGTTGTCCTTCCAACGGAAAAACAGTGCTGACTCTTGACATGCAGACAGGTAATGGGCCACAACAGAGCAAACCCACAGCGGAGTCAGTCGAAGTTTTGAAGAATATTGGTGGGTAGGTCAGCACAGAGCAGACCCACTGGAGTCCTGGTAGAGATTACGGTACTGGTGGGCCACCAGAGGTGCAGATCCACTGCAGTCCTTGTAGCAATTGGTGGGCCATCAAAGATGCAGACCCACTGTAGTCCTGGTAGAGACGGCCAGCAGCCATCTGTTGCAAATGTGCAGGTGCACAATCACCATCGAAGAGTCTTGCGGACAATATAGCAAGTCCATAAACCACCACTTGTGCACTCACAAAGTTTCTGGAATTGTCCTTAGATCCAGCAATGCTGTTATCCAGTCCCTTGCTGAATCATTAACACACGTGCAAACACTATCAGTCCCTACTTCTCACATATTGTCCATATACTATGACCAACAGAAACGTGTGCAGTGAAATGTAATTTAATTTGAAGAACTGGTGTCTGTACAATTATAAATTTACAACATGAAAATACAATTACAAAGGTACAAAATACATCATTAAAGAACATAACAATACAGATAACATTTGTAGTAACACAGGCTTTACAACAGAATAGAAATAAACATATACATCAGTGGAATTATGACATGAGTACATACATAAAAGATCACAATAACTTTTGAAACATCAACTTCACACATGAGCATTAAACAGAACAGAATTAATAATGTCTAACATCTTTACAAAGTAAATAACATAGTATCAGAAAAATTCTACAATGTAACTCATATCTGCTAAACACATAAAGACAGGAAAAACACAAATATACAAGAGTACACAAACACATAGCAGAATAACACAAGAGGAACGGGTAGGGTTTGTTTTCAGTGTAACATTTGGTACTGCAGTCCAACCCAAAACTTCATTCCATAGATCTTTCATCTTATTTCAAAATTTGTTTCCACCAAAAAAATCCTATCAAAGCATGCTTTCTGTATTTATATGTTCACATATTTCTTACCTCATTATTTATTTCCAAGAAAATCCTACATAAACCTGTTGTCCCTAAACCCTACTTTTTTGCTCATATCCTCTTTCAAAATACTTTTTTTTTGGCCAAACCATTTTCTTATAGCTTCTCAATGCATTTCTTCCAATTCATCACATCTCGTTCTCTCATATAGCTTACCCCATCTTAAGCTAACTTAAATCTACTGAGCTCAGATGCTAAACTAAGGGACGAGGCAATGCAGCAGCACAAAACAATTAACACAAGCAGCAATGACAAAAAATACAGATTGGCAAAGCTAGCAGCAGCAAATGTAATAACTTATATCAAAACATGACATAGCTCAAGCAGAAAAAAATATTACACTAAAAATGGCCATGTCTAATACCTATGTCACATCTTAACACTAGAGTGATGCATCACAATTTATTCTACAAAAGAAATTACCAAGTACTTGAAAAGAAAATTATGAATGCAGCTCCTGTGAAGGTAAATGTCGCTTTGTGCTCCCTCATTTTTTTGAAAAAAATTATTATATACTCGATCTGAAGACAGAAAATATTTATATTAGTACATCTATAAAATTTTATTTTAACCAATGCTGCAGTGCAGCTAGAAACTAGATATCAAATGAAATAAGCAACTACGTACAAAGCAAAGCGTAAGAACATCGTTCAATAGTCATGTGGCATTTCATAAGTAGTAAAAAAATCTCTCATCTAGGAAGACAGTAGTCATAGTCAGGTGTGTAGACAAACTATTTCTTGTCATTTCATTAGGCATTTCAGTAAATATCAGAAAGTACGATATGTTTCCAAGTAATTAGCGTGTCGGATTTGCGATGCTTTCTCTAAAGGAATGACAATGGCCAGGATAATGGCCTCCCTTTTTTTTTTCCTGTGCTCTGAAAGGCACGCGCTAATGGCTTTTTCTCCAGGCGTCTGACACAGCTGGGTGCCCACGACGCATTACGTGCAGGTGGTCACTTAATTTTCTTACGGAAATATTTACGACAACAGTTTCCGCTACAGTGGCAGTCTCATATAAAAATATTTCACAGGTCGAGAATTTGCGTTACAAATGTGTAGAAACAAAATCCT
Source organism: Schistocerca serialis cubense (assembly GCF_023864345.2). Lineage (NCBI taxonomy): Eukaryota > Metazoa > Arthropoda > Insecta > Orthoptera > Acrididae > Schistocerca > Schistocerca serialis. The sequence goes on along the minus strand of NC_064642.1, from coordinate 401,912,497 downwards.
ATGAATATAACAGTGTCCAAAAAAATTTTCAGTGGCATTGTGATACATTCACACATGATTCACACATGTACACACATTTCATAATTCTAAAGTATGATTCTTGGTTTCCAACATCCTTTTCCATAAGTCAGAGTCCCTAATCACTATTCATTACTCCTTACCTTATTACACATATACGTATCCATCGACACTCGTCAATATTTCGTCATTATAAATATGAAGCATAATCAAATAACTCATATAGCCTCAGCCTATTAATCATAAACATACCTCAGCAGCATAATACACATCGTCGTCGTAAAAATAACATCATAACACCTCAGTCAAATCTCAAAATCGTCGTAGCTTCCTCCAATAATTAAAAAAATTCTCTGCTCATGTCAAAAGTGTCATCTGCCTCAAACGTACTTTAAAAATCATGAATCCATACCAAATACATCATTCAAAGCTCTCATAGTATCACAATGGTTCCAAAAAAAATATGAACGGTTCACACAGTACAGACAAAATACAATTTCGTAAGTGTGAAGTAATCCAACTCTGTAATTGCGTAAACATATGTCACTGATGTAATAAAAAAGTTTATCTCTCAGTTACATGATCAGATAGCTGTGTAATTTGTGTGTTAGAGAAATATGGTACCGATGTGTAAAGTTGTATAAGCAAATACCATATTAGCTAGGGTTCCTTGTGGTTGCCACACACATGGTACACAAAGTAGGCGTGTACCCCCCTGAGGATTAATGTAATTATACTCCCAGGTGTTACAAATTACAGCAATGGAATGAAATGTATCACGGAAAACTTTCTTTGTAATTAAAAAAATCTTTAAAAATAAGTGTTTTAAGTATAAGATTAATCACTCAAATGCGTGTACTGTAGCGCTAAACGTGCGTCTCGCTGTAAGATAATTCTGTGGAAGTGTCGTACTTATCGTCCTCCGAAAGCTAAGTTCTGCAGAAGTCAATGTACTTACCTCATGATAAACAAAAGTGAAATGCTTTATGTATAGATATCTTAGTTATTACGCTTATTGCCATGATGAAGAAAGTACTGTGCTGTAACGTATTGTTGTGCTACGGAAAAGGCAATCTCATTATAGCTATACCACAAAAGTTACTACTAAAACATGTTTTACTTTGCAGAATAAAACAGAAAAACTGTGCAGATATAAAACAGAAACACCGCAAAAGCAACATTGTATATTGTCACTCATTAGTAGCGTCGTGATAAAATCGTGCAGCTGTCACATAAACCAACCACCGTGTCATCTGGTATCTCACAGAAAGTACTTTAAATCCAGAATATATTTTCAAGTAAACCGAAATGTTGCATTAGAATCTCATTAGCAGTACCAGTATATGTTCTAAGTATGTGAGCCTTATAGACGTTACGTAATCGTGCAACTAACAGGCAAGAATGTACAAATAACAACATTGTGTCGTCTGTTCACTATAACAATGCATTCATAATTTCTGTTGAAATAAGTTCTCTTGGTTCTTGATTGGATATTTAACTTCAAACATTGTTGTATGTTAACAGATTCTAAGTCTGACAAAGCGTACTAGTAGCGTCAATTGAAAAGTTTTATGGCAAAGACAAAGTTAAAAAGCAGATTATCTTTCAATAAACGGTTTTATATGTGAAGTGTGGTGAAATCCTTTACTCTTCATAGTACTCAGAGTTTGAACTCGAATGCGATTGTCATGCGGTATACGTCGGTAAAGAATGCTAAAATTTTTCTCAAGGCTAGCGTCTTATGTTATTTTTCTGGGAGCCAGCGGGCGCACGCGGCTGCCTGCTGTGCGAGTCATTGTCTGTCTCTTTGTTGGCGAGCGCCGTTATTGGGATTTGGAGACCTAACTTCTACAAATTCACTCTGACGAGAAGGCCCTGCTCTGTTTGAATCCCGCTAGTTCTGATGCAATTCAGGTCTGTCGTTACGATCACATCGTCTGTCGTCATGTCGGTAGTTCCTGTAGTTTCTTTCTTGTCGGTTAAGTGGTGCAGAATTTCTCCCTGAATCGTAACTGCGCGCTGGACCGTTGCGTCTAAAGTTATTCTGTCTCCCGTAATAATAATTATTTTGGTTCCCATATTGTCTGTTTCTCTGATTGTCTCTGTAATAGTCATTACTGCGGAGAGGTGATCTTTCCCTGTAATTATTACTACTCTGCCAACGGTTGTCATACGGGTGGTGTCTGTTTTGGTCACGATTTGTGTGGTGAGAATAGACCAGTCGTGTCCGGTTATTGTTTCTGTCGTCACGGAATTGTGACGGATGTGACCTGTAGTGATTGTTTTCCTGTTTTCGCATCCCACGACTGTCTGTGTCAATTTCTAATTCTTGTAACAGTCCCTGAAAAGCTTCAATGTCGTCTTTGCAACGTCCTGCCAAAATAATGTGTCGTAAATGTTCAGGCAATTTGATTAAGCAAATGCGGATAAGTTCTGAGGGGCTGTATGGGTTTGAAAGATACTGATTCTTATGCAACATGTCTTCAAAATATTTCATAAGACTGGAAAATTCAGATTGTTCGAAACGTTTCATCATTATGATGCTTTGTTTTACTCGGTCTTGTGTGGCCTGAGACCAATATGCTGAGAGGAAGGCATGGTAAAACTCTCCTTCACTGTGGCAATCGTGAATGACCGATCGCATTCTTACAGCTGGTTCATTCTCCAAGTAGCCACACATAAATTCTAATCTGTGTTCTAATGACCAGTTGGGAGGAAAACAATGAGAGAACTGATGGAGCCACGCTTGTGGATGAATGTCGTTGGCAGGATTCTTAAATGTTTTGAATTTACGTGTAGTAATGAACAGCTTATAGTCAAAGTCATCATGTCGGCGAGTCGCATATCGGTCATTGTTACGTCGTTTCGGCGGTTCCATTTCAAAATTCGGTGCACCTTGCCAATTTCTTTCATAACTTTCGAAGTGTCCTGTGTTATTATTTTGTGGTTGTTCCGTATTTCTAAGTCCCTCTTCCCGTATTGGAGCGCGAGTGGCCTCTGAAATACGTAATTCTTGTATTACCTGAGTCAACTGATCTTGTACTTCCCGGATTTCTCTTTGGTGTTGCGTATTAATTTGATTCTGATTTTGTTTGAATTTCCTAATTTGTTCGCACTCTTCTGTGTCATTAAAGACTACCGGTTTTGTGTCGTTCAGATTATCATCTACCTTCGTAGATAAGTTAGTGAACTGATCCGAAAGTTCGGCTACTTTCTCCGATAGTGAACACATTTCCTCAATGTGTTTTTCTGAACCAAGTTTCAGAGTGTCCATTTGTGTTGAAATCGAATCTACTGTGTTCTTTAAGTTTTCCTGAGTTTTTGCAAGTTGCGTAACCGAATCGGTAGATGCAACTGAGTCAAATTTAGCTTGCAAGGTCTCATGATTTTCATGAACAATAATTTGCAGTTCTTTTATGGCTGCTTCGTGATTCTGTAATGCCTTTTCGTGCCGCGAAAAAATAGGTTGAAAATGCTCACAAATTTGAGTTTTTACGTCATTACAGACTTTCTGACATTTCGATTCAATGTTATGTAACTCAGTAGTTAAATCTTCACGCGTTTGTTCAAGAGTTTGTTCCAATGAGTCTAACTTTTGAAGCTGTTGCTGTGTTTGTCTCTGATTTTGTTCCAGTGTGTCTAACTTTTTAAGATTTTGTTCCGCTGTGTCTAACTTTTTGAGATTTTGTTCCACTGTGTCTAACCTTTGAAGCTTTTGCTGTGTTTGTCCCATTTGTTGTATTAATTGTAATAACAATGCATTGGTGTCTGAAACATGTTCCTCAGTGCTTTTCGGCAGTGAATTTACACCGGAAACATTCACATTTTGACAAGTAGAAAATGTGTCTTGACTTATTTGAGAAAACGGTGAGGATCCAAAACCTGAATCTACAGTATTTGCGAGATCGTGTCGTGTCATTTCGGCTTCCTGAGGCGAGCTGTTGCCGACCGATCGATCGATAATGCTTCCCTCTTCACTAATTGTTTCACTGTCCACGCCATTGTTTGACGCCCGCTCCATTTCCCTGTGCACAGTTACCAAATTACTACTTTGAACATTAGTTAATTCATTACTCTGCGGCGCTGATAAGCTACGCTCGTCGTCACTATTATTTCTCAGTTTAGTTTGGAGCCTAGTGTTACGTTTTTCACACGCCATAATTGTCACAATATTTGACACGATAACACAGAAAAGCACAATTTGAAGTGCAAAAATAGGAGAACACATTAACATAGCACTGAAAATAATATCTAGTTAATTGCAAGCGTAGCTGCGAAATACTTGGTGCAAATCTATATGCATGCCACAACCGTTTTACTGTACAACAATGAAATGCTACAACTACAAAGGAGATTCTCTCTACAATTACGCGCTAGCAATAAACAAAAGCTACACTAAATACACAAACTACAAGAAAAAATCAGAAGATTCCAGTGAGGTATCCTCGGCTAAGGGTCGACATATGAAACGTCCCCTTTGAACAATTATACATGACTGTGCTTAAACTGACACACAATATTTTGTTAGCGCAACGCAATCTGACTTTCAAAATTCCCTACAAAAGAATGGCCCTGACTAACATTAAACTATACCTTTCACAAATCACTTACCTCACAAAAATCTTCGCTGCTCAAGCTACTGCAATACAGCGAGCGCCACTACTGCCAGCTAAATAAAAGATTCAAACTATGGAAGGCACTGACTACTGATAGGGATAGTTAGGAAATGAAAGATATTAATAGAGAACAAACAATGTATTTACCTTGATATCATCATATATAAATATAGCAGTTCATGACAAATTTCAAAACTCCACCATCTCTCTCCCCACATCCACCACTGCTGGCGGCTCACCTCCAACTGCGCAACGCTACGCGCTGTTCACAGCCAGCTGCCTAACACTACAATGGCAGACAACAATGCAAACTAGCCACAGACTGCACATAGCACAGCCAGTGATTTTCATACAGAGGTGGCGTTACCAATAAAAAACCTAAACAGCCTAATTACATAAAGAAAACATAAACAGCCTACTTACATAGAGAAAACATAAACAGCCTACTTACAACTTTTCTGCGTGAGGCTCTGGACGGATTACTTATGAGCTTCAAGAGTTTTGTCATAAAAAATTCGGAGGCGTTACTTTTCATCACGCCCTCGTACAAATTTCACAATCTGTGTATCAATAATTCGTGATGTCTCAGCACTATTTGCAGTTGTTGTTGAAAGGCAGCCGTTTTGAAGGGAGCCCCTTTCGTAAGTCACAGACCCGCGCTCTGCCTAAGTCACTTGTCAATTCACAGATGTTCAATTCAGTCACTAGTCGCCTCTGTCCGCGAAAGCAGCACGTCTTTGCCAGGCGGGAAAAGAGAAAGGGTCTTTTAGTCCAAGGCTACAGCTTTGACTGGGTCCTGACAATCAGTGCGCTATGTGCGTCGCGTCGCGAAAGCTGCCATGCGCCGACGCCACACTGCAACACACGGCCGTCGGGTTGGTTGCCAGCTCAGCCCCTGCGACGTCCTTCCGGTTCCGCCATTTGCAGTGCGGCCTGCAGAGGGACTTGGCGTACACCGCACCAAAGCACACAGAGAGATCGCTCCTGCCACGAAACATTTGCTGCATCCGCCATTGTCACGTGCAGCCAATCAGGTGGAATGTACCTCCGCCGTACGGGTATTTAGGATCACGCCCGCACCGATCACGGCCGTTAAGAGGCAGCCAGCCAAGAGAAGGAGTCTGCTCCGGATCCAGTGCCGCCTCGACCGGAAGCCGTCTTCGCCGCCAAGAGACCTCGGCAACGTGCTCTCGGGCCTGTTGGTATTCTGCCCGGCTCATTTGGCAAGACTATAGAAATTATGAACTCGTACAGATCATAGCTTACGTGTTAGTCTGTTCCAATGTGCTCCGCTCAAGGATAGCGAAGACTTAAATATTTTGTAGTCAAACTAGCGGAGAACGAGCTGTGATTGTAGAAGCTTTCATTCTGTTGCTTCCTCAGCCGCCGGCCGCGGTGGTCTAGCGGTTCTAGGCGCGCAGTCCGGAACCGCGCGACTTCTACGGTCGCAGGTTCGAATCCTGCCTCGGGCATGGATGTGTGTGATGTCCTTAGGTTAGTTAGGTTTAAGTAGTTCTAAGTTCTAGGGGACTGATGACCGTAGCCGTTAAGTCCCATAGTGCTCAGAGCCATTTGAACCATTTTCTTCCTCAGCCAGCACTTGTATTCCAAGTACTTGCGTTTAGTTGCGAACTTATCTTGCTGTTAGGAACTAGTTACAATGTTTATTACTTGTTACGAGGATCATCGAAGACAATTTGTGTTGAACGCATGTGTTCTTAACTACACATGTTCATGTGTTTCTGGTGTAAGTGTTCCAAGTCCAGGATACCTCAATGTGTGCATAATTCGGATGGTTCCCTCAGGCAGTATGAAACAAACAAAAACTCGTTGCCGTCGTGTCTGTCGACATGGGCAGCACGCCGTAGCGGGTCTGATATGGGTGGATTTAACCAGCAACTTTCAGTGGAATGTTGAGACCACAGACAGAAGAGAGCGTTGGTTTCCATTCACATGATTGGAAATTGCCAGCGGGCATTTTGAACACAACCTGTGATGGTCAGTTGTCTCGTTACTGGTCAGAATCCACATAACCAGTGTATGCCGTAGTGTTGTTCTTTAGCGCGTGCTACCAAAAGTATCGTACAAGAAACGGTGTGGACACTTTTGAAAATACGATATCTCGTAAACGACTCGCACTAGGATCGTGCAACGAACACCCCTGAAATTCTAATTTACCCTACTTTTAATTTGTTAATGTCAATAGGTATTGTTCCATTTAAAAACGTATGTGTTTGCACAAAAGTACACTTACCAAATATTATTACAATCTGTTTATTGGCTAACAGTGCGAGCGTCTATGAAATCCGCACAGTAACAGCACTTTCGATTTCCGCAATATTTGCGGTGCAAATTTTAGGTGATTCACCCTGTATAGGTTGACAGCTAAATGTGTAGACATAAAGAATGTTACTCAAGTTTGTTTCATTTAAAAAACTTTAAGGGTTTTCAAATCTTGTCATATTACTTTGCAGCACACTCTAGTATTTTTCTTTCCTATGTTTCTGTTTTCTTCATCATCCTTAACAACTGAGCCTGAACATGAGTCCATTAAAGTATCAAGCATTGTAGTGCTTAAAGCAGCTTTTTGGTTGGTAACTGGTTTGCTTCTTTATATGATTCCATAGTAATGGATATTAAAAAGTTTCCGTTCCAGGATGTTGCTGCAAAGTATATGCGATGAAGTGCGACTCCGATGTGGGTATGAAAGCACAGACACGTATTCAAGTGATTAGTGTGACATTCGTTTTTTTCCGACGTGCGTGCGGTAAACGTGGAAACGTGAACCATGGGGACGTTATTACCAAATGCGTCCAAACAGGACCAACGTGCTGCCGAAGGACAAACACCGGAAGACATCCATCGGAGAATAAGGAATTTTCATAGGGCAACATGTCCACCGTTGTGGAATTGTGCACCAAGGGGTAACGCTGCTTCACGATAACGTACGTCCCCGTATTGCAAATATCGTAACGCTTAAGTCTCAAGTGGGAGGCACTCGAGCACCCGCCCTATAGTCCTAATCATTACCCATCAGATTAGCACGACTTCGGTTCTTAAAAAAGGCTTTTAAGGTTCGTCAATTGCTGTCGATCGAGGATGTGCAGCAGGAGCTACGAACTCTTTCACGCAGCAGGAAACTGTTTAATCAAACGTATATCTTCAATTTGGTGCGACTTTGGGCTGATTGCCTCAGTGCTAACGACGATTTTGTCTGGTTGGCATGCCGCTTCTGGACTTTACGGCCTTCGAACGGAAACCTTTTGATCATCCCTTGTATTTGTTCAATAAGAGCAGCGTAACCATGGAGACGTTGTAAGATGTAGAATTCATAAATGGAAGGCGATATCACATAATTAATCGTTGATTCAAATTCAAAACCAAAGTGGAATCTTATTGCTGTGTGACTCTTTACAAGAAAAAAAAGGAAGACATGTACAAACAACCAGACAAATGCTACGTTCTCAGAGTACGGACTCAGAGACATGAAACTAGCACTTCATACTATATCGAGAAGTGACTCAGCTTCAAATTACGCAGTCAACACCGCACAACAGCCAGAAAGAGAATGACTGTCGGCTTGGGGCGACACCCAGCAAACGCAAGATAAAAATGCGAAGTTCTTTTTACTCAGTCCAAACTCTCTTTTGAGGGGTGACAGCAAGCTTGTAGCCAATGTGGCGATAGTAAGTGGACTTCGGAGCATGGAAACAGAGGGGAATGCGGAAAGAAATTTCCCTGGCATGGCATATGCACAAACAAAAACAATTTCTAAGGTTTGTACCAAGCTGTTACTATTGGTTGACGAAGGATAAAGGGTGCTTAGGAGAGTCAATACACTGGATTGGTCGAACGGAACATACCGTTGAGAAGGTGCTAAATTTCTGGACAGATATTTGCTACACCTTAAGTCGGCAGTTGGGGGCGAAGGCACCGTTCCGGCCGCATGTCACAGGTTAACGTCTGAAAACACAACTTCAGAATGCGCCGAGCAGGCCTGAGGAACAAGCCCAGAATTTCCAACCAACTTGAGCGGAGCCTTTATGCTGCAGCCTTACAGTAGACACGGAATGTCTCGGAACCCGCAACTCCGCATCAGAACCTTTCAGTCCCCGCCCCCCGCCAGTCAATAAATCCCATCCATTTTGAATGTGGGACAAAATGTAACTGAATGAACAGATACAGGATAGAGAAGTGATCTCTCCCAATCATGTTATATTAGACATCGTCAAGTGCGTACCGTTCATTAAACTCCTTTCCACCTCTAGCTAGCTAATGGCTCCACGCTCTGGTACGCTACCTCTTACTATCGTTGACGTGTACGTTTACTAAACTGAAAAACTCGACTAGAAAACTAATAAATAACTTTGAATTCCTCGCCCGCTCTCAGAAATACAGATGCGAACTCTTTCAGTGCTTTCCGTACTGGCAGATCAAGGCACTGCTCACTGAAGACCAGACACTCTGGTCTCGCTACGTTCAGCACTCTTGAAACATCAGCTCCGCCCCACAAGACCACGACTCACTTCCTACACTCACGAAGGCTGCCCACAGAGTCCTCGATTTTGCGAGTTGCAGGCAACTCTCTGAAACTGCTTTAACATTCTTGCCCGTTAGCAGAGCTATTCGCAAATTTGTTTCCAAAAGCCGTTGGAAGACAGTTGCAGTCATGGAACAGTCGCTACCACGTAAGCAAGATGTTCCAAGTACCACAACGTTTACAGAAAAAATCAAACAAAACTGTTTTTCAGTAAATTATTTTATTCTTCTTCAAATTTACATAGAGTTTCATTTATAGTGCAGACTTTTTCTTTATCTACAACAAGGCGTGCAGAAGCAGCGAGTGCAGCCCGGTTCAACCTCCTGACAAAGAAAGAGTGGTGAAGCAAAATTTAAGCTAGATTTCGTAGATTCTGACTGCCCGTGACATTGCGAATCAGGGTACTCAGATTATTAGTTCAAACGTCGATCAGATTAATTTTTCCCACTCCATCAGGCTGACTGGTACAGCAGCCGTATAAATATTATTTTGAAAAAAAGTCTTGGTTCCAATAATTATCGCTTTGATGGCGTGTTTCGCTTTTTAAAGCATCAGGTGTTCTTGAATCAGAGAAGAAAGGAAAAAATAAATAGTCAGAGATATGGTCTTATCATGCATAGTTTGAAATAAAAATATCAAAGGAACGTCTGCGAACCATTAGAAAGAAAACTTAGGTTTGGTGTTACGCTGTGAAATAAGTATGCGTCAAGATCGCGTTAAACAGGGTGTGTAACTGTGCAATGAATATGAAGTAATAAGAAAATCTTTAAAGAACGAGGAAGAATTACAATATTCCTCCCAAACTGGCTATGAAGGCCCAACGGTACCGACCGACCGCCGTGTCATCCTGGATGCGGATATGGAGGGGCATGTGGTCAGCACACCGCTCTCACGTCCGTATGCCAGTTTCTGTGACCGGAGCCGCTAGTTCTCAATCAAGTAGCTCCTCAGTATGCCTCACAAGAGCTGAGTGCACCCCGCTTGGCAACAGCGCTCGCCAGACCAAATGGTCACCCATCCAAGTGCTAGCCCAGCCCGACGGCGCCTAACTTCGGTGATCTGTCGGGAACCGGTGTTACCACTACGGCAAGGCCGTTGGCCAAGAAGTACAATAGCAGAGGCAAATTTAAAAATGCCTACCTAACCGTCGATACACATATAACGGTAGGTACTACCATGCAGCGATAGGACCACCCGTACAGAATTGCAGACCTATGCCCTCATTTAAACACAGTATAGTAAAAATTGACACAGTTGGAGCAGGGAAACAATTAATAATTGGACTAAGCGCTCAGTGGAGCTTAGCGACGGAACCTCACACAGATGGCATCACAGCCGTGGGAGCGTCACACGATGTGAAGTCTAACAGTCAAAGTACACCTTCAGTTATTTAATTATAATTAGTTGAGTATTAATTGTAAAGATAAAATCACTTTTAGGGCTCGCATAGAAATAAGTGAAAGCCTATAAAAACACAAAATATGTAAAAAGGTAAGAAGGTGACAGGCTGAAATAGTAATTAAAACACGCTAAAATGGATGCTGCCATGGCAGTACCAGTAAAGCATACAAATCTACATGGTTGTAACTGAAATAGCTAAAACCAACACTAAGAATTCGTGAACAGGAGTAGTGATCATAATGCCTCAACATACAAATAATTATGTACAAGAGACAGCATTTAAAATTTCCTATGGCAACCGGAGACCACCATTTGCCTGCCTAAACTGAGAACTATCATCTCGTGTGGGCAGAATAATTTTCCGGACATCAGATTGATTATTGCTACTAATTTACAAGATCATGAAATTCTATAAAGGTTGCTGAGCCGTTACTTTACATTTCAAGCCACGGATGCTACGAGTCGTAGGGATATCAGACCGTCCTGCCCTTCGGGAGATTGCTGCCATTTCAGTCTCTCCAATTTCTGAGCTGAGACACCAAACTATCGCTGGCCGGAACAACAACACCCTCGTTAAGTTGGCCGCGGGGTCCTCTTTCTGCTGGTGGACGTCTACTATTTGACGGCGTCCGCACTCGTGAGCCCAGTCGATCAGAGTTCTTAGTAACAGTTTCTTCGTGAAAGCACTGTAGCGCGGATGTTGTCGCCATTTTCATGACTGTGTGTATGCTTCCTGTACCTGGTAGCTGCCATGGACCTTACAGCTCGTATTGGTAGTACCTTCGCTTAGTATACGGTCCGTGATTATTTCGGTCACTACTGCTTAGTGATGCTTACGCATGCATTTCGGTCGACAGGCGTGATGAAGTGATCCACGCTTCCGCAATAAGTAAATTTTTACAATGAGTCAATTTCTGCTGCATCTGCATTCCCTTCAGTCAACTCATCTCTCTTCACCATTAATTATTTCTAACGAACCCCTAACCCTCAGTTTGCACTCTCTCTCTCTCGCAGCAAGACTTAGTTCGTGCCAGGTTGTTGTTCTATATCACGTGTTGAGTAACCGCTATTAGGCTGTAACAGACTACCTCGCATTCCTTGTGCTTATGATCAATATATTCCAATTTTTGCTGGGTGTTTACGTCTTCCGGTGCGTAGTACTCTCCTGTTGTCTCATATCAAAGGTTTTATTTAGCTGTCAGAAACGCATGCTGGAAGAAATGGAGTTCTGTGCCACAGTGCTCGAGATAACAGCAGAGTGACAGGTGAGACAAGTGTTCCAGCTAATTGCGAATCGGGGGCAAACAGTTTAATTAATCTCAGAGTCGTTCCTTTTATCATTTTACTACCACCCAATCACGCCAGAGTAAGCAGCATCTACGCATGTGTTTGAGTCAGTTCTGCAAACATTTTTTTCAGTCCGATATTTGTACTTAAAAAATGGTTTTGGAAGCATTCAACAGCTCCTTGAGGTGATAAACATGGTAGTCAACGCAATTTCTGGATAATATAATGCAACTAAAACAGTCATTACGTCTCAAATCAGGAAGGGGGAGTGAGGAATCAATTCGATGTTTTTCTCTGTCGAATGATCAGTCGTTCGACGTGCTTTGCGGTGATTCAGAATGATGCTACTTTTTCGGTTGTTTTTCTAATTTCGTCAATGATTGTGCCAAACTAACTGCTGTGTACTATTCAGTAGTTCCCATCCTTCTATCCTCTAAAGCAGGGGTACCCAACCTGTCGATCACGATCGACCGGTATATCGTGATGGCTTTATGAGTCGATCTTTCAAAACTTATCTCCGAACTTCGTTCAGATCAGCTGTTTTTGCAAATTATCAGCTTGTTGAAAATGAGTGTTTCGCACGGTATTTGTAGGCGGTATAACTGGCAACACCGTGTCCATCTATTTCCTCTTCATCTGCATTCCACCGCCTTTAACGCCTGCATGGCTTGGTAAAAATGACAGCAGATAAACACAGGAAAACATGCCAGTATGGAGACGTGCTACTGAACACCGAAGTTCGACGGCTGAATTGAGATATGGTTCTAAATACATTTAGAAAATTTCTGCTTGCGATAAAATCTTTCGTGTCTGAAAGAGAGTAAGATTACTCAAACTGTTTTATTTTAGCTGGTTGGTGGATCTGGCATTTGAAACTAGTTAAACAAATAACTTCAGGGGAACGACCAACCGTCGTAACTTTTATTTCTTCTATAAAGTGTTTCAGGCAAAAACTCGATCTTCTGAAAGCACAGTTACAGAAATTAAATGTGAAACACTTTCCTCGAACACAGTCAGAACTTTCGGAGTTTTTTTCACGTGTGTAATATCTTGAAAATTCAGTTGTAAGCCTTCAACTTTTGGCGAAATTACATTTTTTCGTAATTAAAGTGGTTAATTTTAGTTACGGTGTCGTCTTGTGCTTAAACCTTTATGAATATTTAGCTCAGTATATTTCTAAATGAACAAAATTGCATGTTGTCGATCTCAAGCCGAAGAACGCTGAGCGCCTCTGCTCTAAAGCAAAATCAGCGACATGTCCAGTGTAACCAGAAAAACAAGCAGTCATTTTCTTGAAAGAGTTTCGCGAACGAACCACTTTTATTGTTTTGATTCGTGACAAACAGTCCAATGCTGCTTACTTTCCGGCTTGTGAAATATATCCAACATTCATTTCCTGTCCCGATGTTGTATACGTATTTTGCTTGTCTTCAGCAGAATTTTTTCATTCCTTCCTTTTACCAGCTGCCATGCGCCATTGCTGGGGCTTTGGTGAAGGAAGGACGACCAGTATGAATTTGTTCAAACCAAATGTAAATCGTCTTTTCTACCGGTGATTCATTACCAAAAATTGAATGGATGGATTCAGGGCATTATTGCTGGATTAGGCTTTTACGAATATAACAAAATATCATCCAAGGAAATCATACAGCGTAGGCTTCCATGGCCAGCATTTACTTCCATTAAAACTTCCTGGCTAAGAGGCCAAAGTCGATATACAGGATGGTCAGAAAGAGGGTGGTTTCCTCTAAGTGTGTTGCAGGGCAGGATACGCTGAGAAATAACCGTTAAGAAAAAATTCGATACGTTGCGCTGTTTACAAGTTAATTAATACTAAAGTTAGCCAATCAAGCCGATGCGCGCGCAAATTCAAGCTGCCCGCCAGAGAGAGGGTCACCAAAAGTGTGCTTCGACTGGTTTTCTAAAACCGAACAAGACAGCGATGCGAAAATTGGACATGGGGCGGTAGTAAGGATAGAATCCGAACCAAAGGCTCAGCAGCCTCTTCGCTATGAGAACAACTAACATTAATTGTATCTGGCGGGCCGCTTGAATTTTCGCGCGCAGCGGCCTTATTGGCTATCTTCAGTGCTGTGGCGGGACGTATAGAAATTTTTTCTTAACTATTATTTCTGAGAACAGCTTACCCTGCAACATCCTTACAAGTTTTCAGATTGTTTCTGACCACCCTGTAAGAAACTATCCCGCGACGTTTCGTCTCTGAGTGCGGAAGACCTCTTCGGAGGTACAACAGCAACTGCATCTAGGCTTCGGGGTCCTCCACATTATTGAGCTGCTTAGGGAGAACCGCCGTTCGTCGCACGATGCTTGTTTTGACATTATCTCTGACTGGCGCCATCGTTTTCGATTGAAAATAATCGACTGTCATTCCGCTGGCGTACTTATCTTCCTTTTTATTGAAATCATTATAGTACTTTTGAATCTCTGTGCCCTCTCTATAATGCACTCATAACAATGCTTTGTCTGTGCTAAAACGCTCTTTTCGCTAAATTTTATTTCTTGATTTCCAATTCGGGATTATGTTCTGCTACGGCCGAATTGTCAGTATGTCCCACATGGCAGTTCATTTTGTATTTGGCTACGTGGGTGTTAACAATTGTTTCTGTGGCCGCGATATATATTACGTAGAATTTTATACAACCAGGTATCGCTGCTTGATTCCGTACATGTTTTGCTGTGCTTAAACATTCTTTTATCTTCTTGAGGGGTCTGTAAATAGTTTCAAAGCCATACGTGGCTAACACTTTCCCGATGCGATCCGTCATTTTGTTAATGGGGGTGAGGAAAACTTTTTCAGCTGGTGATTGTTATTCCTCGGTAGTCCTGGCTTTCCCTCTTGTTAGACGATGTACTCGACCCAGCATTTTACTCGAGTAGCTATTTTTCTTGAAAACCGGCCGTAAGTTGGTTGGGTCGATTTGGGGAAGGAGACCAAACAGCGAGGTTATCGGTCTCATCGGATTATGGAAGGATGGAAAAGGAGCTCTGCCGTGCTCTTTCAAAGGAATCATCTCGGCATTTGCCTGAAGAGATTTACGAAATCACGGAAAACCTAAATCAGGATGGCCGGACGCGGGAGTCAACCGTCGTCCTCCCGAATGCGAGTCTTGTGTGTTAACCACCGCGCCACCTCGCTCGGTCCGACCGTAAGTGATTCAAATCACCACAAAAGTGCTCGTAAATTTTATTAACTCTGTCCACCAAGTTTTCAATGACATCTCTTTTCTGGATCAGCAAGTATAGCTTTCCTGTACCCCATGTTGTTGTTGCGGTTTTCAGTCCAGAGACTGGTTTGATGCAGCTCTCCATGCTACTCTATCCTGTGCAAGTTTCTTCATCTCCCAGTACCTACTGCAACCTACACTCTTCTGAATCTGTTTAGTGTATTCATCTCTTGGTCTCCCTCTACGATTTTACCCTCCACGCCGCCCTCCAATGCTAAATTGCTGATCCCTTGATGCCTCAGAATATGCTCTACCAACGGATCCCTTCTTCTAGTCAAGGTGTGCCACAAATTTCTCTTCTCTCCAATTCAATACCTCCTCATTAGTTATGTGATCTACCCATCTAATCTTCAGCATTCTTCTGTAGCACCACATTTCGAAAGATTCTATTCTCTTCTTGTCCAAACTATTTATCGTCCATGTTTCACTTCCATACATGGCTACACTCCATACAAATACTTTCAGAAACGACTTCCTGACACTTAAATCTATACTCGAGGTTAACAAATTTCTCTACTTCAGAAACGCTTTCCTTGTCATTGCCAGTGTACATTTTATATCCTCTCTGCTTTGACCATCATCAGTTATTTTGCTCCCCAAATAGCAAAACTCATTTACTACTTTAAGCGTCTGATTTACTAATCTAATTCCCGCAGCATCACCGGATTTAATTCTACTACATTCCATTATCCTCGTAATGTTTTTGTTGATGTTCATCTTATATCCTCCTTTCAAGACACTGTCCATTCCGTTCAGCTGCTCTTCCAGTTCCTTTGCTGTCTCTGATAGAATTAAAATGTCATCGGCGAGTTTTTCTCTTGTTTCCTTTACTGCTTCCTCAATATACAGATTGAATAACATCGGGGATAGGCTACAACCCTGTCTCTCTCCCTTCCCAACCACTGCTTCACTTTCATGCTCCTCTACTCTACCAACTGCCCTTTGCTTTCTGTACAAATTGTAAATAGTCCTTCGCTCCTTGTATTTTACCCCTGCCACCTTTAGAATTTGAAAGAGATTATTCCAGTCAACGTTGCCAAAAGCTTTCTCTAAGTCTACAGACGCTAGAAACGTAGGTTTGCCTTTCCTTTATCTATTTTCTAAGATACGTCGTAGCGTCAGTATGGCCTCGCGTGTTCCAACATTTCTTCGAAATCCAAACTGATCTTCCCCGAGGTCGGCTTGTACAAGTTTTTCCATTCGTCTGTAAAGAATTTGTGTTAGTATTTTGCAGCCGTGGCTTGTTAAACTGATTATCGGTAATTTTCACATCTGTCAACACCTGCTTTCCTTGGGATTGGAGTTATTATATTCTTCTTGAAGTCTGAGGGTATTTCGCCTGTCTCATACATCTTGCTCACTGGATGGTAGAGTTAGGCCGGGCTCTCCTAAGGCTGTCAGTAGTTCTAATGGAACTGTACCCCATATAGTCCAAAAACCGGTCCATCCATTTCATCACAGATAGAAATATAACAGCCCCTTGCTTTACATTCCTTTTTCTATGCCCTAATGAAATACTCTCCGAAGAGGCAATTCATTGAAAGTTTCGTTATTCCAATTGTATCGAATAAGTGATTTCGTGTAACGCATTAAATTTCATAAAATTTATTATTTTATTTATTTACTTGTGTGTCATGTTTTAGGTAGGCATTGTTGTTTTCACTATTTTGTATGATGTGATGTATATCTTATGTAAAAATCTTTTATATTGTATCCGGCAGTTTGGGCGTAAAATGCGAAAGGTTTTGTGTATGGTTATTCATAATAACTTTGAACTTTTAATGTTAATTTTGTAAATTTGCACACTAGTTTTGCTGACTTCATTGTTAAGGACATATAAATAGGGGGTGCAAAAGGCTCAGAAAAAGGTCAGTTGGAGACCACTGAGTCGCACGTCAGTGTATTAATCTAGTTGTTGTACTACGGTTTTGTGATTATGTAGTTTGTTATGTGTAGTGGGCTCCCACCGAGAAGAGGTGGTGCAGCTTGTCATCAATAAACCACTATAAAACAACTTTGTACCTAGATTATTTCGTGGAATTCGCGTAACTCGAATCCAGTTTGCAGATGAAATGGATCGGGACGACAACTTCAGCAGCAGCGGCAGGAAGCAGATTACTCCGAGTTACACTGAACGAAGATATGTATAAGCAATGAACTAAACTTTATGTCACTGCAGAACAAATTACTAAAGTGTAATGTCTGGTAAATGTTCTAACAGTAAACATATGTATTTGTCTCAAAGTTATCTTTGAGGGTGGAGGCCAGAGTGATCAATAAGATACCCCCATGATCGCACGTTCTTGGTGTCTTTGGAAGACAAGTATAACAACAAACTTCTCAAATTCTCTGTTTAATCAAATAATATTTCTACACTCCTGGAAATGGAAAAAAGAACACATTGACACCGGTGTGTCAGACCCACCATACTTGCTCCGGACACTGCGAGAGGGCTGTACAAGCAATGATCACACGCACGGCACAGCGGACACACCAGGAACCGCGGTGTTGGCCGTCGAATGGCGCTAGCTGCGCAGCATTCGTGCACCGCCGCCGTCAGTGTCAGCCAGTTTGCCGTGGCATACGGAGCTCCATCGCAGTCTTTAACACTGGTAGCATGCCGCGACAGCGTGGGCGTGAACCGTATGTGCAGTTGACGGACTTTGAGCGAGGGCGTATAGTGGGCATGCGGGAGGCCGGGTGGACGTACCGCCAAATTGCTCAACACGTGGGACGTGAGGTCTCCACAGTACATCGATGTTGTCGCCAGTGGTCGGCGGAAGGTGCACGTGCCCGTCGACCTGGGACCGGACCGCAGCGACGCACGGATGCACGCCAAGACCGTAGGATCCTACGCAGTGCCGTAGGGGACCGCACCGCCACTTCCCAGCAAATTAGGGACACTGTTGCTCCTGGGGTATCGGCGAGGACCATTCGCAACCGTCTCCATGAAGCTGGGCTACGGTCCCGCACACCGTTAGGCCGTCTTCCGCTCACGCCCCAACATCGTGCAGCCCGCCTCCAGTGGTGTCGCGACAGGCGTGAATGGAGGGACGAATGGAGACGTGTCGTCTTCAGCGATGAGAGTCGCTTCTTCCTTGGTGCCAATGATGGTCGTATGCGTGTTTGGCGCCGTGCAGGTGAGCGCCACAATCAGGACTGCATACGACCGAGGCACACAGGGCCAACACCCGGCATCATGGTGTGGGGAGCGATCTCCTACACTGGCCGTACACCACTGGTGATCGTCGAGGGGACACTGAATAGTGCACGGTACATCCAAACCGTCATCGAACCCATCGTTCTACCATTCCTAGACCGGCAAGGGAACTTGCTGTTCCAACAGGACAACGCACGTCCGCATGTATCCCGTGCCACCCAACGTGCTCTAGAAGGTGTAAGTCAACTACCCTGGCCAACAAGATCTCCGAATCTGTCCCCCATTGAGCATGTTTGGGACTGGATGAAGCGTCGTCTCACGCGGTCTGCACGTCCAGCACGAACGCTGGTCCAACTGAGGCGCCAGGTGGAAATGGCATGGCAAGCCGTTCCACAGGACTACATCCAGCGTCTCTACGATCGTCTCCATGGGAGAATAGCAGCCTGCATTGCTGCGAAAGGTGGATATACACTGTACTAGTGCCGACATTGTGCATGCTCTGTTGCCTGTGTCTATGTGCCTGTGGTTCTGTCAGTGTGATCATGTGATGTATCTGACCCCAGGAATGTGTCAATAAAGTTTCCCCTTCCTGGGACAATGAATTCATGGTGTTCTTATTTCAATTTCCAGGAGTCTATGTTGTACTTTTGCCGCAATTCCAGCCTCTTCCCACAATGCCAAAAAAAAGGATGAAATTTCGTTACAAGACACATCCAGAAAGTTAAGTTCCTCTTTGCTATCTTTCTCCGGCGTAAATTTTCTGTTGATAATATTAAGATGTACCAAGAAGACATTCAACTCCTCTTCGGCGTATGTCCATACTACAAAGGTATTGTCCACATATCGGTACTATTTAACTGATCTTTTATTGGCTGGCTGCAGTATTATTCGGAAATCTCCATAAATAAATTGCCAACAGCTGGCCTAAAAGGGCTGTCCATGGCCAACCCGTCAGTTTGTTCGTAAAATTCATTGCTATACTGGAAATAGGTTTTAATGGAACAAGGTGTAAATAAAGCTACTATATCAGTCGGAAAAATATGTCCTGTAAATGAAATATCACAGGAATCACAGAAAACATATCAAATAAGACCACAACATCAGAACTGACAAGCCAATGACCATGTCTTTTAGTTTTTCAATATAATCCGCTGTTTTTAATATATCTGTCATTTCAACCAACGTACGACTGCAGCAATGATGCAAGACATTTCGCCACCTAAGGGTGGGAGACTACCTCAGACATTATGCAGTCATTAATGCCATAGCCGGCCGAAGTGGCTGTGCGGTTAAAGGCGCTGCAGTCTGGAACCGCAAGACCGCTACGGTCCCAGGTTCGAATCCTGCCTCGGGCATGGATGTTTGTGATGTCCTTAGGTTAGTTAGGTTTAACTAGTTGTAAGTTCTAGGGGACTAAAACCTCAGCAGTTGAGTCCCATAGTGCTCAGAGCCATTTGAACCATTTTTTAATTAATGCCATACCGACTGTCGAAGCTCTATAAATAACGAAATTACTTGTAGAAGACATCATAATGTGAAACATTCCCTTAGAAAAAATAAGAATGACTGTGCTGGTAAACCTCTTACGTTATTTGATTTTCAAACAGCTGAGCAAAACTGAACGTACTCAGACATTTCTCTCTTTACTTATTCTGATCATCACTAAACTGACACACAATATTTTTAACGCAACGCAGTCTGACTTTCAATAATCCCTACAAAAGAATGGTCTTGACTAACAATAACCTATACCTTTCATGAATCACTTACCTCACAAAAATCTTCGTTACTCGAACTACTGCAATACAGCGAGCGCCAATACTGCCAGCTAAATAAAAGATTCTAACTACTGAAGGCACTCACTACTGATAGGCATAGTTAGCAAATGAAAGATTTTGATAGAGAACAAACAATGTATTTACCTTAATAATGTTCAAAAGTCATCATACATATATCAGTTCATGATATCCAGTGTTACAAATTTCCTCTTTCTGACGGGCACACGTCCATATCGTCCGCTCTCAAACCTCTGGCATATCTGTCCCCACATCCACCACTGCTAGCGGCTAACCTCCAACTGCGCAACGCTACGCGCTGTTCCCATCCAACTGCCTAACACTACACAAGCGAATATTCCAATAATGAGTCCAACCAGCCACAGACTGTACACAGCACAGTCAGTGATTTTTATACAGAGTGCTCCGTGGCGTTGTCAACATGAAAACCTAAACAGCCTACTTACAAATGAAGCAGAGAGTATCCTGTGTGATGATCTCTAATCGTGGAAAAGCTCCCAATCGACACTAGTGTCATAGGTAGTTTCACGTTGCGACATCATCCACACGATGAGAACTCCTTACCATCCACAGACGTATGGTCTCAGAGCACACTTAAATAAGACGTTCGCAGAGATTCTTTCGATGTACATTCATGTAGAACAGAGAGATTGGGATAAAACACTGTCCGTCATGACTTTCGCATACAACACAGCCAAGCAAGACACTACAGGCTTGATGCTATTCTTTCTGCTCCACGGTCGCGAGGCCAAAACAGTAGTGGATACACTGTTCCCGATTAAACCGGACGATAGTCAGGATGACTACGAGGAAAACCTCGTCACCAGGAACGAAGAAGCAAGACAGCCGGCTCGCATAAGGATCCTGGACGCCCAGAAGAAAGACCGGGAGCGGTGTGGCGCCACGCACCTGCCATTGAGACACAGACCGGGAGACTTGGTTCGCATGTTTACGTCTGTGCGGAAACTAAGACTATCGGAAAGGTTACTAAAGTGCTGCTTTCAATCGCATCGTATTCTTCGTCGGAAGTCGGACGTCACGTACGAAATCATCATGACCCTTCATCAAGGAGACAAAAGCGCAGAGAAATCGTCCTCTGTGTGGAGCCCTGCCAGAGGAAGGATCGTCGATGGGACGACCAAGTAAACTGAACACCCAGACGACGATCGCTAAGCTTCGACGGGAGGGCTATCTCTGATGCTCATCGTTGTGAGTAGTATACAAAAACACGACCAGCATGCGAAGATACGGCACCGCCGCCATACAGAGAACCGCTAATAAAATCTGGATCCGAGGTGTTGTAGTCGGCTCCAATGAGAACTTCTGAAATAATTTGTCGATGTTTCTTGTAGAGAGGGAGCAGTGTGCGAACTGTGGCTCATGCAGCATGGCGTAGTGGCTAGCGTCACTGGCTTGCGTACTACGAGTCGCCAGTTTAAGTCTGACCTCCATAAATTATTTGTAATTCCTCATTATTTCTGGAAGGATCTTGAAATATTCGTGTATTCTGGAATATTCTGTCTGTGTGAATATCAACTTTCTGGAATATTTGATGTTTTTCTACATACACTCCTGGAAATTGAAATAAGAACACCGTGAATTCATTGTCCCAGGAAGGGGAAACTTTATTGACAAATTCCTGGGGTCAGATACATCACATGATCACACTGGCAGACCCACAGGCACATAGACACAGGCAACAGAGCATGCACAATGTCGGCACTAGCACAGTGTATATCCACCTTTCGCAGCAATGCAGGCTGCTATTCTCCCATGGAGACGATCGTAGAGATGCTGGATGTAATACTGTGGAACGGCTTGCCATGCCATTTACACCTGGCGCCTCAGTTGGACCAGCGTTCGTGCTGGACGTGCAGACCGCGTGAGACGACGCTTCATCCAGTCCCAAACATGCTCAATGGGGGACAGATCCGGAGATCTTGCTGGCCAGGGTAGTTGACTTACACCTTCTAGAGCACGTTGGGTGGCACGGGATACATGCGGACGTGCATTGTCCTGTTGGAACAGCAAGTTCCCTTGCTGGTCTAAGAATGGTAGAACGATGGGTTCGATGACGGTTTGGATGTACCGTGCACTATTCAGTGTCCCCTCGACGATCACCAGTGGTGTACGGCCAGTGTAGGAGATCGCTCCCCACACCATGATGCCGGGTGTTGGCCCTGTGTGCCTCGGTCGTATGCAGTCCTGATTGTGGCGCTCACCTGCACGGCGCCAAACACGCATACGACCATCATCGGCACCAAGGCAGAAGCGACTCTCATCGCTGAAGACGACACGTCTCCATTCGTCCCTCCATTCACGCCTGTCGCGACACCACTGGAGGCGGGCTGCACGATGTTGGGGCGTGAGCGGAAGACGGCCTAACGGTGTGCGGGACCGTAGCCCAGCTTCATGGAGACGGTTGCGAATGGTCCTCGCCGATACCCCAGGAGCAACAGTGTCCCTAATTTGCTGGGAAGTGGCGGTGCGGTCCCCTACGGCACTGCGTAGGATCCTACGGTCTTGGCGTGCATCCGTGCGTCGCTGCGGTCCGGTCCCAGGTCGACGGGCACGTGCACCTTCCGCCGACCACTGGCGACAACATCGATGTACTGTGGAGACCTCACGCCCCACGTGTTGAGCAATTCGGCGGTACGTCCACCCGGCCTCCCGCATGCCCACTATACGCCCTCGCTCAAAGTCCGTCAACTTCACATACGGTTCACGTCCACGCTGTCGCGGCATGCTACCAGTGTTAAAGACTGCGATGGAGCTCCGTATGCCACGGCAAACTGGCTGACACTGACGGCGGCGGTGCACAAATGCTGCGCAGCTAGCGCCATTCGACGGCCAACACCGCGGTTCCTGGTGTGTCCGCTGTGCCGTGCGTGTGATCATTGCTTGTACAGCCCTCTCGCAGTGTCCGGAGCAAGTATGGTGGGTCTGACACACCGGTGTCAATGTGTTCTTTTTTCCATTTCCAGGAGTGTAACTGCGATCTCCGTCCAGGAGTTCTGTTCTGTTCTGGCTGCCCGTTGGTGTTCGTAATGTACTTGCTTTCAGTGCTATTTGTTGTATTTCACTGACGAGTTTGCCTTAAGATTTGAACATGAGTGCGGTTACGCCGTGACAGTGCAAAATAAAAACGATTGAGTAGCTCTTTGATGTGAAACAGAAGGCACAAGATGATCAAAATAACAAAAAGGCAATCTCAGTAGAAATCCTTGGATAATATACGAAATACTGATTTTAATTGGCGAAAGGAGTAAATGAAGCAGGCAAAATGAAATACATATGTTTATAAATGAGTTTGAGTTTGAAAAAGTGCAAAATGACTAAGCAGGTATGACTAGAGGACAAATGAGAAGCTGTAGAAGTAGTGGGAAGATAAGTAGCGCCTATAGGAGAATGAAAGTGACCTTAGTAGAAACGAGAAGCGGCAGTATGATTAGCAAGAGCTCAGACGGCTATTCGTAGAAGTCGTTGTGTGGAATAGCTATTCACGGGAAATCAACTTCATTTCGATCGAAGGAGGAATTAATTGCTGACAGGTGTGAATACGTCTGAACTATCAGTGTCCTAAGACAGAGTTACAAAATACTGATATGAATTATTTGCATAAGAGTGGGAAAACTGGTAGAAACCAACCAAGGGGAAGTTCAGTTTGGGTTCCGAAGAAACGTAGGAACACACTTGGCAATACTGATCCTACTGGTACCAGCGCGTGCTGAAAAGTAATGCCTCCGAATCTTTTACATAAAAACTCTTAAAGCATTTTAAATAAAACAAGCTTTATTAACATTGTACATCTTTATTCTTCATGTCAACATACTTATTTCTCAACATAGTCTCCTGGTGATGAACATGTTTCTCCCAGCGAGGGACCAATTTGTTGGTACAGTCATTGTAGGATGTTCGACATTGTTGACGATGTCACAACCTCACCTCTGCTTCTACCATTTCGTCAGTATCAAATTGAAGTCCTCGAAGGTGTTCTTTAAGTTCTGGAAACAGATGAAAATCGTATGGGGCCAAGTCGGAACTCTATGGAGAATGATCGATGACAGTGAACCCAAGATGTCCCATCGATGCTGATGTCGCAGAGCTTGTGTATGGTCTGCCATTGTCATGCTGAAGGAGAGGGTGCCACTTTGTGTGGTCGAACTCTTCGAATTCGTGCTTTCAGTTTTTTTGGGAAATACAGCAACCTGTTTCTCACTCACCGACTTAGTTACGTTACACGCGACTCTGTTGCTCGCTACGATTCGGAGCGCTCTAGCGGCAGAGGGTTGCAACTTCCATTAGTGAAGTGGGAAAGCCCTCCGAATAATAAGCATTACATGTAATACCTCAGCCGATATTGAGAACAGAACAAAACATTCGAAGGCATTGTTTCAGCACGTCCTCGTAAAAGAAGAGAGCTCAGAGCTCGCACAGAAAGATATTTTTCCCGCGCCCTGTTCGAGAGTTGAAAGGCAGAGAAATAGCTTCAAGGTGATTCGATGACTCTTTGCCAGGCACTTATTTGTCAGCTGCAGAGCAGCAGTCATGTGGATGTAGATGTGGATGTAGGCAGGTTGAAGAAAGACAAATCTAAGTTTATAGCACGTTTAGATTTCCATAAAACTTTTGTCCGTATTAACTGGTGAACTCTCTTTGAAGTATTGAATGTAATATGGATAGAACAGAGGGAGAGAAATGTTATTTATTGCTTGAATAGAAACCAGGCTGGGTTATAAAAGCTGAAGGATGTGAAAAGAAAGCCATAATTGAAATGGGCGTGAGACGGGGTTGTAGCCCATCCCGAATGTTATTCAATCTGTACATAGAGCAAGATGCGGCAGATATTAAGGAGAAATTTCGAAAGATGATTTAAGTTCAGCGAGAAGACAAAAAAAGGCTATGAGGGTTGCCGATGACACTGTAATCCTGTCAGAGGTGGCTAATAACTAGAAAGAGCCGTTGAACGGAATGAATAGAAGCTGTAAAGAGATTATGAGATTAACATCAACAAAAGAAAAATAAGTTAACGGAATATTGTCGAATAAAATCAGGCAATTCTGCCGGAATTAAATTAGGGAATAAGACATCAAAAGTAGTAGATGAGTTTCGCTATTTGGACAGTAAAATAACTTATGATGAACGAAGAAAACAGGTTCTACAAACCAGACTGATAATGGGAAGAAAAGCATCGATGAAAAAATTCAAGCGTTAGGAAATCTTTTTTGAAGGTATTTGTCTGGAGTGTAGTCTTGTATGTACGTAAAATATTGACGATAAGCTGTTCAGATAGGAAGACAAAAATGGAATACCTCATAATGTCGTGTCGAATCTCCTTTTGCCAGGCGTAGTGCTGTAACTCGACGTGGCATGGACTGAACAAGTCGTCGGAAGTCTTCTGCAGAAATACTGACCCATTCTGTCTGTATTGCCATTTTTAATAGCGAAAGTGTTGCCGATGTAGGATTTTGTGCGCGAACGGACCTCTCAATTAAGTCCTATAAATGTTCGATGGGGTTCATGTCGAGCGCTTTGGATAGCCAAATCATTCGTTCGAATTGTCCATAATGTTCTTCAAACCAATCGTGAACAATTGTGGCCCGGTGACATTGCATATTATCAGCCATAAAAATTCCATGGTTTATTTTGAAACACGAAGTCCATGAATGGCCGCAAATGCCGAAAACAACCATTTTCGGTCAATGATCTCTTCGGTTGGACCAGAGGACCCAGTCCATTCCACGTAAACACAGCCCACACCATTATGGAGCCACCACCAGCTTGCGCAGTGCCTTGTTGACAACTTGTGTCCATGGCTTCGCGCAGTCCGCATCATACTCAAGCAATCGTCTCTTACCAACTGAAATCGAGACACATATAGTTATCTAGGAATGGTGGTTGGAGGTAGATGCATTGGACATTCCATTTCGGAATTCGTTAGGAAATTAAATATACCGCGATCCACAGTGTCAAGAGTGTGCCGAGATACCAAAGTTCAGGTGTTACCTCTCACCAGGGACAACGCAGTGGCCGATGGCCTTTACATAACGACCGAGAGCAGCGGCGTTTGCGCACAGTTATCAGCGCTATCAGACAAGCACCACTGCCCGAAATAACCGTAGAAATCAATGTGGGACGTACGACGAATGTATCAGTTAGGACAGTGTGGCGAAATTTGGCGTTAATGGGCTATGGCAGCAGACGAGCAACGCGAGTGCCCTTGCTAACAGCACATCGCCTGCAGCGCCTCTCATCAGTTTTGAATATATCACGTGGACTCTAGACGACTGCAAAACCGTGACCTGGTCAGATGTGTCCCGTTTTCAGTTGGTAAGGGCTGAGTTTGGCGCAAACCCCATGAAGCCATGGATCCAAGTTGTCAACAAGGCACTGTAGAAGCCGGTAGTGGCTCCATAATGATGTGCACTAACTTTGCATAGAACTGACTGCGTCCTCTGGTCCAACTGAACCAATTTGCAGCCACTCATGGACCTCATGTTCCTAATCAACGATGGATTTTTTTTGTGAATGACAATGCGTCGTGGCACCGGGTCATAATTGTTCGCAACTGGTTTGAAGAACATTCTGGACAATTCGAACGAATGGTTTGCCCACGCAGATCGCCCGACATGAGTCCCATCGAACATTTATGGGAGATGATCAAGAGGTAAGTTCGTGCACAAAATCCTGCATCGCAGCATGGCTTAGTATTGCTGTAGGGGATTTCCAACGACTTGTTGAGTCCATCCCACGTCGAGTTTCTGCACTACGCCAGGCAATAGAAGATCGGACACTATATTAGGAGGTATCCTCCGACTTCTGCAACTTCAGTGTGTTAGCATGATGTTGCGTACATCGTTCCGCCTTATCAGCGCGTACACAACATTCCCACGAGAGCGCGCCCCGCTAAGCACAACAGCGCAGGCGCAGCGCTCGTCCGTCTCCGCACCACGAGATGGCGCTGTCTTAGAGACGGACCAAATTCTGCTTCCGCCGATCCGCGTATTAATATGTAACGCAGCCAATAGGATTGCTGCTAACGTAGAACCTTTTCTCCTCACGGATCACACTCGCACAGTGATACATGAACGCGCGAGGTACTTATAACGGGTGTACAGACCTCCGATTAGTCAGTCTGCATCAGTCTGTACCAGTCTGCATTAGTCTGTACCAGTCTGTACGAGTTCTACATTTGTCTGTACCAGTCTATAGTTAAGTTTCAGTCTGCGCCTAATAAGATTACCATATTCCTGTACATAGACACTTTTGTCAAGTGTCAGAGATATATGTGAGAATAAGATTAACGCACCAATACCAAAGGAAATTCAGATTGTCAATTGTAAATATCATCCAGAACCAAGTTAAGTAATTTTTATGCTTGTTATTATTTTAATAAATGTGTGTGAAAATTAATCAAGTTCTGTTTAAAGTTGGTCACCGTCAGTCCGCTATTCTAAGCGTGCAAGTGGCATTTCTATCGTCTGACCTAACGGCAGAAGATAAACACGCCACGATAAGGCCACGAGACATATTACTGACACTCGCCTACTTCGTTAGATCGACAAGTCAAATAATCTGATGGTGTGTGTACTGAAGGTCTTACAGTATGCATACCACACATGAAGAGCTGCATCAAACTAGTCTTCACACTGAGGACCACAAACAACAACATTTTAACCCTTTCAGGGGCAAAATAAAAAAAATTAATTTTTAATTTTTCCTTCTTTTTATTGTATTAATTTTCATACAGTGGGACAGAAAAATGTAAAAATTAAATGAAATATACATAAACTGAACACAAACAGGGTGGTTTCAAATGGAACCACTGCCCGCTAAATGTCATCACTTTTGATGATACAGTAAAAAGTAATTCCTTTCTGCAGGCCACCTGACAGTGACTACATGTCCATCTGCTTCTGTGGGGTTCTTTCTTTGTGCTGCAGTGCACAAAGCGCCTTGAGGTTCCATGTTTTGGCGGATGTTTTGCTTCCGATATACATTTCTCATGGGGAACAACAGTTCTGAATTTTTTTGCAGATGGTTCTGACGGTGTACTGGGATATTTGAAGACATTACTGCCTACCAGGCCTGTGGCAACACGTCTTCGAAAATCCTTTAGCACTTGCTTCGCTGTTGGATTACATAATCGAAACAGAATAAATGCATTTACAATAGAAATATCAACTATATACCAAAATAATCTTAGCCACCACTTTTGTGATTTCCTGTCTATTGTATAAAAACTGCTCGTCATATCTACCTTATCGAGACATCCCATATTTGCATTATATGATTTCACTATTTTTGGGCAAGGTACCTTTGTGATTTTTCCATCCTTTTCTTTACAGCTGACTTCTTCAACACATACAGGCGAATCAATTGTAGACAGCAACATTACTACACATTTGTCTTTCCATTTGATGCAGGCAATGCCATCAGAACGAACTGACCAGTCAAACTCTCCTCTTTGCAACTCTTTGTCTGTTTTTAGCGTAGGAAATCCTTTTCTGTGTGATCTAATTGTTCCACAGGCAAAAAATCTGTCATACTTTAGCTAGTGTAAAAGTGAGACACCGGTAAAAAAATTGTCAAAGTATATGTTGTATCTCTTTCCTTCCAAGCCTTTACACACAACTCTCACAATTCTCTCTCCTAAGGATTTTTCCACTATGCCTTCAACTTTTCCAGTATATATCTGAAAATCACAAATATATCCAAGCTTATCAGCTCTGACCCAGGTTTTGTATCCCCTCTTGATTGGCCTTTGAGGCATATATTGTTTGAATGCGATTCGTCCTTTCAACAAAAAAAAAAAAAAAATGGTTCAAATGGCTCTGAGCACTATGGGACCCAACATCTGAGGTCATCAGTCCCCTAGACTTATAACTACTTAAACCTAACTAACCTAAGTATATCACACACATCCATGCCCGAGGCAGGATTCGAACCTGAGACCGTAGCGGCAGCGCGGTTCCGGACTGAAGTGCCTAGAACCACTCGGCCACAACGGACGGCCGTCCTTTCAACTTCACCATGCATTCATCTCTAGCTTGCTCCTTAGTAGGTGCATAGAATTCTTTGAAGTTTATCAGTATCTGATTAGTGGACGGATTTTATATAATTTGTTATAATTTCTGCTTTCCCTTGAAGGCATAACAGCGTTGTCATTGATGTGGATATGTGTCAAAATCCAGCTCAACCATTTTACCGACATTAGTGAGGAAATGTACTCATCTCGAAGTTCCTTATGGGATGACAAGCAATCACGATAATAACAAAGTTTCTTGATTCCCATTAGAATGTTTATAGCCAAAAATACGTTCAGTTCTGCTTTAGAAAGAGGCCTGAATTTGCCACCTTTCTGTGTTGCGTACAGGTTAGACTGGAAAACTGTGTGTTCTAACATAGTGTCACAAAACAGACACAAAAAAGATCTACTGGTTGCATACCTTCACTGTCATTTTTAAGTTTTCCTCGTACACCAGCTTCCTCTGAAAAATTGGCGGCAAAGTTCATTGCACTGACGTCCTTTCTCTATGAAAAATTCGCTATGAAAGACAGTGGCAAATAGTCATTACTGCTGAAACTATCATCACTGTCATTGTCAAAATGGTCCTCACTCTCACTTTCCAAAAGAATTTGAGATAAAAAAGGTGTTTTCATTCGCAGATCCAGATCACTGTCTTCAGCTAGCACACCACTTCACTGTCACTGCTAGTGCCAATCTGTGAGTAGGGATCTGAAGGAATATCTGCGAAAAGGCACTCCAGAATTTCCTCATCCTTTAGTCTGTGAGAATACATTACGTGAAACTGGAAAAAAAAATTCGTCACACCTACTAATGCTGCCGTTACAGGAGCAGTGGTTTCAAATGGAACCACCACAACATCCACGGAAATAAAAGCATTATTTTGGTTACTATTGTAGTACATATAGTATTAATATAAACAGAACAGTATTCTGCATTTAATACATGCATAAAAGTTACCTAATACGGAAGAATACAGTCACAATTTGAGAACAAAGACGTTCGCGCACAGCGTACAAAAATGGCTATCCAACTCGCCTTACTACTTGCTAATTTTTACAGATTTTGAAGCGGTTCCAGTGACAGCCGCTAGAGGGCAGCACCAAGTGGCTGTTGAATGGTGTCCCCAAATGTAGCCACTTCCCTTTTCCCACAAAATGAGAAAATTGTAGGTGGTTTCAAACGGAACCACTTCCCCTGAAAGGGTTAACAAACATCTGTACTTGAAGCGGACATTTTGCCACGACACAACCTGCAGCAGATGCTCGACATGCGAGTTGGTCGTCCGTACTCTGTGTTAACTAACAGTTAAACTTACGGAGAATCTTACTCCGTGAGAGACGGGCCTAACAGTGCAGCAGTTGGCGTGACCTCTAGTTGGAGGCAGGCGGCGGCCCCCCACCAGCGTGTGGTGCGGGTTGCGCGGCTGCCAGGCGGGGCCCGCCTTGCGCTGTGCCGCGCCGTGTAGCGTGGCGATGCGCCGCGCCGGTCCGACCACACCGGCCTGGGCCTTTGTCCCGCCGACGCCACTTTGATTCGCCATGCATGCACGCCCGTCTCGCCGGCTGTCGATTAAAAATACAATATGTGGACGCGCGGACGAGTACATTATACGCGCTGCGGCTGCGGTAATGGTTCCGCTCCATCTAACGCCTAATCTGTTTCGATGGCGGACAGCCGACCGTTCGGCCCTGTGACGGGCGGATGCGCCACGCCAGTGCGCCGAGAGACGCGGCGCGTCTATGTCCCGCCTCAGATAATTCCAAAATATACTCGTCCGCTCGCCGGTGCGCACCTGCTGAAACAGCTCCGGTGGCAGGGGAGGTCATTATTTACAATGGAGCTGGCACGCGTGTTGCGCGGGATGTAAATAATGCGCAGTGATGGGCTGTATTGGGTCACATTTTCAAACACATTTCCTGACAAAGAGAGGCAAGCATAAAAATAGAAGGAAACGAAACCAGACTTGAGGAGGTTGAAAGGGTACGTGATTATACACTGAAGATCCAAAGAAATTGGTATACCTGCCTAATATCGTGTAGGGCCCAAGCGAGCGCGCAGAAGTGCAGCAACAAGACGTGGCATGGACTCGACTAATGTGTGAAGCAGTGCTGGAGGGAATTGACACCATGGATCCTGCAGGGTTGTCCATAAATCCGTAAGAGTGCGAGGGGGTGGAGATTTCTTCTGTACAGCACGCTGCAAGGCATCCCAGATATGCTCAATAATGTTCATATCTGGGAGTCTGATTACCAGCAGAATTGTTTAAGGGGGGTAGGACGTCAAACGGGCCGACTTGGTGCAGGAGAAGTACCACAGGACATTTTAATTTCCAGTGCCTATTCTTTTACAAATAAATTCACAAAACTTTGCCAGTATGAGCAGGAAGGATTCAGAATTCACACTCATACCAGCGGAAGTTCAAAAACATAACAAAATAATTTTTTTTACATGTGAATTTTCATCATTTTTTCGCTTACTATTGGCCGCATTTGTTGCTATAGGTACACTTTTCTTCATAAGTAAGAGAGACTGTTCGATAAATTTTGCACAGCATACTAACCATACTTACAGGTGTCTGAAACTCTAGAATCTATTTAATTTATGATAAAATGAATGAGCTGTTACGTTTTATGCTTTATGTCTAGAAAAAAGTAGTTAATTATCTCTATTTTTACCATAGTTTTTGATGTGTTGGCAAATGTGCCAACACCTTGTAGATAGAGGAGGCCGAAATGCACGCTATCTAACGCAGACGGGCGTTAATTCTGGAACAGGATAAGTAGTGAATGGTAGCAAGAAAAGTACGTTGAAACTATGTAAGGCTAATGGCGCCTTGCTAGGTCGTAGCCATGGACTTAGCTGAAGGCTATTCTAACTGTCTCTCGGCAAATGAGAGAAAGGCTTCGTCAGTGTAGTCGCTAGCAAAGTCGTCATACAACTGGGGGCGAGTGCTGTTCCGTCTGTATCTCGAGACCTGCCTTGTGGTGGCGCTCGGTCTGCGATCACACAGTGGCGACACGCGGGTCCGACATGTACTAAATGGACCGCGGCCGATTTAAGGTACCACCTAGCAAGTGTGGTGTCTGGCGGTGACACCACAGTTTTTAATAGATTTGGAAAATTCTAGAGTTTCATACACCTGCAAGTATGGTTTGTATGCTGTGCAAAATTCATCAAAGAATCTCTCTTATTTGTGAAGAAAAATGTACCTATAGCAACAAATGCAGTGAAAAAATGATGAAACTTCACATGCAAAAAAAAATTATTTTGTTATGTTTTTGAACTTCCACTGCTATGAGTGTGAATCCTGAATCCTTCCTGGTCATGCTGACAAAGTTTTACGAAATTAATTTGTAAAAGTATAGGCACTGGAAATAAAAATCTCCTGTGGTGCTTCTCCTGCTCGAAGTCGGCCCGTTTGACGTCCTGCCCCCCTTAGCCTCACAAGAGTGTTCCTGGAGCCACTCTGTAGCATTTCTGGACGTGTGGGGTGTCCCATTATCCTGCTGGAATTGTACAAGTCCGTCGCAATGCACAATGGACATGAATGGATGCAGATGATCAGACGGAATGCTTACGTACGTGTCACCTGCCAGAGTCGTATCTAGACGTATCAGGGGTCCCATATCACTCCAACTGCACACGTCGCACATCATTACAGCCTCCACCAGCTGCTGACATGCAGGGTCCATGTCTCCACATCCGTACACGTCAATCCGCTCGATACAATTTGAAACGAGACTCGTCCGACCAGGCAACATGTTTCCAGTCATCAACAGCCCAATGTCGGTGTTGACAGGCCCAGACGAGGCGTAAATCTTAGTGTCGTGCAATCATGGTGGGTACACGAGTGGGATTTCGCCTCCGAAAGCCCATATCGATGGTGTTTTGTTGAATGGTTCGCACGCTGACACTTCTTGATGGGCCAGGATTGAAATCTGCAGCAATTTGCGGAAGGGTTGCACTTCTGTCGCATTGAACTATTCTCTTCAGTCGTCGTTGGACCCGTTCTTGCAGGATCTTTTCCCTACCGCAGCGACGTCGGAAATTTGATGTTTTACCGCATTCCTGATATTCACGGTACACACGTGAAATGGTCGTACGGGAAAATCCCCATTTCATCGCAACCTCGGAGATTCTGTGTCCCATCGCTCGTGCAACGGTTAGTCGATTTAGCACCAAGTCAAACACACTTAAATCTTGATAAACTGCCATTGTAGCAGCAGTAACCGAACTGACAACTGCACCAGACACTTGTTGTCTTATATAGGCGTTGCCGAACGCAGCGCCGTATTCTGCCTGTTTATATATCTCTCTATTTGAATACGCGTGCCGATACCAGTTTCTTTGTCGCTGCAGTGTATTACAGACAGCGATTACAGAATCGAGCTAAGCTTAGAAATAACTTGACAGTATAACCCTTCTTATCAGTATAACGCAGTACCCCTTCTGGCCTAGATGTACACAGAGTGTAATAAAGCCATTGTATCGCATCCTCAGCCATGCTCACCAACAAATTTTGTAACTGGTCCCTGATATCATGGGATGGAGCTGGTGCCACTTGTATTCTGACAGAGGCGGAACTGGGAATCTTGCTGGCCGCTGGAGTATCTCAGCATCTCACAGACCGTCCATAGAGACCCGTGCCATGCGTGGTCGACCAATTTACTATTGGAAAATTGCACCGTGACATTGTCGTATAAGAGGTAACACGTGAGGACGAAGGATAACAGTAACATACAGTTGTGCTGTCGGAGTTCCCACAGTGACTACTGGCTGTGACCTGAAGTCGTACCCGATGGTTCCCCACACCGTGACGCCACGTCTAACCCCGCCGTGCCTCTCCAAAATTCTGGAAGAATGTGACCTCTCCGACGACGATATACGGAAGTTTGAGTCGGGCTGTGTGTCGTGCACGGGTAGTCAAAGTGGTTAAGGCGATCGCTCGCGTGAAACGGGCAATCCGGGTTCGAGTCCTGGCGCGGCATAAGTTTTCATTGTCATCATTCACTTATACAGCGGATGGTTGTTCGTATTCGCAATTGCAAATACAATCAATGTCTATTTAGTTTCTGTGTCGTGATAATTCAGAAGAAAAACTACCTCGTACCTGTGTACAGCACAGATTCTTTCTGTTTCATCTGTGGTGACTTAACTCTGAAGTCGAATATACGGAAACTTAATCTGCTTGTGAAGAAGTTCTACGAACTTGGATTTCGGTTAAAGATTGGCGACGAAGTTAATAATGGGCCCCGGATATATGGACTCCACTCCTGAAAAATATCGAAACGATCACAGTACTGTGTGCAGACCGCACCGTGCACACTGTCGTTTTTCTATGACAAAAATAGATGGGATCGCCTCGAAAACAAGGAAACTGTGCAACTGCTAATTTACCATCTGATATGAGGCCAGTATGTCACATTGAAGAATAGGACGATGCTAGACAGTCCTGAGAACGTGACAGTCAGTGAAGATGAATAGAATAAGAAACACGTAGAAGGCAGCGAAGAGCTATACACGCCGACAAAATATTTCAAGGCCACTGGGAATCAAATGAGCCACTTTTTTTGTATCGAGCGGATCTCAGCAATCTTGGTCGCGATTTAAATTTTTCGAAGCAACAGGATGAGTTTTTAACTTCGCGATTAAAAGAGTGGAATCTTCTCCTTTCAGACACGTAGTTGAATGTTTATCGTGATTGCCATGCTGATTTTTTATGAATATATCTTTACGGAAGCTTACATGAATTTTTATAATGACATTGAATCCATTTTGGAGCCTCGTGGTCATGATTACAGTCGAAATCAGTAGTACTCACTCATAGGATCGAGATAAGATAGTCTTAAAGCAGCACTTCCCCACAACTGGAACCAATATCCTTAATCTCAAGACTTATGAGAACTTTAAATGCTACTCACATTTATCCAGTATGAGAAATACAAATGGTGTGTATTTTGGGGTCTCAAGGTAATTGCAATTCTTATTGACATGCAGCTTGGGTAATCAAAGCACTCCTCATTTCTATGCGAGTGAGACAGCAAAAACAGAGAAAAACATCACAATTGGAAAAAATGTCCTACTCGTGAATAGAATGGGGCGAACCATCCTCTTGTTGACCCTAAACAAGCAAATACAGTATATCTTTGCTTCAAATTCACCTGAATCTCGCCAAAGGCTTTGTGAAACCCATAGACAAAACATAACGTCGAGTATGTATATGCTAGACAGTTTTGCGAGAATCAGTGGAGCGAAAATAAACGAAAGAGTGTTTTTTGGACCTGCGTACCGTGCGAAAGGTAGGAGAAGAGGTACTGGCGGGAGTAAAGCTGTGAAGGAGGGTCATCAGTCGCCCTTGGGTAGTTCAGTCGGTAGAGCACTTGCCTGCTAAAGGCAAAGGCGTCAGGTGCGAATCCCGGTTCAATACATAGATTTAATCCACACGAAGTTTCAATAGCAAATTTCTTCGTCGTGAGGGGCTTCCTTAGCCACAGCATCTTCTATTTACTTTCCCTTAGTACAGTGGAGACAATTTATTTAGCAAAGGGTTACAGGATGTGGGCAAAACATGGAGACACCAAACCATGCATATTACATCTACATCTACATGGATACTCTGCAAATCCCTCTTACGTGCCTGGCAGATGGTTTATTGAACCATCTTTACAATAATTCTCTATTATTCCACCCTCGAACAGCGCGCGGAAAAGTCGAGCACCTATGTCTTTCCGTCCGAGCTCTGATTTACCTTATTATATTATGATGATCGTTTCTACCTCTGTAGATCAACGTCAACAAAACATTTTCGTGTTCGGAGGAGAAAGTTGGTGATTTTAATTTCGCGAGATGATCCCTCCGCAATGAGAAACGCCTTTGTTTTAGTGATGTCCACCCAAATCTTGTATTATGTCCCCGGCACCCTCTCCCCTATTCTTCGATAATACAAAATATGCTACTCTTCTTTGAACTCGATGTACTTCGTTAATCCTGTCTGGTAAGGATCCCCAACCGCACCGGGGTACTCCAAATGAGGACGGACAAGTGTAGTGAAGGCAATATCTGTAGTAGATGTATTAGATCTTCTAAGTGTTCTGCCAGTAAATCACAGTCGTTGGTTCGCCTTACCCATAACATTTCCTACGGGTTCTTTCCAATTTAAGATGTTTGTAATTGTAATTTATAGGTATTTATTAGAATTTATGGCCTTTAGATTTGGCTGATTTACCGTGCAACCGAAGTTTAACGGACTCCTTTTAGCGCTCATGTTGGTGACCTCACACTTTTCATTACTTATGGTCAATTGCTAATTTTCGAACCATAGAGATATCTTTTCCACATCGTTTTGCAGTTTCTAAATCTTCATCTACATGGATACTCCCCAAATCGCATTTAAGTGTCTGGCAGAGGGTTCATCGAACCACCTTCGCCGGCCGGGGTGGCCGAGCGGTTCTAGGCGCTACAGTCTGGAACCGCGCGACCGCTACAATCGCAGGTTCGAATCCTGCCTCGGGCATGGATGTGTGTGATGTCCTTAGGTTAGTCAGGTTTAAGAAGTTCTAAGTTCTAGGGGACTGATGACCTGAGAAGTTAAGTCCCATAGTGCTCAGAGCCATTTGAACCCATTTTTAACCACCTTCACAATTCTTTATTATTCCAATCAAGTATAGCGCGCGGAAAGAACGAACATGTATATATTTCCGTACGAGCTCTGATTTCCCTTATTTTATCGTGGTGATCGTTCCTCCCTATGTAGGTCGGTGTTAGCAAAATATTTTCGCATTTGATGAGAAAGTTGGTGACTGGAATTTCGTGAGAATATTCCGTCCCAACGAAAAACGCCTTTCTTTTAATGATGTCCAGCCCAAATCCTGTATCATTTCTGTGACACTCTCTCCCATATTTCGCGATAATACAAACCTTGGTGCCCTTCTTTGAACTTTTTCTATGTACTCCATCAGTTCTCTCTGGTAAGGATCCCGCACCGCGCAGCAGTATTCTAAAAGAGGACGGACAAGCATAGTGTAGGCAGTCTCCTTTAGTCGATGTGTTACGTTTTCTAAGTGTCCTGCCGATAAAACGCAGTCTTTGGTTAGCCTTCCTCACAACCTTTTCTATGTGTTCCTTCCAATTTAAGTTGTTCGTTATTGTATTACCTAGGTATTTAGTTGAATTCACGGCTTTTAGATTAGACTGATTTATCGTGTAACCCAAGTTTAACGAATTCATTTTAGCACTCATGTGGATGAACTCACGCTTTTCGTCATTTAGGATCAAATGCCAATTTTCGCACCATTCTGATATCTTTTCTAAATCGTTTTGCAATTTGTTTTGATCTTACGATGACATTATTAGTCGATAAACGACAGCGTCATCTGCAAATAACCTAAGACGGCTGCTCAGATTGTCTCCGAAATCGTTTATATAGATAAGGAATAGCAAAGGGCCTATAACACTACCTTGGGGAACGCCAGAAATCACTTCTGATTTACTCGATTACTTTCCGTCAATTAGTACGAACTGTGAACTCTCTGACAGGAAATCACAAATCCAGTCACATAACTGAGACGATATTCCACAAGCACGCAATTTCACTACGAGCCGGTTGTGTGGTACAGTGTCGCGGTTTATTTTGTTACAGTGCCTAATGCGTTATAGGAAAACTGTTGACATTGGAAACAGCTTCCAGTCGCCTCGGCTTGGATAAATACAGACTTTTCATGGTTTTCAAGGGAATTTTATATCGTTATTCGTGCAAAACAGTGGCAAGTTCAGGTAATGATGATGGAGGTGGACAGAGATCACGCCCCCTTCTCTCCAAAGTAGACCACATGGCTTGCTAATACTGAGATATGGTGATGGTGGCAGCCGCTATAGTGGTTCTTCTTTTTTTTATTATCTCCATAAAACGCAAATACTGCACATAATACCACGTATAAAGAGAAAATTCAATACAAACAAACCACTGTAAGGCGAATACTTGGCATTGCATAGTTTTAGTCAAAGAGTCTACTCATGTACGTTATGTTTTTGAGCCATTTGTCTTTTGTTGAGCGCACATCGTTCGTTTCGTTAGTTATTAGGTCTTCTTCTTCCTTTTGTCGCCCGACTGTTCAGATGTAAGTGTTGTGTAACGAAATTTGTTAATAATAACAGCATTTTTGTTCAAATGTGTTTAAAGAAATTCATTTAAAAATCGCATTTCCTTCCATTGAAAAGATATTTCATTTCATTTGAAGTTATGGATCGTATAAAAAGTTGGAACCGGATTGTTTAATGGTTAAAAAGGCAATGTGACAGTGCGCACTATCGTTAAACATCTTCTGATGTTTCACAGAGAACCTACTTTCGCGCAAAACGAAATCCGATTACACTACTGGCTATTAAAATTGCTACACCAAGAAGAAATGCAGATGATAAACGGGTATTCATTGGACAAATATATTATACTAGAACTGACATTTGACTACATTTTCACGCAATTTGGGTGCATAGATCCTCAGAAATCAGTACCTAGAACAACCACCTCTGGCCGTAATAACGGCCTTGATACGCCTGGGCATGGAGTCAAACAGAGCTTGGATGGCGTGCACAGGTGCAGCTGCCCATGCAGCTTCAATACGACACCACAGTTCATCAAGACTAGTGACTGGCATATTGTGACGAGCCAGTTCCTCGGCCACAATTGACCAGACGTTTTCAATTGGTGAGAGATCTAGAGAATGTGTTGGCCAGAACAGCAGTCGAACATTTTCTTTATCCAGAAAGCCCCGTACAGGACCTGCAACATGCAATTGTGCATTATCCTGCTGAAATGTAGGGTTTCGCAGGGATCGAATGAAGGGTAGAGCCACGGGTCGTAACACATCTGAAATGTAACGTCCACTGTTCACAGTGCCGTCAATGCGAACAAGAGGTGACCGAGACGAGTAACTAATGGCACCCCATATCATCATGCCGGGTGATACGCCAGTATGGCGATGACGAATACACGCTTCCAATGCGCATTCACCGCGATGTCGCCTAACACGGATGCGTCCATCATGATGCTGTAAACAGAACCTGGATTCATCCAAAAAATGATGTGTTGCCGTTCGTGCACCCAGGTTTGTCGTTGAGTACACCATCACAGGCGCTCCTGTCTGTGATGCAGCGTCAAGGGTAACCGCAGCCATGGTCTCCGAGCTGATAGTCCTTGCTGCTGCAAACGTCGTCGAACTGTTCGTGCAGATGGTTGTTGTCTTGTAAACGACCCCATCTGTTGACTCAGGGATCGAGACGTGGCTGCACGATCCGTTACAACCATGCGGATAAGATGCCTGTCATCTCGACTGCTAGTGATACGAGGCCGTTTGGATCCAGCACGGCGTTCCGTATTACCCTCCTGAACCCACCGATTCCATATTCTGCTAACAGTCATTGGATCTCGACCAACGCGAGCAGTAATGTCGCGACACGATAAACCGCAATCGCGATAGGCTACAATCCTACCTTTATCAAAGTCGGAAACGTGATGGTCCGCGTTTCTCCTCCTTACACGAGGCATCACAACAACGTTTCACCAGGCAACGCCGGTCAACTGCTGTTTGTGTATGACAAATCGGTTGGAAACTTTCCTCACGTCAGCACGTTGTAGATGTCGCCACCGGCGCTCACCTTGTGTGAATGCTCTGAAAAGCTAATCATTTGCGTATCACAGCATCTTCTTCCTCTCGGTTAAATTTAGCGTTTGTAGCACGTCATCTTCGTGGTGTAGCAATTTGAATGGCCAATAGTGTATATTCCAATCAACATGTCATTGCACGAAAATTTTGATAACTTACGCGATCAAAGGCTACTAAACAATTACTGGAGCCACCATTTCAAATTGACCTTATTCGAGTAACAGCTTGCATGTAGGCTTCATTCAAATAACAGCTTACGATAAAACCATTTTTAAGAGGACGTTTTGAAGTAACTTTCATGTACGGATTTTAAGTATCAGTTCAGTCGCTTTTGAAGTGTGTCTGCTCGATGCGACGACTTACAAGTACCTTAACTTTACGTATTAGTTTTTATTCTTTGCAGTCGCATAATTTAGAGGTCAATTCTCATATCACTATAAAGTGTAGGGGAGAAAGTACGCTTCAGCACGGGAGTTGCGACGATTCAAAAAAATGGTTCAAATGGCTCTGAGCACTATGGGACTTAACATCTATGGTCATCAGTCCCCTAGAACTTAGAACTACTTAAACCTAAATAACCTAAGGACATCACACAACACCCAGCCATCACGAGGCAGAGAAAATCCCTGACCCCGCCGGGAATCGAACCCGGGAACCCGGGCGTGGGAAGCGAGAACGCTACCGCACGACCACGAGATGCGGGCTGCGACGATTCATCCTCGTACTCACAGAACCAGTATTGGACGATGTAAGCAGTGTGGACAGGCCCTCCCGTCTGGGAACTCTGTATTCCCATTGTGGAACAAACATTGTCTCATAGGATGAACCTGATCAGCCAGAATTGTCACGTACCCCTTGGTAGTAACGTGACGTTGCAAGGTAGCCAGAGACGCATGGAGTAACATGATATGGCAGCCAAAATTATTATCGAACCACCGCCATATTTCTCTCGTGACACGTAAACTCGGCCGGAAGTTGGAAAGAATGTGCATCAAGACTCGACCGAGCATAGAACTTTCTTTCATTGCTCTATAGTCCAGGTTTTACGGCTTCGGGAACACGTTTTCTTGTAACGGGCCTCTGCATTATTGATGAGTGGTTTTGGAATTACAAATGGCTCTGAGCACTATGGGACTTAACATCTGAGGTCATCAGTCCCCTAGAAGTTATAACTACTTAAACCTAACCAACCTAAGGACATCACACACATCCATGCCTGAGGCAGGATTCGAACCTGCGACCGTAGCGGTCGCTCGGTTCCAGACTGAAGCGCCTAGAACCGCTCGGCCACATCGTCCGGCTTGGAATTACAGCTCACCCTGCAATTCCCTGCTCCTGCAGCTCCCTTCATGTTAATTTTCATCACAATCCTCTTCAATAACCGTCTGTCACGATCGCACGCCTAGAACCGCTCGGCCACATCGGCCGGCTTGGAATTACAGCTCACCCTGCAATTCCCTGCTCCTGCAGCTCCCTTCATGTTAATTTTCATCACAATCCTCTTCAATAACCGTCTGTCACGATCGCACAATACACTGTTTCGTTCGTGTTGTGACTTAGTGGATGACGCTTTCCGCTTTCCCTGTACGCGGTACTAATCTTCGATCGGTGCCTCTTGAAATACCAAACACTTCGACTACCGTGCTTACGGAAGCACCAGCAGTACGATCACCAAAAATTTGCCCGGTTCTAATTCACTTAGCTCCGACTTTATGCACGCACTAATACACAGAACACTGTTATAACCAGAATGTTTGGCTAGCATCTGCATTTATGTTCAAGCATGCATTTCTCGCGGTGTTTCCACATTTTCATCCAACCCCGGCGTCTGTCGTACAGACGTGCGACCACGAGTCGCTTGCTCACAGCTCCACTGTAAGCCAGCGACTTCCCTAGCAAAGAGGGTAGCACGGGCAGCCTACTCGACTGGCGAACCGAGACCGCTGGTCATTTGAACGGCCTATAACCAGCCCCTCCCTGCTACAACAGAGGTCGCCTGCACAACGGGAGCTACGTTCCACGTGAACAGTCAAATGGAACTAGTAGGGCACAGCTTCATACCACCGCCCAAACCAGAATATAAGTCGCGTTCCATAGCATAAGAGAAAGTTGCTGTTCCAGGTCGGTGGAAGTCAGTACTCGTAGCCACCTGCGAAGAGCATAGACCTCTTCCTCGTTGACAAGGACATTGGGGAACCTCTCACAGTTTCGCGCAAAACGAGGACTAAATCTCAGGAGTTCTCTGTTTCACTGTGATCGCGGTATTTTCGATAACTGACATCAAGTGTTTGGAACTAGAATTCGAGACTAGACCGAGAATAGTTGTTGGTTGTTCATGTAAAAGTTTTCTGGTGTGTACCATCGCTATTTTTTTTAAAGGTCCGATCGGTCACGATATAGAAACCACGGTGACAAGGAAAAAATGTTTTATTTTCAACTTTTAGCTGCACCTTATACCTACTTTTGTACACAGTGACCGCTTGACTTAGAGATTTATAATAGCGTAGTACCAACTGTCCAGTACCCTCGTCATACAAGGCAGCCGCCTGTGTTTTCTGCCTATCTCTATGCTGTTCAGCAGCTCAATACCAATACGTTGTGCCGGCCGCGGTGGTCTCGCGGTTCTAGGCACGCAGTCCGGAACCGCGCGGCCGCTACGGTCGCAGGTTCGAATCCTGCCTCGGGCATGGATGTGTGTGATGTCCTTAGGTTAGTTAGGTTTAAGTAGTTCTGAGTTCTGGGGGACTGATGACCACAGCTGTTAAGTCCCATAGTGCTCAGAGCCATTTGAGCCAACCAATACGCTGTCCTCATAGCTAGTGGTTCACGTCATCAAAGAGATGAAAATCAATTAGAGCCAAGTTCGGGCTGTATGGTGTCTGATCAAACACTTCCCCGTGTCTGATGTGTTTTTCCTTCGCTTGTATGAATTGCCCTTCGTATACGACTTTTTCGAATCGCTTGATCCACTCACTGAACAAGATCATCGATTGATACTCGCTTCCTTCCCTGACGCCACCATTGCCGCACTTTCTTATCACGCTTTCCAGCTACGTTATGTGTATGATATCAGAAAGCAGCAGATACAGGTGCCCAGATGGATGTCGTGTTCCTTGACTTCTGGAATGCTTTCGACACAGTTCCGCTCTCGCGTCCAATGAACGAAATACAAGCATACGGTATATCAGACAAACTGTGTGATTGAGTGAAGAGTTTCTAGCAAACAGAACACACAGCATGTCATCATGAACGGACAGAATTCTTCAGATCTAAAAGTAACTTCGAGAGTGTCACAGGGCAGTGTTACAGGACTATTACTTTCCGCAATGTATATAAATTACCTAGTAGATAACGTCGGAAGCTTCATGAGGCTTTCGACGGATGTTGATCTGCCATACCGAGAAGCTGCGACATAAAAAACTGTAGCGAAATGCGGGAAGACTTGCAGAGGATCGACG
This sequence comes from Schistocerca serialis cubense, assembly GCF_023864345.2. Taxonomy (NCBI): domain Eukaryota; kingdom Metazoa; phylum Arthropoda; class Insecta; order Orthoptera; family Acrididae; genus Schistocerca; species Schistocerca serialis. The sequence goes on along the minus strand of NC_064642.1, from coordinate 401,869,284 downwards.
CTTGGTGCAGGGAGTGGCAATTGATCCTCAACATAAACAAATGCAACGTATTGCGAATATATAGGCAGAAAGACACTTATTGTTTGATTACAATGTTATAAAACAATCACTGGAAGCAGTTGCGAGTACTTCCATAAATTATCTAGGCGTATGCGTCTGGAGAAATTGGAAGTGGAACGAGCACAAAACTAATCGCAAGCAAGGCAGGTGGCAGACAGACATTCATTGGATGAATCGTCAGAAAATGTAGTCTATCAACAGAGGAAGTAGCTTACAAGATTCTCGTTTGACCAGCATCTGAATATTGCTCAGCAGTATGGGATCTATACCAGACAGGACTAATAGGGGAAACAGATCCATAGAAGAGAAGCGCGTTTCGTTACAGGCTCATTAAATAAGCACGAAAGCGTCGCAGAGATGATCAACCAACTCCAGTGGCAGACACTGCAAGAGAAGCGTTTTGCTTCACTTTGTGGCTTATAGTGAAAGTTCTGAGAGCGTAAGTTACTAGGGGAATGAGGAAGTATATTGCTTCCTCCAACGTATATCTCAAGAAAAGACCTTGAAGATAAAATTAAAAGATTATTCCATGCGGAGGTTTACGGGAAAACTTTCTTCCCGTGAACTATTCGCGACTGGAACAGGAAAGTGGAGAATTGTCAGTGGTACACAAAATTCCCTCCACCATTCACTGAAGTAGGCTTGCGGAGTGTAGATGCAGATGTAGATGTAAATGGTTGTCGATGTAGTCCAGTTGTACCATAATTTTCCCCAAGACAGGGTGAAGAAAGACAAACCTACATTATAGATTTTGTTGGTTTATAGAAAGCGTTTAACAAGGTTGACTGCAATACGCTCTTTGAAGGATTAAAATGTACAGAAACTAGTTCAGAGTTACAACAGTCGAAGGACACGATCCGGAAGCAGTACTTGAGAAGGGAATGAGACAGGGTTATAGCCAATCCACGATGATATTCAGACTCTGCATTGAGCAAGCATTAAAGGAAACTAAGGGGAAATTTGGAAAGGGAATTAAAGTTTAGGGAGAAGAAATAAAAATTTTGAGATTAACGGGCGACATTGTAATACTGTCAGAGACACAATGCAGTTGAATGGAGCAGACAGTCTCTTGAGAAGAAGTTATAAGATGACCAACTACAAAATTAAAACAAGGGCAATAGAATGTAGTGGAACTGAATCAGGCGATGCTGAGGAGATTAGACTAGAAATGGGACACTAATAGTAGTAGATGAGGTACATCATGTGGACAGAAAGGTAACTATGATGAATTAAGTAGACAGAATACAAAAAGCAGACCGGGAGTTGCAACAAAAGCATTACTGTAGAAAGAGGAATTGATTGACATCGATTATAAATTTAAATTTTAGGTAATATTTTCTGTAGGTATTTGTCTGGGTGCGTCACTGTACCTGTGAACTTACAAAGCAAGATGACTTCTGGCTTAGGCCATATGTCCATCCCGGCCGCGGTGGTCTAGCGGTTCTAGGCGCGCAGTCCGGAACCGCGCGACTGCTACGGTCGCAGGTTCGAATCCTGCCTCGGGCATGGATGTTTGTGATGTCCTTAGGTTAGTTAGGTTTAAGTAGTTCTAAGTTCTAGGGGACTGATGACCACAGTAGTTAAGTCCCATAGTGCTCAGAGCCATTTGAACCATTTTGAGCCATATGTCCGTAGGGGCGACCGGATGGCACGCTGCGGGCGCCATGAACAGGAAGTGGGGAAAAGTTGGTAACGGCTTGGAATCTCCAGGAATGGTGCAGATGACCATGCCGGCGGCGGGCGTGTGACCGATTGCCATGAAGTCTACTTCCAGCGACAAAATACAGGGTGTCCGAAAAGTCATTCCCTGCTTACATAAATTGATAACTCAGGCTAGAAGTACGATACAAATATGAAACTGATGTCTAATTGTTTACAAACTATAGAAGTTTTTTTCACACATCAGTAAACTTCCGCATGAACACCCTTGGTAATAGCACATCTAGGCGATATTCGATTTCCGTCCACACATTAGCCAACATCACTGGAGGGATCGATTCAACGACTGTGGTTATCCGTTGCCGCAGGGTTTCAAGATCTGGTACACGTGTTCGATAGACCTCGTCCTTGACATAACCCCATAAAAAGAAGTCTAATGAGGTTATGTCAGGAGGCCGTGGAGGCTAAAGCGTTGGCCCATCACGACCAGTCCATCGCCCAGGAAAGGTCATGTCGAGATAGGCACGGACGTCCAAACCCCAATGAGGCGGTGCACCGTCTTGCTGAAACAAGACATCGGGGTGATACTGAAGCAGCTGAGAAACAGCATACAGTTGCAACATCTCCAGATACACTGCAGATGTGATGGTACCCTAAGCGAAGAAGAATAGCCCGATAATTCGATCGTGCAAAGCGCGCACCAAACATTCGCCTTTGGACTGCCTCTGGTGCACTCCATCACCTCGCCAGGGGATTGTGAACTCCAAATGCGCACATTATGACGATTCACTACTCCACTGACAAAAAAGGTCGCTTCGTCGGAAAAGGCAATTCGTCTGAGATAACCATCATCGTCCTCAATAAGTGATAGCATTTCGACCGCAAAGTCAAATCGACGTGTACTGTCATTGGGCAACAAGGCCTGAACGATTTGCACTTTGTACGCACGAAACAATAAACGTTTGTGTAAAATGTCATGGAGAGAGCTTTTTGGCATCTGTAATTCACGTGAGGCCCTGCGCACCGATTTCTTCGGACTTCGCAGAAAAGACCGCCTTACATCTTCCACCCCGTCTCTGAGGTTCTTGGTCGACCAGACCTCGGAAGGTCAGCAACCGATCCTGTGTTCTTGAACTTCTCATACCAGAGTTTAATGCTCTTGACATCAGGTGGATTCCTTCCAAATGTTGTCTGGAAGTGTCTCTACACTGTGGTTGGTGATCGTGTCTCATGGTACCACAGGCCACACTGTGCCTTCTCCTGATTGGTTAACATGGCTCCTTGGGCACTGCTCCTCATCCACTACTTACGTACTGCGAACCTAAAACAGAAAAAAAACTTTGATAGTTGTAAACAATTCGAGACAAGTTTCATATTTGTATCTTACTTCTAGCCTGAGTTATCAATTTATGTAACCAGGGATAGTCTTTTCGGACACCCTGTATTATTAGCAAATATTTCACAATTAAATACAAAAATTGATTTCAGTGGACCTATACAATGATTGAGGATATAAAACTTTATGCCTCGATGTCACGAATTATATGCAGCATTCTACAACGCTGCGCTAACTCTAATGTTTAACTACATCGATTTTCACAAGTTATGATTACAGAAAAACTTTAAATTACGCTACAGATAAGCCGAAGCTGCTACAATCATAAACAATACGTCGAACAATGGCTGATCTCCACAGTAACACATACTGACGCAGATTATCCGTAGCTTAAATGAATCCAGAATAATGAAATTTTGATTAAAATCACTCAGTCAAAATAATCTGAACTAAAAGTATTGCAAAAAAATGGCTCTCAGCACTATGGGACTTAACATCTGAGGTCATCAGTCCCCTAGACTTAGAACTATTCAAACCTAACTAACCTAAGGACAGCACACTTCCATGCCCGAGGTAGAATTCGAACCTGCGACCGTAGCAGCAGCGCGGTTCCGGACTGAAGCGCCTAGAACCGCTTGGCCACAACGGCCGGCAAAAGTATTGCAGGATTACACAATTATAACGTGAGCAAATGATATCCTTTATCCTCGTCTTTTTCCTAAATGTGTTTATTAGAGATATATAAGTTATTTCCGTATTAAATTAGGCACTACTCACTCTGATTGAACCACACCTCCAATTAAATCGGCCGTAATTTATATTGGGTGAGTGCTATATAGAACTAATAGCACTATGTGAACGAGCAGGAAAATACACTTTAGTTTAACACACAGTGCTCAAGTATATAAAATTATTTTCTTGTGTTTCTTATTTTTAACAATTATGCATTACGTTAGCATGAGATGTTTTTATTAATATTTATCGTAATATGAATACGATAATGGTTCGTAAGGTCAGAAAATGACAAGCGTACGGAGGCACTCATTACAAAATATAATTAACATGACGGTCATTTTGAAGTAAGTTTTCAAGAAGCTGTGAACATGACTAAGTGGTATGACTTCACGAGGTTTTAAGTAGGCGGCGCTAGCGTACCTCATTATCTTTCCAGCGGTATTTCGGCAGTCAGTTGGTGGTGATCTGTATTGGGTCAAAATACGGAGCCTTCAGTAGGAGGTAAACAGTCCCTGGGTTGCAAGTAAGCCCCACCGTTTTAATACTTTAAATGTTTGCATCTGACAGAATTTTGAACTGCGTATGACGACTTTTTCATACATCTTCCATGTGTTGCAAATTTTTGCGATTAAATTACGTTGACTTTACATGAGTGACAGATGTTTTGTGATGAACTTCTGCAGACAGTGAAGCAGCTTTGCTTTCATGGTAGCTTATTTCAATGCGGAATTTTGCAAAGTTTATTCGGTTATCTTGTATTCACGCAATCTTAACTGTACTTCGATATGATTTTATTTCTTTAACTGTTGTGACCGTGGGTCGCGTGGTCCCAACTTCACTGCAGACTAGTCTTCTCTCTACCAATGCAGGTTGCACGGAGCAGTCTACCCGGCAGGCGAAGTCGGCCGTTAGTAATTCAAGCGGCCTACGACAGAGGCTGCCCGCGTAATAGGAACCAGTGACATGCCAGCAATCACATGGAACAAGTAGCGCGAAGTTTCATACTACTGCGCAAGCCAGGGTATAAGCCACGTTTTGCAGGCAACAAGTAGTTCCAGTTCCATAGAGTTCCATCGCAGTTCACTAGGCACGGGTCACTGAGCAGTTCGCAAAAGGAATCGCCATGCACGTCGATGATGAGTGTCACGGGAAATCTGTTCCCCAGTGACAGTGCAAGACATAGCCACGGAGCAGTGTTTACTCTAGGAATAAGATAGTCATATTCATCAATTTGGACTTCATCTCTGAATAGGATGTTGGCACAGGGTAGGACTCTTTGTGAAACAGTCCACCAAATTTTAGTACTTGTGTTACCGTATAAATCAGTGTTTTGAACAAAGATGTTTGTAGTTATTTCAGTAGATGTAATATAATTGTGTATGTGCGTCCGCTACTCTCTGCTGGGAGCAGTACCTGTGATCACACAGACATGCCAGCGACATTTCATAGGCTGTCGTAGTGTACAGAAATCACATTAGCCACAACGAGTGGTGCATAGTTACGACAGCTAGATTGTGGAAATCAATATGTTAGTAATTACGTGATGCAAGACCACTATAACCACTATACCATCTATGTTTTAGATTGAACAATGTATAGAATTTAAACTCAATTTTTTTAATGTGCTAACTACATTTATTTATTTTTAAACAAATATGCATTAGTGATGATTTGAGTTTTGAAATAAGAACCCGCAAGCGCCATCTACTCGTCATCAAAGTAAACAACTTTGCAATTTATGCAAGATTCCGTTAATAATTTGGCCACCGGACATAACGGTAACATCATATTGAAACAATACCTTGGTATATTTCTGATTATTTTTCTGAAATAAGGCTCGCATAATCATGAGAGAAGTTGTAGGAAGTACGGTTCATAATTTGCATTCGATATCACGTAACTAATATTTATTCAAATTCAAACCGGACATGGAATCTTATTGCAATATGACTCTTGAAAAACAAGAACACAGAAAACAAACATGAAGTACTGAAGTTTATTACGCAGGACTTTGACTGAAATCGTTTGGAAAACCGAAAGATGTACGAGGGCTGCCCAGAGAGTAATGCTCCGTATTTTTTTTCTCAGCCAGTGCTACGAATGCAAAACGTTACGTATGTATTATTTGAAGTCTCGTGAGTGAGCGCGCCAAGTTTCCGTCACTTCCGACTGATAGCGTAGCTGCAGGACAATTTCAAAATGGCGTCTGTAAGTGATGTACGTTACAAGCAACGTGCCGTTCTCACTGCAGAGAAAGAACCTGTGGGGAATATTCACAAACGGTTGTGCAAAGTCTATGGAACATCTGCTGTCGACAGAAGTACACTGCCACTGAGGGTGAGGTCATCAGAAGGCGGTTCGGAGGAGCTCCACGATTTGCAGCGGCCGGGGAGACCATCCACGGCTGACATGTTGCAGCGAGCTGATATCATTCGCGAGATTGGGCCATTAAAGGATGCCATTCGTGGAAGACGATGAGGAGGTGATTCACTGAAGCACTGGCTCCGCCACCAGGACAAGGATTGGTACCGACAGGGCTCTGGAGGAAAGCCATAGAACGGAATACAGATTACTTGGAAAGATAGGGTGTGTAGATAAAACACCATTCTGTCGTGTGTGTAGTTCTCATTATGCTCAATAAAGAATTGTTTACTTTCTGGGCAACCCTCGTACAAAATCAGAGCTCGTCATCTATACAACTCGCATTTTCAAATAAACAGGAGTAATAACCCAACGAACTCCGCATCCAATATGCACAAACACCTAGACGTGCGCCACCTGCTCTGGGTAAGAACTCTGAAACGTGAAACTAACACCTGATGCTATAGCAAAAAGTGACTCATCTTCAAACTACACAGTCAACAAGGCACGGTAGCCAGAAAGCGAATGACAGTCGGCAAGGGACGACTCCCAGGAAACGAATGATTTGAATGCCATGAAGCGGATGAAAAAAAATTCAGAGTTCTTTACTCTCAGCCCGAGATCTGCAGCATGCTTGTAGGGAATGTGACTAACGAGGAAGTGCCTCCATGTATATTCTGCAAAAGTTGACGAGGCGTGGTCTACAAATACTCATGGACAATTTCTAAGGTTGGTACCGAGTTTGAACGATCTCTCGCTATTGCTTGATAAAAGGAACTGAAGTAATACATAGGAATAACCAGACATAAATACTTTGAGGAGGTGAAATTTGTCACGTTTGCATGGAATTGGAAAGGCAGGATTCTTGTTGACGTCCATGCAGAATTCCTACTTGCTACATTTCAAGTGGGCGCTTGAATGGAAAGGCACAGTTGCGAACGCACATCCGGGGTAAACTTCCAGAACTTACAACTTTAGAACAAGCCCTGTCAACCACCACAGACAGTCAGCTCGAGACAAGCTTTATCTGTCACAACTCCAAAGCAAGCACGTCATGTGCCAAGATCTTCTTCGTTGTGTGAAAATATTTCAGTCATCACCCAACAGATTGTACTGCCCACTTTTATTGAAGAATAAACGTGACTGAATGGATCGTGAAGCGATCTGAACCAGACATGTTACTATTTGTTTCCACTTAGGTACCATTTGTTTTATTCAAACTATTTATTTGCTTATTTTTGGGGTATGTCTGTAATATTATGTGTAGAATCAGCGTTCGCCTCATGAAATGCAGTTATATAATTGGTGCTGTTATTAGGCCATGTGCATAACACCGTACAACCCATCCAAAATCTGTAGAATCCCTGGAATCGTTCACTAGCACGAACCCCAATAAATCACCAAATCAGTTTGAGGACACTGACGTCACAAATCTTGATTCCACACAAAAACAGGATAAGCTTGCTTAGAAACACTGACGGAAAAAAATCGCAGCGCCAAGATTGTGTTGTGCGACATAAGCGAAAGTTGGTAGGCGTCTTTATGTATCTGAAAGATGATGTCAAATCAGATTTCGCGACGGTCACATAACGGTGGCATTAATAGCCCAACTATAGCAATGGAAATCAGGTTTGCCTGAAATACATGCTGTAACAGTCGTGAGCCTTAGTTACCTTTGAGATAGAAACGGTGGGCTGATGTTAGTCAAGACTACCTTTAAGGTAACAAAGGTGTCATTATCAACACCTCACTGAGTTTGAACGAGGTCGTCCCATAGAGCTACGAGAAGCTGGACGTTACTTCTGCGATAGTGTGGAAAGACTTGGCAAGACCGTAGCCACTGTACATGAATGTTGGCTGTGGTAGTCACGAAAATACGGCCGCAAGAAGACCGGGCTCTGGACGACCACGTGGCATTACCGAGAGGGAAGACCGTCATGTTGAGCGTATTGCTGTGTCGGATCGTACTGCATCTGCTGCAGCAATTGTCACGACAGTGACACAAAGAACTGTTACAACTCGGTTGCTCCAAGGACAGCTTGGAGCCAGACGTCCTGTAACGTGCATTCCACCGACCCCAAACAGCCACCATTTGCTACTTCAGTGGTGTCAAGTGACAGTTCATTTGAGGGCTGGGTGCAGGTCTGTTGTGTTTTCTGACGAAAGCTGGTTCTACCTCTATGCCAGTGATGGCCAGTTGAGAATCTGTACCCAACCTATCTGCATGCTAGACACACTGGACCTACACCTGGAGTTATGGTCTTAGATGCGATTTCGTATGACAGCAGGAGCACTCTCGTGGTTATCCCACGCACTCTGACCGAAAATTTATACGTCAGTCTGGTCATTCGACCTGTTGTGGTGCCATTCATGAACAGCATTTCAAAGGATGTTTTTCAACAAGATAATGTACGCCCACATACAAGTCTACAGAGTGTCGACATATTGCCTTGGTCTACTCGACCACTAGATGTCACCTGTCGAAGACATATGGGACTTTATCGGACGACAACTCCAGCGTCATCCACAAAGAGCCTTAACCGTCCCTGCACTGACCGACCAAGTGCAAGAGGCACGTAACTCCACCCCTCAAACTGACACCAACCGTGCAACACAATGCATGCATGTTTGCGTGCTTCCATTTAACATTCTGGCAGGTTCACCAGTGTACCAGTATTTCTCGGTCCGGCACAAATTGTCATTGTCGTCATTCCATTATACAGCTGATCATGCAATGTTAATCACTTAAATCTGTTACATAGACAAATGTATTTCCGAGATTTCATTACTCTGCATTAACTATTTTTTGGTGTTGCGATATTTTTCCCCGTCAGTATAGTATAGGTTGCTGTTGATTGCATTACCTCTGTTATAGATACATACACTAAGCGATCAAGGTATCCGTAGACCCCCAAAAAAGACCCCCAAAAACATACGTTTTTCATATTAGGTTCATTGTGCTGCCACCTACTGCCAGGTACTCAATATCAGAGGCCTCAGTATCATTAGACATCGTGAGACTGCAGAATAGGGCGCTCCGCGGAACTCACAGACTTCGGGCGTGATCAGGTGATTGGGTTTAACTTGTGTCATACGTCTGTACGCGAGATTTCCACACTCCTAAACATGCCTAGGTCCACTGTTTCCGATGTGATAGTGAAGTGGAAACGTGAAGGGACGTACAGGACAAAAGTGTAGAGGCCGTCCTCGTCTGTTGACTGACAGAGACCGCCGACAGTTGGAGAGGTGAGAGGTGAGAAAACGTGGATTTCATGGTCGAGGGGCTGCTGATAAGCCACACAACGCGCCGGTAAATGCCAAACGACGTCTCGCTTGGTGTAAGGAGCGTAAACATTGGACCATTGAACAGAGGAAAAACATTGTGTGGAGTGACGAATCACGGTACACAATGTGGCGATCCGATGGCAGGGTGTGGGTATGGCGAATGACGGGAGAACGTCATCCGCCTGCGTGTGTAGTACCAACAGTAAAATTCCGAGGCGATGGTGTTATGGTATGGTCGTGTTTTTCACGGAGGGATCTTGCACCTCTTGTTGTTTTGCGTGGCACTATCCCAGCACAGGCCTACATTGATGTTTTAAGCACCTTCTTGCTTCCCACTCTTGTAGAGCAGATTGGGGGATGGCGATCGCATCTTTCAACACGATCGAGCACCTGTTGATAATGCACGGCCTGTAGCGGAGTGGTTGCACGACAATAACATCCGTGTAATCGACTGGCCTACATAGAGTCTTGACCTGAATCCTATAGAACATCTTTTGGATGTTTTGGAACGCCGACTTCGTGCCAGGCCTCACCGACCGACATATCGATACCTCTCTTCACTGCCGCACTCCGTGAAGAATGACTGCCATTCCCCAAGAAACCTTCCAGCACCTGATTGAACGTATGCCTGCGAGAGTGGATGCTGCCATCAAGGCTAAGGGTGAGCCAATACCATATTGACTTCCAGCATTACCGATGGAGGGCGCCACGAACTTATATGTCATTTTTAGCCAGGTGTCCGGATACTTTTGATCACATAGTGTATATATAATCTGTTACAGACTGTTTTGGCTGTGGAAATTTTTGCCAGTTCATATGAGTTAATACTACTATAGTCAATACACCCGAGTCTACTCAATTCAGGACGACAGGCAACCTTCATCTACGAGAGACATCCTCACAAAAATACGATATTCCAGTGCCTGTGTTGGTCAGAAATACGATGCAATGTTTCTTCGGCGTACTCTGATCAACATAGGCACTGTAATATTGCAATTATCCACCGATACCGGGCTAGCGACTTCTAAAAATGGTTCAAATGGCTCTGAGGACTATGGGACTTAACATCTGAGGTCATCAGTCCCCTAGACTTAGAACTAGTTAAACCTAACTAACCTAAGGACATCACACACATCCATGCCCGAGGCAGGATTCGAACCTGCGACCGTAGCGGTCACGTGGTTTCAGATTGTAGCGTCTAGAACCGCACGGCCACTACGGCCGGCTCGGGATGACAGGCATCTTATCTGTGGTATTGTGTTGAAGCTGCATGGGCAGCTGTACCTGTACACGCCATCCAAGCTCTGTTTGACTCAATGCCCAGGCGTATCAAGGCCGTTATTACGGCCAGAGGTGGTCGTTCTGAGTACTGATTTCTCAGGATCTATGCACCCAAATTGCGTGAAAACGTAATCACATGTCACTTCTAGTATGCTATATTTGTCCAATGAATACCCGTTTATCATCTGCATTTCTTCTTAGTGTAGCAATTTTAATAGCCAGTAGTGTATTCCCACACCTCACCTGGCTGGTTCACTTCGCAACGGCTGTATTGTCTTGTGAGTCATAACATCCACGCTCACCTGCGGCTGGCTCGGCTGTAATCTACTTCCTACTTTGCTTGTTTCTGACCAGATACAGTCGCAGTGCTACAATGTTCTGCTTGTGCGAAGCTGGCCACACCTTAGTGCAAAGCTGGCGACAGGACCTGTGCTGGGACATGACAGTGGGAGTGAACCAGGGACGATAAACATTTCCGCCAACAGAAGAGAAGCTTTCGAGCTTATGGCAGTGCAACTTATGTTGGTGTCACACAAACGGAGGTGGGAGTTGTTAAATGCTGTTGGTGAAGGTGTGCAGTGTCCAGGCTTACCTGGCTCTCGCGCGGCAGAGTGAGTCTGTGCAGTTGAGTCGTGGCTTGGAGGGGGGGGGGGGGGGGGGGTAGGCAGAGAGTGGCGGGGAGCAACTCCTGACTCGCTCTTGGCGCACTCCAATCAGCGACGCAATCGGCGTAATGCGCGGACCGTGTCCGGTGGTGGGACTGCCTCTGGGGGCGACGGCAGCAGCAGCGGCAGCCGCTATGACGGACGCGGCGGCCGGGCTGGCAGCCGCTGGCTGGTCCGAGTAATCCCATTAGGCGGCGGCGCTCCCAAACAGCGCGCTCGCCACCGCCACGCCGCGCCGGCCCAGGGCGGGCCGCGTATTTTAAGCAGGCGGCGAGGCGAGGCGAGGAGGCCGGCGCCGCCTCCGCCGGACAGCGTTCCTTACTCGCGCGAGATTGGCTGTCCTACCTGTTCCCTGGATTTATGTCGCCCAACTTCGGCAGCGCGCGCTGCCGGCCGCTGATTTACTGCGGTCGCCGCAGATCCGATTGCTCCCCCAGTTCTATCGACTCGGAGGGGCGATGCCGTCTCGAGAAGTCGCCTGGGCCGTGGTAGAACGCAGTTTCGCGAAGACCTCTGACGTAACACTACCGCGAGACTTAGGTACAAGGGGGGTCACGGTTCAAATCACAAAACGAAAGGCATCCCATGTGCTGAGGGACACTGAAAATATTTTATTTACCCCCTACAGTTTAATTTAAATGACAATAAAACGAGCCGTAGACAACATTCCATTTGAACTACTGACTGCTTTGGGAGAGCCAGTCCTGACAAAACTCTACCATCTGGTGAGCAAGATGTATGAGACAGGGGAAATAACCTCAGAAAAAAATGTTCAAATGTGTGTGAAATCTTATGGGACTTAACTGCTAAGGTCATCAGTCCCTAAGCTCACACAATACTTAACCTAAATTATCCTAAGGACAAACACACACACCCATGCCCGAGGGAGGACTCGAACCTCCGCCAGGACCAGCCGCACAGTCCGTGACAGCAGCGCCTTAGACCGCTCGGCTAATCCCGCACGGCATACTCTCAGACTTCAAGAAGAATATAATAATTCCAATCCCAAAGAAAGCAGGTGTTGACAGATGTTAAAATAACCGAACTATCAGTTTAATAAGTCACAGCTGCAAAATACTAACGTGAATTCGTTACAGACGAATGGAAAGACTGGTAGAACCCGACCTCGGAGAAGATCAGTTTGGATTCCGTAGAAACACTGGAACACGTGAGGCAATACTGACCCTACGACGTATCTTAGAAGATAGATTAAGAAAAGGCAAACCTACGTTTCTAGCATTTGTAGACTTAGAGAAAGTTTTTGGCAATGTTGACTGGAATACTCTCTTTCAAATTCTAAAGGTGGCAGGGGTAAAATCCAGGGAGCGAAAGGCTATTTACAATTTGTACAGAAACCAGATGGCAGTTATAAGAGTCGAGGGGCATGAAAGGGAAGCAGTGGTTGGGATGGGAGTGAGACAAGGGTTGTAGCCTCTCCCCGATGTTATTCAATCTGTATATTGAGCAAGCAGTAAAGGACACAAAAGAAAAATTCGGAGTAGGTATTAAAATTTATGGAGAAGAAATAAAAACTTTAAGGTTCGCCGATGACATTGTAATTTTGTCAGAGACAGCAAAGGACTCGTAAGAGCAGTTGAACAGAATCGACAGTGTCTTGGAAGGAGGATATAAGATGAATATCAACAAAAGCAAAACGAGGATAATGGAATGTAGTCGAATTAAATCGGGTGATGCTGCGGCAATTAGATTAGGAAATGAGACGCTTAAAGTAGTAATGGAGTTTTGCTATTTGGGGAGCAAAGTAACTGATGATGATCGAAGTAGAGAGGATATAAAATGTAGACGGGCAATGGGAAGGAAAGCGTTTCTGAAGAAGAGAAATTTGTTAACATCGAGTATAGATTTAAGTGTCTGGAAGTCGTTTCTGAAAGTATTTGTATGGAGTGTAGCCATGTATGGAAGTGAAACATGGACGATAAATAGTTTGGACAACAAGAGAAAAGAAGCTTTCGAAATGTGGTGCTACAGAAGAATGCTGAAGATCAGATGGGTAGATCACATAACTAATGAAGAGGTATTGAATAGAATTGGGGAGAAGAGGAGTTTGTGGCACAACTTGACACGAAGAAGGGACCGGTTGGTAGGACATGTTTTGAGGCATCAAGGGATCACAAATATAGCATTGGAAGGCAGTGTGGAGGGTAAAAATTGTAGAGGGAGACCAAGAGATGAATACACTAAGCAGATTCGGAAGGATGCAGGTTGTAGTAAGTACTAGGAGATGAAGAAGCTTGCACAGGATAGAGTAGCATGGAGAGCTGCATCAAACCAGTCTCAGGACTGAAGACCACAATAACAACAATACGAGTCGCCAGTAAGTACATAGATTACTAACTCAACCATTCCAGTGCATACACATTGCGCAACAGAATTATAGGATCACTTTTTCGTAACCCCGTAATCCACCCACTGCGACGCTCTAGTTTGAAATTTGCCTCAAAGGTGTGTACGACCTTCCTCAGTAATGGTGCAAAAGCATAGCGCCCTGTTACGTCAAGCTCGGGCTCGACGGCGCTTCAAACATTAAGGTGTCGGCCACGGTGGCTGTGCGGTTCTAGGCGCTCCAGTCCGGAGCCGCGCTGCTGCTCCGGTCGCAGGTTCGAATCCTGCCTCGGGCATGGATGTGTGTGATGTCCTTAGGTTAGTTAGGTTTAAGTAGTTCTGAGTTCTAGGGGACTGATGACCACAGCAGTTGAGTCCCATAGTGCTCAGAGCCATTTGAACCATTAAGGTGTCGACGCTTGCGGAAAAAGGCCACGGCTCGGAAGTTCACGTGACTACACGTGTAAAGTGGGTCAATGACGTCACGTTGGGGGCAAACGTCACCCAAATTTTGCCCAGTGCCGCCGTGTACGGGTCACATGATAGAGAGGTCGTCACAGCCCCCCATATTTCACTCCTTCTTTTGGCGCCTCTGCGGTGGAGGTCAAAACAGCGACGCCCAGCTTTGAAATCACGTGGTTTTCTTATGAATGGCCGAAGAAACCTTCCAGAAAGACCGCCGCTCAGAATCGGAGCGAAAAGGCGAGAGACGATGGCCTAAACGGCGTCAATCGAACCGCCCCTTTTCCTGGAGCCGTTCCCTCATATTCCGTGGTCGACAACGACTGTTCACAGTGCCATGAGCAACAGTCAGATAACTGGGACACGACTGACATCCGCGGTGGCTTAGACCCTTCTCTATGAACACCGTAGGGCTGCATCCACATTTGGAGCCCAGCGCGACCGGGATTTCGGCTCTCGTGTACAGGGTGGAAACACTAGGGATCTTTCAGCATCATTCAACAAAATTTGGAAGTGATCCGAAGCAGGTGGTGGTCCTCATGCCTTTTCAACGCTGCTATTTTGTGTCCTACTGTGGCGAAATCGCAGAGAGATGCGACGTTGACACATGCGTAAATAAAACAGCAAAGGGTCCCTCTAAGATCCCCTGTTCGGCAAAACCCTCGGTGGCACTTTCCCACCTTTACTGAGGATTTTAAGAATGTGTCTGTACAGATAGACCCTGTGTGAAGTCCTAGGCGCTCGCAGCACCGCCTAGGAATCTCGTTACGGATTCTGGTGGCACAGATGCAGGTTTAAGGCGTTCAACAAAGGCAGGTTGGTGGTATCGACGGTATTGCTGAACTGGGATATCTTATAAGGACACCCCCCCGCCCCGCCCTTCCCCGCACCACCAAATCCCATGATCACGCCACACAAGAACGCGAAACAGGAGCATAAAAAAGCAAAAGCAGCCGTTGCTGCTTCGGGTCACGTTTAAATTTCGTGGAATGATGTTGAACAGTCCCTACGTTTAACAAAAAAAAAAAAAATGGTTCGAATGGCTCTGAGCACTATGGGACTTAACTTCTAAGGTCATCAGTCCCCTAGAACTTAGAACTACTTAAACCTAACTAAGGACATCACACACATCTATGCCCAAGGCAGGATTCGAACCTGCGACCATAGCGGTTGCGCGGTTCCAGACTGTGGTGCCTAGAAGCGCTCGGCCACCGCGGCCGACTACGTTTAACAGTTACAACCTGTACTGAGAGAAAACAATTGCGACCGCACTGCGCTCCAAAGGGGTATGATGACGTTTAAAGGGCAAGCACTTCCACAATCTTCTTGGAGAAGGATGTAAACGCCCGAGGGTGTCAGAAGTGTCAAAGGTTGACTGTCTTTGTCGACCACTGAATGTGGGGGAATCGAGGCCTCAGGTAAAGAGGTGGTTTCATTGATGTCCTCTATGGTCCCCCCCCCCCCCCCTCCTGGGACATTTACGTGCCGATTCTAAGCGTCGGTGTGTCTGGAATGTTTTCCGCGGCCATTCATAAGAAAAACGCGTGATTTCAACGCTGGGCGTCACGGTTCTAACCCGCATCGCAGAGGCGTCAAAAAAGGGGCTTGAAATGTAGGTGAGAGGCTGTGACGACCTCCCTACAGTGCGATACGTCCACGGTGACGATGGCCAGAATTTTGGTGCCAATGTGACATCATTAACTCGCCTCATTCGTCACAAGAACTTCTGAACTGTGGCCCTTTTTTCGGATGTGTTGTAGCGTCATCAAGCCCGACGGTGACGTCGCGGGTCGCCACACTTTTGGACCGTTACAGATGAATGTCGTACGCACCTTTGAGACAAATTCCAAACTCAAGCGTAGCGTGGGTGGGAAATTATGGAGTTTCGAAAAAGTGATCCTTTAATCCCGTTGCGCAGTATACTTACACTGTTTGATCAAAAGTGTCTGCGCCCCTGTAAGACAACAATAATGTTCACTTTCATGCGGCTTGAAGTCTGCTGGATTCGCTTTCAGTGGGGTGGAGAAACAGAAGCTCGTTCTTCCTCCAGACCTTAACCAGAATTAGTAGTGATGTCGCATCTGGAGCGAAGTCGACGTTCTAACTCTTCCCAAAAGTACTCCATGGGTTCCAGTCGGGACTCTGGGTAAGCCAGTCCATCTCACGAATGTTATTGTCCGCAGACTGTTGAGTCGCAGATACTGCTTGGTGACATGGTGTATTGTCATGCTGAGACAATCAATCATCGTCTCCAATCTATTACTCTACTGCAAGCGATATGAAATGTTATAAAATATATTCATATCCTTCGGCATTTAGCGTTTTCTTAAGCTCAATAGCAGTACCACAACCTAACCGCGAAAAACACCCTTATACCGTAACACAACCTCCTCTCCTCCGTATTTCATTGTTGACACTACGTTATGATGGCAGATAATATTGTCCAGACAATAGTAAAACCCAAACCTTTCCAGCATGGTTCGTCACTGCAAATCAATCGTCTCCAGTTATCCGCTGCCATTCTCCAATAGCCTCGCTCTTTATACCACCGCAAGCACTGTTAGACACTGACTAAGTAGCGTGTTGCTTATAGGAAGCTGCTCCACCATTGTGTCCCGTTCTTTTTAACTCCCGCCGGCCGGAGTGGCCGAGCGGTTCTAGGCGCTACAGTTTGGCACCGCCCGACCGCTACGGTCGCAGGTTTGAATCCTGCCTCGGGCATGGATGTGTGTGATGTCCTTAGGTTAGTTAGGTTTAAGTAGTTCTAAGTTCTAGGGGACTTATGACCACAGCAGTTGAGTCCCATAGTGCTCAGAGCCATTTGAACCATTTTAACTCCCTAGGCACAGTTATTATGCAAGGTGGACTGCTAACAGCTCTCTGGAACTCACGAGCGACTCCTCTCACTGATTTCATGCAATTTTTTTACGCGATCATATACAATTCTCGACCATCGCTGTCCGGCAGTACATGAGTTGTGCCTGGTTGGCGTTAGTTGTGGATATTCATTCGTGTTTCCCATTCAGTCACTTCACCAACAGCCGACTTGGGAAGCTTAGAAGGGTTGAAATATCCGTGATGGATTTGTTACTCAGATGACATCCAATGACTAGCCACTATGCTCCCCTGATCGAACCATTGTACTGTTGCTGCTTCTCTACGGACAACACAGTACTCGTTGATTCCTCTTATACTGGTGAGTCCACTTCTCGCGACATCTATTTTTATCTGACTATAGCGAAGAAATCTTCAATAATATTGTGTGATTCTTCAGTTTCTCCCGGCGTATTTCTTGCTCCAACAGTCCACGGGCGTACTGCCGGTCCATAGTGTCCAACGGTCACAATATTTCGGCGATCAGACATGTCACTATCGTCAGGTGCGCTGACGAACTGGGCTCCTGAGGGCTGGCGGCCGTATTAAATCCCCTTGGCACAGACATCTAAATTCTGGGACAGCGTCGCTAGAGAGGCTATCGAAATTCGTACCAGGGATGGACTCATCAACCGAGATTGCGGCTACAACTTCAGCAGGGCATGGGGACCAGCATTGAGTCTAATTAAAAAGACGCCCAGCAAAGAAAACGAACGGGCGACCAGGGCGGACGAGGCAGTTACACCGACGCCACCCCAGACGCCGACGCCAGCGTCTTAGCGACTGCCGACGCGCGGCCGCGGGCGCAGACCGCGGAGAAAACGCCTCGCAGGGGGAGGGGATTTAAGACGGCCGCCCTCCCTCAGAAGCTCAGTTCGTCAGCGCACCTGACGATGGCAACATGTATAATCGCCGAAATATTGTGCCCGTTGGACCCTATGGACCGGCAGTACAACCGTGGACTGTTCGTTCAATAATATTGGTCACTGTTCAGGGCAAAACAATAACACCAGTACAATTCTTTGAAATATCTCGCTGACCTAGTGTTTCCACCTTCAGCATAAGTAAAAACAATGCACCACAATTTTGTAAACATACGCACATCTGCAACAATGACGCCGCTACTTACACTCTTCAGTGTCGTTTCAAAGCTGTCGCCACAACTGCCCTGGTGTCCCCCTTCGGCTGAGACTACAGGTTTTATTCTGGTGGCCAGCGATGCAAGTCCCACGGCCTCAGAAAAATTCTACGTCAGAGTCACGATTTGTCCTAGGGATGAAATTAAGTACAGGATGTAGTCAATGAAAGTGACACGGAGAGTGGATACGATTGGAAGTGAAGGTATGCATATAAGCACACTCCGTGACGCACTCTCCACGTGTACTCCCGCCACGTGGTCCACACCGATTCAGAGCCTACTGCGGACTGTATTAGTGAGACTGGAGCATTGCAAAGGGGACGATGGTACCTCACAGTGGAGCAGCTCTTGTATGTTGTAGGAAGTTATCTGACAACAAAGTCGTGGAAACGATGTGGTCAGCTGTTTGCTGAGAAGTTTAATGGTGTCAAAATGCCAGCAAACAGTGCCCCGCAATGCTTAGTGCAAAAATAGTCAGAGACAGGATCTGTTTGGAACAAGTCAAAAACATTCCGAAACGTGCCCACACACCAGAAAATGGCTCCAGTTCACCAGAAAATGCTTCAGAGTACTACCAACTCAAGCCGACGCCTGTCGCAAGAGACCGGCATATCACGTCGATCATGCCGACCAATACACCACTTGGACCTCCACACGCATCCCTGCCCAGTGTCTGTTGTTCATGCATTAAAACCAGCAGTTGCATGCCTCTCGTTCAGTGAGAGGCTGTTCGCTCAGATAACACTAAGTGGCTTCGACATGGATCTGTTCTTTATGTCTGATGAAGCGTCGTTTCACCTGATGGTTATGTCAGCTCACAGAATCACAGGTTCTGGGCAGCAGAGAATCCGCATAACTTCCACGAAACACCATTGCATGACCAGAAGGTTGGGGTTTTGTGTGCAGTGTCTGCACGCCGCATTATTGGTACTACCTTCTTTCATGAGACGCTGACTTCGACGCGTTACTTTGCCAACATTTTGAAGTCATTTTTGGCAGCATTAACGAAGGAGAAAAAGATCTACAGTTACTCCCAACAGGATGGAGCAACTGTTCTTACAGCCGGCTGAACCTTGAAGCACATTTACACAATCTTCACAATCTTCATGACTGACAGTTGTTAACAGAAGTCAATCTGGTCGTGGCCCTAGCTGGCTACCCAGGTCACCTGATCTGTCAGTGTGCGATTACTTTTTGTGTGGAGCCGTCAAATCTAAGGTGCATCACAACAACCTCCATAGTCTTCAAGAGCTGCAGCAGAACATTTGGGATGAGACTGCAGCAATTCCAGGAGTCCAGCTTCGATACGCCTTCAGCAACTTGCTGACCAGGGCCTAAAAGCGCCAAGAGATGAATAGTGGTCACTTTCAACATCTGCTATAGTCAGGTTAGTACTGTATTTCCTTTGCTGTGTTTCTTTGTACCCTGGAACTCTGTTCAAAATGTTCAAATGTGGGTGAAATCTTATGGGACTTAACTGCTAAGGTCATCAGTCCCTAAGCTTACACACTACTTAACCTAAATTATCCTAAGGACAAACACACACGCCTATGCCCGAGGGAGGACTCGAACCTCCGCCGGGACCAGCCGCACAGTCGATGACTGCAGCGCCTTTAGACCGCTCGGTTAATCCCGCGCGGCTGGAACTCTGTTCTCCGGGCCACTTTTATTTGCCCCACCATGTAGAATGCAAAAGTTATGTTGGTGACTAATTACACGAGCTATAATTAAGGGCGTCCAGGTGAAATTAGCAGTTTCTCAAAATTTTCGGTTCTAATTGCGTCCAAATTGTATTTACAATACACTGATTGATCCGGGTTGAAAAGTCGTGGATGGACTAAAACTACACACAAGCAAAAATTGCTATAGAAATGTCAAAATACAAGTCAGTCAGAGAGTTATCGTGATGTATATCAAACGAATGCGTTTGATCAAATAATTACGAAACTGGAAACTTTTTTTTTCTTTTCGGGGAAAGCATTTCATTACCAGCCTCCGTAGCCGAGGTCGTTAACTCACGCCTGTATGGTGGCCCTCGACGCGGTAATAAGTCGCATTGAATCCTGTTGGTGAATGAAATTTTCACTACCAGTATTTAGCCGCCGTAAAGTTTCTGATCACCAGTCTTTGTGCCATCCTGGTTTACTTACAGATCTCTCTGCAGTATCTCATGAATTGGTGGCACGTGACACTGTTGATAATGATCCGCCCGTCGGATGGGAACGTTAACCTCGATGGCCTCCTTGGTGCTGTAGTCAGAAGTAGGCTATGCACCGGCATCGGGTTTCACTCTCTCGGTTCTCTCATCATCGTCATGCAACACAAACATAACGCTACACTACACACGCATTACACTCCAAGTATACACACACAACACAACTCACACATATTCCCAAGAAATGGGGTCAGTTGGCGCTGGGAAAGACTAGCCTTATATTTTTTACTTCACAAAAGTTATAGATGTATCTTTATTGATGTTATAATAGTAATTAAAACGTCGTCTTTAAAATGAAACCAGTTATTAGAATCGAGGAATTTTGACCATGTGCTTCGGCTGAAATACATCAGTCGTTTCAAACGGATTTGCCTTAAAAAAGTGTCAAAATTAAGAAGAGCAGTGTTCTCATATCTGGTTTTTCAGGAACCTATTATGTCACTGTCAATAAGATGTGGCTCTGACTTCCAGTACATGTAAAGGGATTGGACAAAAGTGTGGGAACACCGTGAGAATTGCATGCTTGAACATAAATGCAGAAGATAGCCAAGCCTGGAGGTAGCGCTGTTGTATTTGACCACGAGCGGAACCTATGCAATGTCCTCGACACGTTTCACGTGTCAGTCGCAGCCGGAGCAGCGTTCTGTGTACTTGTGAGTGCATCATGTCGGAGGTACGTGAATCCGAACGTGGGGGAATTGTTGGTGCTCTTATTGTGGGTGCTTCCTTAAGCAAGGGGCCGATATGTTTGGTTGTTCAAGAAGCACCGCATCAAAGATGTTCATGGCCTGCTGGGAAATTGGAAAAACATCATCCGCTAAGTCACAATGAAGATGAAATTGTGTATTGAGCGATCGTGTCGGACGATCATTGCAGAGGATTGTGTAGGAAAAATAAGAGTATGACAGTTGCAAAAGTGACCACAGAACTGAATTTCTCACTCGAGAGTCCTGTCAGAGCCAAAATAACACGAAGGAGTCACTCTAAGTAGAGTATAGTAGGGCGAGCTGGAGCTCCAAAACGACATATCAGTGATGGACATGCCCATAAAAAGGACACGTGGTGCCAAAGCCATAAAACCTGGATTATTGAGCAATGGAAGAAAGTTTTTTGGTGGAACTGGTCTTGTTTCACACCGCTTCCAACTTCTGGTCGAGTTTACGTCCCGAGACTGAAATATGGAGGAGTTTGGTGATGATTCGGGAGGTCATATCGCGATATTTCATGGGCTCCATGGTTACTATGAAAGGTCGCAACATTGCCAAGGATTTTGTGACCGTTTTGGCTGATCACGTCCATCCCATAGAACCAAGTGTGTTCTCCAATGGTGAAGCGGTGTTTCGAGACGAAAGGGTTCCTGTTAACACAGTCCAGGACTAGTTTTGTGAGCGCGAGGATGAATTAACGCATCTCCTCTGCCCACCGCAGTAATCAGGTCTCAATCGTATTGAGCCTCCGTGGTCAGTTTGGAAGAGAATGGTGTGTGGTCGCTATGGGCCTCCATCATCGTTACCCGAACTTGCCACTATTTTGCGGGAAGAATGCTGTTACATTCCCTTGTACACCTGACAAGACGTGTATTTATGCATTCCGAGACGACTGTAATTTTTTTCATCTACATCTACATCCTCATCTACACGGATACTCTGCAAATCACATTTAAGTCCCTGGCAGAGGGTTCATTAAACCACCTTCACAATTCTCTATTATTCCAGTCTCCTATAGAGCGCGGAAAGAACGAACAACTGTATCTTTCCGTACGAGCTCTGATTTCCCCTATTTTATCACGGTGATCGTTTCTCCCTATGTAGGTCGGTGTCAACAAAATATTTTCGCATTCGGAGGAGAAAGCTGGTGATTGGAATTTCGTGAGAATATTCCGTCGCAACGAAAAACGCCTTTCTTTTAATGATTTCCATCCCAAATCCTGTATCATTTGTGTGACACTCTCTCCCATATTTCACGATAATACAAAACGTGCTGCCCTTCTTTGAACTTTTTCGATGTACTCCGTCAGCTTTATCTGATAAGGATCCCACACCGCGCAACAGTATTCTAAAACGAGGACGGACAAGCGTAGTGTAGGCAGTCTCCTTAGTAGATCTGTTACATTTTCCAAGTGTCCTGCTAATAAAACGCAGTCTTTTGTTAGTCTACCTCACAACATTTTCTATGTGTTCCTTCCAATTTAAGTTGTTCGTAATCGTAATACCTAGGTATTTAGTTGAATTTATGGCTTTTAGATTAGACAGATTTATCGCGTAACCGAAGTTTAACGAGTTCCTTTTAGCACTTATGTGGATGACCTCACACTCTTCGTTATTTAGGGTCAACTGCCACTTTTCGCACCATTCAGATATCTGTTCTAAATCGTTTCGAAAAAAAAAAAGTGTGTACACCCATGCCCGAGGGGGGACTCGAACCTCCGCCGGGACCAGCCGCAGAATCCATGACTGCACCGCTGCAGCGCCTTAGACAAATCGTTTTGCAGTTTGTGTCCATCTTCTGATGACTTTATTAGTCGATAAACGGCAGCGTCTTCTGCAAACAACCTAAGACGGCTGCTCAGATCGTCTCCCAAATCGTTTATACAGACAAGGAATAGCAACGGGCCTATAACACTATCTTGGGAAACGCCAGAAATCACTTGTGTTTTACTCGATGACTTTCCGTCAGTTACTACGAACTGTGACCTCTCTGACAGGAAATCACAAACCCAGTCACATAACTGAGACGATATTCCATAAGCACGCAATGTCACTACGAGCCGCTTGTGTGGTATAGTGTCTTCCGGAAATCCTGAAATATGGAATCGATCTGAAATCCCTTGTCAATAGCACTCAACACTTCATGTGAACAAAGAGCTAGTTGTGTTTCACAGGAACGATATTTTCTAAACCCATGCTGACTGTGTGTTAATAAACAGTTTTCGTCGAGGTAATTTATAATGTTTGAACACAATATGTGTTCCAAAATCCTGCTGCATGTAGACGTTAACGATATGGGCCTGTAATTTAGTGGATTACTCCTACTACCTTTCTTGAATATTAGTGCAACTTTCCAGTCTTTGGGTACCGATCTTTCGTCGAGCCAAAAGGTTTCCTGCAGCATATGACGCATGGTAATGTGCTGTGTTTAAGATGTTTCCGTATTTTGTCAAACTCCTGTTGAAATAACACCTTCAACCAACTGGGTAACAAGAAGTATCCACATATCAGAGATTTATTGTTCTACGTATATAAGCAGTATGGCAATTAATCAGTTCGGAGTGACGTCATTATCACGTGATCAGAAGTTTTGCCTTCTCGGATCTTTAGAGTATATAACAAGCCTTAGTAGCCACAACTGATCAGTGAACTGAAACTCTCTTACTTAAGGAGGTGGGAAAAAATCTTCTCTCATGCTTAAGAAGAAAAAGTCTTGTAGAGTAAGATTGCTCGTTAGAATGTTGTCATTTTTTTTCGGAAACATATACACCAGGGTCGGCTACGGCTTGCCAAACTTGATGTGTGCGGCGTGTGTGGGTCCCGGGCTGGCCAAGGCCTGCCTGTCGTTCGGCTTTTCTCGGTCCTTCTCGGAAGTACTCGAAACAGCGTGACATTTCATCGAGTACTGCGACTCGCCGTATCTGTGAGTTCGGCATAAAGGCACTGTCAACGCTGTTCTACCTTCGCTATTTGTTGGTGATACTTATGACGATCACAGGTCTAGTGGCTGTTTGCACGAAAAGAGGGTATCTAGAGATCTATCGTCGCAGTCCTTTAAAATGAGGGAGAATAACAGAAGAGAGGGATGAGACTTTCAATTCGTATAACGTCAGGAACTGCAGATTTGCTATGGAACGACAAACAATTCCATGCAGAAGGAATTTAAAGATTTAGTTGACAGTGAAAGAGCCAAATATTACAAGGATAGAATTCATTGTTCTGTATATCAAAAAATACTTAGTGATAAATTCGCAAACCTGGAAGACGTGAAAAGATTGGTCGTACGAATAGTAAAATTTCTGAAGTCGCGCGCGTTATTCCATTGTCAGGTGCAACCGTTTTCAGTGGAACTGAACGAAGAGTATAGAGTCTTCATATATTACTGCAAAGAACGTTGGTTAAGTCAAGGGGCAGGCCTGGAACGATTTTTCGATATAAAACTCCCTGTTGTTGAATTTATGAAGAAGAATGAAGTGCAGGAACGAAAATTAGAACATCTGGAATGGATTCGAGACTTCGCATTTTAAGTGGACTGCCGATAGCAAGACATCGCAAGATAACTTCTTTCTTATTTGATGGGGATGCATTTAAAAAAATCGCGTAGTAGAAAGACAGTTGACTTCCCTGAGCTCACTGCTCTTAAAGAAAATGAGCTCACCGCTCGTAAAGAAAATGCGAGGTTTGACGAATTCATTGTGGCCTTGAAAGAATTACAAGAACAGGTTTATAAAGGTATTGAGGATACTGTAAATCTTACAAATGTTTCTGTTCTGTTTTCGATACCGTTTTCCGCTTCAGTTGAAAGCGCCCCTGTTCATGTGCCAGTGTAACTGATGGGCTTGCAAGGTAATTCCAGTTTTAATGACAAATCTTTTTACTTTAAAACTGTTCAATACCTCTACATTGCTTTCCTCAGGTAGAGTTTCCAAGTCTCCATAATGAGGTTGCAAAAATACTACAATATTTCGATTGACGTATTTAAGTGAAAGATCTTTTTCGATCATGAAACTAAACAAGTCACGATTACGTAGCAATTTGAGTGTGAAACTGCGTGGAGTTGTCTGTGTCTGTCTGTATGCCAACAGTTTGTACCAGATAAAAATTATATAACGTCTGCAGTGTGCCAAAAATAACTAAATAATACTAAAAATTTGTTTCGCTTGTGACCTATGTTGTTGCACAATGAGGAACATAAAACCAAGTCGTATGCAGTGTGACTGCATTGCCACTTAAATCCGGCGCGTTCGCATTTTTCCGCTCTTCCCGCTCCTCGCGCTCAGACAGCATGGCGTGGCGGTAAGGGAAATGTAAAGCGAGACTGTGTGCTTTGGCACTCGTGCCCGGGCACGGCCTCCATGCCGAAATCTTGGCCGCCCCTGATATACACAGTCCTCTTTGACTGCGAACCACACTGCCGATAACACACTACTCGACTGCAGTCATATTTGGAAGCTATATACGAGGTGTGACAATAAAGTAATGAGACTGATTTTCTGTGCCAGATGTGGCAACCCTGCAGGCTTGTGTAGGCACAATATCTTTGACCTTGGTCTATAAGCTGCTTCTAGTCCAAGCGGCACATTGATGCAACTGCTCAGTCGCGAGTTGTGCTGTGATAAGTTAACATGCGTTTGTGTCTCTCGTCACGGAAATGGAACCGCATAATATTGCGCAACGGTATGCCATTTCTTTTTGCGTTAAATTGGGTTAAAAAGCGACGACAACTTACAGTAAGCTCAGAAGGCTTTTGGAGAGGACGTTATGTCAAGAGCTCAAGTTTTTCGTTGGCATAAAATGTTTAGTGAAGGAAGAACGAATGTGGAAGATGAAGACAGCAGTGGACGACCATCAACCTCACGATCGGATGTCAACTTGGCCTGAGTGCTTGAACTCGTATGATCTGATAGAAGATTACCCATGAAAATGATTGCAGAAGAACTGAACATCAATCGAGAGACGGTTTGTCTATTAATAACTGAAGATCTTGGTATGAGAAATATTTGTGCAAATATGGTCCCAAAAAATCTCACACGACAACAGCGAGAAACACGGAAAAATGTGGCTGGTTCAAAATGGTTCAAATGGCTCTGAGCACTATGGGACTCAACTGCTGTGGTCAGCAGTCCCCTAGAACATAGAACTACTTAAACCTAACTAACCTAAGGACATCACACACATCCATGCCCGAGGCAGGATTCGAACCTGCGACCGTAGCAGTCGCACGGTTCCGGACTGCGCGCCTAGAACCGCGAGACCACCGCGGCCGGCTGAAAACTGTGGCATCCCATCTGTTAGAGCAAACGTAAATCAATCCAACGTTATCACTGGTGATGAAAATGGTTTTTTTCAGTACTATCCAGAGACAAAACGCCAACGTTCGCAATGGTGCTCAAAAGGATCACCAAGACCAAAAAAAGCTCGCATGTCAAAGTCAAAAGTGAAATACATGCTTGTGTGCTTCTTTGATTCCAAGGGAATTGTTCTTAAAGAGTGGGTGCCTGCTGGACAAACAGTTAACCAACATTACTACAAAGAAATTTTAGAAAGACTTCGTAAAAAGAGTTCTTCGTGTCCGTGCGAACATCGCTGATAATTGGATTCTGCATCATGATAATGCGCCATCCCCTACTGCTCTGTCAATACAGCAATTTTTAACCTCAAAACAAATTTCAGTACTACCACAGCCACCTTATTCACCAGATATCACTCCGTGCGACTTTTTTCTATTTCCAAGAGTCAAAACGGCGGTCAAGGGATACCATTTTCAAACAACACAAGTTGTCCAAAAAGCTGTGACGAGGGTCTTGGAAGGAGACAACACTAAACTTGACTAAACCGGTAAGTAACATTTTTTTTCACATCAGTCACATTACTTTATTGTCACACCTCGTACATGGTGCTCCGGAAATGTTGCAACAAACTTCGAGGACATGTAGAGGAACAAATCGAGGATAGAAATCAAGTCCTGAAAATGTCATCCAACGACGCTGCAGAGAGTCGAAGTTACAGGCACCAGTGCCTGCTACGAGGCCATCTCTTCGGCAGCAAACGTGACTGTTTGCTGACGGACTGTAGGTGGAACGTCTCACACTATTTTTTGTTGTTCAGTGATTGCGACTGATTGCCACAGCCACCAGTGGAGAAGATGCAGCTAGCTGCTGTGTAGAAAGGTCTGGTCTACTAACAATGCGATGCTCTCTTGTCTCACTAAATGATGGTTTCAGACACGGGTTCCCATCTGCTGTTTATTTTTCTCCTGCAATCCTATAAGTCTCCAATATTTTTCGATGTAAAGAAGAAATATAAACTGTACACGGAAACCCATATCTGAAACCATCATCCACCAATGTTCATAGGAGGCAATGCCTGTCTGTACAGCAGCTATCTCCATCTTCTCTACTGGCGACCATGGCAATCCGTTGGAATCGCTAAATTACAAATAAAATTGCGAGACGTTCCACCTACGATTCGTCAGTGTACAAAGTCACGTTTGCTGGCGAAGGCAGGCGCTGGCGCCTATGACTTCGAAGCTCTGTAGTGTCGTTGGATGATGTTTCCAGACACAGGTTCCTGTCCTAGATTTGCTGCTGAAGACACCCTCTACAATCCCTCGAAGTTTGCCATAACATTTATCGTTCAAATGGCTCTAAGCACTATGGGACTTAACATCTCAGGTCGTCTATCCCCTAGATGTAGAACTACATAAACCTAACTAACCTAAGGGCATCACACACGTCCATGCCCGAGGCAGGATTCGAACCTGCGACCTTAGCAGCAGCGCCATTCCAGACTGAAGCGCCTAGAACCGCTCGGCCACCGCGGACGTCTAACATTTATGGGGTGCACTTTGCAGAAGGCAGACATCTTGCTCGACGTAAGAAACACCTTCTGCCATGTTTAGGATTTTTTTTTTTTTTTTTTTTTTTTTGCTAGCATCTAGTTGCTCATTGTTATGGATTTATTTTCAGAATCATGGCCATCCACTTTGACTGTCAAGGATTCAGCACCACAGGCAATTGATTTGTTCTGAAGAACTTGCATTTAGGATGCTGGGTGGTGCACGAAATAGCGTGGTTGCCTCTGGTTGTTTCATTCTAGAGTTGCCAACGTCCTTCTATGAATTGGACATAACTTCTGCAAAATGATTAATGAAAAATGATCACCATCACAGTATGGGCGCAGCTGCTGTGTCACTGGAGACAGCGCCGAATGGTATATGCTCAGTTATTCTACCTGGGTCATGTGTCTTCGTGAAGATTTTGGAGTAAGTGTAGCGGAATAGAGAGTTGTTACCAGAATATGACGTGCATAATATTGAGGACAAGGCTGTCACTCATATCCTGTGCTCCTCCTGAAAACGTGTGTTGACAGACACAAACAAGTGACCGTCGAGTTAAATGTGAAGTTCTTGTAGCAGTGGTGTTGTGATTGTCAGCTGTGAGATTTTCCACAAAATGTCAGTGAGCGGAATGGATCTTGCAGTTGAGTGGTGAAAGAAATATGTTTCTTAATGGCAATGAGTGAAATAGACATTATTGTCGAACAATGAAATGTATTATTGCTATGATAAACTATATATCTATAATACTTTTGTGTATTTTTACCTGTCTCCTCGGAAACATATTATATAAAGAAATATTTCATTGTTGTTATCTCACTAGATCGAGAACTTGCTCTTGTTACTGACTTCATTGCAATCAGGATGGAAGTTGAAATAGCTGAAGAACTGCATCGTTCAGCACACTAAGTTTACCCAAGGAGAGCGGTTAACACAAAAGGAACTGATGATCTTTATAAAGCCAATTTGCTTGATATGATTGCGTGTTCCAAATACAATTCAGGCTACAAATATTTATTAACAGTGATTGCCATGTACTCCAAATATGCATGAGTCGTTGCTCTAAAGAGTAAAACTAGTAATAAAACGAGCTCTTTACCAGGACGTGAAAGTCCAAAGGATGACTACCGGCCGCCGTGCCGTGCTTAGCTATGCAGTGTCATGTTTGGAGGGGCAATTTTGCCGACTTTCCAGACCGCGGAGCCCCTACTTTTCGGTCAAGCAAATCCCCATTTGGCATCTTGAAGGTGGGGGCACCCTATGACGACTCTTCCACCAAGGACAAATCCTTAGCAGTACCGCGAATCGAGCCCGGGTCCTCTGCACGGCAGTCGCCTACACTGACCACTCAGCTAAAGAAGCGAACAATATGGAAATACTGCCGAATAACTGGATACTTGTAAACGTGTTGGGCTTTGACAAAGAAAAGTATACTTACTGTAATTGGCCGTAAAATATTTCTCACCAGCGCCATCTTGTATCTTTTAATTTTTTATATATCGTCATCTTCAATTTTTTAAATTCACATAACCGTTATATTTAAATTTCCTGTCAAGCACATCTTTAATTTTTAAATTTCCCACATGACATCAAGGCCATTGATGATGTCATGCATTCAAGTTCAATATCCACACGTAATGTAGGTCAAAGTGGTCCACTGTCGGTACACCATTACTACCACAATGGTTTGCAGCACTGGGATCTTGCTACTATTTGATCAAGTTACTCGTACGTTATGTCGTTGGAATCCTCTTTGAAGGCTTTTTCCAGTGTCGCAAAAGAAAATTTTGGTGTCGTAATTCGACAGCTATATACATTAAAAATTACACCACTGGCCATTAAAATTGCTACTCCACAAAGATGATGTGCTATAGACGCGAAATTTAACCGACAGGAAGAAGATGCTGTAATATGCAAATGATTAGCTTTTCAGAGCATTCACACGAGGTTGGCGCCGGTGGCGACATCTACAACGTGCTGACATGAGGAAAGTTTCCAACCGATTTCTCATACACAAACAGCAGTTGACCGGCGTTGCCTGCTGAAATGTTGTAGTGATTCCTCGTGTAAGGAGGAGAGATGCGTACCATCACGTTTCCGACTTTGATAAAGGTCGGATTATAGCCTATCGCGATTGCGGTTTATCGTATCGCGACAATGCTGCTCGTGTTGGTCGAGATCCAATGACTGTTATCAGAATATGGAATCGAGGGGTTTAGGAGGGTAATACGAAACGCCGTGCTGGATCCCAACGGCCTCGCATCACTAGCAGTCGAGATGACAGGCATCTTATCCGCATGGCTGTAACGGATCGTGCAGCCACGTCTCGATCCGTTAGTCAACAGATGGGAACGTTTACAAGACAACAGCCATCTGCACGAACAGTTCGACGACGTTTGCAGCAGCAAGGACTATCAGCTCGGAGACCATGGCTGCCGTTACCCTTGACGCTGCATCACAGAAAGGAGCGCCTGTGATGGTGTACTCAACGCCGAACTTGGGTGCATGAATGGCAAAACGTCATTTTTTCGGATGAATCCAGGTTCTGTTTACAGCATCATGATGGTCGCATCCGTGTCTGGTGACATCGCGGTGAACGCACATCGGAATCGTGTATTCGTCATCGCCATACTGGCATATCACACGGCGTGATGGTATGGGGTGACATTGGTTACACATCTCAGTCACCTCTTGTTAGCATTGACGGCACTTTGAACAGTGGACGTTACATTTCAGATGTGTTACGACCCTTGGCTCTACCCTTCATTCGATCCCTGCGAAACCCTACATTTCAGCAGGATAATGCACGACCGCATGTTGCAGGTCCTGTACGGGCCTTTCTGGATACAGAAAATGTTCGACTGCTGCCCTGGCCAGCACATTCTCCAGATCTCTCACCAATTGAAAACGTCTGGTCAATGGTGGCCGAGCAACTGGCGTTTCACAATACGCCACTCACTACTCTTGATGAACTGTGGTATCGTGTTGAAGCTGTATGGGCAGCTGTACCTGTACACGCCATCCAACCTCTGTTTGACTCAACGCCCAGGCGTATCAAGGCCGTTATTACGACCAAAGGTGGTTGTTCTGGGTACTGATTTCTCAGGATCTACGCACCCAAATTGCGTAAAAATGTAATCACATGCCAGTTCTAGTATAATACATTTGTCCAATGAATACCCGTTTATCATCTGCATTTCTTCTCGGTGTAGCAATTTTAATTGCCAGTAGTGTACCCTCATGCACCAGAAAATTCGCCACGTAACTCAATATGTTTGCTCATTCAGGATATATTTGGGGTGCCCTGTATTCACTACCACGCCATGTACTAGCAGGTTACAAGTATTGTGCGTTAAAATCTACAGGTTGACGACTGTGGGTACTTGTCTGATGATGCTGGCGTATCCAACTTCGGAATTACTAATTTCAACAATAGTTATTCTCCGACATCTGCTGCCGAAATGGTGGCTCAATGGTAGCCGTTACCTCTTATAACATGGACGCTCTGTAGTGTCGCTGGTTGGAGTGCCCAGATGTAGGTACCTATCCTTAATTTGTTGATCAGGCATCCTATACAGGCAACGTGGCTTTAAATCTATATAATCCCACAAATGCTGACAGTGTCTTTTTATTACAACCTGTTTGGTGATGGAGACACGACTTATTGATATAAAGTAATTTTTGTTACTAGCAGAATAATGTCTCTCGAAATATGGCGTTATTTCCTTCGAGCTTATGTAATATTTCCATTTCATGGCCATCAAGCTGTAGTCTGCCCATTGAATCCATCGCTAGGTCCCACCCACTAGAGTCTAATCACATCACCAAATGGAAGAGTAAGCTATGGCCAAACATGCCTACAAAGAATGTAGAAATGTTGGGCGATGGTTCTGGGCTGCTGGAGAGAGGAAAGAGTGTACTTTATTTATTTTTGCAACAATTTATTCAGGGGTGAATTTCACTTAGTTTATTTATTACGCTGATACAAAACACTCACCCTGTCATGCTTTGGGTCACAGTATACAGTTTACAGACCTGGAAACTACTCTACTACTCTTAAATAATGCTGTATACTGATGTAGAGACACGCAAACAACTCGTAAATTACCGAAATAATCCAGTACACAGCATACAGACATGCAAACTACTCGTAGATCACCAAAATAATGCTATGCAAACACGCTCACAAAGCTTAAACACCCGAAAATAATGCAGTGCACAAACACTCAGTGCACGTAAAAAACTCAATGTATCAGCGACTCCAACCCTTCTGGATGGAAAGCCTAAGTGCACCTCCTAACACATGGAAACTGTCCAGATGTGGGAGAGGAGGGTTAGCTTAGTGTACTTTATTTATATTGGTCGGGAAACTGACTCAAATATCGGCCCTAATTATGTAATTAATCACAAAGATCGGTCCTAATTATACAATTATATGCATATGGTAGTGCTGCACAAGGACGGCTGAAAATCGCAATACAACTCAAAAACTAATGATACCATACAACTGGTCTTATCCTGCTGGGAAAAAATTTCGCAGTACCACTCGAAACTGACGAAAATATCGATCCTAATTACCTAATTAATCACAAAGATCGGACATAATTACACTACTACATGCATAGCGCTACACAAGGATGGCAAAAAAACACAATACGCTGCAAAAACTGACGTTACCATACAACTGGCGTTCTCCTGCTGGGGAAAAATTTCCCAATACCACTCGAAACCAGCGACAAAAGCACTCAAACTCCATCCTACACCTACAAGCTAGGGGCAAAAAGGCTGGGGTGTAAGGTACTATCTTTATCCTTTGTGTTGGGAAAGACGTTCAACAGACTAGATGCTGGTGTTGGACAGAGAGGAGTTTAAAAAAAGTATATTGTCTGCAAACAAGCAGCACCTATCGCTGTTTGATGTCAGAGTTCACTACACACACCTACTAAAAGTCACCCTACAGCCCAGCTAACCGAAGCCAATACACGCTATCATAGCTGATGGTAAAAATGTGTCACAGCTCTAATTACACTTCGGAATTGTCATTAAAAAACCAGCATTCGTATTGAGTGGGTCATAAGGCAGCACATGTACTCGTGCGAATCGTCGTCCTAAAAGACTGCAGAGGGGGTGGTAGTTGAACGTGTGTCTCCTTGATGTACAATCACAAGCTGCCGAAAATCGATACCCTCTCTCCACCTGCGGGATGGATCGACCGAGGGAGGGAGCTACATGTGCTGGCTGCTGTCTGCCTTGAGATGATAGTCCTTCGCCAACACAAAATCACGTAGAAGATAAAAGGTTGACTTTCCCAAATGGATCATGGTCATCTAAAGTATAGTGGTACAGCCACCGATAATGGTTAGGAGGCGCCGTTGCAGCGACAAGCTGTCACAGACAAGACAGGTCCTCAACGCCTCCAGTAGGCCTCTCGTTCTGGGATGGGAAACACTTTTGTTTAATGTCACGTAGGACGCTCCAGCAGGGACCGAAGGGGAGCTGCGGTCTCGTAGAGAACTCACCCGCCGTTCTGCGCTGGACTATTACATCAACTCGACTCCTATAATAAAGCAACTATTAAAAGAAAGGAAAAAAAACATTCGCAACGATAATAAATGTCCTCTTTCCACGAAAATAGACGAAGTCCATGTTCATTTAGTTTTATGAGCAATATCGGTACAGTTTTTTACGTTCGACTGAGAAACTTATCCCGTCTGCGAAGATCGTTACGTGAAAACTCGAAAAAAATAGACGAAACTGATATCTCCACTCGCGAATACCGATGTCGGTGATATAACAGATTCCAAATCATCCTTATAACTTACAAAGTCAAAATCGTTCAACTGGCTCTACGCACTGTGGGACATAGCATCTGAGGTCATCAGTTCCCTAGACTTAGAACTACTTAAACCTAACTAACCTAAGGACATCACACACATCCGACTGAAGCGCCTAGAACCGCTCGGTGACAGCGGCCGGCTTTCAAAGTCAACTATCGTGTTTCTCATGTCTAGAGAACCAGCGTACATGTCCTCCAGCCGTCTTTTACATGCTAGATGCACTCAATACACACCACAATCGATCTACACTCAACCAAATAAAGACAGGAAAAGTGAAGAAGCAGTCAATTGGACAATTTACATGGGAGGGAATAATAGTCCAGCGCAGACACATATCCACATTGAATCTTCTCAAATTTCCACACGATCACAAAAGCTGTCCAACACATACTAAATATTAGTCTGCTATTCGGCCGTCTAGAGGATAACATGGTTAAGTCAATTACATTCCTGCATTGCAACAGGCCTCTCCATTCGGACGGCTCCTGCCGTTAGCAGGAAACATGAATCATTCCCGCCTCAGGCCACCGCCGCCGCCGCACCAAGCACACATAGACAGAATCATCCTACGAAATTGGTCACATATATATTTGATAGCTATACTTACAATTAAATTTTACAATTGTAGTATCAGTTGAAAGACATTCGACAATGAGCGAAGTATCGGAAATACACCCAGCTAATGGTTATGGCTCTGGAAATAGAAATATCTGTACCATACTTATGACTTACCTTTGCTATCACAGAATTCCACGCCAAATCCATACCTTCTTTACGACTGGACATAGTCATTTCCTTTGCACAAGTCGGAACAAAAACACATACTTTATAAGCCTCATGCTCAAGGAGAACCTATCACACATCCCCTACTACTAAGTATAATACTTTATAAGTAACTGATTGCTGGCGATACAAAATAATACTGACCGAAAATCACCGATAGGTGGACATGTCATAAGTTTTCTTGCGAGTTGTACCACAGTGTCCTAGAAGAAAGGCGTAATCATCTTACAAACAGCCAGATGTTAAAAAACACAACCATATTACTACCACAAGCGGTCTTGGTTCTACAGGTGCATACAAGTATCCACGTTAATAGCTATACTCGCTCTATAAATCTATGTATGGCATTACCTCTGAATGAATTGGTTTTTTCCAGAGAAATGACGTGACACTGAATACAGACGGTGATCGCCAGGGTGTATAGTATCAGACCAACAGTGCGATTACACGTCGCCGACGGTGCAACCTCGTAATAAAATTACCGAATTTTGAAAGTGATTCGGCTAAAGAATGTGGTATGAAACCGGTATTTGCAACTCCCTCACACCACCGCTGCTACATATTTCTCCAGCATTTGTAATACATTCTGTCTCGATGTCATGTCAGAGGTTCGGTGATATATCTGCTGGGTTATAGGCGATGGTTGACTGAGAAGGATCACAAACAGTAAGAGATGATGTGGTGACTGAAGTCATAAGAAATGTACACTAGCGTTTCAGAACTTCAGTGCTACGCTTTCGGTAGAAATGCTGTCTGGGATTTGGAATCAAGTCCCCCCATTCAAGCACACACCTGCGTTGGATCCTATGGAGAAGTTCTTTAATGATTACAGCCACTAGTGAATCATATTTCTGGCACTCTCCCATCTGCAAACGAGTCACCTTTCTGGAACCTATCTGCTACAGTAAAATTTCAACGTGGTTTTAGGTAGTCCCTGAGCATTTTGCAACTGCCCCTCCGACTCTGCGTTACCATCCCTGCAGCTTTGCGCATGTGATCATTCCAACGTAAGTCGGAACTGAGTAGAAGTCAGAGAAAGCTATATCTACCACCTTCTGCAACCCATGTAGAAGCAGGCTAAGCTGAGTTACAGCTACAGGACTGTGTTTTAACCATTCGATGGAAACGGGAACTGGGAGAAGGACAGGGATTTTGCTATTGCATTGTGGTGAGTCCTCAAACTGTATAGTACGAGGCACCATAACAAATTTTGGAAATTTGTGGTAAGTTCCTATGGGACCAAACTGCTGTGGGCATCGGTCTCGATGCTTACACAGTACTTAATCTAACTTAAACTAACTTACGCTAAGACAACATACACACCCATGCCCGAGGGAGGACTCGAACCTACGACGGGGGAAGCCACGCGAACCGTGGCACGGCGCCCTAGACCGCACGGCTACCCTGCGCGGCGAGGCACCATAAACAAAGTGCAAGGCGAGGTTAAAATGAATAGCTTCCAACATAGATACTTGGATATACATGGTGAGTCGTAAATGAGGGAAAATATTCCGAGGACTGCATGCTGCTATGCTCAACAAGTGTCTTCCATTATTAATTTTGTTCTTCTCAGTGTACTGTGTACATAAAATAAAAGAAATGGTTAACCATGTAATAGGAAACCGACAAACCCCACAATCGCCGCATGTTATTCACATGACGCCACATAACACACGAATGTGCTGATTTACGCCTGCCATCGTTTGTATGGTACATGAAAGAACAAATCCCACGTGATTTATATCAGAATTCATGACTCACATGTTTTCGGCGCTGACAGTGTGTGCAATCTCATATCCCTGCAAACGGAAAGAGCGGTTATTAGCGGAAGGAAAACCGCGGCGTGCGTGACGTGTTTACAGCAGCACTGCGCTGTTCGCTCTAGCCGACATTCGCCTTGCCGACAGCTGCTAACGGGCACGTCGCAGTATTACTAAATGGTTCAAATGGCTCTGAGCACTATGGGACTTAACTTCTGAGGTCATCAGTCCCCTAGAACTTAGAACTGCTTAAACCTAACTAACCTAAGGACATCACACACATCCATGCCCGAGGCAGGATTCGAACCTGCGAGCTTAGCGGTCGCGCGGTTCCAGACTTTAGCGCCTAGAACCGCTCGGCCACTCCGGCCGGCGCAGTATTACTATCATGCCAAGTTACATAAACGAGGAATACGCTGACATCCATCTCACCTATGGGCTTACCGATGGAAGAGCTGAAGTTGCAGGACAACGCTGTCACGAGAGGTTTCCCAAGCTGCGCCTTCCATCTGCAAAAACATTTTACTCTGTGGATAGGCGCTTGAGGGAGTATGATGCATGCGTAGCATCTCCAGTATTTAGTGGCCCGGGCCGACCGTCGACGCACAGTGCGGATAACGAAGAGAATTTGTTACAAACTGTTGCGGAGGACCGAAGAATTAGCACCAGGTTTCTCGTCACTGCAGTCGGAATGTCACAGTGTACTGTTATGCGACCAATGCGTAGAAACCATTACCATCCCTTTCGCATATACAAAGTACTAGCATTGCCGCTGGGAGACTACCAGGAGAGGCTGCAACTGCAAATTCATCCTACGGTTCAGAAGCATGACCTGCACGTTTCATGAATAATACTGTTCACCAGTGAAGCCTATTTCAAGAAGGACGATATAGTGAACTCGCATAATAGACAAGTGAGAGCAGAAGAAAGCCCCCACAGGACAGTGATACGATGGTACTAACAACGATGCGCTGTTAGTGGCTGGCGTGATATTAACAATCGGCATCTCATAGGGCCGCATGTGCTACCACCAAGGCTGGCAGGAGAGCAATTTCCTCGTTTCCTGGATCCTATGTTACCAGAACTGTTGGAAGACGTTAGTGTCGCCTCTCGTATGAATCTGTGGTACATGTATGATGGTGCCCCCGCTCACTTCAGCGGCGCAGTGCGACGTCTAATACCGCTTTTCTAAAAACCTATGTTTTGTGTAAAACATTTGTGCAAAGATTTCGGCCATAGAGTCGATGTTTATATTTGAATCGCTTCTCTGAGACAGGCCCTACGTCTCTGACATAGTTTTGAAAAAAGTGGAAAAATATTTTACAGGGCATTTTCTTAACTGTTTGCAATGACCATGTGAGAGGTACCAATATGAACAATTACTCGGACTTATTCTATACTCAAATATCGTGTCTGTTTATTGACCAGAACTGAATATTTCTCTTGGAAATAGGGCTTTTCTGAAAGAATTGAGAAACAAAAAACATGAAACATTTACATCGTACAAACAAAGTATTTAATGAACATATAAGTAAATGTTAGAGACAATGTTCCAAGAATTGACAATATCTGTTCATGAAAACGGTCTGTTTATCATTACTAGAAATCACAAATCACACGTCTTCTGTGTCCGGTGCTCCCGCAGCAGTTGGCCACCGACGAACAGTATTCCAGGATTCTAGGACTGTTCTTGCTGCACTATGTAAGCACCCGACTTCTTTATGTCTACCATCTTCTTTGCGTTGATAGGAATGTAGTATTCTGAATAGACTCAAACAGCTAAGAAGTTAACGCTGGATCAAGAGCCTTCAAGAAGTTCTAATCTGAATGTGTGGGTATTTAAACTATTGTTTCATACTACAAGCTGTTACAGTCTCAAATGCTGTTCTCACGTCCCTTCGTGACGTAACTGTCTCTCGTAAATGAATTGTCCCCCTGTAAAGCCTCGTCCACCACAGTTTGAAGTCCAAGATTTTGTATGTTGAGATAACCTTTACAGAGAATTGTCATCTTGGACCGGATGATATGGTCAGTTCAACGTAATCCATACTAGTATATACTCTGTCATTTCCTCGCAGTGATCTCTTGATTCTGCCGAAACCGGTATCAGATGGTAAGAAATAGTGTCCCCTGAGTGGAAAGAATACTTCTATTTTCTGAAATTTTCCAGCATCCCCGAAAGCTTTGCAAGATGGTTATAATTCTGCACCTTACAAGCACTCACCCACATACTTTGCCGTGAACTACAACCACAATTAGGTATCATTTGATATGTTGTACATCCTATATATGAATATTTAAAGGAGACTGACATTGTCATGTACAAATCATTACATTCTTAACGCTTATTGCATGAAAGCTGACAGATTGTCTTTATTATTAGAACGGCGTATTGAATGATTGCCTATACTAGTAGAGGTTGGAACACCAGTGAAGATGAAGCGGCAGGCAGAACTCAGACTCTGGGTGGAAGGCCCGCACAGGTGATGGTCCTGCTTAAAACCAGCAAGTAGCTAGACGGATGTCGTGGCACCTGAGCTCTGGAGCACAATAGCGTGACGGCCGGCCGCTATTGTAGCAGGACCGGAGGGATAACCGGGAACTCTGCAAATCTTAGGCGCAGGTGAGAAGAACGAAGAAGCGGCACCTCGGAAACCACGCAGGCTAGGTTATTTCCAAGGATTTTTACTCAGAAGCGCACCATTGTACAAGTATAGTTTTTTCCTCGCAAACTTTCCGCGCTGGGCGACAAAAGACTAAAATATGGTTGGTCGGCGTTCTGAAGAATCTGTTGAAAGGGAGAATATTCCGTGGTTTCGGGAAAATTTTTCGTTTTCGGAATTAGGGGGGTGGGGAGCCGAGCCTTGCTGGGAATCCAGTGGTGGAGAGACGAGGTCTTCCGCTGTGAGCGCCCGTGTGTGACGGTCGCTCGGTATCAGCTTTGTTGGAACAGATAGACTTGCTGTCTTCGCTCTCAGGAGAGTTTATAGTTAGAACAGTTAGGCACTGTACTGTTGCGAACCTTTACGATTCTGGACTTCACCTCCACGTTGGATGTCGTTGCTGGGTACGCAGCGTTCAGTAATTGAGAGCACTTCTTCTGCCTATACTTACGTTGAGACATTACCTGAACTCCGTCCTTGTGGCTGGGAGTTCGCGTTTTCGTCTGTAGAACACAGAGAGGAAAAGACGGTATTAGAGTATATTAGTCAGCGGACCGCCTTCTGCCATCCTAGTGTTTGAAAGCGTTTATTTGTGGCTGGGGTTCTTCCATCGTTGCAGACGAATACGAAACATCATTCCGATGCACTGGACGCAGTACACACGGTGATATCGCAAATTGCTTCGGCTTATTAGGGCTATAAAGCTAATCAGTTGTGATCACGTTAGTTTATTTCCACTGAGGTTCCACACCATCGTAGATCATCTTTGAAAGCAGTGTCTTCTAGTGTTTGGTACGTAGATGATGTCAGTCATTTCGCGTTAGTGATATAAACCGTGCACTCATAATAAGGAGCAGAGTTGGGCAATTGATTAATAATTTTAGTTAGGAAATATAGACAGTTGTAGTTAAAGGGTTGATTTTAATCTATAATAAATATACATTGAACAACAACGTTTGTCATTTAGTAGTATTAGTTGCTTTCATCATTCATTTATGTTTAGATTGTAATTTATATGTAAAAAAGAGCATTAAGAGTTCCTAAGACCTGCTTCAGGGGGTAGTTATACAGGGCCATATCATCATTTTAGAGTTTACTATTTTCCGTTGCGCACATTCATTTTTACACCCGCCTGGAGTAGCATCTTGCAGCTTGACACATTCTTATTAAACAGTGAGTTTTGTTTAGCGCTGGGCAGTTATCACAAAACAGATAAACAGTTTTTATGTAGTTGGGAATTCACGTGCTTAGGTAGTGATACAAGAAAGTGCGCGCTTCTATAGGACCCGTTGTGGGCCACACCTTCGTGATAAAGATAATGAAATGCCCTATTGTCTTTCAAATTGTGAATGCGGTAACATTAACCGTCAGCTGCAGGAGATAAAATAAGCCTTGAATAAGTACTCTTGGTAGATGAAAATTCTGCATGAAATCAAGTCTCAGACTCAAATTATGTTTATTTTCTTTGCACAGCCTTTCAGTTACATTCAGAACAGTATAAAATTATTTGGCTCTTCTCTTGTGCAGCAATAAATAACAAACCGCAGTCCGTCGAGATGTCTCGTTCAGACTTCCATTTTTAATTTCCATCATTAATTGCTGACGTTCACAACTCTCATCTACTTTTGGTCTGTCCAAATGGAGATCAAAATCCTGCTTAAATGTTTTCACATACTATTCATATTTGATGGGAGAAATGACATTCACTTCTTCGAAAAGTTCGTACATGATGTTTCTATTCTAGCCAACACTTAAGTAAAGGTACGCTTTATCAGTATAATGAGACTCTTTCTTCGGAAATGATATGTTCTCATGAACTCTGGCAATTACAAGTTGTGATATTGAATCACCGCTATTTGACTTTCCCCCCTCACCTTTAGGGCTTTTTTCCAACCACAGGTAGTTGTCTTAGGCTGCGTTCACACTGCCGGCCGGGCCGAGCCGAGCCTGGCCGGGCCGCCGCCCGCTTCGATATCAAACACATGGTTCTGAATTGCGGTGTTCACACTGGCGGCCGGGCCGCGCCGACACGGCGTGAGCCTCCCGGAGCCGAGCCGACGACATTCCGAGTGTTTAATATTGCCGGCGCGAGCCGACCGCAGGCGCGAGCCTGTGGAGCAGCACCACAGCTTCTGCAGTACACGCATCACACGTCTCCCTTCTGCTTTCATTACAAGTGTGACTGCACATGTCTTTTATTTTAAGATGTTACCTCACATTTCACAATCAGTGAGGAAAAATTACGTTTATTATGATGATACATGCGAAATTACTTTTATTTCATTTATTTAATCTACCGTATTTACATGCATTTACAACAATAGCTTGCCAGCAATCGCGGCATTGCCGCCACTGAATAGTTCGCATTTACTTGTAAACGGAGACAGATAT
Source organism: Schistocerca serialis cubense (assembly GCF_023864345.2). Taxonomy (NCBI): domain Eukaryota; kingdom Metazoa; phylum Arthropoda; class Insecta; order Orthoptera; family Acrididae; genus Schistocerca; species Schistocerca serialis. The sequence continues at coordinate 401,827,891 of NC_064642.1, read as the reverse complement.
GAGTGTCACTGAGGGACGGAAATGTGTCCCTACCAGATGATAATGCATTGTAAAGTCATGCTGTGGCAGTTCCTTATCAGTGGAGATAGAACCACTGAGTCAAAGGGCATTATCTCAAAACTCTTCGCCTATCAATCTGTCTATCTTACAAGGTAATGAAAAGAATTCTGTGAGGTCATCAGTGGCTCCACATGATGAACCATCACCACTGCCAAGCGCTGCATCATGAAGAAAAAAGAAGAAAAAAGTTGGAAAATTCTGAAGGAGTATTTCTGCGATTCTTCGCTGAAGGCACAGCAAGACATTACCCAAAATGACGAAGCTAATTACTTCCTAATGATTCTCAGGAGTCCCATAAACTCTCTTCCCCTCAGAGGTTAGCGTTTGTGAAATTTAAAATACAAAAGCATGACTACAATTAACTGGAGGTAGCGAATGCTGTACAAAGTTCTACTGCAAACCAAAAAGTGTGTACTAACGAATCTTACCTTATCGTTATACACTATTTTTCTTCTGCTGTTATACTTCTGCGAAAATTTGTGTTCTGTTTAGAAATTTTGTCTTGAATGTTCTGCAGCACATACTGAAATGTATTATGATTCATTCTGTAATTTGAATAAAATTTTTCAGGATAGTTTTTAAGTTCTTCATATAAAGAAAAAAACTCTCCTAAATGTCTGTCGCTATTCATAGGATGAATCCATAACCTCCTAGTTCTTCTGTACTTCAAAACTCGACGAGTTACTGCAGAGTCAAAACAATACCAATAAAAGAGTGAAGACATTGTTCTACACGACAGCACAGACTAGCTAAAGGCGAGCAACTGTTGACTGCAGCTGCGTTTTCTACTGACTTGCTTGTCAGCTGTCGAAGGGTGGAGATCTTTTTAAATTTATTTATTTGGCCTCCCGCCAGCCATTTAGCCAAAGAGTGGGGATTACCTTGACAGTGCAGCGCAGCCCGCCAAGGAAGGAAAAAAAAAAAAAACAATGAAGAACAAGGAAACGCACATCTGTGCCGATCTACAGTAGTTTCATTAACTCTCCATTATTTTTTCTGTCAAAGTAGACAACGAGACTACAGAATTGCGCTTCAGTTATCTTTTATTTCGAAATACGAAATGTACATCATACTAATTGTAGGATGTTGATGACAAGTAATTGTTTGTCTTTTGTGATGCAACGTGTGGCCAATTATAAAAGCATAGCAGATGAATTGTCCAGTAGCCGAGGGAAAAATTCTTATACATTTGGATTTATCTAGAGAATGAGACCATTAAAATAATAAGAGGGACCGGCACTAGGTCTGCGCTGATCACTAGTAATTAGTTTTTTTCTGTCTTACATTATATGACTACACTAAACTAAGCTGTAACCGCGCGAACTCCGTGGCTTGCGGACGTGGCACTGACGCCACTGAATAGCTCGCATTACTTGAGACCAGAGACAGATATCAGTATCACTATCATTTCAAAAACTTTTTGGTACTTTTAGCTACATTTCATTCCCAACAATGTATGGTCTAAAACGGATCTAACAGTAAGCTACCCGCTACATACCTTTTTCACTACAAGATTTGTAAATCAAGTGCACAACGTTGACAAATAGCATCATTTCACAATGACTGTTAAGAAATATGGAAAGATAAATGATTCAATACGAAGCTAAGATGTTGCACTACCACGTGTACAAAAATCAGATTCTTTAGCAGCATACTTTCTTCAAAATCGGTTGGGACGCGTTACGAAACTAAGAAATCACGCGAAACGAAAAGTAGACTTTTTCTTTTTTCACGACGTAAGTAACGCTTTTAAGGAAAAAATAAGTTCATAAAACGATGTGGCGAAGTCTTATATACCGCTAAGAATTTTTAAAACATGAAAATCGGAGAAGTGGATTTTCCCCCATTTCGCCGTCCCGGCTCGGCGCGGCGCGCAATGTGAATGCACTACTCGTCGGCCTAAGCTGGCTAGGCACGAGCCGAGCCAGTACGCGTCAGCCCGGCTCGGCCCGGCCGGCAGTGTGAACGCAGCCTTTACTCTTCTCACCCATTCTTCGCCAACTGCAGATAAGCTTAGAAATGCTTGTCTGCAGATTTGGATACGATTTGTTCCCCCCATGCAATGATATTTGAAAAAATTGTCCTTTGGACTTTTTCCCTTCCCTTGATCTCTCTCGTTTTACTTTTTCTGTTTGTTTTAGGCTAAGAAGGTAAAGATCATTACCTGTGCCACCATCTATGTCCGCTCCACTGCTCCTCTTCCTTATGACTTCATCTCACACATTGATCACACCTTCTCCACCTATGTGATTGCCGCCGACCTCAACGTCCATAGCCGCACTCCTGCTGCCCTTCGGCGGTGGCATCAGTTCCTCTCCACAATCCAGGGTGACCTTGTTCCCATTCCCCAGCACACCCGACCCGAAAGTAACACCACCCCCGATGTTGTCATTGCCTCCGCCAACCTCCTTGGGCGTATCACTGTCGCCGTCCTTGACCCCACAGGTAGCGATCACCTCCCTGTCCTTCTCACCATAACGTCTGCAAACCGCCCCCCTCCAGCTCCGCAACCTGCACCCCCTCCCAAGGTCGTCCATGACTATCGCCGTGCCAACTGGGCTGCCTACCGGGACTCCATCTCCACCCAGGTCGAAAGCCACCCTCTTACCTATCGCCATCCTGACGACATCATCCGCGCCTCGTCCTTCCTTCAGACGGTAATTACTGACGCCGTGGAGGCCCATGTTCCTACTAAAACCATCCACCCACACCGTCCCACTCTCCCTCCGCGGGCTGTCCTCCTCCTCCGTGAATCCCGCCGCCTCTATCGCTCCTTCCTCCGCACTCGTGACAGGGATACACTCCAACGCCACCGGCAAATACAGCGACACGTCCGGAACCTTATTACAGCAACGAAACGCCGGGACTGGCGCCAGACCTGCACACGACTCAATGCCACCCTCCCTATCAACTCCTCCAAGTACTGGTCTGCCTTCCATCGTCTTACTGGTTCCCTTTCCGCTCCCCACTACCCCCTTCTCCATAACGATCGCCCCCTTCCAGACAACCTCAGTAAGGCCAACCACTTCGCTTCCCACCTTTCCGAGGTCTTCTCCATCCCCGATGATCCCCACTTTGATTATTCTCTTTTCCCCACCGTCATGGAACGTGCTGATACCTCAGTCGCTCCACTTGCTCCTAGTCTCCAGTACTTGGGGCAGTTGCCCCCCTCGGACGTCAACACTCCCATCACAGCACAAGACATTAAACTTCTCCTCCAGTCCAAACGCAACACGGCCCCTGGTCACGACTGTGTCACCTACCGTCACCTTCGAGAAAGCCCCTATTCCTTCCTAACTGTCCTCGCCCATCTCTATAATGTCATCCTCTCTACTGGCTTCTACCCTGACCTGTGGAAGACCTCCCGCGTCCTCCTCTTCCTCAAACCCAACAAACCCCCTTCTGCCGCCTCTTCCTATCGTCCCATCTGCCTCACCTCCATCTTCAGTAAGGTCCTTGAATCCATCCTCTCCCACCGTATCCATCGGCACCTTGCTCAACACCACCTCCTCCCCCTTACCCAGTGTGGCTTCCGACCCTCCTTCTCTGCTGATGACCAACTCCTCAACCTTGTTCACCTTCTGTCCCTCCAGCTCAACTCCCGTCGCTCCGCCATTTTTGTTTCCCTTGACCTCCAAAATGCCTATGACCGTGTATGGCATCCCGGTCTCCTCTTTAAACTCCAAACCTACGCCCTGCCTATCAATTTTGTCCGTCTGGTCGCTTCCTTCCTCTCGCACCGTCCTTCCTATGTCGCCCTCCACAACACCAACTCCCGTATCTTTTATCCCACGGCTGGCGTCCCCCAGGGTTCTGTCCTCTCCCCTCTCCTTTATCTCTTGTATACAGCTGATATGCCCAAGCCACCCCCACCAGTTCACCTTCTCCAATATGCTGATGACACCGCCTTCCTGGCTCTCTATCCTACCCTTCAAAGGTCTCAACGTACCCTCCAAACCCACCTTACCCAGTTCACCACTTGGTGTAACCAGTGGCTCCTCCGTCTCAACCCCTCCAAAACCCAGGCAATCATCATAGGCCGTACCACTCGCTCCTTTCGCCTCCAAGATTTCTACCTCACCCTTTATGGTCGTCCTATCCAACTCACCCCCACCCTGAAATACCTTGGCCTCACCCTTGACCGACACCTCACCTGGACCCCTCATCTCCTGACCATCCAGCAGAAAGCCCATTCCCGCCTCCGCCTGCTGAAACTCCTGTCCGGCCGGACATGGGGATTGCATCCTTCTACCATCCTCCACACCTACAAATCCCTCATCCGTCCTATCCTCTGTTATGCCAGCGTCGCCTGGATCTCCGCCCCCACCCGCTTTTACAAGGCTCTCCAAATCCTTGAACGCCATGCGCTCCGCCTTGCCTTCCGTATCCGCCTTCCTTCCCCCACACGGCTCCTGTATGAACTGATCCCCTTCCCCCACCTCCTCTTGTTCCTCCAACATCTCCGCATCCTTTACATTGTTCGCAGGGTTGATCCCCCCCACCCTCTGGTTTCCTCCTTCCTCTCCACCCCCCGCCCGTTGCCGCGCCTCTATCGCTGTATCCCTCCCTCTCTCCACCTCCACACCCTCCATCTCCTTCATCAGGGCAATTTCCAACGCCTCCCCCTCCCGGATGACGAACTTCGCCGTGACATATACCCTTCCTTCCAACTATAACCCGGCCTTGTTCCCCCCCCCCTCCCCAGGGCCCCCTTCTCCTCTTTCCTCCTTCTCCCAGAGCGGATTTTCCTCCATCCCCCCCTCCCCTGAGACCCTGCACCCCATACTTGCCTCTCTCCTTCCCACATCCCTCCCTACCTGGCCCTCTTCCGAGCGCCCCCCATTTCCCCTCCCCCATCTCTTCCCCTCCCTCCCTTCTTCAGGTCTCCCTCATCTCCTTGAACCTGGCAGATCCTCTGTATTGATCAACATCAGTGTGCCACGTCAGTGTTGTGTTTCGTGTTTTTCTCGTGTGCGTCAAGAGGTGTGATTTTAATTGTGTGCTGCCTTGAGGTTCGCCGTCAGTGCTACGCTGTGTGCTATGCCAGCCGTCAACACCTTTATGCTCCAGTCATACTGTGCCTTGTGTTTCTTTTAATCGTCGCAGTGTGTGGCTTTTTGTGTGTGCTACTTTTAAACAGTTTTTTATCTCCATTTTACAGTCACCCCGTTTTTTTGTATATTGCCTTCCATGATGTTCTCCCTTTTTATATCTATGTTCGCCTTCTTCTCTCCTTTGCTGTTTTTAAATGTCTTCTATTGTTTTGTTCTATGTCTTTCGGCTGAAGAGCAGCGCATATGCTGCTGCCAGCCCGCCCCGATAGGGGAATTGAAATACAATAAAGAAAAAAAAAAAAAAAAAAAAAAAAAAAAAAAAAAAGGTAAAGATCTTGTTACGACAGATCTTGTTAAGATCCAGAAGATGTGTGAAAATTGATCATTGATCATCTTGACTAACGGATTCAAAACACTTAGACCTGCATGTGCAAGGTTGTCCGACAGATTTTTCTGTTATTACTTTACCATGGTCATTGGTATGCTCCAATTCCTTTAGTTTACCAGTTCTTATTACATTTAGTTGGTACAGCTCAGGATGACATACACCTTTCCTCCTCCTTTTCTTATAAGTAGGTTCAATTTCACAATCAGATTCACTCATATTAATAGAGTATAAGATACTACGAGGACAGAATACCACACCCAAACCTCTGTCTCTACAACAATGACTTTGAAACAAACCATAGTTGCATTATTTATATCGTTCTACCACCTTTTCTATTACAGCATTTCAATATACGAGTAGTAGATGGAGTTACTGTTCAGAATCGTGGAGAGCAAAAGCGCCCTGTCCTGGACATGGGGCTCTTTTGAAACCAATGAGAATTTCTCCACTGTATAATTCGGCTATTTGGTAATAAGCAGAGGTCCTTTCCACACTTAACGATAGGTCGACCCCTAAGGAACATAGAAATGTACATAGCACAAAATATTGCAAAAGTGGTCTTGGGGTCCTTCTGAAATAAGCGATTCATTTGTATTATCCGTGTAATAAAAGAAGGCGCATCCTTAAATTTTTTTTCAGAGCAGCTAGGAGAAGCTTGACTGTTCGCACTTGTCTTTCTGTCTGCCTTCAGATTTTGGCATGTAAGCATAATGGGCTGTAGTTGTAGCAATTTCGCAATATACCAATTTGAGTTACTTAAGTGCTGTTTTATTATCAGTTAACCAGTCTACATGTTTATTTTATTATTCATTGTGTCATAAGTCTTATTTTCAGCATTTCTACCAGGGAAGGAGCAACATTTCGATATGGTACCGATCCCCCATTAGCGTGATTTTATTGCTATTGTACAATGTCCATTCTTATTCATCGTTAAGTGCGGATCCTGCAGTCATTCATGACAGATGTCGGAGTTTTTCAAATCAACCATGCAGCATTGAGCTACTACCAAATCGCGATATGGAAATTACATTTCCTATAATTCAGGCAATTCACATCCTGTGTTGCGCCGCTCCCAATACCAGTCTGGGATTATTTTCTTCATTCTCGTAACGAAACACTAAAACAGTTGAGTTGGCGAAGGTGGAAGCCTAGCTTAAGACTCCACCTGGACAGATCCTTCCCTTCCAAATGGACTGGTCGTGGAGGCCAGCTAGATCGCCAGACCTTAATCTCTTCGTGGAGCCATCTGAAATCTGCGATTTATGGTTGATGGCGTCAACCTTCGACGCAGAATACAACACGCCTCTGATATTACGCGACGAGACAAAGACATGATGGATCCGTGTCCAGCAGTCCTTTCTGCGAAGAGTCAGACTTTGTCACACACACATTGGCCATCATATCGAACAGTACTTATGAGACGCCACTGCAGCTTCTGGTCATGTATGTCTATGTTCGTTTGGATTTGTGCGGTTATACTGCGTTTGGATTAACTGAGACAGAGAAGTCATATTTTGTATTTTCATTCTCTGTACTCGTTCCTTGAGACTAAATCCAGGACACAAAAACTAAATAATAAAACAAGCATACGCAGTAATACAGTTCCTCCGCAGTTTCTTTCCCCTGTGACAACTAGCCACGATGCTTAATACGGGCTGGCGAGAACGGAGCGATACTGATGTGGATGATATCGCCCGCATTGTCACTCAGACGCCGTTTACTCTGCGTGCCTCGCCTTCTAAACGGCGGCGTCGAATACCTACAACATTTGCCTGTTGTGCGCTGTTGCTGACCTTAACCCTTGGTCTATGTCGGCGACCATGAACACCCAAAAGCACGCTTCACGTTTCTCTATCTTATAACATTCAACTGCATTGCCACTTAGTGACATAAAACATGAGGGAAAAGAGTGTACTTGTAGTTCAGTGTGTGACACTTTGTACGAAATATTTTTCCTCATTTACGACTCATCCTCTATATGTTAGCAACAGTTGCACAGATTAGGCATTTGCATAATTTACACTTCAATAACCATTAGAAAAATTAGTTAAAGTAACAGCAATTAACCATAATGAAATCCGAATACAAAATTAGTTAAAGTGACAGCAATTAACCATAATGAAATCCGAATACAAAATTTTTACATTAATAGAGACCAATCTGAATAGCGGAAAATTGCTGTATGCGATATAATATAATACGTGAAACACTAATAGCAGTATCATGTATATTGAAAGCGAAACAGTTCGTACTTTAATAAAAGAATTACATGGTGCTCACCCACAAGAACTCCTAGTCAATCAACAAGTAAAATTTACGAGCTAATGTTTTAACGGCTAGCAAGTTTACGATATTATAAATGGGAATTACTAAAACTTACACCAAAACAAACAGAACAGACAAACATGGCCAGTTAGGAGCACAAATACCAACGTAATCAAACTGGATGAATCAGAACAAGTACTCGCCATAATATAGTAAAATGTATCATTTTACTCAACTGAATAATCAATAAACAAATGTACGCTCTTCAGTCCAGGATCCATATATGTGGACTTCGTAGTTTTATTTCGTAAAGCTTATGAACAGTTTCTATCGTCTACAGACCTCTCGTACACATTTGTTGAAGTTTCGTAGTTTCAATCCATGCCACTAAATTGCACCACAATCTGCTGCTGTGATAGAGGACCTAGGGTTTTTATGTAAACACTTCATAAAAGAGGACCATGTAGTGGTCGTGGGTGGGGCGGGCAACAGTTTGTACAGGGATGGGGCATAAGACATAGGTGGTGACCTGGACAAGATAGTTTCCCTGACTCATGGCACCAACGTACACTTTGTTGAGCTGTTCCGGCGTCATGATCCACCACGCCTTGATGGAGCTGTGAGGCGAATCAGTGTGGGGTTAGGGATGGCTCTGAGGACAGCCAACTTTGCTCATGTTTCTCTGGTGTCCGTCGGGACTACCAACAGATGGGGTTTCACTAGGCATGGCCTACACCTAAACAGGACTGGGAAGGGAAGATTAGTACAGCTGATTCATGAAAGTATAGGGGGTGGATCTCGGGCCACACATGGTCAAATACCTGTTGTCATAGGTAGGAAAAGTAGGTCTTTTTTATGATAAATCCAGATAACAGGTACCCTGCCTAAAGAGTATCTCCAGCACTTTAAAAAATACTGAAACAATCACTCACAAGACAGATTTTAACACCTCAAACATCACATATACCAGATGTCACAAAGAAAAACAAACCACTGAAAGAGTAACATGGGGCATTTCACAGACTGAACAATCCTCCATCAAAATATGCAATCAATAACAAATAAAATACAACTATTAGAAGTTGAGCTCCAATCTTTGAACTGCACAGTAGTTTGTATTACTGAGCACTGGTGTAGAGACGCAAAGAAAAACAAACCACTGAAAGAGTAACATGGGGCATTTCACAGACTGAACAATCCTCCATCAAAATATGCAATCAATAACAAATAAAATACGACTATTAGAAGTTGAGCTCCAATCTTTGCACTGCACAGTAGTTTGTATTTCTGTGTAGAGACACAGAAATCCAACATGTAGTATTATCATTGTATGAAAAGGCAAACTCTTACTGCAGAACTACTGCAGGGGATGGAGGACCATGCATTTATATCAGAATAGGAACACAGTTCAAATCAACACATGACCTTAGTACTGTAAGTGAAGAGAAACACTTTGAAATATCTGCTATTGAAATAACAGGGCTTGGTATCACGAAGAAATTTAATCATTTTGTGTGTGTATAGCTCTCCCAGTGCTAGTGTGGACACTTTTTTCAATAAGTTAACAGAAGTTCTAGATAAAGTTTCAAGTAAAAAGGTGAACATAATTCTGTGTGTGGACAGTAACATCAACACTAACATCATAAATGAATCCAGCAGCACCTTCATAAACATCCTTCAAAGTTTTGGCATGTCCCTATTGATCAATAGTGCAGCAAGGGTTACCACGACTTCATCAATAATCGACCATGTGGCCACAAATATGGACAGGTAAAAATGCGATGTAGCTGTAAAAGATCTCGGACTATCAGACCATCTCTGTCAAATAACAACAGCAAAGTCAGGCATCGAATCATTCCCTAAACTAAGAGCCTACAACCGACAATTATCAGAAATCAAAATAAAAGATTGTTCAAAAGAACTAGAAAAACAAAGCTGGGATGAAGTGTATAAGGAAACCAACGTGAATATGAAATTCTCTAAATTCTCCACAAAGTTTAAATTGAACTTTGAAAAGGCATTTCCAAAAGTATGCATGTCTGTATCAACATCTCACAAAAACAGATGGCTAACAGCAGGTGTTAAGAAGTCCTCCCAAACACTTAAACACCTCAGTTCCATGAAAAAGATTCGCAGTGATTAAGAATTCTTAAATTTCTATCATAGATACAAAAAGGTCTATAAGAAGGTACTGATTGCTGCAAAAAAGTTATTTAATGACAAAATAATATACAATGTAGAGAACAAAAGCAAAGCAGTCTGGAATGTTATAAAAAAGGAAACTGGGAGAGGCAAACAAACGCAGAATAATATACTGCTAAGGGAGGGGGGATAAAGTAACAGATGATCCACAGTACTTAGCAAACTATGTAAACGAGCATTTTTAAAGTATTGCAGAGAAGTTACAGTAAAAATTCCCCCAAACAAATATAACACCTGTAAATAATGTTGCACTAAATATAATGATGTTACTTCCAACCACAGAGAATGAAGTCAATAAAACAATTCAAAAACTAAAAAATAAAAAGTCAGTAGGCTCAGATGAAGTACCAATGTGTGTACTGAAACAATGCATAGGGATTATACAAGGCCTCTTAACAAATATAATAAATGAATCCCTCACATCAGGGACATTTCCAGAGCAGTTAAAACAGGCAAGAGTTGTACCTATGCTTAAGAAAGGTAATGCAGAAGACATAGATAATTACTGGCCCATTTCCCTGCTGTCAGCATTCTCAAAAATAATAGAAGCAATTATGAGAGACAGATTAATGAATTACCTGAATAAATACAATCTTTTAAGCGAATCAGAGTTTGGTTCCTAAAGTAGCAAAAATACGGAGTCGGCCATAGTAGAATTCACAAAAGTTGTACTTGATGCTCTTGATAAAGATGAGTGTGACACAGGCATGTTTTTGGATGTTTCTAAGGCGTTTGATACAGTCGACCACAAGATTCTATTAAATAAATTAGAAGCATTAGGAATAACAGGGGTAGCTAACGACTGGTTTCGATCATACCTAACAGGTAGGGTACAAAGGGTAGAGAGAACACATACTTCAAATAGACATTTAGTAAAACACTTATCAGAACCAAAATACATTAATATAGGGGTTCCGCAAGGTAGCATATTAGGACCAATACTGTTCCTGATACACATCAATGACTTTCCCAGTAGTGTTACTCATGGTGAAATAATCCTCTTCGCTGATGACAGCAAAATTATAGTCACTGAGAAAACAAGAGAAATCCTTGCTGAGAAATCAAATGAAACTCTCAAGGAAGTTTATGACTGGTCAATAAGTAATAAAGTGATATTGAACATAAAGAAAACAAACGTCATGAATTTCAGTTTGAAGAGGAAAATGACAATGTTAAATTAAATGTAGATGACACCTCTATAGACAGTGTAACAAATGCAAAATTTCTAAAAAAAGAATATTGATTCTCAGTTGAAGTGGTGTGAACACACAGAGGTACTTGCTAACAAAATGTCATCAGCATGTTATGGCCTTAGAATCCTATCATCAGTGGGTAACATGCAGTGTCTTTTAGTTACATAGTATTCATATGTACACTCAGTTCTTAGCTATGGAATTCTTTTTTGGGAAACAAATGCACAAAATATGAACACAATTTTTAAACTCCAGAAGAGAGCCATAAGAACAATAACCAAAAATACTAGTCGTGCTCATTGTAAAGATCTGTTCAGAACACTGGAGATTTTAACTGCTCCATGTGAATACATTTACCAGTCAGTTGTACACATCAAAAATGACATAGGTAATTACTGCACAAACAGCTCTGTCCATGACCATGCATAGACTCAACTTACATTTACCAAGAAAAAATAAACATAAAACTCAAAACAGCATTTTCTACCAAGGAATGAAACTGTACAATAAATTACGAAAAGAGATTAAAGAAATTGCCAAAATACACTTATTTAAAAAGGCAGCTAAAAATACCTGTTATGCAATACATCTTATACACTGACGGATTGCTTAGCTAAAACAGAGTAGGGGTTTGATGAAAAATATTACGCAAATAAATCATAATAATAATGATTATAAAATGTCCAACATTCCACATAACACCTTAATTTTATGTTTTTTTCCTTCTTTTTTTCTTTCTAGAAATAATAAGCTGTGCGTAGCACAATACTAACACATCTTCCTCTTTCTGAGCTCAACATCTCACTCATTATGGAGGCCCAGAGATCACCGGTGTGTGTGTGTGTGTGTGTGTGTGTGTGTGTGTGTGTGTGTGTGTAGTGACTGAAGTGATATGAAGCAATGTGTGTATAGTGTGTGCAGTAACTGATAATGAGATATGGGTGAACAATGTGGCATTACATTATTTAATAAGTTATTTGCAAAAAACGTGTTGTATACCAGGAGTAAATCTAATGATTGTTTCTAACTAGAAGTCTGTAAATATATGTTTATACGAATTAGCTTATTTTAAATTGATCTAAATTTGTAAATACTTTGACATGTCCTATATCCTTGTAAAAAGAAATCTACGGATGAATAAATCTACTACTACTATTACTACTGCTACTATTGCTTGCAGTGCTCAATGTGATGTTTTGACGACACGGGTCGGTGAAGTGGCTACACACAGCGCGCGCTCTGGAGGTAATTCAAAATAATACCTTGTTCTGTACACTAAATCTACTTTCTTTTTTGCTTTACGTATGTAAAAATAGTCACAAGTGTGACTGATATATGATTTTTCCAAAATTATCTCTTATTCTGAATACTTCAAGACTCAACCTCAAAGTTTTTCTGTTTACCTTATTCATTGTGATGTTTTAATTGTTATGTATTGTGTGAGGAAATCCTCATAATTATCTAATCGTCATATAATTTTTAGGATCTCGATTGTTGAAACATCAACAATTAATTTATGGCGTTACTTTCAGTAATCAACGATGAAGAAATACTTCGGATGCTGGAGGAGAGTGACTTCAGTTCACTTTCAGACGAAGAGAGTCAACAGTTTTCGGATGAGGAAGTTGTCCCTGAATCTGCAGTCACTACTGAACACGCAGAAATCGAAATAGAAGACCCTACGCCTGATAGGTCGCAGGACAGTGGACGTAAGCATAAGTAACAATGGACTTGCTCAAAAATGGAAAACAAGGAATCAGGTGAAGATAGTTTCGAAGATCTGATAGATGGTGTGGTAAGGGATCCTGCTGAATATTTTTTGAATATTATGATGAGAAGTTTTGGAATGGTGTTGCAGAACAAACAAATCCATATCACGTGCAAGGTAGTGGTAAGAATTTAAACACAAATATGAACGAAATTCTTTCCTTCGTTGGGATTGAAATTCTAATGGGTACATTCGCGCTACTACAAGCCAAGATGCACTGGAGTTGGCAACTTGATCTGCTTCTCGTCAATGATACTGTGACTCGGGACAGGTATTTCATGTTACAAAATAGTTTACATTTCGCAAACAATTTACACGATCATGATAGGAGTGACAAACTTTGGAAATTGAGGCCAGTCATTAATTTTTGCAGGAATAAGTGTCTCGCCTTGCCACAGTCTAAACATCTCTCAGTTGATGAGCAGATAATTCCATTACCTGGCAGATGTGCAATGACAACTTATGTGCCATCTAAGCCTAATCCTCTTGGGTTGAATTTTATTTTGGTGTCTTCAGATGGTTTAGTTCTTGACTTCATAATATATACTGGCAAAGGAACAGTGCCTGACACTGAATTAAAAGAAATAGGTTTAGGTGCAAGTGTAATTAAGCTTTTGACTGTGACAGTTCCAAAACAAATGGACAGCATGTAACATATAGTGACAGACTTTTTACAGGAAAGTCTCCAAAGAAATAATCTTGGATGAACGGGAAATTACTGGGAGTTCAAGAGAAGATGAAGGCATAAACCCAAAAGAAGAAAAATTGTCTCCATGCCAAGCAAGCAACTCGAAACGACCCGACTCAGCATATTCGTCAATACTTAGAGGCAAGAAATGCTTCTAAATGTCGCTTTGAAGGTTGCCTACCCCGCACAAGAAACTTGTGCAAGAATTCTAATGTTTATTTATGTGTGACTAAACAATTGTTTAGTAAAATTTCGTCAACAGTAACTTTAATATGTTTTTCAATGTATTATTTATTTACCAATTAAAACCTGTAGTCCATATATGTGTAAAAATGGTTCAAATGGCTCTGAGCACTATGGGACTTAACATCTGAGGTCATCAGTCCCCTAGAACTTAGAACTACTTAAGCCTAATTAACCTAAGGACATTACACACATCCATGCCCGAGGCAGGATGCGAACCTGCTACCGTAGCGGTCGCGCGGTTCCAGACTGTAGCGCCTAGAACCGTTCGGCCACCACGGCCGGCACATATATGTGTACCTCAAATATTTTAGACTGTACAAAAAATAAAAATACAAATAATATAATTCTAAATGTAATTATGTGTTAGACTAATAAAAATAACACTGAAAACAATTTTCCTCCCCTATTTTATCTTCAGGAATCAAGAGGATACATAATGATCCAGTGGCTTCAAGCACATGAAACTGGCTCGTGAACATGATTATGACAAACTGGGCATAGACAGAATATTATATCATATACATACCATCCACTCAGAAAATGATTCTAAGAATTGCTTGCAACACACAATAAACTTCATTAATAGATTTCAAAGGTTTTCAATGACGTTAGCTGCTGGTCTGAAAGAACAGACACCTTGTGTGATCCAACGGCGGTACAAACACTATTAAAAGTTTTTCAATGACGTTAGGCGCATTTGGGTCGTGAAACGAAATGATGGTACCTGGAGGAAATTTGTGCCAGACACGGATTTTAACCTGGATCTCCCTCTTAACGTGAATGATCGCTTTAATCGCCTAGGTCGTTCGAGCCAAATTTCCAAGCTGTTACACCTATTTGCGTAGCGTCACCTACACATGAGCCCCCCTCTCGCCATTTGGGATTCCCGCAAGGGATCAAGGTTGATGTGCACCTGCAGTAAAGATTGTATCTTTGGTCGTCACACCTTTATATATGCAGAATGAGTCACGTAAAACGTAACACACCTTTTAAAAAATGTGTGTGAAATCTTATGGGACTTAACTGCTAAGGTGATCAGTCCCTAAGCTTACACACTACTTAACCTAAATTATCCTAAGGACAAACACACACACTCATGCCCGAGGGAGGACTCGAACCTTCGCCGGGATCACACCTTTTTACTTCGTGAGCGGTTACACATACTGGAACGCGGTTTTCGGCAAATCTTAGAGCGTCTTTGGGCACCTATGTTTTTGTTTGATTAATGTTTTTAGCGTTGGTAATCAACTGAGATATTGAAGCAAGTATGTTTTTTATATGGAACAGTACACTTTTTATAACTGTAATCGATAGCTCTTGAGAAGACAATTAAATGATACAGCGTTGATAATGTTGACATTGAAACCCGTCGTTAAAAAAAGTCGAGAAATGTCCTCGAATGTGAAAGCACGGCATTAGCGGTGCAAAGGCTGCGTAGTTGTACACCGTTAAGGTGGGCCTGCGCTATGAGAATAAAGCTCTATTTGTCCTTGAACCAACTTACGACCTAGGTGCAGGTTCATCTACGAATGATTTATATGAAAATACGAGATAGGTTAGAATGTATCGTATCACAAAGGGCATAGGAAAATTATTTCACATCAGTATATCCTTCCGGATTTACGCGAACTGAAACAGAGAAATTAACTGTTCTTCTTCCAAAATAGAGAGGTGTTATACGCTGCAAAAATATCTGCATGTTAGAAGGAAGATTTGACCTTTGTTTTACTATACGTGGCTGTGTGCTTCTTAGAGATAAAATACATGCTGTCCGACAAGTGACTATACCTAAACAGCTTTAAATTACATCATATGGGACACAGTGGTTGAACTAAACGTTTTATTAAAATTACTTCGATAACCACCTGTACGACCCGCAAAATAAATGGTCGTCTTAACGAAACGTTGTTTCACGTTGAACGAAAGCGCTTAATGACAGTGTTACCAGCTACGTACAATGCACGCTGTCGACTTATTTTACATTGCAATTCAATTTCATACACACCTAAATGAAATAAACAAATTACTAGCAATGATTTGGTAACCACCCAAATCGCATGGCATAAATTTATACTTATATGGATATGGTGTCTGTTCTTTCGGACATGTCCGAAAGAGTAGACACCATTGATGACCTGCAGCCGTCTAGAAAGAAATTAGAATTATATTAATACCCTCAGCTGCTAACGGGCGTTGATATATATCAACGGGAACAGGTGATAATGTGTGCCCCGACCGGGACTCGAACCCGGAATCTCCTGCTTACATGGCAGACGCTCTATCCATCTGAGCCACCGAGGACACAGAGGATAACGCGACTGCAGGGACTATCTCTCTCACGCCTCCCGCGAACCGCACATTCTCACCTTGTACATCCACACACTACATTCGTAGTGTCCCTCCCCAACACACTCATTACTCGTGGAAGACATTCTTACCAACTCCCGTAAGAGTTCGGGGAATATGTGTGCATCCGCACAGGAGAGGAAGGTCATGTCCAAAAGAACACACACCATATCCATATAAGTATATAGTTCTGGCAACACCGGCCATGACCTTCTTCTTCTGTGCAGATGCACACATATTCCCCGAACTCTTATGGGACTTGGTAAGAATGTCTTTCACGAGTAATGAGTGTGTTGGGGTGGGACACTACGAACATAGTGTGTGGACGTAGGCCTACAAGGTGAGAATTTGGGTCTCGCGGGAGGCGTGCGCGAGATAGTCCCTGCAGTCGCGCTATCCTCTGTGCGCTCGGTGGCTCAGATGGATAGTGCGTCTACCATGTAAGCAGGAAATCCTGGGTTCGAGTCCCGGTCGAGGCACACATTATCACCTGTCCCCATTGACATATATCAACGCCCGTTAGCAGTAGAAGGTTTTAATATAATTCTGATTTTGACATAAATTTTGTCTTCCAAAAAAATTAACTTTATCCTGTATTTGAGTACGTGTTCAAATTGTTGACCATGGACTAGAAGGCACATCTGCAATCGCCGTTCGAAAGAACAACGAACAGATGTAATTATAGTGGATTATATGGTAGAGCGTGCACTGGCGGTTCTACGTCAGATATCTTCTGGCGTAGTTCGAGCTTCGTCATGGACTGCATCTCTGAGTGCTCCCCAAAGAAAGAAATCAAGAGGAGTGAAATCGGGGGAATTCGCAGGCCATTTGAAGATAGAATTTCGTCCAATCCAACGTCCAGGCAAGTTCTCATTCAGTATTTGTGTTGCCACAAGGAACGAGTGAGCTGGATAACAGTCGTGTTGCAGCCACGTACACTGTCGAATATCCAGTGGTACCTCTTCTAGAAGGACCGCCAGAATGTTCGTCAGAAAGTGTGCGTACGAATATCCATTTAGAGCGCCTGAGATGAAGTAAGGTCCCACAATGTAATTTCCCATGATGCCGTACCGTACGTTTACTCTCCACGGCCGTTGACATTGCACCTGAGGAAGCCAGTGTGTATTTTCGGCTGCCCAATAGTGCACGTTATGCAAAGTCACATTAGCGTGATTAGTAAACGTTGCTTCATCGGTAAGGAGTATATGATGGAAAAACATAGGGTCGTCTCTCAATTGCTGAGGGCAAACCGAA
This sequence comes from Schistocerca serialis cubense, assembly GCF_023864345.2. NCBI lineage: Eukaryota > Metazoa > Arthropoda > Insecta > Orthoptera > Acrididae > Schistocerca > Schistocerca serialis. Next base: position 401,810,427 of record NC_064642.1, on the reverse strand, counting down.
AAAATTCTGTACGACGTTAGGAACCACGGTCGTCGAGTGGCTGATGCGACTGATGATGAGGATGGAAATTCTGTCGATGCAAGGCGCTGATGACACTCGTCTGGCTGATTCCAAATTCCTTGGCAATATGTCTCGCACCACTGTGTGGATTAAATCAGCGTGGTAGCCAGAACGGTTTCTTAGTGTTCTCTGTTAGTTGCAGTCTTCTTTCTTGCCCTCTTTTCGACGTTAAAGCAGCCTGTCCGCACTAGCTTCTTAATGATTTGTGCAGTTGCCTGGCGCGTCGGACACTGGCGATCCAGATAGATAGCCCTATACCGCTGTACTCTTTTTACGGCATTTCTTTTACTTCCACCATATAAAAGTAGTATAGCCAACTACTCCTCATTGGTATACATCTCTGCAGGCAACGAATACAGAAGCAGAAACGAGAGGCCTGCAGTGCAGAAAAGTAAACAGGCAGTTGTGTTGACATTCTGGCACAGCGTAGCACGACAGCTTTGCCTGACGATGTTTGCACCATCAATGCCGATTCCGGCCACCGAGCTCGCAAATTCTAGGATATTTTTCGAATTTTTTTACGATATGTTTCAACGTCAACATTAACAAACGGTGTATCACTGTATATCCTGTTGAGATTGGTCTTTCAGATCATGGTGCACAGCTAGTTACGGTACAAGACATAGCTCCATACAGTATATCAAATCAGACTTTCAAAGCAGTGCGTTCAATTAACAATATAAATATTGCAAATTTTAGGGAAAGCCTACAGCAGCTAGACTGGGATGAAGTGTATAAGTAACCCGATGCAAACCTGAAATATAACTTATTTCACGATACATTTTTAAGGGTATTTGAAAATTTTTTTCCCAAGAAAATAAACATAATTCCAAGAAAACCTATAAAAAACCTTGGCTAACTAACGCAATACGAATATCTTGCAACCGTAAAAGAGAACTATCTAACAGCAAGAGGGAGTACTGACCCCGAAATTGTTCAATATTATAAAAACTATTGTGTGGTACTAAGAAAAGTTATTAAAAAGTCCAGAAGCATGTGTATCATGTATGAGATCAGTAACTCTGATAATAAAATTAAAGCAATTTGGAATATTATTGAAAGGGAAACAGGGCAACCATGAGCACAGGAAGACTTTAGTGCCATAAAACTGAATGACAAGTGTACTAACAAACAATCAGAAATTGAAAATATTTTAAATAATCATTTTTTAAATGTTGTGGAGAAAATGGGATCTAGATCTTCACTAGAAGAGGCATGGCTACTAATAGAAGAGGCCATACCTGTGCAGTTTGAAAGAACTGTAATTCCACCAAGCTCTCCCTCTGAAATCAGTAAAATAATAAACTCACTGAAAAGTAAAATCTCTTACAGAATTGATGGCATTTCCAGGGTGTTTTCCCTGATAGACTGAAATATGCCATTGTAAAACCATTGCATAAAAAGGGGGATACGTCGGATGTCAATAACTACCGCCCAATCTCTCTTCTGACAGCTCTATCAAACATTTTTGAGAAAGTAATGTATTCAAGAGTAGCCTCCCATATTTGTAAAATTAAAGTACTAACAAAATGTCAGTTTGGTTTTCAGAAAGGCTTTTCAACAGAAAATGCTATATACGCTTTCACTGGTCAAATATTAAATGCTCTGAATAACCGGACATCACCCATTGGTATTTTTTGTGATCTCTCAAAGGCCTTTGATTGTGTAAATCATCGAATTCTTTTAGATAAGCTAAATCATTGTGGTTTGAGGGGGGGCAGTGCACAAATGGTTTAATTCATACTTAACTGGAAGATTGCAGAAAGTTGAAATAAGTGGTTCATGTAATGTTAAAACCCCCTCAAACTGGGGGGTTATCAAGTACGGGGTCCCACAGGGTTCGGTCTTAGGTCCTTTACTGTTCTTGATATACATTAATGACTTACCACTCCACATTGATGCAGGTGCAAAGTTAGTTCTTTTTGCTGATGATACAAGTATAGTAATAACATCCAAAAACCAAGAACTATGTGATGTAATTGTAAATTATGTTTTTCATAAAATTATTAAGTGGTTCTCAGCAACCGGACTCTCTTTAAATTTTGATAAAACACAGTACATACAGTTCCGTACAGTAAATGGCACAACTCCAGTAATAAATATAGACTTTGAACAGAAGTCTGTAGCTAAGGTAGAATTTTTAGGTGTGTCCATTGATGAGAGGTTAAACTGGAAGCAACACATTGATGGTCTGCTGAAACGTCTGAGTTCAGCTACGTATGCTATTAGGGTTATTGCAAATTTTGGTGATAAGAATCTCAGTACTTTCATTCACTGCTTTCGTATGGCATCATATTCTGGGGTAATTCATCGTTGAGTAGAAAAGTATTCATTGCTCAAAAACGTGTAATCAGATTAATTGCTGGAGGCACCCATGGTCATCCTGCAGACATCTATTTAAGGATCTAGGGATCCTCACAGTAACCTCACAGTATATATATTATGAAATTTGTTGTTAATAATCCAACCCAGTTCAAAAGTAATAGCAGTGTGCATAGCTATAACACCAAGAGAAAGGATGATCTTCACTATGCAGGGTTAAATCTGACTTTGGCACAGAAAGGGGTAAATTATGCTGCCACAAAAGTCTTTGGTCACCTACCAAACAGCATCAAAAGCCTGACAGATAGCCAACTAACATTTAAAAATAAATTAAAAGAATTTCTAGATGACAACTCCTTCTACTCATTGGCTGAATTTTTAGATATAACTTAAGGGAAAAAACCAACAACTTAAACATTAGTGTCATGCAATATTTTGTGTAATGTAATATCTTGTACAGACATCTTGTATTAACCTGACACGTTCCACATCAATACCAAGTGTCGTATTCATGATCTATGGAACAAGTATTAATCTAATCTAATCTAATTGTCTTCTTAAGAGCTTTCGAACGCAGGTATAAAAAGTACACGGTTCGATTTAAAAAAAAGTACTTGCTTCAATATCTCCGTCGGTGTCAGCGCTAAAAACATTAACCAAACAAATAAATTCGTACCCTTCGACGCTCTACCATTTTCCGAAAATCCCGTTTCGATATGTGTAATCGTTGACTAAATATAATGAGTACTATATCTTACATGATTCACTCTGTCCAAACGAACAGACACCGTATATGTATATTTAATGACTAACTTGCTACTCAGTTAAGCTTGCGTATCACATAACTTAAAGAGCCTACAAAATGGTGAAAAGCAAATGAAGAAGACTTTACTGGTGAAAATTTTGGTAAATACACACAAACGATCAGTATACCCGTCACAGGTCGTAACAATTGCTATGTAGAAGCATTAACCGGAACAGGAGAATGTGAATACAACATCAACATTTCCTATGCGCAAATTAGCATAAGCACCAGCGTGGCGCTAACCGTGAAACAGGAAATGACAGACGCCCACCATGGTACGAAATGACAGCCACCCACCATGGTACTACTGACGAACATCAAACAACAGAACAAGACACTTAGAGAAAGGGGGACACTTGCTACACACCAAACAACGGTCCTATCACTAGGTGTAACAATTACGGGCATGGTGCACATTACAGGAGATTTAAACACTGAAATTAAATACAAGTTGTTACCTTTGGACAGCTCACACAAATAAGCATTAAGAAAACATCAGACGTTACACAATTCGTGATAGCTGACATTTAAACTCTTTGTGCAGCCACACAAGTACAGCAGAAATACATTTGACAACTAAAGTGGCCACACACTAAGAACAGATAGCACTAACCACATGTTACCAAGTAGCCAGTAAGCAAGAGACTTTGAGAAACAGGCAAGAACCTTCACATAAAGCAAAAGCCGATGCTTACTATTAACAACTGCACCACTTCGAGAAGGTAAGATAATTCTGTGCTGCGGTTAACGCCGCAAGGTTGAAAGGTGCTTAGAGGGTCAGATCCAGACCACTAACTGGCAGCAACAAAGGCAAGGCCAGGCTGCCAGCTCCTCCATAAACAGATGTATACCACCAAGGAAAATACGCCGTGCCCAACGCGGCTCACCAACAGCACTGAACGCTTCAAAAAAATGGCTCTGAGCACTATGGGACTTAACTGCTGAGGTCATCAGTCCCCTAGAACTTAGAACTACTTAAACCTAACTAACCTAAGGACATCACACACATCCATGCCCGAAGCAGGATTCGAACCTGCGACCGTAGCGGCCGCGCGGTTCCAGACTGTAGTGCCTAGAACCGCTCGGACACACCGGCCGGCCTGAACGCTTCCAGCCAATTCAATTGCCTTCCCTCAACCACCCAGCGCACAGCCTTAAATCGGTGCACCATCATGCACTGGCTCGCCTAGTTCCCAGGCAACACCTGAACCAACGCAAAACAGGGCTGCAGATATAGATATTTGATATGCTCAGCCTGTGGTTTAGATTCAAACCCTCATGATGCTTTCGTTTCAGCAAGACAATGGAAGACATGTTGTGTGTGCTGTTACAGTACCGAACAGTAGGAAGTATAAAATTAGTATTTTTTACTAAAACTCACTAACATTGCCACAGCCAGAATCAAGTCATGTCAGAGACAGAGATGCAATTTCAAGGGGACCTGGACGTGAAATCACTGAAATTTCAAAAAACATTTTTTTGTCACCATCTTAAAGACAATTTTATCATGTTTCAAAAAATGTATTTTTTATTTGCTTTTCAGTTGTTGATTTGGTCTTAAACGCTCTTTGAACAAATGTCTGCAAACCAGCCACGCTCATGAAACAGGCAAGGAATATCACCATAAACATTTCTTGCCTACCACAGAGATGGAAACAATAAAGCCAATATACAGGCACCTTGAAGATACAAAATTACTTAGCAAATGTTTACATGGCCGTACACAAAACGCTAATGAGAGTTTCAACAGCTGCGTGTGGCAACGAGTACCAAAAACAGTATTTGTTGGATGGACAGTTCTCAGAATGGGTGTGATGGATGCTGTCATCTGTTTCAATGATGGTGTAATCAGCAGGACAAAAGTAATGGACAAATTAGGCATCCAGCCAGGAAATAATGTGATAGCTGGTGTGACTGCCATAGATCATCAGCGACTAGTTGAAGCTGAAAGGGCTGTGGAAGCCACCACTAAAGAGTCCAGAGTAAGAAAAAGACTCCTGAAGAAGTCTACAGAGGATAAAGAAGCAGCAGGCCAGCAGATTATGCTGCTGGAATTTTCCGAAAGAGGTATACGGTGAGTCAAAAATATTGTGAACATTCTTTTCTCATTTTCTCGAAAATACATTTTCAGAACATTAGGTACATATAACTTCACAATTGTTTTATCCATGTTCACCAAATTTCTCTCAAGTGAAGAATGGGTTAGTATATTTGTATTATGCCTAATACATCGCAGAAATGATCTATGTTTGTCAATCTGTATATAATTTTGGAGGTATTTTTTAGACAAAATAGAAATGTGGTATAATAAGGGTTTTTCTATTTCCTTGGATATACACCAAACAACAAAACGAGAGGCATAATGTATTCCTATGAATGTTGACAACAGTCTGCCACAGATTTAATGCTATTAGACTGATGATGGACCAAAAAATGGTGCCAGAATGGGAACGCGTATTATAAAAACATTTATTAGGCAAAATACTATAATTCTTAAACTATAACAGATATTTCAATAATTTTTCTTTTGCAGCTTGAGTTAATGTCATTCATTGCTGGTAAAAAACCTCCGCATTGTAGATCAAGAGTAATGTCCACTGAGAGAGAGGTATAAAAAAGCAGCCCGTTCACATCCAGGTCCCCTTAATGACCAAGTACAAGAGTGACAGTTACAAGCTGTTAAGTAACAGGATAGGCTGACTCAACTATTCTATACCACTTCCTGATGTTATACACAATGTACTGAATCTTAATGAGTACAGGTTATAATGTTATTGACTAAACTGATGAAATAATGGTAGCTTGAGGACATCTGTGATGAATTATAATGAAATTACTGTGAAGTATAGTTTCTATTCGATAGTGCGCTCAATGACTGTGAGCAAATATTAAACCTGACACTTATAAAATCTGTAAAGAGAAACCTAATTGTCATTACTGTTTAAGGGGGGTCGAATGGTTCTATCTCGGCCATGTTAAATTATATGACTTTAGGAACATTTTTTTCCCTAACCAATTGACATATTATCGTGATTTTTTTGTTGTGTTCCTTATATCTTTATCTTTATTTTAAACTGATAAGTCTTAAAAATAATAAAACTTATGTTTTTTAAAAAAAGTTTTTAAGTAGCCATAAAAACTGCAATTTTTTTCTTTAATTAAATATATACCACACTTCTTTAAAAGATATTCATATTTCCTCAGTTTAAATCAACAACTAACAAATAAGGAACAATTTTTTTAAAAACATCATGTTGATTACATTAATAGTAGCCAAGAAAAATGTTCCTAACCATTGAAAAACACAGTTGTCAGGGAAACGCAAATAAAGATAAGGCTATTAAACAGTGATTTTATTCTTACTTTAGTACATTCCAGCTTCATATGAAGGTCTATCTGGATCTTCTAGTTCTTCAAACTGGTCCTCAATCTTTCTTCTTGCTTGCTGTGTGGCCTTGCGACATTTTTCTCAATTTCTGTGACAGCTTTGTCCGCTTTTTTTAATCCGAATTCGTCGTCGGTTTTCAAAAACTTGACACAGTTCTTGCCTGGAGATATGCCTAGATGACTCAAAATTTTACACTTTGCTAAATTTCCTTCATAGAAACTTGTAATAGCTTCGTACACTCCCAACTGAAATGTAGTCATCAAAATAGAAGTTGCGTTTGGTAGCCGCGACCATACAACATTGTTGAACGACTGACGGATTTTGCATTCCACCAAGTAGGCACTTACGCAAGAGGCCAGGATGGGCCAAATCTCTAAATATGGGTTTTATTTGTTCCATGACAGCGTAAGGGAGATGAGTGTGCTCACTGTGGTGATAAGGCTCATTTCTCTCCTGGGCTTTTCGGAATTTGCACCAGCTTGTCTCACCTTTGGGGCATAGTCCGTGTCCAGATATGTCTTCGTTGGTAGCCGTCAAATGAAATAATTCTGCCCAGACCGCTGCCTTCATGTCCTTTAGAGCTCTGTAGCATTCCTTATTATAGCTAGGCCATAATACAGTTGTATTTGATTTATAGCCTCGCCAGTAAGGCGGCCACGACCCCCGATGGTTTTGCCGTCGGAGTCTTGTTTTCCCAAGTTTCTGCTTCAGTTTCCTGATGCGACTACCCATTCGCTTCTGGACGTGACCGCAACATTCCAATTTCTCAATTGAGAATTTGGAACTATATGGTTTAGCCTCACAAACCTTAGGGTAAGAAACACTGTCCCCGTCTCCTAAATGGTACTTGTACCGCACTCCGTATTTCGGCAGCGATTCCTGGAACATTTCCACAATTTCCTTTACCTCCATCCATCCACTTACACCAGAGTAGTTAGCTAGGCAATTAGCATCATGATTGTTGGTTATTCTGTTTTCGCATCTGCAATACTTGGATAAAATTTTAAGATCAGTTACCTTGCCTGTGTTTTCTGCTATTGCAGTTACAATTCCATTGAGTGAAGTGTGACTCCTACGTTGTCACGATCCGTCAGATATTGCTGTCAAGTCTCTGTTACCATCATTTTCACCGACACTTTCTTCAACAGCAGCCTTCATACTCTCTTCACAGACCTCTTTTGCAGCATCTCGAAGCATCTTATTGTAATATTTGAAAGCTGGCGGATTCGGGAAAGTTCATTACACCGCAGAAAGTTTTCGCCGCTTCTTCGCCATTTCCAGTATATCGGAATGCGTAGGCTAATCGAACGTTCACTTCTGATTGTTTAGATTTAGGTAAGCATGGAGAATTAGTAGTGGACACTTCAAAAGAACAGTCACTGCACGTTATTACTATTGGTACTTGCAAGCCTAGCCTGGTTTCAGTAGAGACGGTAAGGGTTCCTTTACAATTTACACACACCACAATTTGGCTAGCTAGGCTACCTGAACTGTTGATATTAACAATATCATAGCAACCTTCTTCTTTTCCATATATCTCATATTTAGCCAAGTTACGGGTAAGCTTCTTAGAAGAAGAGCTTGTTTTATAAGCACAAGCAAATTCAGTACTAGTACTAGGCCTAGGGTCACCTTCACAATGAACTTCCACTTCAGATTCACCATGAACTCACGTTTTCTTTTCTTGTTTTGTATTCGCGGCATTTTTACATGATATTATTTGCTGAGATCTAAACACTGAAATACGAATATCGTAAACCAACTTCACTTTCTGTCACCACAAACAAAGAACTGAAAACAACAAAGTAAACTGGCAGCTGCTTTCATTATTGTTGCCAACAGTATTTCATCAGTGTTACCAACTAAGCTTTCAAACAGCTGTACTATAACAAGTAGTCGCTAGCGAGTAAAAAGAAGGTTGAGTTCATGAGAAGTGCTCGTTGCAGGGTTTTACTAAAACGCTTGTAAAACGGAAACCACTCAATATAAATTAATAAATTTGGTATCAATTTAATCCTAGATATTAGCGTAACAAAAGAAGTGCAAAAAATAAAAATAAAAAATTTTGAACCAAACAACCATCCGACTCCCCTTAACTTAATGAGAAGGCGTTTAAAATATGTTAGTAATAAAATCAAACCTGTATTTAAAACGTTATTTCAGTTTCTAAAGTCAACATTGTTGTTACTGTATATGGTATTTCTTGTGTTTTGGAAATGTTATCCATATTATTTTGACCTGTTTATTATTGTGAGATGATTGTAACGTTTTATAATTTCAAACTCTGTAGCTTTTCCTGTAAAACTTTGCAACTTCTAATTGAAAACTTCTAAATTACTGTGTTGAACAATGTAAAATATTCATATCTTCATTGTTGAAGTTTGTATAAGGAATGGCGCCAACAGCCGATGGGGCCCAATACTGTTCAAGATTTTATAACAGTCAGTTTGTGACGCGAATAAATAACGATCCCACGGCAACCAACCGTTTCGGCTACATCATTTCACTGGAACTGATTAATCAAAACACGTAGATCCTGAAATTATGGACAACCCAAAATTTTCTTACAGATGGAGACAAACTGCAACGCCGCGCGGGATTAGCCGAGCGGTCTAGGGCGCCACGCCGGCCGGAGCGGCCGAGCGGTTCTAGGCGCTACAGTCTGGAACCGCGCGACCGCTACGGTCGCAGGTTTGAATCCTGCCTCGGGCATGGACGTGTGTGATGTCCTTAGGTTAGTTAGGTTTAAATAGTTCTAAGTTCTAGGGGACTGATGACCTCAGAAGTTAAGTCCCATAGTGCTCAGAGCCATTTGAACCATTTTTTTAAGGGGCCACAGTCGTGGACTGTGCGGATGGTCACAGCGGATATTCTAGTCCTCCCTCCGGCATGGGTGTGTGTGTTTGTCCTTAGGATGCTTTTGGTTAAGTAGTGTGTAAGCTTAGGGATTGATGACGTTAGCAGTTACGTCCCATAAGATTTCTCACACATTTGAACAAACTACAACGAAGAGATATTTCCGATTTTGAGTCATCAAGAAATTAAAGCCAAGTACTAATCTTCGCAACCCAGCTAAGTGGTTACATTATACAGCCGTGCGTGTCTGCAGTGAATTACGGCGAAAGTGGAGAGGGGAACCGTTTACGTGGACGCCGCAGGGTTCCACTCTCCGCGCCCCTGCATTCGGGGCACGTCCCAGCGGGGGCGGCAAACCACGCCACGCGCGGTTGTCAATAACCACAATGCATATTCCACTTCATAACCGGATAATTGAAGGTATCTGCGGGTCCCTTCCCCTCCCGGCGCCGTGAACAATAACTCGATGATTCCGTTTATCGACTGGCGTCTCTTTAAATCGATACCCGTGCTCGCAGCAGTCGCAGGCTGGGGTTTGGGGGAGGGGGGGAGGGGAGCTGGGGGGAAGGTGAGCCGAGCCGAGCCAGCGTAATTCCATTCGGCCGGCTGCGCTGCGCTCGGGCGCGCCGCGCCGGGCAAGAAGTTGCTCCTTCATTTCGCCGCTATCCTCTTTATTCTCCTCTGCCGCTCTTACGTCCCCTCCCCCACACACCCACCCACCGGCCTCTGCCATCTCCCGCTCCCCCTGCCACCCTCACAGCCCGGCCGCTGCCGGCGCCGCGAACTTTCGGAAAACAAAATTTACCCCCGCGTCGCTTTGCCTCCCGTCGCGTCGTCTCGGCTCTTCCTCGCACCCTTCTCTCCTCCCCGGCAATAGATTCGAAAATAAGTGCACCATTGAATACAGAGAACCGCATTATCTGGCGCAAGTGGCCGCCCGCCTAGGGACGGCGGCGCGGCTCCCGGGTAATTGCGTAGCTGCAGGAGCGTGGGAGGGGGGGAAAGGGTGGGGGTGGAGAGCGGCAGAGAGAGGCGTATACGCAACCCTTTCCGCCGGCCTCCCGGCGCGAGCAATCAAATCATCGCACCGGGGGATAAACCTGGAACAAACTCGCCCTCCCAACGCACCACCCTAATGTTTATCTGTTGCTCGCTTCTGGCGAATTCCGCGCACTCCGCCAGCGGCATATCACTGCCTAATGCGTGCTGTACGGTACCTCGCTTATTACCGTGGCCGCTGGTTCCCGCTTCTCATTCTTTCCGTGGCCGATGTACGAGGAAAAACGTTACTGTTTTCCCGTTTCCGTTAACGTCCTTTTAAGCCGAACATTTGTACCAGTGTTTTCACGTCGTTCGGACAATCGATTCTGCAGGAGTACTGAAACGGAATGACCATAATCGACACAGCAAAGACTTATTCTCCAAGACTTTGATGACGTGGTTGTTGTTGTGGTCTTCAGTCCGAAGATTGGTTTGACGCAGTTCTCCACGCAATTCCATTTTGTACAACTCTCTTCATCTCTGCAATTCTACTGCAAACTACTTTCATTTGAATCTGTTTATTGTGTAAGTAGGCTGTTTAGGTTTTTATGTTGGTAACTCCACGTAGTGCTCTATATGAAAATCACTGACTGTGCTGTGTGAAGTCTGTGGCTGGTTGGCATTGTTGGAATAGTCGCTATTGTAGTGTTGGCCAGTTGGATGTGAACAGCGCGTAGCGTTGCGCAGTTGGAGGTGAGCCGCCAGCAGTGGTCGATGTGGGGAGGAAGAAGGCAGAGTTTTGAGAGCAGACGATCTGGACGTGTGTCCATCAGAGACAGTAGACTTGTAAGACTGGATGTCATGAACTGATATATATATATATATATATATATATATATATATATATATATATATATATATATATATTATGACTTTTGAACTCTATTAAGGTAAATACATTGTTTGTTCTCTATCAAAATCTTTCATTTGCTAGCTATGCCTATCAGTAGTTAGTGCCTTCAGTAGTTAGAATCTTTCATTTAACTGGCAGTAATGGCGCTCGCTGTATTGCAGTAGTTCGAGTAACGAAGATTTTTGTGAGGTAAGTGATTCATGAAAGGTATAGGTTATTGTTAGTCACGGCCATTCTTTTGTGGGGATTATTGAAAGTCAAATTGCGTTGTGATAAAAATATAGTGTGTCTGTTTATTGATGATCAGAATAAGTAAGGAGAGAAATGTCTGAGCACGTTCAGTTTTGCTTACTTGTTTGAAAATTAAATAACGTAAGGGGTTTACCAGCATATTAATCCATAAATTTTTTTAAGGGGATGTTTCAATTGTATTTGAGTCTCGGTCTCCCTCTACAATTTTCACTTTCACACTTGCCTCCACAACAGTACTGATAATTCCCTGATGCCTCAGGGTGTATCACATAAACCGATCTCTAGTTTTATTTTACTTGTGATATACACTGTCCAGTCACATTAAGGTAACCACCTGTAAATAGCCTGGATAACCAACTTTCGCAGCGCGGACCGCCGAGAGACTGCAGCAAGAGAGTCACTGAAGTTATGGAAGGCACCGACAGGGATCTGGAGCTATGCCGACCCCAGCGCCGTAACCAGCTCACCTACGTTTCTCGGTTGAGCATCCATGGCGCGAACAGCCCAATCGAGATGGTCTCACAGATTCTCGGTTTGTTTTCCGAGGGTTTTGATGGCCAGGGGAGTATAGCAAACTCATCCTGGCGCTCTTATAAACATGTACGCACACGTTGCATTGTCCTGCTGGCAGATGCCACAGTGCCGAGGAAAAACAAAATGCATGTAGAGGTGGACATGGTCTCAAAGGATAGATGCGTACTTGTGGTGATACATTGTGCTCTTCAGAATGACGTATCGCCCTCCGACCTGGACATTGCCGGTGATTGTCGCAGGGTGTTGCTCTCAGACGGTTCATTCTGTTCAAATGGCTCTGAACACTATGGGATTCAACTGCTGTGGTCATAAGTCACCTAGAACTTAGAACTACTTAAACCTAACTAACCTAAGGACATCACACACATCCATGCCCGAGGCAGGATTCGAACCTGCAACCGAAGCGGCCGTGCGGTTCCAGACTGTAGCGCCTTTAACCGCTCGGCCACTCCGGCCGGCGCGGTTCATTCTGTACATGCCACAGGCCATTGTCATTGAGGAGATACCGTTGGTAGCCCCTTGGTCCAGCTGGGCGGTCAGTCGCTCAACAGTTTCACGTCTATCCGCCCGTATACGTCACAGCCGCCGTTCACCCTTGTCACCTATGTGCCGTGGTGCACCACAGTTTTGGATAGCGCCATTTTTCCGTGCACGATACATTTTAATCACGGCGGCACGTAACCACTTTACAGTCTTGGCCGTTTCGGAAATACTTCCACCCTTGGCCTGAAAGCTAATGATCATGACCTTCTGGATGTCAGATTAATCGCGCCGTTTCCGCATTACGACAATGACTGCACTGTTTTCGTGTTTCGCCGACGCACTTTACAACCCCTCCGCTGCTAGTGCTGCCACCTGCCGTGTACGAGTCGCTATCGCCCGTTGATGTCGAACGTAGGCGGCCGCCTCACTCATTTGATTGGACCGTGTAAACTTCTTTTTTCCCCATTTCGGTTTAGTACTTCCCCATTAGTTATTTGTTATTTGATTTCCCCATCTATTCCTCAGCGTTCTTCTGTAGCACCACATTTCAAAAGCTTCTACTCTTCTCTTTTCCGAACCGTTTATTGTTCACGTTTCAGTTCCAGACAGACACTTTCAAAAATTACTTCCTAGGATTTAAATTTACATTCGAAGATGAAGCATCCCCAACTCTCTTGTGGTTCCCTTTTTAGGTACTCCGCGTTGACGTCTGCTCGTAGATACGTATCGTCGGTAGGTGCGGGCCTTGTGTTTTGCTATTACTGCGAGTCTTGTACATATAGCTTTTATTTAGTAATTTGCCCGGCTAGAACTCTCCCCTTTTATGATTAAGACAGCCTGCGCCACCTTTCGGAGGGAGTCGGGACGTCAAAGAGTCACAAAAATTCATATTAAGCAGTCCGTAAAACACGTAAACGTTGACTTCAGTTAGCGTGTTAGATAATACCTACGCTTTCCGCTAGATGGTGCTGACTTACTGCTGAATAGCTTTGGTTTCGTAAAACCTTCACTGATTAGTACTAGGTAAATGAAATAAGTACAACACTCTTGTATCTCACTTTCACTCTATATTCAAGGATTAAGATGGTGATGGATGATGGTCTATTTAAAAGGTTCCTAGCCTGGAGGAATCTAAATAGTCCGCAAATGCCGATATGCACGCGCTCTACGTCCAGATTCGCAACTAACGGCACATGACACTCTCAAAAGTCCACACGTTAATATCTGAATACCGGTACCTCTGAATTCACTCGTATCAGCAGATAATTTGAGTTTCTGCCGTCTATATCTCCGGAAAGTTCCAATCTAGCACTAAAGCCCTAAAATCCCCTAATACTCCGTTGCTACCAACAGTCAGAGATCGTACACTACATCACTTTTAATCTCCGTAATATTCTAACAGTTTATCGTGAATCTTAACACGATAAAGTCCAATCTAATTATTGTCTCGCTGACTGACACGAGTTCCCCGCCCTTTAATGAAACAATCAAGGAAAAAAAGGGCGGCAATAATGACGATCAGGCCTTGTTATAGGTTTTCATCACAAGCGTTTAACGTCACTGCCTTCTCCATGACTGAGCTTCCGTGGCTTTGCTGTACTTAGACGTTAAACTACTTGCTGATATACTATAATTTTGATCTGCAATTACCGAACTCTGATTCTACACTATTTTCCCCTCTAAAAATTCTATTCTTAATTTTAAATTATTCTTTCTATAGCTTTTATCACTGTAAACTGAACCGACGTTTTACAAAGTTAATAGCGAAACTCCTCAACTACATTTAGTGTTCCATTTCTTAACCTAATTACCTCAGCATCGCCTGATTTGATTTGAGTAGATTCCAATATCTACATTTTACTGTTATTTTTGTTCATCTTGTGACCTCTCTCTAAGACACTGTCCATTCAGTTAACTGGTCTTCCAAGACCATTGCTGTCACTAACAGAATTTCGTGCACCCCCGGTAGCTGAATGCTCAGCGTGACGAGTTGTCAATCGTCTGGGCCCGGGTTCGATTCCCGGCTGGGTGCAGGAATTTTCTCCGCCGAGGGACTGGGTGTTCTGCTGTCCTCATCATTATCCTATCGTCCTCATCGACCGCAGGTCGCCGAAGTGGCGTCAAATTGAAAAACCGGCACCCGGCGAACGGTCTGTCCGACGGGGGGGCCCTAGCCATACGATTAAATAAATAAACTATCAGAATTAAGAGGGCTGTTCGATATAGAATGATCAAATTCTATTACTGACATCGTTTCTTACGTTTGAATTTAACCTTAACATAATGTGTAACTAACACGCCGCACTAACTTCATTGTTGGCACTCACGATGCCCGCCGCGCCAAGGGAGCCGAGCAAGCTGAGACAATTTTAGTATCGCCCGCCGTAACGTTGGTGGTGACGCGCGATGTTAGAGGAAGATCGGGAGTCCTTTCAGAGGCTAATGAAACTTGGGTAAATCATTTCGATCCTGAGAGCAAACAGCAAAGCTCAGTGTGGAAATCTCCACCACCAACCCCAAAAAAAGCAAAAGTGGTTGCTTCTGCTAGGGAAGTTACGGTCGGCTCATTTCTTGATACTCATGCATGTTGTACCTCCACATACATCAATAACTGGACAATACTACCTGGATGACCTCCAAACTTTATAGGTCTACATGAGGCGCGAAAGACCATGTATCCTTGAAACTGGCTGGATGTTACACCACGGGACTCTACGGCCAAATATTTCAAATGTGGTTACTGAATATCTTGCAAAAAAACAATGTGAAATGCACCCCTCACCCTCCCTGCAGTCCGGATTTAGCCCGCTGCGAGTTGTTTCTGTTCCCTAACGTAACCTAATCTCAAGAAACACCGTCGTGGGAGGCATTTTCCACTATCAGAAACAGTAGTGAAGGCGGCGAAAGTGATTCTGAAAGACCGATCAAAAACAGGTTTTCAGTATGCCTTTGTAGACATAGAAACGCTGGGACAAGTGTACCTTATCCAAAGGGGACTCAGAACGAGTAAAGTTACGTTGTAAAAAAAAAAAAAAGAATGATCATTCTCTATCGAACAGGACTCGTACAATGCCCTTAGCAACCTTAAAGTTTTAATTATTCTGCCTGAACTGTAATGCTCTTTCCAGATTACTCCTTGGCCTCCTTAACTGTTTGTTCAGTGTACGGATTCAGTAACATCGCGGATAGTCTACAACTCTGTCTCACTCATATCTCAACGACTGCTTCCCTTTCATGTCCTCTTATAACTGTAGCCAGGTTTCCGTACAACATGTGAACAACCTATCTCTCCTTGTATTATATGCGTGATACCTTCAAAATTTCAAAGGGTGAAGCCCATTCCACACTGTCGAGAGCTTTCTTTAAACCTACAAATGCTATTTGCTTCAGTCTACCTTCTGAGCCGAACGGCTGTGATGAGCAGCGGCGATTGGTATGTGACACACAGAAGGGGGAGGAGAGGAGAAGTTCTTTCGATTGTTAGGTTTGCCTAGCAGTTCTCTCACCTTGGCATTGTTGTGGGTTCGATGGTCTTTTGGGGCCTACAGGAATTCATTGGAGGTGAGAGTGGTCTTAGCAAGACGATGAAGCTCAAAACGGTTCAAATGGCTCTAAGCACTATGGGACTTAACATCTGAGGTCATCAGTCCCCTAGACTTAGAACTACTTAAACCTAACTAACCTAAGGACATGACACACATCCATGCCCGAGGCAGGATTCGGGCCTGCGACCGTAGCAGCAGCGCGGTTCCGGACTGAAGACCTAGAACCACTCGGCCACAGCGGCCGGCTCCAGTCGTTTGTAAAAAAAGGTTTCATGATACATTACCCGTTTTGTGTTTGGCTGCCAACTTAAGAAAGAAATAACATTGGTCGAACCATCCACTGAAAGCTAATTGACTTCTCCTCACCAGCACTTTAGATACAATCATGACACTTTTACACAATTCAAGATGCGTGTTTTATAGTTGTCGTTGTCAGCTAGAATTTATTTGTTTGTGACTGCAAACAACAGAGAGAATGTTGTATTATGATAAAAATTTACTCTACATGTCTCAAACCACTTTTTTTTCAATGCATACCAAACATGAATTTTAAACGCTTCCACTAACTAACGTGGTAACAAAGGATAATTGTAAATAGGTTAATCACAAGGCTACAACCATGGTAACTTGTACGGAAATCCAAACGTTACACTGGGTCACGGTACACTGTACCCCACCTACCCCTTCCACTCAAAACCAACTAACACGGCATAAGAACGTCGGTCATAAAGAAGTCTAACCAACTAGAATCGGAGACGCGCTTCAGGTCTTGTCAATAGCAGTTGGCAGCATGCCGACATGAACTGGTACAGTCAGTGACTACAGGTTCATATCCATTAGTTTCCGAGTGAGCGTTTCGAAGGGTGGGGCATGCAGTGAACTTTTGGAGTCGGCTACCTCGTAGAAGGCTATTGCTCATAGCAGCTTATAAAGTTGCATGTCTTCTATGGGTCAAACAATACAGAAACTGGATGGTAAATGAATGTGGCACTGTGTTGCAACAATTCGCTATTCTGTCTCATTTTAAAGTATGCAAGGTGCCGACGTTCCAACCAGGGACAGTCTGGTGGATGTAGCGCAGAGAGGAATGGTTCTCTGACATTGATAGGTGTTTTAGTGTCGCGACTTGTGTACACTCATACAGGTTACTGTGAACTTGTATGGAGGTTAATAGTGTGCTTTCTGGCTTTCAGACAAGTTATTTCTATTTTGTGCACAATACTTCGACGACACACACAGTTGTCTCGTTAGGTGCCGAGAGTTTTGCTGTTGTGTGTACCCGCTCCCTGGACTTCAACATGGCTCGCAGCACCCGAAGAAGACGACTACGTCAGTTTTTCGAAATATTGTGCATGAAATGGAAACAAATTGTCTGAACACCCGAAAGCACACCATTAACCCCGATACAGGTATGTCTTCGAAATTTTTGGCATTAAACGGAAATAACAACTCATCTGAAAACATGGAAAGTACACTATAAGTCCTAGCAGTGCCAAGGCCTTTTCCATACCGCGTATAACGAGGGGGGAGGATACTTTGTGCCCAAAGGAAATTTTTTTTAAAAAAGTTGTTAATTGTTGTTAAATTATGTTAACACCGTATTTTTAAAGAGGTACTAATATGTAATCAGGGCTCATAACCCGAAAACACCTATTACTACATTCTTAACATCATACAAAACGCATATTTCGTTCATTGTTGTTGATTTTTACTCTAAACATACACATCACCATATGTAAGTATGATCCTGTACCTGAAAATATTGAACAAGACCTTCGTTGAGAATACTGAGGCTTAAATTTTTGAGTTAAGTTCAACTGAAAAATTTAAAACTTATATGGAATCAGGTAGCAGAAGCCATTAACAACAATAAATATTCTTTAAAAAAATTTTAAAACAAGGAAACTGATGAGATTACAATATTTTCAGAAGGTGAGCATAAAATACCCCCCACACCCTTGATATTGCGGTGGTTAATAAATCACGGCGATAAAACCTAAGAGATGCATGAAGATGTAAATTTCAACAATCACGGTGACAAAGCAATCCTGTTTTTTCTACATCTTCACGGTGAGTACACAATGGAATTGCCGCCTCCCAATATGATATTAGCCATGTTCACAGGGCTGCGCGCTTGTCTTTCTGATTTTATAAACACTCAAGCGCCCCATGGCATCTCGCCTGGCACACTAAAGCAGCCGGACTTAATCCCATAGAAAATGTCTGTTAATATTTGGAACAGCTGGTCAGTCAACATTCCAAATTGGTAGATCTCCGAATCATCAAGGAGTGGCTTCAACTGGATATGCCATACCTAAAATCTTGTATTCTCTTCGTCAATGAACTGAGGCTGATAGCAGGACAATAGTGTTACATGACATTAGCGTTCTGTCTCCTGGAAGTAAACATTTTTTTGTCTGATGTGCTTATTATGTGCTGCGTGTAGTACGAAGAAATTCTTCCTCGCGCGGTACTTGAGCGCTAATATGGTGTTGAGTGGAACGAGATCTGTCACGTCCTATCAAGGAATTTCACTTTCGGAATATTCCCGACGTGAAATACGGAAGTAACTCACGCTGAATATTCTCAAAGCGCTACGCAATACAAAAAGATCGCTTTCCACTTCACACGGTGAACCGAGCACACGCCACAGTGCAATACAGCTTCCTAAATGCGATGCGCTGTATTTGGTGGTTGTTTGTTTTAGAACTTAACGTGCTATCAAGATAACTAGTTTGAAGCACCAGCACAGTAAAGATTCATAGGAAACACGATGTTACGGGTACCTTTTGATATAGCGAGTTGTCGAGAAATAGTACGTCGATGATTAAAAGTGTTACGACACCTGCAATTGCAGATATGTAAATTACAATATAAACATCTCCATATGTTTCATTCATCCAGTGTCTGTGTGCATCACCGCTTATGATGAAGCAGTGAAAACTTGGTTAGTCACAAACTTAGAGAGAAACGAGGTAGAAATAAAGCCATGACTGTATCATTTATGTATATACAAATAAACACATCAAAAAGATTTCCCAGAACTCCTGAAGACAGACATTGACTGTGAATATTGTATCACAGACACAGTCCCTTTGACTGTTCAGAGATGTCACTAAAGCCGCCCAAAGATGTAAACAACCATGCATGAGCAGTGCCTCTTACACGGACGGGGTCCGACAGCCGATCTGTTCCAGTCATTCCACCAGGAAGCAGGTACATGCCCGTGTTGTCTGTAGTTCAAGCATTCCTAGACGGTCAACACCGCAGTTCGATCACGTCCGCATTGTTACTTTGTGCCAGGAAGGGCTCTCAACAAGGAAAGTGTACAGCCGTCTCGGAGTGACCAAAGCGATGTTGTTCGGACATGGAGGAGATACAGAGAGAAAACTGTCGATGACATGCCTCGCTCAGGCCTCCCAAGAACTACTACTTCAGTGGATGACCGCTACCTACGGATTATGGCTCGTATGAACCCTGACAGCAACGCCACCATGTTGAATAATGCAGCCACAGGACGTCCTGTTACCACTCAAAGTGTGAGCAATAGGCTGCAGGATGCGCAACTTCACTCCCGACGTCCACGGCGAGGTCTATCTTTGCAACCACGACACCATGCAGCGCGGTACAGATGGGCCCAACAACATGCCGAATGGACCGCTCAGGATTCGCATCACGTTCTCTTCACCGATGAGTGTTGCATATGCCTTCAACCAGCCAATCGTCGGAGACGTGTTTGGAGGCAACCCGGTCAGACTGAACGCCTTACACACACTATCCAGCGAGTCCAGCAAGGTGGAGGTTCCCTGCTGTTTTGGGGTGGCAGTATGTCGGACCGACATAAGCCTCTGGTGGTCATGGAGGGCGCCGTAACGGCTGTACGATACGTGAATGCCATCTTCCGACCCATAGTGCAACTATATCGGCAACATATTGGGGAAGCATTCGTCTTTATGGACGACAGTTCGCTCCCCCATCTTGCACGTCTTGTGAATGGCTTCCTTCAGGATAACGACAACGCTCGACTAGAGTGGTCAGCATGTTCTCCAGACATGAACCCTATCGGACATGCCTGGGATAAATTGAAAACGGCTGTGACCCACCAACCACTGAGGGATCTACGCCGAATCGCCGTTGAGAAGTGGGACAATCTGGACCAACAATACCTTGGTGAACTTGTGAACAGTGTGCCACGACGAACACAGGCATACATCAATGCAAGAGGACGTGCTACTGGGTATCAGAGGTACCGGTATGTATCTGGACCACCACGTCTGAAGATCTCGCTGTATGGTGGTGAAACATACAATGTGTGGTTTTCATGAGCAATAAAAAGGGCGGAAATGATGTTTATGTTGATCTCTATTCCAATTTTCTGTACAGGTTCCGGAACTCCCTGAACCAAGGTAATGGAAAACTTTTTTTGATTTTTGTATTTTAATCCGTAGAGTCTGCAATATATTAGACCTCTGGCTACGAAATAATCTGTCCGTTTAGTTTTGTAGTTTTAATTACCATTTTAGTGATATTTTCCTAGTCAAGTACTTTTTATTATCGATTAGTCGCTCAAGGACGCTAATTTATCTCTGCCGCTGTCTCGTTCTCCCAGCTGTGAATATCTGTAGTATTAGTGGGAGTCTCGCTTTCGGTCATACGTGTATTTCTGAAATAAAGCCATTGTCGTAGTCACACGAACACTTTCTTTTTATTCCATTCATTTTGAACCACCCTGTACAATACTGGAAGGAGATATGACTTACACCATCCGTGAAGAAAGGCAGATCTGGTTTGTCTTCGCCTGGTAGCCGTGAAGCTGAGCCGACGCAAGTAGAGGTGCGCTCACTACTTTTACCACATTTTACCAAATAAACGGCGAGTGTCAAAATGGAGAGGACTACATTATTCATTTTTCCTATTTAATCATTTATATTTATGCTGTAGAACGAAACAGCAAAGATAGAATATTGTCGCAAAGCAGCCAGAAGATTTCCTCTCCCAGCCTCAATTGCAGCAACAAAAGATACATGGGAAATCCTGCTTTTGAAATGTGGGACCTAAGTTCGATTCACTGTCGTTGATAACATTGCAACTCTTTGCAAATGTTTTAAACTCTCTTTATTCAAACATGTTACAGCATCAATGACATTCTGTCAAGATGGAAACGGATTTTTAAAACCCTGTCTTCAGGATATTTGGCGTTCCTGAAGCCATTGACGCATCCAAAATGTTCTCGTGATTTTCTCTACACTTTTACCAGACTCACTAATGAAGTTACCGCAACTATTCCAAGAGTTCCAGTAGCATTCCATGTTACCGAAAATGTCCCGTGTGACCGTTTCTGAATGCTCCCAGGCCACGTGGAAAACCTCGCACTTGTTCACGTTTATGGCCGCGTACGCATTCGCGTCTCGTGTTAGGACGGCTTAAGCAGTTTACAAAAAGCCAAGTCTGTCCGTTGGATGTTCACCTTTTGCTGCAGTGGCAGATCAAGTGCCTATTTTTCATAAGACTTGGTTATTTGCATGTTACATGGGTCGCATGTTTCAGTCTGCCGCTGTTATGTGAAACGCGTTAGTTTTACAATTATTGTGCTCTTTCCCAAGAAAAACCATTTAATTACTTAATCTGATCAGATTAAAGGCTTCAGATAGTCTCTCACATCGGACCAGAGCAGTACGGCAACTTGCTCATCACTTGCGTGATTGGCTGAAGTTACCGCTTTCTTAAAGTACACTGCTCAATCTCTTTCAGTTAAATAAAAATGTTTATTTGGACCTAGATTAATACAATCTGTGATATGGAATCTATTTATGCGCCGCCGAGTCGGCACGTTATGCCGTTACCCGATGAAGGTGGTCATACCAAGACGTTCGTTTTGGAGTCGGCACAAATTCCAAGAAATAAGGAGAGAGAGTGTAAGATGGCAAGAACTACGCCCCTTACATGAAGTCGTTAAAGATCACCTAACTCACGTTGAGCGAACAGTAGGGCTGAACAAAAATGACTGACAAGGCACAATGCATCTTGTAGAGGGTATAGTATGGACGTATTGGAATAATTAATGTCGGGTGATGGTTTTAAAGTTTGTGGAAATGCGTCGATTTACTGGAGGCTAGTTTATCCCAGGGAAGTATACAGAATTGACCGCAGCGCACGGCTGAGGAGCGGCGAAGTGAAGCGACAAAAGGAATGCGTGACAGTGAGTGGGTAGTTGACCCCATGCTGGTGTACCGGGAAGCAGATGGAGAACTTGTACGCCTGTTGATAAATGTCCGTGGTCCCGTTTTCAGTGAAAAATGCGAGAAAGCCACTCAAAGCTACGGTGGAGCGGTCAACAGAGGTCAAAATATGCGTGTTCATGACTATAGCAACTTCACGCTGAATTCACGGTCCGCAGAGTCTGAAGTAAATCAGGTGAAGAGCGACAGAATGAAATACGCTGGCCTCTGATGGGAACGTAGGACCAAGGAATTTGAAGTACTCTCCTGAGAGTCAGAATTCCGGAAAAATTGGTGTTTGTGCACACGCTAACCTTGATAGGTGGCCTGGGAGGAGCTAAATAGCAGAAGTTGAGAGGAAGGGAAATTTTATGGGAATTTGTTCACTTCCCAGAGCAGGCATTGGTCGGCGTTGGGAAGCAATGCATAATTAACGCGACTTGCGCTGCAATTGGCGTCAGTGATTTTGCTGGAGGGGAAACTGAGGCGAAGAGCGGACTGGGAGAAGTCTCCGTAGTGGTCTTCCGTTCCCAGCTTGTCTAGAGTGTGGACGTGGCATTCTTTACTCAGCTTGCCTGAGAAAGAGTGAGTATCTCTGCAGTTTAGGACTTAGCAAATGGAACGATTGAGCTTGGAGATAGGAAGTTTTGGTTCAGCTATGTACTGAGCAAGATAGCTAGGAGTGAATAGACGAGCGCAGCTTTGCAGCACCACGAGGTCGGCCGACGTCCGCACGACACCGCTCCGCCACACTGAATTCGGTGATATTGCGCCCGCTCCGGCCACTGATTAATTGGTTGGATCACGTCGGCAAAGTTTCCATGAGGGTTTCATGGGCCATGTATTGTAGAATTCTTCTCGCACTTCGCATTACGCCTGGGTCAGTCGATAGGAATTACTTTTGATTTATTGCGCTTTACTCCACGCATACGCAATTTATTACCACTACCTGTTAGGAGAGTCATGTAATGTGATGATTGAAGGTCGTGAGTTAAAATAAATCTGTGCTAATCGACTGCATCTGTTTTCAATCAAGTAGTTGAAATCCCAAGTCACTTTCTTAATTAATTTTATGTTCAACATTTGCATCCGGTGTTCGATAGCTTAAAATAACATCAATGTGCACCCCTTTTAATTAAAAGGGATCAATTCTGAACCAATTAATGTCAACACTGCCACCGCAGTTCAATCAGGAGTCACAGGGCCTTATTACTTTCTTTGCGTTATCCGACATTGCGGCAGTTTTGCACTCTCTGTTGACCTGTTAGTCAATTACCTGGGGTGAACACACACCAAAACCAGATAAGTGACGTGTGGGGTGTTACAAGAAGAAAGGGTTCGCGTCATAGCTAGTTAAAAGCCGGAGCCAGAAGGATCGTCCTGACTCGGTCCGACGTTCCAGCAACTGCCAGCACTAAACAACGTGTGATCCTCCCCGTCTCCACTGCTCCCTGCTGGATGTTCAGAGCGACGCTCCTTGGCTTGTTGATCAGAATGATTGGCGGCAACAAATAATCTCTACCGAAAAGGTGATCCTACTCGGCACATTGGCCACAACGAGTTGTACTCGAACATTAAAGGCAAAACTGTAAGTGAGAAAAAATTAAGAAAAGATGAAATATAAGTCAGTGTTTTGACATTTTCATCCACAGGACCCACCATTACCCTTAAGGCAAATACTGGAAAACTTAGACGTTTAAGAATATGTATTACACGTGGCTTTAAAATAACCGAGTTTACTATTAGCATAAACACCTAAGAATGTAGGTCATTTTCATTTAATGATTCATCCTCATCCTTTATTTCTAATGATGCGGTTAGGTGTTGGACAGAACAGGGCTGCTTGTACTGAGTTTTATCTGAGTTCGGTAAAAGTCCACCTGCAATTTGAAAGAAAATTTTGTTTACATTTTCAAGTGTTGAAATTCTTTCCACTAAGCCTGATTGTAATTCGTGCCTAGCCAGCAAAGAAAATTATCTCTGATTCTTGTATATACAGGGTGGTCCAATGATATAGTGACCGGGCCAAATCTCTCACGAAATAAGCATCAAACGAAAAAACTACAAAGAACGAAACTCGTCTAGCTTCAAGGGGGAAACCAGATGGCCAAAGGCTGGGCTGCTAGATGGCGCTGTCAAACGGATATCAACTGCGTTTTTTTAAATAGGAACCCCCAATTTTTATTACATATTCGTGTAGTACGTAAAGAAATATGAATGTTTTAGTTGGACCACTTTTTTCGCTTGGTGATAGATGGTGCTGTAATAGTCACAAACGTATAAGTACGTAGTATCACGTAACATTCCGCCAGTGCGGACGGTATTTGCTTCGTGATACATTAACCGTGTTGAAATAGACCGTTTACAAATTGCGGAAAAGGTCGATGTCGTGTTGATGTATGGCTATTGTGATAAAAATGCGCAACGGGCATGTGCTATGTATGCTGCTCGGTATCCCGGACGACATCATCCAAGTGTCCAGACAGTTCGCCGGATAGTTACATTATTTAAGGAAACAGGAAGTGTTCAGCCACATGTGAAACGTCAACCACGACTGCAAGAAATGATAACGCCCAAGCAGGTGTTTTAGCTGCTGTCGCGGCTAATCCGCACATCAGTAGCAGACAAAATGCGCGAGTACCGGGAATGTCAAAAACGTCGGTGTTGAGAATGCTACATCAACATCGATTGCACCCGTACCATATTTCCATGCACCAGGAATTGCATGGCAACGACTTTGAACGTCGTGTACAGTTCTGTCACTGGGCACAAGAGAAATTACGGGACGATGACAGATTTTTTGCACGCGTGCTATTTAGCAACGAAGCGTCATTCACCAACAACGATAACGTAAACCGGCATAATATGCACTATTGGGCAACGGAAAATCCACGATGGCTGCGAAAAGTGGAACATTAGCGACGTTGGCGGGTTAATATATGGTGCGGCATTATGGGAGGAAGGATAATAGGCCCCCATTTTATCGATGGCAATCTAAATGGTGCAATGTACGCTGTTTTCCTCCGTAATGTTCTACCGATGTTACTACAAGATGTTTCACTGCATGACAGAATAGCGATGTACTCCCAACATGATGGATGTCCGGCACATATCTCGCGTGCGGTTGAGCGGTATTGAATAGTATATTTGATGACAGGTGGATTGGTCGTCGAAGCACCATCCTATGGCCCGCACATTCACCGAATCTGACGTCCCCGGATTTCGTTCTGTGGGGAAAGTTGAAGAATATTTGCTATCGTGATCCACCGACAACGCCTGACAACATGCGCTAGCGCATTGTCAACGCATGTGCGAACATTACGGAAGGCGAACTACTCGTTGTTGAGAGGTGCCCTTACTATGCTAGGAAAACTGTTAAATGCAGAAGGATGTGAACACATTTTACAGGATTGCGTATCGCTTACAGTAGAGAACAGTTCGGAGATGATGACTGCATCGGCACGAGAATCTAGTTCGTCTCAAATCGGCATCTGTAAGGCAATGGTATCTCAACTACAAAATCTTTAAATGAACTGGCCTGCCTAGAGTCCCAATATTAACCCAGTGGAACACCTCTGGATTGAGTCACAGCATCGCCGTCGCTATGGACTCCACTGTCCAACATCACTACCTGCCCTGGTTTCGGCTGTTGAGAGAGAATGGTCTGCCATTCTTCCAGAGACATTCAGACAACTCACTGACAGTGTCTCCAGCAGAGTTCAAGCCGTCATAAAGACGAAGAGTCGCCACTACCTGTGTTAATTTACACTAATAGGTGTGCGGATACTTTTTTTATCAGATACCGTATTTGGGACTTGAATAACTGTATGATAGTCACAGCACAGGCAGTGGTTGCTCATCGTTATACTGAAATGGATGATGAAAATTACGATAGGAGTCAACACAGCGAGTACAGATTAGAGCAAAACTCGGAGCGCCAGAGCAAGACGGCCGGCCGAAGTGGCCAAGCGATTCTAGGCGCTACAGTCTGGAGCCGCGCGACCGCTACGGTCGCAGGTTCGAATCCTGCCTCGGGAATGGATGTGTGTGATGTCATTAGGTTAGTTAGGCTTAAGTAGTTCTAAGTTCTAGGGGACTGATGACCTCAGAAGTTAAGTCCCATAGTGCTCAGAGCCATTTGAACCAGAGCAAGACGACCCACTCTGTTATTTAAGTATAGTGCATTAAATGAAAAGAACAACTATGCTGAGTACGTGGAAGACCACAATTAACTACTTACGATATCAAGGTTTTCTTGTGGACTTGATAGTGAAATAAAGTGTGGAAGAGGTAAGTAATATTAGCAAAAGTAGTGTATTAACCACGTAACAGATTGCTGCTTACCTGACATGGTGAAAACACTTCCGCAGGTTAACATCGAAATCATATAGACCACACTACTCCCGCAGGTGAGGCGGTGTTTCAGAACCAGTTTTAACTTCTGTGCACCCTAAGCGATGTCTACGTAGCTTCCGCAGAGAAACTGGCCATTGGGGAAAAAAATCCGAAGCAACTACCATGCTTTCTCTACAACAATACAAGAAATATCGTTACAAAACAAATGAATGTTATTTGTTGGATCGGCTTTATTTTGAGTGCCTAGCTAGTGTGTGCAGTGGTTGGGACACTGGACTCCCAGCGGAAAGAAGGGGGGACACAGACGACAGTACGGCCATTCTGATTCTTCAGCTTTCGCATATGCGCTCGATGGGATTTAAGTCGGAGAAACGGTCAGGCCAGTTTATCCGGCGAATATCCTCTCGAGGAAAGAGCTTCTTCCCCTGCTGTTGCCACGCTGTTGTAACCGCGTGGTCTGGGGCGTCTTCTCATGGTTCGCGCGGCTCCCCCCGTCGGAGGTTCGAGTCCTCCCTCGGGCAAGGGTGTTTGTGTGTTGTCCTTAGCGTAAGTTAGATTAATTAGTGCGTAAGCCTAGGGACGGATGACCTCAGTAGTTTGCTCCGATTATAGTAAACAAATTTCGAAATTCACCTGTTGTTCGATGCGGTCGCGCACTGTCATCGATAAAATTGAAGTCAGCGTCGAATACAGACGCACATGGGAAGGAGTATAGTGTCACAATAACGGTGACCGGTGAATGTACCGTGTTCAAAGATATGGAGATCAATACCTCCCTCCGCCCATGGAACGTTATGGCTTCCCGCATCACAACACCTGGACCACCAAAACTGTCATATTCGCAATGTTCCCTGGTGCATTACGTGTTCCAAACTCTCGCCATATGAGGGTGTGTCCAGAATCACCACTGAGACTGAATCTGCTCTCACCGGAGAAGAGCATGCGACTCCACCCTTTGTAGTCCAGTCCCCGTCATCTTGGCACCGTCGTGAACGGTGTACTTGGCGTTGGAAAATAGACAACCCCATGCTGTCGCCGTTCCACTGCCTTGTAGTCCTGTTAAACGTGGTTGCAATTGCCCGTTGTACAATGCAGCAGTCATCTGCTGCTGTAGTTGACAGTGGTCGATCAACTCCTCCCCTTCGTGCAGCGGTGCCTGTGGTTCCGAACACTCCCCGTGCACAGGAAACTATGCTGTGAACAACGCCAAATTTCGTCCTTCTCCCAGTTTAACTCTGGTTCTTCCTTGTCTGAAGTCATCCGTATATTGTCTCCGGGCCATGTTATAGTGTAGAACACCACCTCAGTGCACCGCAACTGCTCACTCATTGACACACGCTGTTTTTTCCCGTTCCTTCAACTGCCTCGCGTTGCGGGTAGAGCCCCATAAGGCGCTGTAGCCGCGCTGACCTCAGGCAATATGACACTCAGCTCTCTGTGCGCGACCGCCCGCAGCTCGTGGTCTTGCGGTAGCGATCTTGCTTCCTGCGCGCGCGGGGTCCCGGGTTCGATTCCCGGCGGGGTCAGGGATTTTCTCTGCCTCGTGATGACTGGGTGTTGTGCGTTCTTCGTCATCATTGACTCGCAAGTCGCACAAGTGGCGTCAACTGAAAAGGACTTGCGATTCGGCGGTCTCCCGGCCAACAACGCCATACGATCATTTCATGTTTGTGCACGACTAAGACACTTCTGGCAATAGGCTCCCGCACTTTCATTCATTTCCACTGATTAGTTAAAATGTCATTTTACTTTATCTGGTTCGTCCTTAAGTTTTACAGGGCATTGTATTTACATAGTTTACCTTTGTTTCTCGTACAGATTTCTTGAAAATGGGTAAACCGCGCTCATCCTAAACGCAAGCCCAGAGCATCGTCACTTGGCTCCGTTTGCTACATCTTCATCTGCGTGATTACGCTGCAGTTGATACTTAAGTGTTTGGCAGATGCTTCATAGAATCAGTTTAAGTCTATTTATCCGCTGTTTCACTCACGAACAACTTCTGAGAAAAATGAACATCTAAATCCTTACATTCGAGCTCTCTTATTTCATTATGATGGTCAGTTTTCCCTGTGTAGACGGGAGTCATCAAAATATTTTGGTATTCAGAGGAAAGGCTGGTGTTTGAAATTTAATGAAAAGATGTCACCGCACTGAAAAACGCTTTTGTTTTAATCATTGCTATTTCAGCTCACGTATTATATATCTGACGCTCGCTACCTAATTTACGACAATACTAAACCAGCTAACGAACCTCTTTGAACTTTCTTTTGTCCCTCGTTAATCTAGTCTGGTATGGACATGGGCGTACTGAAAGAGTGAGTAATCTCAATGTCTGAAATACGACTGCAAAGCATTCCACACGAATTTTTTTAGCCCACAGGAAAAGTGACATTTATTTTGTTAAATATAAAACTTTCGGCTATATCGTTTACGACGTCTCACATTAGTTACTGAATCACTAATTATCCAAGCAAAGGCGAATTACAACATGCTTGCAAATTTACTAGAACACCGAGCAACAGGTCCTCACTTTACTAAAGCTCTATCACAACTCCTCGCGATGTGCAAGCGCAAATCTCTCCTGCGTCCAGAACATACGATCATTCTCCTCTCTTGTTGGCTGGGATATAATTTAGCTAGTCATCATCATATCTCTTCACGGACAGCACAGTGATTTTAATCTTTGACTAATCCCCAAGTCTGAGTTTCATTAAATATTTTCCAAACTTTGTATCTCTCATAAATCAAAAGAATTCAGAACAATTTCATCTGTATTTCGCTTAAAGACAGATGTAAAGATTTTGTTTCCACACTATCGGAAAAAATGCACCACCCTTGAAGATTGTGCCAAGAGGACGGGGACTGGACTACAAAGGGTGGAGTCGCATGCTCTTCTCCGGTGAGAGCAGATTCAGTCTCAGTGGTGATTCTGGACGTACCCTCATATGGCCAGAGTTTGGAACGCGTAATGCACCAGGGAACATTGCCGAATATGACAGTTTTGGTGGTCCAGGTGTTATGATGCGGGAAGCCATAACGTCCCAAGAGGAGAGGGGGCATTGATCTCCATATCTTTGAACACGGTACATTCACCGGTCACCGTTATTGTGACACTGTACTCCCTCCCCATGTACGTCTGTATTCGACGCTGGCTTCATTTTTATCGATGACAGTGCGCGACCGCATCGAACAACAGGTGAATTTTCGGAACTTGTGGTAAGGACTATGGGACCAAACTGCTGAGATCATAAATCTAACTTACGCTAAGGACAATACACACACACACACACCCATGCCCGAGGGAGGACTCGAACCTCCGTGGGAGGGGGGGGGCGGGGAGGAGGAGACGCGCGAACCGTTACAAGGCGCCCAAGACCGTGCGGGTACTCCGCGCGACAACAGCAGGTGAAGGAGCTCTTACAGCGAGTGAATATTCGCCGGATAAACTCGTCTGAACATTCCTCCGACTTAAATCCCATCGAGCACATATGCGAAAGCTGAAGAATCAGAATGGCAGTACTGTTGCCTGTGTCCCCACTTCTTTCCGCTGGGAGTCCAGTGTCCCAACCACTGCACGCACTAGCTAGGCACTCGAAATAAAGCCGTTCCAACAAATAACACTCATCTGTTTTGTAACGATATTTCTTGTATTGTTGTAGGGAAACCATGGTAGTTGCTTCGGGTTTTTTCCCAATGGTCAGCCGAGCGGTCTCAGGCGCTGCAGTCATGGGCTGCGCGGCTGGTCCCGGCGGAGGTTCGAGTCCTCCCTCGGGCATGGGTGTGTGTGTTTGTCCTCAGAGTAATTTAAGTTAAGTAGTGTGTAAGTTTAGGGACTGATGACCTTAGCAGTTAAGTCCCATAAGATTTCACACACATTTGAACATTTTTTTGAAGATTGTGTTCAGTGGCACAAGGGTGCAATATACGCACACTGATGTGCTATAGTGTTAGTGATTGACTTATAACTAGACCGCGGATTTTAGGTAAAAACCTATTTTGTTCCTGAGTTCCTATTTGCATAAAAATTTGTACTTATGCGTTTCATGACTATTTATACTTAACGATATTCTATAGGACCTAAAAAAGCCTATTTCGACGTTAGTGCCTATTTTTGCCTATTTCGGCTTTAATATCCTAAAAAGTGCCTATTTCATCATGTAAGACAGTGGCTCCAAGTTTTTCCACACTATACGACAGATGGAAAAAAAATATTTTCTGCCCAGCGTGCAGCAAGGTGTCTAGTTGATATGCGCTCATGCTTCGTATTTACCTAACACTTCCGTCTTTTTTTATTTTTTTATACCACTATCCCTGTTAATACCAAATACTCTTTACAGGTGTTTTATTATTCATATGTAAAAAATAGATCACGGATCTTTAGGTTAAAACCTATTTTTTTTCCCAAGCTCCAATTTGCATATAAGTTGGTACTTATGCGTTTCATGACTAACTAAACTGAATCCCGTTAGTTCTCTAGGACCTAAAATTGCGTATTTCGACGTTGACGCCTAATTTAGCCTATTTCGGCATCAAAATCCTAAAAAGTACCTATTTCTTTAATCTGACATAGAGTGAAATTACAATGAAATGAACACCCTTAGTTGCTTACAGGCGTTGACATACGTCAACGGGGACAGATGAAAATGCGTGCCCCGACCGGGACTCAAACCCGGGATCTCATGCTTACATGGCAGACACTCTATCCATTTTTTTATCTCATTTTGTTCTACATTGTTCGTTGAATTTTTTCGTGGTGGACGTCCGATGACACCAGATCAGGTTGTTCGTTGATCCGTTCACTCAGTTTTTTATTACAGAGGGTCGCCAAACCCTCTGACCGAACACGCTGAGCTACCGTGCCGGCTATCCATCTGAGCCACCGAGGACACAGAGGAAAGCGCGACTGCAGGGATTTATCTCTGGCACGCCTCTCGCGAAACCTACATTCTCAACGTATTGTCCCGCACTACATTCGTAGTGCCCCCGCCCATTATACTCATTACTCGCAGCGCGTTGCCGATTCCCGTAAGAGTTCGGGTCACTGTTTGTGCATTCGCACAGAAGAAGAAGATGGTCAAGTGGTCGGTGAGCCTTAACTATATATATATATATATATATATATATATATATATATATATATATATACACCAAGATGGTATCTGTTTTTTCGGACATGTCCGAAAGAACAGATACCATCGGTGACCATGCAGCTCGTTAGAATGAAATTACAATGAAATGAACACCCTTAGCTGCTTACAGGCGTTGACATACGTCAACGGGGACAGATGAAAATGTGTGCCCCGACCGGGACTCGAACCCGGGATCTCCTGCTTACATGGCAGACGCCCTATCCATCTGAGCCACCGTGGACACACAGGAAAGCGCGACTGCAGGGATTTATCTCTGGCACGCCTCCCGGGAAACCCACATTCTCAACGTATTGTCCCGCACTACCTTCGTAGTGCCCCCGCCCATTATACTCATTACTCGCAGCGCGTTGCCGATTCCCGTAAGAGTTCGGGTCACTGTTTGTGCATTCGCACAGAAGAAGAAGATGGTCAAGTGGTCGGTGAGCCTTAACTATATATATATATATATATATATATATATATATATATATATATATATATACACCAAGATGGTATCTGTTTTTTCGGACATGTCCGAAAGAACAGATACCATCGGTGACCATGCAGCTCGTTAGAATGAAATTACAATGAAATGAACACCCTTAGCTGCTTACAGGCGTTGACATACGTCAACGGGGACAGATGAAAATGTGTGCCCCGACCGGGACTCGAACCCGGGATCTCCTGCTTACATGGCAGACGCCCTATCCATCTGAGCCACCGTGGACACACAGGAAAGCGCGACTGCAGGGATTTATCTCTGGCACGCCTCCCGGGAAACCCACATTCTCAACGTATTGTCCCGCACTACCTTCGTAGTGCCCCCGCCCATTATACTCATTACTCGCAGCGCGTTGCCGATTCCCGTAAGAGTTCGTGCACTGTCTGTGCCTTCGCACAGAAGAAGAAAATGGTCAAGTAGCCGGTGAGCCTGAACTATATAATATATACAGGGTGTTACAATAAAGTATGGCCAAACTTTCAGGAAACATTCCTCACAAAAATAAAGAAAAGATGTTACGTAGACATGTGTCCGGAAACGCTTAATTTCCATGTTAGAGCTCATTTTAGTTTCGTCAGTATGTACTGTACTTCCTCGATTCACCGCCAGTTGGCCCAATTGAAGGAAGGTAATGTTGATTTCGGTGCTTGTGTTGACATGCGACTCACTGCTCTACAGTACTAGCATCAAGCACATCAGTACGTAGCATCAACAGGTTAGTGTTCATCACGAACGTGGTTTTGCAGTCAGTGCAATGTTTACAAATGCGGAGTTGGCAGATGCCCATTTGATGTATGGATTAGCACGGGGCAATAGCCGTGGCGCGGTACGTTTGTATCGAGACAGATTTCCAGAACGAAGGTGTCCCGACAGGAAGACGTTCGAAGCACTTGATCGGCGTCTTAGGGAGCACGGAACATTCCAGCCTATGACTCGCGACTGGGGAAGACCTAGAACGACGAGGACACCTGCAATGGACGAGGCAATTCTTCCTGCAGTTGGCAATAACTCTAATGTCAGCGTCAGAGAAGTTGCTGCTGTACAAGGTAACGTTGGCCAAGTTACTGTATGGAGAGTGCTACGGGAGAACCAGTTGTTTCCGTACCATGTACAGCGTGTGCAGGCACTATCAGCAACTGACTGGCTTCCACGGGTACACTTCTGCGAATGGTTCATCCAACAATGTGTCAATCCTCATTTCAGTGCAAATGTTCTCTTTACGGATGAGGCTTCATTCCAACGTGATCAAATTGTGAATTTTCACAATCATCATCTGTGGGATGACGAGAATCCGCACGCAGTTGTGCAATCACGTCATCAACACAGATTTTCTGTGAACGTTTGTGCAGGCATTGTTGGTGATGTCTTGATTGGGCCCCATGTTCTTCCACCTACGCTCAATAGAGCACGTTATCATGATTTCATACGGGGTACTCTACCTGTGCTGCTAGAACATGTGCCTTTACAAGTACGACACAACATGTGGTTCATGCACGATGGAGCTCCTGCACATTTCAGTCGAAGTGTTCGTACGCTTCTCAACAACAGATTCGGTGACCGATGAATTGGTAGAGGCGGACCAACTCCATGACCTCCACGCTCTCCTGACCTCAACCCTCTTGACTTTCATTTATGGGAGCATTTGAAAGCTCTTGTCTACGCAACCCCGGTACCAAATGTAGAGACTCTTCGTGCTCGTATTGTGGACGGCTGTGATACAATACCCCATTCTCCAGGGCTGCATCAGTGCATTAGGGATTCCATGCGACGGAGGGTGGATGCATGTATCCTCGCTAACGGAGGACATTTTGAACATTTCCTGTAACAAAGTGTTTGAAGTCACGCTGGTAAGTTCTGTTGCTGAGTGTTTCCATTCCATGATTAATGTGATTTGAAGAGAAGTAATAAAATGAGCTCTAACGTGGAAAGTAAGCGTTTCCGGACACATGTCCACATAACATATTTTCTTTCTTTGTGTGTGAGAAATGTTTCCTGAAAGTTTGGCCGTACCTTTTTGTAACACCCTGTATATAAAGGTGGTGTCTGTTCTTTCGGACATGTCCGAAAGAACAGATACCATCTTAGTATATATACTGACATAGAGTTCTTGTGTTTTAAAAGATTAGAAAAAGGAAGTAAACTTAGGGCTTTACGTCTCGTCGAAGACGAAGGTCGTTAGAGACTGTTTACAATTCCTTTGTTTGCCTTACTATCAGCAGCACTCGGCACGGTTGAATGGTCATCCATCCAAGTACGCGCCGAGCGCGACACTGCTTAAGTTCGGTGAGCCAATGGGAATCGGTCGAAGATTTGTGTTACACATTAGAATCGAACGTGGGAGTACTAAATGTTATATTTGAAAATATTTCCTTCGTAGGATTCCGGCCAGCTGTGTATTTTCGCAAAGAAACGGTTTCATAGGCCTTAAGCTGAGCATGGATTAAAAAATCACAATGTTAATCGTAGACGCCCTCTATAGCTAAATTACTGCTCTTCGCGCATTTTCTCGCTGCTGTCTAAAGGCAGTCCTATCAAACTACTCTGTTTCGTGAAAGGTATTATACGTGAATTTTACGGTTCGAAAAAGAATTTGCCAGTAGTGAGATGTTTTCATATGAAGCACCGGTATATTCCATTCGCTTGTTCAGAAGGGGCGGCCATCTGTCAGGTGCCATATGTCCAGCAACGAGTTTGGTACTTCCCCTACCGCTCCCATGCACCGCAGTAAAAGGAAAAAAAAAAACAGGTCATCGTTCACTTTTTTCCAGCGAAAACAAATCAGTACATTGTGTAGCGACCGACGTGTTAAGTGTTACTGACGTTCTAAGTGCAAAATAAATTCTAGTTTCTGTGTGAGAATACTACGCCATGCCGAAAAGAGCTAGTTCAAAGTCCACTTATATAAGGCAGTGGCTGCAAGATTTTCCGCATTTTACAACAGATGGAAAAATTATTTTCTGCCAAGCATGCAACAAGGAGGTTAGTTGATGTTTTTCTTAGACTTCTTATTTTCCTGTCACTTAGGATTCTTTTTTATCGCTGTCCCTTAGTAATACGAAATACTCTTTATATGCGATTCTAAACTGCATTTCCCTTTTCTCTCGTATTAGGTTTCGAGTGTTAATAAATCTCACTTAACTCAGCAAGCAGATGGAATCGCACATAAAGCTAATGTTGAACGAAAGTCAAAATTGAAGCAAACTCTTTTAACCAATAAGTCTGATGAATCCTCCGAAAAAAAACAAGTTCTGCAGTGATTTGTGTCATGTACTTGTGGCAGCAAACATCCACTTTCGGAAACTAGAAAACCCTATTTTCAGAGGTTTTCTTGAGAAGTAATGCCATCAGTCTGTTCCTGCAGAGTCTACTTTACGTAAGAATTATGTGGATTCAGTTTACAATGCTGCATTGCACAGAATCCGAGAATCTTGTATATGGATTTCCGTGGATGAAACTACCGACAGTCTTGGCCGTTACATTGCAAACCTGATTATTGGCAAGCTAGATCCAGATGCTCCATCCAGGGCTCATTTGATTTACTCAAAACATCTTGCAAAAACTAACCAACAAACAATAGCACAGTTTGTGATCAATGGGCTTAAGGTGCTATACCCAAACGGAGTGGATGGGAATAAGGTGCTTCTGGCCGTCACTGATGCTGCTGCATATATGATAGCAGCGTTTCAACTATTAAAAGTATTCTACCCATTGATGCTGCACGTCACTTGTGTAGTGCATGGGATCAACCGCATAGCAGAGCAAGTAAGGCTACAATTTCCTAAAGTAAATAAAGTAATATCTATGGTGAAGAAAATTTTTGTTAAGGCACCATCAAGAATACAGGCATTCAAAAAACATCTTCCAGATGTCCCATTGCCGCCAGAGCCTGTTGTCACCCGCTGGGGCACGTGGCTGATAGCAGCAGAATACTATAATACGCATCTCTCAGCTGTCCAGAAGGTGGTTGAAAATATACCGGAGGAAGCTGCGTCCGTAACTGCAGCAATGGAGTTACTCAAAGATTCTTCTTTAAAACGGGACTTATCTTACATTAGGGCCCACTACACATTTATGGAAAGAATAATTTCACAATTAGAAGGCTCAGGGAGACCTATCTACGACAATACTTCTTTGCTTGAAGAAGTCAAAATGAAAATTAATGAAGCGCCAGGTGAAGTACGAGAGGGAAAAAAGTACGGGCAAAAATGCAAACGGTTTTGCAGAAGAATACTGGCCTGAAGGAGTTGTGTGCAGCTGCCGACATACTTCGTGGAAAATCAAGGACTCCGGACTGCAGCATTCCTGTCCAACATGTGCCGAAAATGAAGTACGCCCCTGTCACATCTGTTGATGTAGAACGTTCTTTTTCAGCGTATAAATTGATTCTGACTGACAAGCGCCACAGTTTTTCACTAGAAAACCTAGAAAAGATTTTGGTTATTTATTGTGAAGCCAACTATGGTCAGAATATGTGAAACTACGAATGTATTAATTAAACCACTGCCACATCTTTTTTACGGAGATCTTTATCTTGCAGGAACTCAAAAATATTTGGAGTTATGTTCAACATTAATGTTGTAGATTGCTGTGCTCTGTAACTGTGTAAATATTCATTCTCCTTGTTTTAATGACTAATAAGATGTTCATACTGTCAACGCTGTGTATTTTAATTTATTTTTATTTTTTCTGCATCATTTTTATTAGAGCCTATTTTAGGTTTTATATAGCCTAAATGAACTACTGAAGGAGATTATTTTAGGTGCCTAAAACACACTTTTTTACGACCTAAAGATCCGTAGTCTACTTATAACCGTCATTGGCTCAGGAGGCCTTTCTGCGCAGTTTTGATACTGCAGGCAGTATCTGTGCCAAGTTTAGAGATGCTCATTCTAAGGTACAGCAAAGCCCCGCCGACGGGTATGTACTCGTACTCCCGTTGAACAGATTCAGCCATTTGAATCAGGTCTCATTGCGGGAAGCTAGATGGAACTATTGACGGAATGCTGCACACGTGGGCGCAATGTATCGGTGACGTGTCGTGGAACATTCCTACATCTGTAACCAGGTTCTGGACGTCCGGTTCCCAGCTCATCCTGATGATACAACAGATGCAACATATTACTGATCTGCTCCAAATTCTAGTCACCCTGTCAGTTCCAATAGCATCGACAGAAAGACATTTTCGAATTTAAATCGTTAAAAACCTATCTAAGAAATAAAACAACTCAGAGTAGACTTAGCGATCTTGCTCTGTTCTCTGTGCATCACAGTGTTCCAGTTGGTCTAGAAGAAGTAGTGAATCACTTTTACAAGCTGCCACGACGGAAAACGGCTTGCTAAAGCCAAATTCCAGCAGCTATTCCGGGTCTGACTGTTGCTTAATATAGACCAAATTTTTGGGTTAAATTAAATAGTGAAAATTGTGTCTTTATAAAACGCCTTTCATTAATAGCGATACTTTTTTAAAATATAGAAAAAAATAGACCACTCAACATATCAAATTATATCATGCTTTATTTCGAAGCTTAGAGATTGCAACTATGTTCGGAACGTAATATCGTCCAAACGTCCACCACGGCTTTGAACACACTAAGGCACACATTGGCTTCAGTTGTTAACATCTGCAGCGTTATGTCTGCGATAGCCTGACGAATATTCACCTCCAAATGTTCCAAAAGTTGTCGGTTCTCAGCATAGACCTGGGCTTTGATGCAGACCCGCAAAAAAAAAAAAAAAAAAAAAAAAAAAAAAAAAAAAAAAAAAAAAAAAACCATGAGCGCTAAACCACCGTGGCAGCCAATTCATAGATCCACATCAGGTAATCCGGTCGCCGAATTTCGAATTTCTCCTTCAGTAAATCGAACGTAGCATTAGCTGTGTGGCACGTAACACGCCGTCCTACTGGAACCTCATGTTTTCGATATCTATGGTCTCAAGGTCTGGCCACAGCAAGCAGAGTAACGTAGATATGTCGCGGTTGCCATTGACGGTAACGGTTCTCCTCTCATCATCTGGAAAAATATAATATCCAATGGCGACACTACACCATAAACCGTACCACACAGTGAGTTTTTCTGAATGCAGTGGCCCTAGTTGGTTCTTCTCGTTCCAACAAGAACAATTTTGCGTATTGACGAAGCCACTAAGACAAAAATGCCCCTCGTCTGAGAAGATGATTGTTTCCACCGTACTGTTGTACGGCCCAGTCAGAAAACTCAATATGCGATCTGTGATTTTAGGAGTCTACTTTTGAGTCAGTACAACTTTGGGTGGATTAAGGCTCAAATCCTTTCGCAAAATTCGCCAAGTTGAGGTTCCAGATAGTCGTCTTGAAACTGACGTTTTCGGCTCTTCCTCAATACCGGCCGCTGCTGCTGTGATATTGGCCTTACTTCACGCCTTACGTTGTCTTCTTGGTTGCTTCTGGTCGTATAGAGTGAAATCCCGCTCAGACTTGGCCATACTGCGGAGTATAGCCTGAATAGATAAACGGTGATGGTGACCCAATTCTCTGGTGAACGGACGATGAGCACCCATAACTGATCTGCCACTTTGGTGATGATTTCTAAACGTTCAGAAAACTTGAGTCGCTGCCTGGTGAAACTGCAAGTTGTATTGGATATTTTCACATCCTGAAGCACATCGTAAATTAAAATTTTAAAAAGCCTCATACTTAATGAAAAACCATCTAAAATTTAAACAGAATCCCCTGAAGAAAAATGTGAATACTTTCATGAGTAAGGATCCCGTATTTTTGTGGTCTTCAGTGCAAAGACAGGTTTGATGCAGCTCTCCATAACTACTCTATCCTGTGCAAACCTCTAATCCCATATCTTCATGGGACCGGTTAGTTAATCTTGATTTGGCAATGTTAGTGATAGGGTGTGGTCGGAAACCATTTCTCTCGCTACCCCTCCCTCCCAGCACGGAATTTTTGTGTAGCTCATCTGCCTGTGTCTAGTGTCATCAGAAGTGAAACCGTAAGAACGTTTTTAGAAACGTTTGCGAATCGTGTAGCTGATGCGAGACATGGGTACCAACCCGTTATTCGCCTTGTCGTGTGTGGGAAACCACCTAAAAACAACATCCATTCTGGCAGGAACAATAGCCCCCGTAAATCCGCCGGGAGGATACGATCTCGCCCTGGCCGGAGCGTCTCACCAAATCGGGGAAGCGACGTGTAAACGCGCGCGGCTATCTGGGCTCGTCTACATCCATTTGAACCTGCTCACTGTATTCATCCCCTGATATCTGTCTACAATTTTTATCCCTCACACTTCCCTCCAGTGCCAAACTGACAAGTCCTTGATGCCTGATCCCTCACATTACTCAAGTTGTCCCATAAATTTCTTTTCTCTCCTGTGAGATTCGGCACATTCCTCATTAGTTACACGATCCATTCATCCAATCTTTAACATTCTTCTGTAGGACCACATTTCAAAAGCTTCTGTTCTCTTGTTGTCTGTACTGTTTATTGTCCACGTTTCACTTCCGTACTTGGATGGCTACACTCCATACAAATACCTTCAGAAAAGACTTCATAACACTGTTATTTGTGGCCTGTGTTAACAAAATCGTCTTTTTCTAGAAACGCTTTCGTTCCTAAAGCCAGTCTTCATTTCCTGTACTCTCTACTTCGGCCATCATCTGTTATTTGCTTTCCAAATACCGAAATCGTCTACTATATTCAGTGTCTCATTTCCTAATCTAATATCCTCAAGACCGCCTGATTTATATCGACTACATGCCATTGTACGTGTTTTACTTTTGTTAATATTCATCTTGTAACCTCTTTTCGAGACGCTATCCATTCTATTCGACCGCTCTTCCAAGTCCTCTGCTGTGTATGATACTCGTAGTATTACAATGTCATCGGCAAACCTCAGAGTTTTTATTTCTTCTCCCTGAAGTTTAAATCTTTTCCGAATTTCCTAATTCCTTTACAGCTTGTCCAGTGTACAAATAATAGTGAATGGCTTTCGATACCGCACAGCAATACTCCAGAAGAGGGAGGCCAAGCGTGCTGTATCCAGTCTCCTTAGAGGAGTGTTGTGCCAATAAAAGGAAGTCATGTTTTGCTTTTCTCACATTCCTTCTATGAAATGGATCCAATTTACGTTCTTTATAATAGTAATTGTCCGGAATTTAGTTGAAGCTAAAACCTTTAAATCTGTGTTATTTGTCGTGTAATCGAAATACCGTCAAATTCCGATTAATGGATTTTTTTTATTTTCTCTCATGTGGAGGGTCTCACACTTTTTATTTCTCAAGGTCAATTGCTTCTTTCCGTACCTTGCAGATATCTTATCTACATCATTCTGCAATTAGTTGTGATCTTCTGGTGATTTCACTAGACTGTAAACGACACCATCATCTGCAATCTAAGTTGTATTAAAAACTTAAATCATATTTCCGGTGTTGCAAAATCATGTTTATTTTTTTGTTCGTTGCCAACCGATCTTTGTCTCTGTAGGTCATCCACAGACAGCGTAAGGCTAAATAGATGGTCCACACAACATCAGCAAAAGTTTACGGCTGTACAAAGATTGTTTTTCGAAAAATATATCACCTTTTACAACCACATATCTATACAAAATCACACCCTTAATGAAATTCATAATGAAGCTACGAACAAATAAATCTCATATTACTTTGTACTCGGAGGCTAAAAGTATAAGAATGTACAGGCCAAAAATGATACACAAGTGAGTATTCGCACAGACTACAATATTATACGGGCAAAATAACTGGTGAATGTGATGAACAGGCTAAAGAAGGGAGACAGAGGGGAGGAGGGAACCAATGGTATGTGGGCGGGGAACATGATACTACACTATAAGACAAAAAAAGACGACCCATCACGAAGGAATTATCCGAATGGGGAGTAAATCAGTAGATATGATATACATGTAGAGACAAACAAAAGACTACAATTTCAGAAAAATCTGATGATTTATTCAAGAGAAAGAGCTTCACGAACTGAACAGGTCAATAACGCGTTGTCCTTATGCAAGCAGTTATTCGGTTTGGCATTGATTGACAAAGTTGTTCGATGTCTTCCTAAGGAATATCATGCCAGATTCTGTCCCACTGGCGCTTTAGATCGTCAAAATCCCGAGCTGGTTGGAGGGCTGTGCCCGTAATGTGCCAAACGCCCCCAACTGGTTAGAGATCCGGCGACCTTGCTGGCCAAGGTAGGGTCTGGCAAGCACGAAGACAAGCAGTAGAAATTCCCGCCGTGTGCAGGCGGTCATTTCCTAGCTGAAATGTAAGCCCAGGATGGCTTGCCATGAAGGGCATCAAAACGGAGCGTAGAATATCGTCGACGTACCGCTGTTCCGTTATGGTGCTTTGGTTGACAACCAAAGAGGTCTTGCTATGAAACAAAATAGCACCCGAGAGCATCACTCCTGGCTGTCGGACGGTCTGGCGGCGTCAGTCAGTTTGGTATCCCGCCGTTGCCTGGAATATCTCGAAGCACGTCTTTGCTGGTCATCACAGCTCGTTCGAAGTGGGACTCATCAATAAAGACAATTCTACTCCGATCATCCCAGACCATCACTCCTGGCTGTTGGACGGTCTGGCGGGCGTCAGTCGGGTTGGTATCCCAACACTGCCTGGGGTATCTCAAGGCACGTCTTTGCTGGTCATCACGGCTCAGTTCGAAGTGAGACTCATCAATGAAGGCAGTTCTACTCTGATCACCCCAGACCATCACTCCTAGCTGTCAGACAGTCTGGCGGCGTCAGTCAGTTTGGTATCCCACCGTTGCCTGGGGTATCTCAAAGCACGTCTTTGCTGGTCATCACAGCTCTGTTCGAAGTGGGACTCATCAATAAAGACAATTCTACTCCGATCATCCCAGACCATCACTCCTGGCTGTTGGATGGTCTGGCGGGCGTCAGTTGGGTTGGTATCCCAACACTGCCTGGGGTATCTCAAGGCACGTCTTTGCTGGTCATCATGGCTCAGTTCGAAATGAGACTCATCAATGAAGACAATTCTACTCTGATCACCCAGACCATCACTCCCAGCTGTTGGATGGTCTGGCTGCGTCAGTCAGGTTGGTATCCCACTGTTGCCTGGGGTATCTCAAGGCACATCTTTGCTGTTCATCACGTCTCAGTTCGAAGTGGGGCTCATC
This sequence comes from Schistocerca serialis cubense, assembly GCF_023864345.2. Taxonomy (NCBI): domain Eukaryota; kingdom Metazoa; phylum Arthropoda; class Insecta; order Orthoptera; family Acrididae; genus Schistocerca; species Schistocerca serialis. Next base: position 401,767,939 of record NC_064642.1, on the reverse strand, counting down.
AATGAAGACAATTCTACTCTGATCACCCCAGACCATCACTCCCGGCTGTTGGATGGTCTGGCGGCGTCAGTCAGGTTGGTATCCCAACACTGCCTGGGGCATCTCAAGCACCTCTTCATTGGTCATCATGGCTCAGTTCAAAGTGGGACTCATCACCAAAGACCATTCTAAACTAATCAGTGAGATACCAGGCCGAATGTTCCCAACATCATTACGAACGCGCTTGTTCATGTACAATGGTAGTCGTCACAAGGGGCACCATGAGCTAAGCTCAAAAATAGCTCTGAGCACTGTGGGACTTAACTTCTGCGGTCATCAGTCCCCTAGAACTTAGAACTACTTAAACCCAAATAACCTAAGGACATTGTAGCGCCTAGAACTGCTCGGCCACTCCGGCCGGCGTGACCTAAGCCTACTTTCACTAAGTCGCCAATTAACTGTCCTTGTGGTCACCGAAGCTCCAGTTGCACGCCGAATCGGTGATAACGATGAATCCGAGGCTCTGAGTGCCTCTCTGGTGACTGCTCAGTCCTCACGTTCTGCCGTCTGGCTAGGTCGACCGCTTCTTTCTTGATGCTGTGTTCGGCCACCGTTCACCCATTCCTATCAACATCGTCGAATAGTGGCTTCGCTCCTATTCGAATGTCAAGCGAGTCGCCGATTACTCCAACCGGTTTCTTTGAGCCCAGTTACACGTCCTCTCTCTCAAATGCTGACATCTGCATGTATTATTCACGCACAAGCCGGCGAGGCTTAGTTACTGTCCAACTCAGTACCCGGAGTGAAACTCGCAAAGACTTTATGCCCTGGTATCGACATGTCCCCTGTTTATTATTCTTGCCATCTGCGCGGTGAAATTGCGCTGCCGCATCACACATTCATCCATAGACCGCCAAAGTTTACAGTTTGGCACATTTCGTCGATACCTGTATGAATATCAGTTTGTGACCAAGTTGCATAGCTCCTTCGTGGTGAGTCATTTTTTTTCTTTTTTCGCTATAAGATAATATACTTATTGCAAATAGTATAATTGTTCCCCACCCACATTCCATTGACTTCTTCCTCCCTTCTGCCCTCCGCCCCTTTTTTGCCTGTTCATCGCATTCAGCAGTTACCTTATCCATGTAACTTAGTAGTTTGTACCAGTGCTCACTTGTGTACCATTTTTGGTCTGCACATTCTTATACTTTTAGTCTCAGAGTATAAAATGATACGTGATTTATTTTTTCACATCTCTGTGAATTTCATGGTGCTTCTGTTTATATATACATACTGCGGCTGGTACTAACACACGGTGCTGAAACATCCGATGAAAAAAATTTTGGCGTATTTGAAAGAAAGATCTTGAGACAAATTCTTCGGTGAGCAGAAGTAAATGGTGCCTGGAAAAGCGACTCACTATGAATTACATACTCTACATAATGAGCCTGACATTGTTAGATACAATAATATTGAAACGCTGGAATGGGAAAGATATGTATTGAGAGCTAATGGCAGAATGACTAAGCAGATATTAAGCGCAGTGCCTGAAGGAACCAGGTGAGTTGGAAGACTAAAGCTCAGGTGTGAGGAAAATGTCAGAAAGAATATAAGAAAATTAGTATTCAGAACTGGCGCTCAGCAGTAAATAGAAAAGAAGGACTGTCGTGTCAATGATGACGATGATGATGATGATGATGATGATAATGATGTGGATGCAGTTGTAAAAGCTCACATATCTTTCGAAAAATAATATCTGTAAAGCGATAAACTCTCGCTAATGTTGTGTAGACTAATTGAGTAGCCTTAAGTTGTCTGACGATGGAGTGGAGAGCCGAAAGCCAGTTCATAACGAACTATAAAACAAATGTTGTTGTGCACAGGATCAATACAGAGTATCTGAGTTTCTAATACGCCTACGTTCCTCCAAATAACAGCGGAATATTTCATAAGTGTTAATCTAAGAGGGCTGCTCACATTGTCTCCCAAAGTGTTTATTTACACTGCTCTAAAGAATTAGGGGAACTTGGCTTTAGGCATCTGCCATACTCCATTGAGCAATAATTTTCGACTGGACATGTCACCAAATTATTTTTTTATCCTCCACAAATTGAGTACACAACAAAACATCATTAGATCCTCCATCGTTTACATTTGTAGAACTGTAATCTCCGACAGGTGCCGGAAACAAAGCGGATTCATCTCGGCATTGGACTTTGAGAGCTTCAGTGACATGTATGCCCTCCGTGAGCGTCATCACCGCGTGACACCCATGTGGCATGCATGCTCTGTATAAATCTGCGGAGGTCGCCCTGTGGTATACGTTCCCCTTCTTCAGCGAGAGCCTCCGAGAGTTCTTGGAGAACCTGTTGTGGAACAGGACGCCCACGAACACGTCTGTCAAGCATGTCCCACACATGCGCGATGGGGTTTAGGTCGGAGCTCAGTACCGGCCAGTCCATTACTTCAACGTCCAGGCTTTGCAAGACATCCCTGCTGACGCCAGCCACATGGGCCCTGGCATTAGAAGAAATTCTGGGCCACCACAGTATGCAGCAGTCACCATGTGATCAAACAGGATCTCTTCGATGTACCATCTGGCGGTAAGCAGACCGCGGACAACGACAAGATCAGTATGGCTGTCAACTCCGATGCCTCCCCACAACATCAAAAAACCTTGGAAATCTGTCGAATTCCTGTACAACGTTTCGCAGGGACCGATTCCAAGATGCTACTCCAGACGGGTCTAAAATGAATGTGCGCAACGGAAAATACTGGACGCTAAAATGAAGATTTGGCCCTGTCTGACTACCCCCTGAAGCAAATCTTAGAAACTCTGCCGGACGAAGTGGCCGAGTGGTTCTAGGCGCTACAGTCTGGAACCGCGCGACCGCTACGGTCACAGGTTCGAATCCTGCCTCGGGCATGGATGTGTGTGATCTCCTTAGGTTAGTTAAGTTTAAGTAGTTCTAAGTTCTAGGGGACTGATGACCTCAGCAGTTAAGTCCCATAGTGCTTAGAGCCATTTAGAACCTCTTCTTTGTGATATCACCCCTCTTGCTCTTTAACAAATAAATTACAACCTAAACATAAATGAATGACTAAGGGAAGTAGTACTACTAAATGATAAACGTTGTTTCTACTTATACATTTATTGTAGCTTAAAAACACTTTATATTACAAATATTTATATTTCCTAACTAAAATTGCTGATCAATTGCCCAGCTATGCCCCTTTTTATGGCTACGCGATGTAATATAAATAACGCGAAATGACTGACATCATCTATGTACCAAACACTGGAAGACACTACTTTCAAAGATGATCTACAGTGGTGTGCAACATCAATGGTAATAAAACTTACGTGATCACAGCTGTTTAGCCTTATAGCCTTAATAAGCCGAATCAGTTAGCAATATCATCGTATGTACTGCGTCCAGTGCGTCGGAGTGATGGTTCTCATACACATCTGCGACGGTGGAACAACTGCAACCACAAAATAAACTCTTTCAAACACTAGGACGGTAGAAGGCGGTCCTCTAACAAGTATACTCTAATACTGTCTTCTCCTCTCTGTGTTCTACAGGCGAGAAACGCGAACTCCCAGCCACAAAGACGGAGTTCAGATAACGTCTCAACGTAAGTGTGGGCAGAAGAAGTGCTCTCAGTTACTGAATGCTGCCTACTACTCAACGACGACTTCCAACCCGAAGGCGAAGTCCAGAATCGTGTAAGTTCGCAACAGTACAGTGCCCAACCGTTCTAAATATAAAATCTCCTGAGAGCAAAGACAGCAAGTCCGCCTGTACCAAAAAAAGCTGATGCTGAGCGACCGTCAAACCCAGGCGCTCAAAACGGAACACCTCTTATCTCCACCGCTGGCTTCCCAGCAAAGCTCGGCTCCCCTCCCTCTTAACTCAGAAGGCGAATCATATTCTCGAAACCACAGAATATTTTCCCTCTCTACAGATTCTTCCGAATGCCGACCAACCATATTGTAGTCTTTTGTCGTCCAGTGCGGAAAGTTTGCGAGGAAATGCCAATACTCATACAGTGGTACGCTTCTCAGAGTAAAAGTCCTCGCAAATAACTCAACCTACGATTTCCGAGGTAACGCTTCCTCGTTCCTCTCTGCTGCGTCCAAGATTTTCAGAGTTTCCGAAGTATTATCCGGTTATCCTTCCGGCCCCATTACAAAACCGGCCAGTCGCCGCTGTATTATGCTTCAGTGCTCAGGTGCCCAGACCGTCCGCCTTGGCATTTCCTGTGTGAAGCAGGACCAACACAACTGCGCGGGCTTTTCCACCCAGCGCTTGAGTTACGCCTGCCGTTTCATTTCCACTGGCGTTCCAACCTCTATTAGTATAGGCAATCATTCATTACTCCGTTTTGATAATAAAGACACTCCGTCACCTCTCATGAAATAAGATTTAACAACTATTTACAAGGTGTGCGTGACAATGTCAGTCTTCTTTAAATATTCAAGTACAACCTACGAAATGATACCTAACGTCGGTTGTAAATCACGGCAAAGTATGTAGATGAGTGCTTGTAAGGTTCGAAATTATAGCCACCTTACACCATCACAAAGGGTCTCCGCACACGGACATGGCCATCACCTTGCGTCAGAGGATATGTGGACTCGTCTGTGAATAACACATTTCGCCAATGACAAAGTTGTCAGTTGACATGGGAACGGCAGAACTGAAGGTGACCTGCGAGATGTTGTCATGCCAAGCGGGATGCTCGAACAAGACGTCTGGGTCGTAAGGTTCTTCTTCGTAACGTGTTCACAGTGACCTTTCTGAGATCGTCTTGCAGTGCTCTGGCGGTATCCATACGACGCCGCAATCCGGAGATGGCCAGTAAATCATCGACCTTCACAGGGATTTGTGAGGAGATGGCGATCTCGTCCAACTTGCCTTGTGTACTGACCTGTCTCCCTGTAGCGTGGCCACAACTTATGGATGACGGATGAAGAGGCATTGTCATCTGCAGTAACAAGACTGAAAGTCGATCCTTTTTTTCATCAGCCAGACCATCCTTGCAACATGCACTTCATCAAGATGTCGTATTGTACACTCATGCTCATAAATTAAGGATAATTGCAGAATGTGGTGCCACACAACGTGGCATTACACAAAACTGACGCTAATAGCATAGGCACGTAGGGAACACATACGACACAGAAGTGTAAGTCCACAGTATTGGTGATAAGTTGAGAATACCGTCCCGAAACACATGTACTATAAAACGCCACTGTTTCCTGCGCAAGCACCCCGTCATCAATATGGGATATGATCGCCATGCACACGAACACAGGCCACACAAAGGGTTGGCATACTCTGGATCAGGTGGTCGAGCAGCTGCTGGGGCACAGCCTCCCATTATTGCACCAGTGCCTGTCGGAGCTCCTGAAGCGTCGTAGGGGTTTGAAGACGTGCAGCGGTACGTCGACCGAGAGCATCCCAGAAGTGCCCGATGGCGGTTAGGTCTGGAGAACAGGCAGGCCATTCGCCTGATATCTTCTGTTTCAGGGTACTCCTCCCCGATGGCAGCTCGGTGGGGCGGTGCGTTATCATCCATCAGGAGGAAGGTGAGACCCACTGCACATCTGAAAAGGTGTACATACTGGTGCAAAATGACGTCCTGATACACCTGACCTGTTAGTTCCTCTGTCAAAGACATGCAGAGGTGTACGTGCACCAATCATAATCCCATCCCACACCATCATACCACGACCTCCACATAGGTCCCTTTCAAGGACGGTAAGGGGTTCGTATCTGGTTCCTGGTTCACACCAGATGAAAACCCAGCGAGAATCACTCTTCAGACTATACCTGGACTCGTCCGTGAACATAACCTGGGATCACGGTTCCAACGACCATGTGCTGTGTTCTTGACACCAGACTTCACGGGCTCTTCTGTGACCAGGGGTCAGTGGAATGCACCTTGCAGGTCTCCGAGCGAATAAACCATGTCCGTTCAGTCGTCTGTCGACTGTGTGTCTGGAGACAACTGTTCCAGTGGCTGCGGTAGGGTCCCGAACAAGGCTATCTGCAGCACTCCGTGGCCATCTGCGGGCACTGATGGTGAGATATCTGTCTTCTTGTGGTGTTGTGCACTGTGAACGTCCCGTACTGTAGCGCCTGAACACGTTTCCTGTCGGCTGGAATCGTTGCCATAATCTTGAGCTCAAACTTTGTGGCACACGGAGGGCCCGTGCTTCGACCTGCTGTGTTTGACCAGCCTCCAGTCGCACTAGTATTCCACCCCTCATAATGTCACCAATATGTGTTCTCTGAGCCATTTGCAACACACAGTCACCATTAGGACGTCTGAAAACGTCTGCACACTTACTCTCTACACCGTACTCTGACATGCACCAACATATCTCTGCGTATGTGGACTGCTGCCTGTACCACCGTGCGACGACCGCAAGTCAAGTGCACCGCATGGTCATACCCCGAGGTGATTTAAACCCGCAAACCGCCCAACTGAGCGTTGTTTCACCATGTATCAACATTATCCTTAATTTATGAGCATGAGTGTATGTTCCTGGTTGAATAGAACTTCCATAAATGACAACTGCCATCTGTGTACCTCACTTAAAAAAAAAATAAAACAGCCGTTAAGTGATGATTTATTAACGACCGGTTTGGATGCGTTGTGGTAGCATCCTCAGGTTGTTCGACATAGGAAAGAAAGCATTCTTGTAATCTATATATTAAAAAACAGATTGAATACACTCAATAAAACTAGCCTAAATAAAACTATTTACTGTAGTGTTCAAAATGGATCAAATGGCTCTGAGCACTATGGGACTCTACTGCTGAGGTCATTAGTCCCCTAGAACTTAGAACTAGTTAAACCTAACTAACCTAAGGACATCACAAACATCCATGCCCGAGGCAGGATTCGAACCTGCGACCGTAGCGGTCTTGCGGTTCCAGACTGCAGCGCCTTTAACCGCACGGCCACTTCGGCCGGCTTACTGTGGTGTCACTTAGATAAGGACACGGTGCGCCCCCTACGTTCGTTGTCACATAATGCAATCCCTGAAGAGGGGAAGTCGCCAACGTATAGTAAGTGGCAGATCACTGGGGCGAAGAGTGCAGGGGATAAGGCACTGTGGTAAAATAACCGTAAGTAGCGTAATAAACATTCTTAAAATGTAATATAAGTAGTATAATTTAAAAAGATGATTGGAGTGTCAGTCTGAGATTAGTAACCTATTAACCAGCCTCGCTACTACAAAGATAAAAATAAAAAAAGAAGAAGAATAAAATTATGTAAGATTAAAAATCGGGAAACAAGACTTTAGTTTTCGCCTGTTGCTATATTTGAATGTGAAGTATGCTAGGCGGTTCATTAATCTGTTCTTCTGGTTTCTAGGTTTCCCTTTATAAATGTGGTCCCCTGTTATCTAATGTTATTCTGGGTTCTTACTGGATTTTGGTACGTGTCTTAAATAAAGTTTATAACCTTGTAAGGTTTTTAATACGGTTAGTCCTTCATCATACATTCAACGTGTAGACCTAACAGCTTAATTAACATCTTGCTTCCAGATTTTTAATCGTGCATAATTATCCTTATGGGGGCTTTTATTTTTATCTTTATAGTAATGGGGCTGGCTATTGGGCTACGGTTCTCAGACAGACCCTCTACGTATCTTATTTATGCTTCTTTTCTTACACTCTAACCATATTTATTACGTTAACTGCGGTTATTTTTGCCATAGTGCCTCATTCTCTGCATTATTCGTCCCAATGCTCTTCCGCTTGTTACTTTCTGACAACTTCCTCTCTTCATGTGGTTGTATTATGTGACAATGAACGTCAAAGAAGTGTCATTGTCCTCATCTATATGACATTACTGTAGGTAGTTTTATTTAGGTTTACTTCTATTGGCTGTCCTTAATTTGTTTTTCAATACAAAGATTAAAAGGACAACCTGAGGATGCTGCTTTACCGCAACGAAACCGGTCGTTGACAGCTGTTTGCAGTTTATTCAAGTTGAATTTACAATCAATGTCAACGGTTGTGGCTGCTCATATTATACACTGAAGCGGCAAAAGCCATGTGGTAGTGAGGCGCGCATTTGCAGATGGCGGTAGTATCGCTTACACAGTGTATGAAAGGGCAGCGCAAGGCGGCGCTGCCATTTGTGCTCAGGTGATTCATGTGAAAAGGTGTCTAATGTGATTATGGCCGCACGGTGGGAATTAACAGACTGAGCGCGGAGTGGTGATAGAAGCTAGAAGCATGGGAAATTCCATTTCGGGAATCATTAGGGAATTTAATAATCCAAGATCCATAGCATCAAGAGTGTGCCGAAAACACCATAGTTCAGCCATTGCCTCTCTTCACACACAATATAGTGGCCGACGGCCTTCACTTAACGACCGAGAGCAGTGACGTTCGCTTAGAGTTGTCAGTGCTAACAGACAAGCAACACTGCGTGTAATAACCGCAGAAATCAATGTGGGACTGACGACGAACGTATCGTTATGACAATGCGGCGGAATTTGGCGTTAATGGGCCGTGGCAGCACACGACCGATGCAAGTGCCTTTGCTAACAGCATGACATCGCCTGCAATGTCTCTCTGGGGCTCTCGATCATTTCGGTTGGACTCTTGACGACTGGGAAATCGTATACTGATCAGATGAATCCAGATTTCAATTGGTTAAGAGCTGATGGCAGGGTTCGAGTGTGATACACAACCCACGAAGCCATGGACTGTGGTTGTCAACAAGGCACTGTGCAAGCTGGTGTGGATCCACAAGTGTGTGGGCTGTTTTTAAATGGAATGGGATGGTTCCTCCAGTCCATCTGAACCGATCACTGGCTGCAAATGGTTATGTTCAGCTATTTGTAGACCATTTACAGCCATTCATAGACTTCATGTTCCCAAACAAAGGTGGAAATTTTATGAACGACAATGCGCCTCTTCACCATTCCACAGTTGTCCGCACCTGGTTTGAAGAAAATTCTGGACAGTTCGACCCGACATGAATACTATCGAATATTTATGGAACATAATCGAGAGGTCAGTTCTTGCACAAAATCGTGCACCAGCAACACTTTGACAACTATGGACGGCTATAGAGGCAGCATGGCTCAACATTTCTGCACGGGACTTCCAACGAGTTGTTGAGTCCATGCACGTCGAGTTTCTTTACTATGCTGGGCGAAAGGAGATCCAACACGAAATTGGTATGCATCCCATGACTTTTTTCATGTTGTTGTTGTTATTGTGGTCTTCAGTCCTGAGACTGGTTTGATGCAGCTCTCCATGCTACTCCATGCTGTGCAAGCTTCTTCATCTCCCAGTACCTACTGCAGCCTACATCCTGAATCTGCTTAGTGTATTGATCTCTTGGTCTCCCTCTACGATTTTTACCCTTCACGCTGCCCTCCAGTACTAAATTGGTGATCCCTTGATGCCTCAGAATATGTCCTACCAAGCGATCCCTTCTTCTGGTCAAGTTGTGTCACAAACTCCTATTCTCCCCAATTCTATTCAATACCTCCTCATTAGTTATGTGCTCTACACATCTAATCTTCCGCATTCTTCTGTAGCACCACATTTCGAAAGCTTCTATTCTCTTCTTGTCTAAACTATTTATCGTCCATGTTTCACTTCCATACACTCCATACAAATACATTCGGAAACGACTTCCTGACACTTAAATCTATACTCGACGTTAACAAATTTCTCTTCTTCAGAAACGCTTTCCTTTCCATTGCCAGTCTACATTTTATATCCTCTCTACTTCGACCATAATCAATTATTTTGCTCCTCAAATAGCAAAACTCCTTCACTTTCAGTACGTGTCTCATTTCCTAATTAATTCCCTCAGCATCACCCGACTTAATTCGACTACATTCCATTATCCTCGTTTTGCTTTTGTTGATGTTCATCTTATACCCTCCTTTCAAGACACTGTCCATTCCGTTCAACTGCTCTTCCAAGTCCTTTGTTGGCTCTGACAGAATTACAATGTCATCGGCGAACCTCAAAGTTTTTATTTCTTCTCCATGGATTTTAATACCTACTCCGAACTTTTCTTCTGTTTCCTTTACTGCTTGCTCAATATACAGATTTAATAGCATCGGGGAGAGGCTACAACCCTGTCTCACTCCCTTCCCAACCACTGCTTCCCTTTCATGCCCCTCGACTCTTATAACTGCCATCTAGTTTCTGTACAAATTGTAAATAGCCTTTCGCTCCCTGTATTTTACCACTGCCATCTTCAGAATTTGAAAGAGAGTATTCCAGTCAACATTGTCAAAAGCTTTCTCTAAGTCTACAAATGCTAGAAACGTAGGTTTGCCTTTCCTTAATCTTTCTTCTAAAATAAGTCGTTGGGTCAGTATTGCCTCAGGTGTTCCAATATTTCTACGGAATCCAAACTGATCTTCCCCGAGGTCGGCTTCTACCAGTTTTTCCATTCGTGTGTAAAGAATTCGCTTTAGTATTTTGCAGCTGTGACTTATTAAACTGACAGTTCGGTAATTTTCACATCTGTCAACACCTGACACTTTTGTCATCTCAGTGTAATTATTGCCTACGGTGAAAACCTAGATCTCAAGTCACACAATGAGATCACAGGTACAGCCTGTGTCAAAATAGATTTAACATATCCGTCGTTGATACACGTGTTCTCCGAACAAGGGAACCTCTTCATCGCACCCCCCTCTGATTTAGTTAAAAGTTGGTACAGTGGATAGGCCTTGAAAAACTGAACACAGATCAATCGAGAAAACAGGAAGAAGTTGTGTGGAACTATGAAAAAATTAGCAAAATATACAAACTTAGTAGTCCATGCTCAACATAAGCAGCATTAAGGAGAATACCAACTCAGTAGCGCCGTGGTCCTGTGGTTAGCGTGAGCAGCTGTGTAAGAAGAGGTCTTTAGTTCAAGTCTTCCCTCGAGTGAAAATTTTTTGAAAACGTTAAAAACATATGTTTTGACAGAGCACAGGGAAAACTGTGCGACTGTGAAATTATTGCATTCATTTGTTGCAGTTTATGTGACAAACTCTTATGTTTTCATCACTTTTTTGGGAGTGATTATCACATCCACAAGAAAACCTAAATCGGGCAAGGTAGAAGAATCTTTTTACCCATTCGCCAAGTGTACAAGTTAGGTGGGTCGACAACATATTCCTGTAATGTGACGCACATGCCGTCACCATTGTCGTATAGAATATATCAGACGTGTTTTCCTGTGGAGAAATCGGTTGACCTATGACCTTGCGATCAAATGTTTTCGGTTCCCATTGGAGAGGCACGTCCTTTCATCTACTATTCGCACGGTTTTGCGGTGCGGTCGCAAAACAGAGACACTAAACTTATTACAGTGAACAGAGACGTCAATAAACGAACGGACACATCATAACTTTGCGACAATAAAGAAAGTAAAATTTTCACTTGACGGAAGACTTGAACCTAGGACCTCTCGTACCGCAGCTGCTCACGCTAACCATGGAACCACGGCGCTACTGACCTCGAACGAACTTTGATGTTGCCTATATTGCCCATGGACTACTCAGTTTGTATATTTCGCTTATTTTTTTCATAGTTCCACACAACTTCTTCCTGTTTTCTCGATTGATCTGTATTCCGTTTTTCAAGGCCTATCCACTGTACCAACTTATAACAAAATCTGAGGGGGGATGGCGATGGGGAGGTTCCCTTGTAAGAGTGTAGATAATGATAGCAGAGGACCTGTAATACTTCCTTGCGAAATCCCAGGTACCACTGCCACGACGGAGAGCGCGAGTATAGGGATTTGTGTGTGGCTCTAGTGACGCCGGCCGAGGTCCGGAGAGGAGCGGCATGCTCGCAACTCTTTGGGCGGAGTGCGCGGGGCCGGCCGAGCGCGGGTGGAGGGGCAGTAATGGCGGCCGTGCAGGGCGCAAACGGCGGGGCGATTGATTCGGCTGGCGTTGGCTGGCTGGCTGGCTTTATAACGTTTCGCGGGATTACGGCGCGCCGGGCCGCAGCCGGGCAGGGCGGCAGCCGGGCGGAGCTGCGCTGCGCCGCCTGACGCGGCCGCTATCGATCGATCGCAGCAGAGCCGCTGAGCAGCAGCTGCGCCCCGGGCCTCTGCAGGCGCCGCCGCGCACCTCTGACGCGCGACACGTGACCACGGGAGGCGCTCGCCACTAGCGCCGCGCTGGAGCACATTACTCACAGCCCGAGATAAATTTATGTTCATAACTTGAAAACATAGCATTGACGTTCGACAATAATACTTATTTACACTACTGGCCATTAAAATTGCTACACCACGAAGATGACGTGCTACAGACGCGAAATTTAACCGACAGGAAGAAGATGCTGTGATATGCAAATGATTAGCTTTTCAGAGCATTCACACAAGGCTGGCGCCGGTGGCGCCACCTTCAACGTGCTGACATGAGGAAAGTTTCCAACCGATTTCTCATACACAAACAGCAGTTGGCCGACGTTGCCTGGTGAAGCGTTGTTGTGATGCCTCGTGTAAGGAGGAGAAATGAGTACCATCACGTTTCCGACTTTGATAAAGGTCGGATTGTAGCCTATCGCAATTGCGGTTTATCGTATCGCGACATTGCTGCTCGCATTGGTCGAGATCCAATGACTACAGAAGAATATGGAGTCGGTGGGTTCAGGAGGGTAATACGGAACGCCGTGCTGGATCCCAACGACATCGTATCACTAGCAGTCGAGATGATAGGCATCTTATCCGCATGGCTGTAACGGATCGTGCACCCACGTCTCGATCTCTGAGCCAACAGATGGGGACGTTTGCAATACAACAACCATCTGCACGAACAGTTCGACGACGTTTGCAGCAGCGTGGACTATCAGCTCGGAGACCATGGCTGCGGTTACCCATGACGCTGCATCACAGACAGGAGCGCCTGCGATGGTGTACTCAACGACGAACATGGGTGCGCGAATGGCAAAACGTCATTTTTTCGGATGAATACAGGTTCTGTTTACAGCATCATGATGGTCGCATCCGTGTTTGGCGACATCGCGGTGAACGCACATTGGAAGCGTGTATTCGTCATCGCCATACTGGCGTATCACCCGGCGTGATGGTATGGGGTGCCATTCGTTACACGTCTCGGTCACCTCTTGCTCGCATTGACGGCACTTTAAACAGTGGACGTTACATTTCAGATGTGTTACGACCTGTGGCTCTACCCTTCATTCGATCCCTGCTACATTTCAGCAGGATAATGCACGACCGCATGTTGCAGGTCCTGTACGGGCTTTTCTGGATACAGAAATTGTTCGACTGTTGCCCTGCCCAGCACATTCTCCAGATCTCTCACCAATTGAAACGTCTGGTCAATGGTGCCCGAGCAACTGGCTCGTCACAAGACGCCAGTCACTACTCTTGATGAACTGTGGTATTGTGTTGAAGCTGCGTGGGCAGCTGTACCTGTATACGCCATCGAAGCTCTGTTTGACTCAATGTCCAGGCGTATTACAGCCGTTATTACGGCCAGAGGTGGTTGTTCTGGGTACTGATTTCTCAAGATCTATGCACCCAAATTGCGTGAAAATGTAATAGCGTGTCAGTTCTAGTATAATATATTTGTAAAATGAATACCCGTTTATCACCTGCATTTCTTCTTGGTGTAGCAATTTTAATGGCCAGTAGTGTAATTGTTCGTAATGAACAGGCTTTCGGCTTCTTAGACCATCGTCAGATAACTAAATGCTGAACAGACAGTCCACACAACTTTAGGGAGCATTAATAGCTCTACAAAGATTTTGTACGAAGATATATGACATTTTATATATAGAAACAGAACACAAGCATAATGTAATACCTAAAGAAGCTATGAACAAATAAATCTTTTATTACAGTATACTGAAACATTAAAACTATGTGAATGTATGAGCAAAATAACTTGTACAAATGAGTAATGACACAGGAAAACTGGGAAGAATTCACGAAGGAAGTCCCACAAGATTCAATTTTAGATTCATTCTATTCTTTATACGAGGGGTGATCAGAAAGCAACGGAAATTTTTTTATTTCCCAGAATGTATACATCTGATGGATAAACTGGTGAATGTAATGAATGAGCCAAAAAAAAGTTGGTTTAAAAGATGTCTACAGAATGAGGGTATGAAACAGTTATAACAAGATTATCATCTAATTGTGAGATAACAACTGTCTGTGGTTACTTAAGTAAGGATGAGTTCCAGTAGTCAGTTATTATTTCTCTCGCCATTGGATAGAGAGCTTATTATAACTGTTCCACACCCACAACCCATAGACTTCTTTCTCCGCTCTGTTTTTTCAGTCTGTTCATCACATATACCAGTTTTTCCGTATGACACTGTAGCCTGTGCCATTACTCCCTTATACAACAATGTTGGCTTATATATTCATATAGTTTTAATATTTGAATATACTGCAATATAAGATTTATTTGCTCAGAGTCTCTTTAGATATTACATTATGCTTGTCTTCTCTATCAATATACTCATAAAATTTCATATACCTTTGTACAACAATCTTTGGGCAGCTAAGAATTCTCACTGAACTTGTGTGGAATATCGGTTTAGTATCATCTGTTGATGGCATAACAAACCAAAAGTCGGTTCATAACCAACTATTAAATAAATGTTGTTGTGGAACATTACTGCTGTGTGTTGAAGTTATCAATATGTCAACGTTCCTCCAAGAACCTACAGAATATTCCATAAAAACTTATGTTCTATGGACACATACACATAAATGATTAAAATTACATTCAATGAACAGAATAAAAAAAAGGTGTTGAATAATTTAACTTTGGAAAAGAGAAAATTTTAGTGACTGGGGAGAGTTCATGAAGGAAGTTCCACAAGGTTCAGTTTTGGATCCAATTCTATTTTTTATGTGAGGTGTGATCAAAAAGTAAAGGGAATTTTTTAAAATCTTGTAGGCCTTATACATTCGATTTCCAATTTCTTTTATCTTGTCAGTACACATGTTCCTCGTGTATGTTCGCATTTTCAGCTGTTTTGAATATTTATTGCATTGTTGACAGTCCAAAAGGTTATAAATGTTTTCGAGCAGTCTGTGAATTTTTACTTCCGAAAAAGGTGGATCAAAGAATTTGCATGGAGTTTTGCTTGAAAAATAGAATAAAGTGCAGCATCGCATTCGAAATGTTGACTATGGCTTTTGATGAATCTACTATGAGTAAGACAAGAATTTATGAGTGGCATAAACGTTTCAGAGAGGGTCGAGAAGACGTTGAAGACGGTGCCGGCCGTGGACGCCGTAGCACATCAATTTCTGAGGGCAGTGTGGAAGAAGTAAAGAAAATGAGCCTGGAAAATTGCTGAATCACCACCAGAGAGGTTGTTGATGTGCTTTGGCTCATGCCATGCAATTTTTTGAGATGTTTTGGGCATGAAACATGCAGCAGCAAAGTTCGTTCCGAAATTTTTGAATTTCATCCAAAAACGACGTCGCAGAAACATCGAAATGCTTCTGATTTTTTGGCGAAAGACACAACTTTTATGTTCTCTCGGTCATCATATTAGCCGGGTATGGCCCCCTCCGACTTATTTCTATTCCAGAGGCTGTAAACCATGGAAGAACGTCGTTTTGCCACTATCAATGAGATAAAATCAGAATCACTAGAGGAGCTGAACGTCATAACGCAAAGTGAGTTTCAGAAGCGCTTCCAAGATTGCAAAAGGGGCTAGCACAAGTGCACTGTGTCTGAGGGGGATTACTTTGAAGGGGACAAAGCTGATGTTGAATAAGCAAAGATTCCCTAAGTAAAACAAAAATTCCCGTTGTTTTTCGATATACCTCGTATATATGAATGATTTTCCACTCAACATTCATCAAACACAATTGGTAATTCTTGCAGACAATACTAGAATTATAGTTAATCCCATCAGAAAGAAAGCAACAGAACAGATTCTTAGGCTGTTAATGATGTTTTTCAAGCAAACGTTAAACGGTTGTCTGAAAACGAACTCTCCCTATATTTTGAGAACACACAATATATTCAGTGCTATACAATAAACAGAGTCACAACAACAACTGATGTATCCCGTGATCAGAAGTCAGTAAACAAGGTGGTATCTTCTAAATTTTCGACTGTACATAATGATGAAAACTTGAACTAGAAGAATCATATTACTGAGCTGGTCAACCAGGTAAGTTCAATTACTTTTACTCTTTGTATAATTGTCAGTCTTGGAAGCAAACGAACGAACCTTCTGACATATTCTTCACATTTCCACTTAGTAATATCTAACGGATTAATTTTCTGGGCTAGCTTGTCACTTTCTAAGAAACTACTGATGGCACAATAGTGAGCTGTGTGTTGTTCATCCGCAGCTGTCATGCAGGTATCTCTTCAAGGAGTTAGACATTTTAACTGCACCATCACAGTACATATATTCATTAATGAAAGTCATCATAAGTTATCAATTGAGAAAAATGATTATGTCCACACATACAACAATAAAGAAAAAATTATCTTTATTACCCATTATTGAAGCTGTCAGTGGCTCAGAATGGAGCTCAATATTAAGTAATAAAAATTTTTGATCTTGCGATAATACAAAATGCCTGACAGATAGCAAAGCAAACTAATGTTAAATGAAATTGCTTGTGTGAAAAATAATAAGTTAATTAACGTTAGTGTTAATAATGCATACATATCCTATAAACTAAATATTTCTCCATAATTTCGATAAAAAAGTCGTTCAAATGGTCTATGAAATAATGTCACTAACTAACTACTCGTGCTTTCTCTACCCAGCGATCTAACTACAAGGATTCCAAAAACGTCGATCATGTGAAACATAAATTGCACTTTTCTCACATATATCACATATATCCTGAAAGCCATGGATCAAGGAACTCAAGTAAATGAAGTATTTCTTGTTTCCCGCACACAGATTGATTCAGTGCCATGCATGCGCTTATTACTGAAAGTGCAGTCTTATGCAGTATTAAGCGAAATTCGTGAATGGATTGAAAATTTCTTGGTAGGGAGGAGGCAGCACGTTTTCTTCGGTGGGGAACCATCCACAAATGTAGATGTAACTTCAGATGTGCCGCACTGAAGTGTGTTGGGATCCTTGCTGTTCATGTTGTACTCATATACGAGGTGCGACAATAAAGTAATGAGACTGATTTTCTTCGCAAAATGTGGCAACCCTGCAAGCTTGCATAGGCACAATATCAATGACCTTGGTCTATAAGCTGCTTCTAGTCCAAGCGGCACATCGATGCAACTGCTCAGTCGTAAGTTGTGCTGTAATAAGTTAACACATGTTTGTGTATCTCGTCACGCAAATGGAACCGCTTAATATTGCGCAACGGTATGCCATTTCTTTTTGCGTTAAATTGAGTGAAAACGCGACGGCAACTTACAGTAAGCTTAATAAGGCTTTTGGAGAGGAGGTTATGTCAAGAGCTCAAGTTTTTCGTTGGCATAATATGTTTAGTGAAGGCAGAACGAATGTTGAAGATGAAGACCGCAGCGTACGACCATCAACCTCACGGACGGGTGTCAACTTGGCCAGGGTGCGTGAACTAGTACGATCTGATCGAAGATTATCCGTGAAAATGATTGCAGAAGAACTGAACATCAATCGAGAAACTGTTCGTCTAATAATAACTGAAGATCTTCGTATTAGAAAGATTTGTGCAAAAATGGTCCCCAAAAATATCACACCACGACAGCGAGAAACACGGAAAAATGTGGCTGCCGATCTGTTAGAGCAGACGGAAATCAATCCAGAATTGTTGAGCCGTGTTATCACTGGTGATGAAAGTTGGTTTTTTCAGAGACAAAATGCCAAAGTTCGCAATGATGCTCAAAAGGATCACGCAGACCAAAAAAAGCTCGCATGTCCAAGTCAAAAGTTAAATGCATGCTTGTGTGCTTCTTTGATTCCAAGGGAACTGTTCATAAAGAGTGGGTGCCTCCTGGACAAACAGTTAACCAATATTACTACAAAGAAATTTTAGAAAGACTTCGTAAAAGAATTCTTAGAGTCCGTGCACCACGATAATGCGCCATCCCATACTGCTGTCAGTACAGAAATTTTTAACCTCAAAACAAATTTCAGTACTACCACAGCCGCCTTATTCACCAGATATCGCTCCGTGCGACTTTTTTCTATTTCCAAGAGTCAAAACGGCGGTCAAGGGACACCATTTTCAAACAACACAAGATGTCCAAAAAACTGTGACGAGGGTCTCGGAGGATATTGCAGAAGATGAGTTCCAGAAATGTTACCATCAATGTCAGAAGCTCTGGAAAAAGTGTGTGCAATCAGAAGGGAACTACTTTGAAGGAGACAACACTAAACTTGACTAAAACGGTAAGCAACTTTTTTTTTCACATCAGTCTCATTACTTTACTGACGCACCTCGTATGCCCAGTTTTAGACAATTTGGGATGTCTATCGACTTTCATGGTCGTGTCGAGAAGACACCATATTGGATTTCGTCGTTTTAGATGAAGCCTGTATTTGATGGGTCTTATATTGCAACCTACGTCCTATGATTATAATTATGCTGATTCAAATATTGAGGATTTCTCTTAACTCCATATTGATATGCCTTGTTACAATTTAATGTAAGGTATTGACAGATCAGCGGTTAAGATCCCTCAGTACGTGTAAGCAAAAGCGGAGCGACGGACATTATCTGTTCACAGTAGCGTAGTGGATAGAAGTGTAGAGCTGCAAAATGATAAATAAGTGATGCCCTAAAGGGAAATCAACAGAACAATGAAAAAAAGCATGAAGGAAGCAAATTTGGTGAGCAAGTTTTATTTATTATTGGTCACGCTATTGTTTTTGTTTATAAACTAAAATTTTAGTTTATATAACATAATTTCTTGATGTGAACGATAATTTTACGGTCCTGGACACGTAATTCCACCTCTCCAAGCTGCCAACACTGATAACAAATAACAGTACAAAGGGATTGGTAAGTTTAAGATATTTGGGGAAAGGCTGCCGTAATAGCATAATTTTGTGGAATTTTATTGTCTGCTATGGGGGAATTTCGAAAATTCAGTCTGAAACAATGAGCAACACAGCCGTCCAGTAAATTGTGAGTAATGTACGCTTTTGGCAAGCTCCGCAGTGTGTCTTAGAGCAAAGCTTTAATACTTCGGAATCAGCTTTAATTTTGGCAAGTTAGGTGACAAAACTGATCCGCCATGAATTGTTGGTCGGTCGAATCAATTTATTTGATCATTGCTGGAGTAAATTTTGCGAGGGAGTGCTAGTTGTAAACTCGGCTTTAATGATGATGTGAAGTTTCCAGCATTTAACTTGACTCTCTTTGTTAGGAGATGGTAGTAATCAAATTATTCGCATATTTAATTCAGATTTTAAAGGAGATTTATTTGTTTGAGTTACTGTATGAGCGTTGGGTCCATTCACCACGTGTTCATGGAATCTGTGTTAGATCGTTTCAGTTGTAGTATATACAGGGTGGTCCACTGATCGTGACCGGGCCAAATATCTCACGAAATAAGCATCAAACGAAATAACTACAAAGAACGAAACTCGTCTAGCTTGAAGGGGGAAACCAGATGGCGCTATTGTTGGCCTGTTAGATGGCGCTACCATAGGTCAAACAGTTATCAACTGCGTTTTTTTTAAATAGGCATCCACATTTTTATTACATATTCGTGTAGTACCTAAAGAAATATGAATGTTGTAGTTGGACCACTTTTTTCGCTTTTGATAGCTGGCTCTGTAATAGTCACAAACGTATAAGTACGTAGTATCACGTAACATTCCGCCAGTGCGGACGGTATTTGCTTCGTGACACATTACCCGTGTTAAAATGGACCGTTTACCAATTGCGGAAAAGGTCGATATCGTGTTGATGTGTGGCTACTGTGATCAAAATGTCCAACGGGCGTGTGCTATATATGCTGCTCGGTATCCTGGACGACATCATCCAAGTGTCCGGACCGTTCGCCCGATAGTTACGTTCTTTAAGGAAACAGGAAGTGTTCAGCCACATGCGAAACGTCAACCACCACCTGCAATAAATGATGATGCACAAGTAGGTGTTTCAGCTGCTGTTGCGGCTAATCCGCACATGAGTAGCAGACAAATTGCGCGAGAATCGGGAATCTCAAAAACGTCGGTGTTGAGAATGCTACATCAACATCGATTGCACCCGTACCATATTTCTAAGCACCAGGAATTGCATGCCGACGACCCTGAACGTCGTGTACAGTTCTGCCACTGGGCACAAGAGAAATTACGGGACGATGACAGATTTTTTGCACGCGTTCTATTTAGCGATGAAGCGTCATTCACCAACAGCGGTAACGTAAACCGGCATAAAATGCACTATTGGGCAACGGAAAATCCACGATGGCTGCGACAAAGGGAACATCAGCGACCCTGGCGAGTTAATGTATGGTGCGGCATTGTGGGAGGAAGGATAATTGACCCCCATTTTATCGATGGCACTCTAAACGATGCAATGTAGGCTCATTTCCTACGTAATTTTCCACCGATGTTTCTACAAGATGCTTCACTGCATGACAGAATGGCGATGTACTTCCAACATGAAGGATGTCCGGCACATAGCTCGCGTGTGGTTGAAACGCTATTGAATAGCATATTTCCTGACAGGTGGACTGGTCGTCGAAGCACCATACCATGGCCCGCACGTTCACCGGATCTGACGTCCCCGGATTGCTTTCTGTGGGGAAAGTTGAAGGATATTTGCTATCTCGATCCACCGACAACCCCTGACAACATGCGTCAGTGCATTGTCAATGCAGGTGCGAACGAACATTACGGCAGGCGAACTACTCACTTTGAGAGGAATATCGTTACACGTATTGCCAAATGCATTGAGGTTGACGGACATCATTTTGAGCATTTATTGCATTGATGTGGTATTCACAGGTAACCACGCTGTAATAGCATGCGTTGTCAGAAGTGATAAGTTCACAAAGGTACATGTATCACATTGGAATAACCTAAATAAAATGTTCAAACGTACCTACGTTCTGTATTTGAATTTAAAAAACCGTTACCAACTGTTCGTCTAAAATCGTGAGTCATATGTTTGTGACTAATACAGCGCCATCTATTCCAAAGCGAAAAAAGGGGTCCAACTACAACATTCATATTTCTTTACGTACTACATGAATATGTAATAAAAATGGGGGTTCCTATTTAAACACCACAGTTGATATCCGTTTGATCTATGGCAGCGCCGTCTAGCGGGCCAACCGTAGCGCCATCTGGTTGCCCCCTTCAGGCTCGACAAGCTTCGTTCTTTGTAGTTTTTTCGTTTGACGCTTATTTCGTGAAATATTTGGCCAGTTCACGATCAATGGACCAACCTGCATATAATAAATTACTTGTTCGCTAAGCACTCTGACGCATAGAGAATGGATTGGTCACGTGAATTCTGATAAATTACGATCAGTAGGAAGCATCTTACCACCACATATTTATGAATTTAATGTGGATACATTTAACCAAGATAAGTACGGAGATCGTTCGAGACAGATTCCAATAATATCATGCGGGACTGTATAGGTCAAATACTTCTGATTTTGTAAGGTGTCGACTGACAGAATGTAACCCATTGTGTCCATGCGCCTGCATCAGCAGCGTGACCGAAGTTTACGTAAGCGAAGTTGGCAACTGGGGTCACAGTAGGTAACTGTATCCTCCAGAGTATTGGATTACTCAGCCGTAAATGTACACTCCTGGAAATGGAAAAAAGAACACATTGACACCGGTGTGTCAGACCCACCATACTTGCTCCGGACACTGTGAGAGGGCTGTACAAGCAATGATCACACGCACGGCACAGCGGACACACCAGGAACCGCGGTGTTGGCCGTCGAATGGCGCTAGCTGCGCAGCATTTGTGCACCGCCGCCGTCAGTGTCAGCCAGTTTGCCGTGGCATACGGAGCTCCATCGCAGTCTTTAACACTGGTAGCATGCCGCGACAGCGTGGACGTGAACCGTATGTGCAGTTGACGGACTTTGAGCGAGGGCGTATAGTGGGCATGCGGGAGGCCAGGTGGACGTACCGCCGAATTGCTCAACACGTGGGGCGTGAGGTCTCCACAGTACATCGATGTTGTCGCCAGTGGTCGGCGGAAGGTGCACGTGCCCGTCGACCTGGGACCGGACCGCAGCGACGCACGGATGCACGCCAAGACCGTAGGATCCTACGCAGTGCCGTAGGGGACCGCACCGCCACTTCCCAGCAAATTAGGGACACTGTTGCTCCTGGGGTATCGGCGAGGACCATTCGCAACTGTCTCCATGAAGCTGGGCTACGGTCCCGCACACCGTTAGGCCGTCATCCGCTCACGCCCCAACATCGTGCAGCCCGCCTCCAGTGGTGTCGCGACAGGCGTGAATGGAGGGACGAATGGAGACGTGTCGTCTTCAGCGATGATAGTCGCTTCTGCCTTGGTGCCAATGATGGTCGTATGCGTGTTTGGCGCCGTGCAGGTGAGCGCCACAATCAGGACTGCATACGACCGAGGCACACAGGGCCAACACCCGGCATCTTGGTGTGGGGAGCGATCTCCTACACTGGCCGTACACCACTGGTGATCGTCGAGGGGACACTGAATAGTGCACGGTACATCCAAACCGTCATCGAACCCATCGTTCTACCATTCCTAGACCGGCAAGGGAACTTGCTGTTCCAACAGGACAATGCACGTCCGCATGTATCCCGTGCCACCCAACGTGCTCTAGAAGGTGTAAGTCAACTACCCTGGCCAGCAAGATCTCCGGATCTGTCCCCCATTGAGCATGTTTGGGACTGGATGAAGCGTCGTCTCACGCGGTCTGCACGTCCAGCACGAACACTGGTCCAACTGAGGCGCCAGGTGGAAATGGCATGGCAAGCCGTTCCACAGGACTACATCCAGCATCTCTACGATCGTCTCCATGGGAGAATAGCAGCCTGCATTGCTGCGAAAGGTGGATATACACTGTACTAGTGCCGACATTGTGCATGCTCTGTTGCCTGTGTGTATGTGCCTGTGGTTCTGTCAGTGTGATCATGTGATGTATCTGACCCCAGGAATGTGTCAATAAAGTTTCCCCTTCCTGGGACAATGAATTCACGGTGTTCTTATTTCAATTTCCAGGAGTGTACAATGTGATCATAAAGTCTCGGTCCATTTCTAAGAAAAAATACATAAGTATAATCCATTTCTGTAATTACGACTTAGACGCGCCAAAATCGACGATTTTAATAGGTTTACACATTACTCAAAGGAAAAAGGGGTACCACATTCAAATGCTTTACATATTAGACCACAAAAATTACGCGTCTCGTCAAGCTGCGTGTTAACATTTGATAGAAGCTGCACGCAACGAACACCTCATGGGTCACATTTTGTTATTGTTGAGGCCACATTCTACATCTGCGGAAAAATTAACAAACACAGCTGCTACGTACGGGGTGACGAGCCATCTCACTTTAACGCGGAGTGGCTTCTCACGCTATCACTGAGTTTCAAAGAGGGACACCAGAAGTGTATGTGTGGCTTGGATCTGCAAAGATTACCTTTTGTGCAGAAGAGACCAGTGCAGGAAACATTTATCTCTATGCGATGGATCAATTCCTGAAACCACAGCTTCAGCAAGACGGCATTGGTGAGACTGTTGTGTTCTAACAGGCTGGAGCATTCTATAATTTTGCTCTCATAGGAAGGGAGTACCTAAATCGAAGATTCGCTAAAGGACGGACAGGCAGACGTTCAGCCAGGCTGTAGCTCTCACGTTCTCCTGATTTGGCACCATTGGATTTCGTCGCTTGGGTATACATGAAGTCAAGGGCGTTCAAAATAAAGACAACAGAGTATCAGGGTCTGAGATGTCGATGCTGGGATGCAGTGTCGTATACTGCGCAAGATATGTTTCAGAATATATCGAGGTCTACTCTTCAGCGATGGGATCAATACCGCCAAATGGTCGGAGGCCATGTTAAAGTGCGATGAAAGGTACACAGAGACTTCAATAAACATATATGTGTATTACGTAAAGGTCGCCATACTTTGTAGAAGTGGATCGAGACTTTATTAACAATCTGTATTTCAAACTTATATGTTACCCCCATCTTATGATAGTGACAATTTAGTACAGCCACATGGCCATCTGCATAGCGCAGTCTAATTCTCTCTCTGAACCTCCTCAAGGCGCAGTTGCGATAATATTCCTAGAATGGATTAAATTTGTGGAATGTTTATGAGTGGAACCGAGTATTATGTCCCTCAAACCCTCTTTTTCCAATGAGCTGACAAGGGAAATTCCCCATCGCACGCCCCTCAGATTTAGCGGTAAGAGGCTCCAGTAGATAACCCGTCAAAAACTGAACACAGATCAAGCATGAAAACAGCAAAAAGGTGTGCTGAATTGTGAAAAAATAAGCAAAATAGAAACCGTAAACGGTCCAGTTTTAACAAGTGGAATGTTGAGAATAGACGAACGGCCGCCGCGGTGTTGGACGAGCCGTTTTCAAAACTTCCTCGTGCCATTACGTTTTTCTTCACAACTTTTTGAACTGTCCGACCTGTCATTGAAATGTTTGTTCTCTTTCGGTAGTCTTCGCAGTTATCACACTATACATTGGTTATAGTCTATGAGTCATGTCGTAAGAATACGTTACCGTCGCAAACAAACGTGATGAATAGTGAGAGCAGGCGATATACTCTATAGGCGTCTCACACAAATGAAAACAACAAATGTACGGGTATGAACTATGTCACAACAAAGGAATTCAAGCGTCAAAACCTCCAAAACGGAACGCAACTTCAAAAATGTTAAGACCGTATCTTTTGACAGAGAGCAGAGAAACTGCCTGAGTGTGACTGCTGCGTTCATTTGTTGCAGCTTATGTGACGAATATTATGTTCTCATCATTTCCTTGGGAGTGATCAGATTCACATACATACGAACACTTAAATCATGCAAGGAGACATATCTCACTCACTCACCAGGCGTACAAATTAGGTGTGTTGGTAAGAGATTCCTGCCATATAGTACAAGTACTGTCACTAATGCCGTGTATGACACACCAGACGTGTTTTCCGTTGGACGATTCGGTTGTCTCATCACCTTGCCATCAAACGTTTGCGGTTCCCATTCGACAGCCATTTCCTTTCGCTTCCTAATAGAGTAGTTGTGCGGAATCAGCTGCCATTATAGGTCCCTTCCTTACACCTGCCAACGGCCTTGCCGCAGTGGTAACACCGGTTCCCGCAGATCACCGAAGTTTAGCGCCGTCGGGCTGGGCTAGCACTTGGATGAGTGACCATCCGGTCTGCCGAGCGCTGTTGGCAAGTGGGGTGCACTCAGCTCTTGTGAGGCAAACTGAGGAGCTACTTGACTGAGAAGTAGCGACTCCGGTCTCGTAAACTGACAGACAACCGGGAGAGTGGTGTGCTGACCACATGTCCCTCCGTATCCGCATCTAGTGACGCCTGTGGGCTGAGGATGACACGGCTGCTGGTCGGTACCGTTGGGCCTTCGTGGTCTTTTCGGACGGAGTTTAGTTTTTTAGTTCCTTACACTTGGCTGCGGCAAACGAACATTATGCCACGACACAGACACAAATTTAAATACAGAAGAAACAACTGGAGCGAGGTAGGTTTGAAGACGGCTCGCACGCTTTTCATTCCAACACCGTGACCACTTAACCACGAGGCCATTGCTTTGTCACGCTACTCAATATTGCACTTCTGGTCCTTACACCGCTCACTGTTTCTATTTTGCTTTTTTTTTTTCAGGACACCTTCTTCCTGTTTTCGTGCTTGATCTGTATTCAGTTTTTGACGGGCTGTCCACTGGGCCCTCTTACCATTAAATCTGAGGGGGATACGCTTGGGAGTTTCCCTTATTAGGAAAATTATCATCTGATTGTTTCTTGAAGGCGTAGGGTGTGAAGTTAATGGCTCTGAGCACTATGGGACTTAACATCTGAGGTCATCAGTCCCCTAGAACTTAGAACTACTTAAACCTAATTAACCTAACGACATCACATACATCCATGCCCGAGGCAGGATTCGAACCTGCGACCGTAGCGGTCGCGCGGTTCCGGACTGAAGCGCCTAGAATCGCTCGGCCACCGGGACCGGCGTGAAGTTAATCAAAAATCGGTTAATAACGAATTTGTTTCGTGTTAAGAAAGTTAAGAAGATCACTCAAAATTTTGTAATAAAACAGAATTTAGAAGTCAGATATTACAATAATTCACACCCATTAACCGTCTATTCCCAATCCTCGTCATGTATATGATTTCAGAAAATGTCTTAATTATGAGAGTATCAAGCTCACTTAATTATCGGATTAGTTTAGTCCCTTGCGCAAGTAATAATTTAATATTTTTGCACTGCTCACGACGTTAACTTGGGGATCCACTCACAAGCCGTTGATGTTAGATACTTGCAGCCGAAAGATGTTAGCCGTTGCGCTACATTTATTTTTCTTCGTTAATTCTCGGGTCATTGTCGACAAGCTTGTGTATGATGAAACGAACGGCATACTGTTATTTGACCCGCTGAAGCAACTGAACTGGCAGTCTTGAAGATAGACGTACACTACTCCGAGAAAGCCTACTTACAGAGTTTCCAGAACTAGCTTTAAGGGACGTATTTAAGAATTCCGCAGTGATCACGAAGACAATATTAGAGTAATCGCAATACGCACAACCGCGTTATAACAGTCATTTTTCCCACGCTGTTTACGTGAATGGAACAGTAAGAAGCACTAATAGCTGGTACAAATGGGAAGTGCCCTCTGCCATGCACTTGATAGTCGTTTGCAGAGTATGGGTGTAGATGCAGAGACATCTTCGCAACGTGCCTGAGGTTTATGGATGCACCATGGATCATAACAATAAAAACAAGTTCGAAACACGGATGCAATATCTTCTATATAGTAGGTCATATGTAAAAACGGCAACCATTGAATAAACATTATATCGCAGTCACGATTCAGTCCAACGCTTGAGATTTCGTTCAACACGCGACCCAGTGACGTCTGTTGGTACTATTTATGCGACAAGTCTTTTAGATAAAAGCGTGACGTCTATTCTTTCGGACATGTCCGAAAGAACAGACACCAACATTCTTATATGAGCGGTGCTGCGGCTCGCGTTGGTACTGTTGTAGGTTTCCGTCCTCCGTTGGAGGCCAGAAAAATGTTCAACTGTGTGTGAAATCTTATGGGACTTAACTACTAAGGTCATCAGTCCCTAAGCTTACACACTACTTAACCTAAATTATCCTAAGGACAAACACACACACCCATGCCCGAGGGAGGACTCGAACCTACGCCGGGACCAGCCGCACAGTCCATGACTGCAGCGGCCGAGACCGCTCGGCTAATCCCGCGCGGCTGGAGGCCAGACTGTATCGTTTAGTTGACATGGTTGCGGGTGTTTGTATTCTTCTTGTGTTGAATGGCGCCACTTGGTTTCGCAAGCTTTGCCTGTCCGCTAGTGGCAGCAGCGGCGTTATCGATATGTAGTAACTGTGGCCCTATCTTTGGGGTGACGTCGTTGTTCTCCCGGGACGTGGGAGTGAGCAGTTCGGTTGGGGAGTCCGGAGGAGCCAAGAGGGCAGTGCCAGAATACGCCGGGACACCTGGCGACACGCATGCACTGCCGGATGGAAGGGCTGTGATCGCGAGGGTGCACGACCTGGTCGTCAACCGGATCCAACAAGCTTCAAGTTGAGTGGATCTTAATCCTAGCCATGAAACCTCCACCATTGTGAGATTTCGCGATTCTCTAGTGACTTGGGTTCGTGTTGCTGCTTGCAGTGTTCAAAAATGGTTCAAATGTCCCTGAACACTATGGGACTTAACATCTGAGGTCATCAGTCACCTAGAACTTAGAACTACTTAAACCTAACTAACCTAAGGACACCACACACATCCATGCCCGAGGCAGGATTCGAACCTGCCACCGTAGCGGTCGCACGGTTCCAGACTGAAGCGCCTAGAACCTCTCGGCCACCTCGGGCGGCGCTTGCAGTGTCACCGAGACGAAGAGCAGCGAGTGGAGTGCTTGGAGAAGGCAGATCTAATTAGCTTTCCTCGATCTCTTGTTACTAACTGCTGCATTCTATGTGTTACTATTTGTCAAGTTCAACCAGCGGTATTTTTCCTGCCTGGTGGCCGCTAACGCCCCAGTGACCTGCCCTGGAGGTTAGTGTTGTAACGGCAGTATACGTTTCCTCACCTTGCCGCTGCTGTCCGGTATGGCGTGTAGTTTTGACAGTTTCCTTGATTTGTGGGTCGGTTGGTGTTTCTTCTACTCGGGTAGTAGTGGTTCCTTTCTCCTTTCGGACGCTCTAAGCACAGCATTCTGAGGAAGTAGTGCTGACCGCCGGTTCCAGCTTTGGCGTAGTGTTCCATAGTTGCATTGGTTATCGGACGTTAGGTAGCTTCAGCAGATTATCATTAGTCATTCATTAGTCTGAGTTACCATCTTGTGAAGTGAATGCAACTCTTGGCTATCTTTCTCATCACTCGCGAAGGTGTTTTTGGCCTGACCTACTCAGAGGTCGATTCCTGGAGCACTGTCTGTGACTTGCCCTTGTGTTTTACTGTTGTGTTGTTATTTTGTTGTTGTATTACCAAGTTACGATCATTTGTCTCACCTATTTGGTGATCAGTTGCTCATCCTTTAGAATTAACCTTGTTATTATATTTGCTGTTTTATTGTATGTTACTAAATTTTTTTCAAATATAATTGCCATTCTTGGCGCTACAGCAAGTTTAAACGGTTGTGCTACCAAGTTTACTATCATTTTGTCACACCTGTTTGGTGATCAGTTGCCTGTCTTTTAAATTAACTTTTGCTATTGCCTTGCTGTTTGACAGTATGCTTGTTAAATTTTTTTTAGTAACCGCCTTTCTTGGCGTTAAAAGCCTTCAGCCGTGACTGTCGCTACTTGTCTTAAAATTCTGATGTGGCAATTGTATTTTAGCAGTTAACCTTTAAAACTTTGGTGATTTGTTTTCAATATTTTAATAACTGTAGTTTGTAAGTTGGCCGGCCGGTGTGGCCGAGCGGAAGCCGCGCGGGATTAGCCGAGCGGTCTCGGCCGCTGCAGTCATGGACTGTGCTGCTGGTCCCGGCGGAGGTTCGAGTCCTCCCTCGGGCATGGGTGAGTGTGTTTGCCCTTAGGATAATTTAGGTTAAGTAGTGTGTAAGCTTAGGGACTGATGACCTTAACAGTTAAGTCCCATAAGATTTCACACACATTTGAACATTTTTAGGGGACTGGGTGTGGTGTTATTCCCCGTGAACGAGGTGGGATAGGTCTGTTTCACGTGCCGGATAGAGCTCGCGCCCTGTTTGTCAGCTCCCAGATGACGGTATGGACTCGCTGCCCAACGAGCCTCACTGGTCTCCTCCTGTCGGCATATACGCCGGTCTCACTGTCAGCCCCAGTGATGATCTCTGATGTTCCGGCCCAGTTCCATTATACACGATACTTCTTTCTTGAACTCAATTATCTACGCCTCACCTTACCAAGACAGCTTTTACTCAAGACAAAGGTAGTATACAATGTCCTCCAATTAGGTCGTCCACCTAACCCAATCGGACACAAGTTCCACCAGGTTGACTGGCGTCATGTATGGCGCGCGGTGTTCGCCTGTTACTTTGACACGAATGTTCAATCTGTCTGGTACATAACTGTCAATGGTAAGCAAATCAACGAATCTCGCCTTCATCGTATCCACCTCACCCAATCACCTCTATGTTCCACGTGTAGAGTGCCAGACAATGACGAACATCGGTTTGTTTGCGGACCGGCGGCGGAGGTTTGGCAATTGATTCGTCGTATTGTGGCTTTTCTAACGCGGATCCGGATCGGATTACTCCCCTTTCAGTATCACTTCCGGAACGTGACTATTTTCCTCAGACAAAGACCAATGCTGTGAATTGGATTGGCGGACATGCCATTCACTACCTATTTGGACAAACTGTAGACTCTGTACTCGATTTTTGGACATACCTCAATGACCGTCATTATGTCGTCGTCCGTCACCCAAAATACAGACAACTTTTCTCGAACTTTCTTGGGAGTGCTTTCCACGACCCGCCTCGCAGCTGGAATGTGTTAAGCCAAGAGAGAAGACTGTTTCCTGTTTGAACCAATGAACATTTCTGAACAATTGGACGGAACACATCAATTTCGAGAAGACGTGACTCAACTTATTACCAGTGGGGCGCAGAAGGCCTCTGATCAATTACACAACAAAAATAAACAAAAAAAAATAGAAATAAAAATAAACTTTAGAAAAAGGAAGACTCTGTTTTTTTGCTGGATAGCCCTAACCGTGAATTTCTATATTTCCCCTGGTATACAGGGTGAGTCACCGCTGGGTATATTTCGTAAACCACATCAAATACTGACGAATCGATTCCACAGGCCGAACGTGAGGAGAGGGGCTAGTGTAATTGGTTAATACAAACCATACAAAAATGCACGGAAGTATGTTTTTTAACACAAACCTACGTTTTTTTAAGTGGAACCCCGTTAGTTTTGTTAGCACATCCGAACATATAAACAAATACGTAATCAGTGCCGTTTGTTGCATTGTAAAATGTTAATTACATCCGGACATATTGTAACCTAAAGTTGACGCTTGAGTACCACTCCTCGCTGTTCGATCGTGTGTATCGGACAGCACCGAATTACGTAGGGATCCAAAGGGAACGGTGATGGACCTTAGGTACAGAAGAGACTGGAACAGCACATTACGTCCACATGCTAACACCTTTTTATTGGTCTTTTTCACTGACGGCACATGTACATTACCATGAGGGGTGAGGTACACGTACACACGTTGTTTCCGTTTTCAATTACGGAGTGGAATAGAGTGTGTCCCAACATGTCAGGCCAATAGATGTTCAATGTGGTGGCCATCATTTGCTGCACACAATTGCAATCTCTGGCGTAATGAATGTCGTACACGCCGCAGTACATCTGGTGTAATGTCGCTGCAGGCTGCCACAATACGTTGTTTCATATCGTCTAGGGTTGTAGGCACATCACGGTACACATTCTCCCTTAACGTACCCCACAGAAAGAAGTCCAGAGGTGTAAGATCAGGAGAACAGGCTGGCCAATTTATGCATCCTCCACGTCCTATGAAACGCCCGTCGAACATCCAGTCAAGGGTCAGCCTAGCGTTAATTGCGGAATGTGCAGGTGCACCATCATGCTGATACCACATACGTCGACGCGGTTCCAGTGGGACATTTTCGAACAACGTTGGCAGATCATTCTGTAGAAACGCGATGTATGTTGCAGCTGTTTGGGCTCCTGCAATGAAGTGAGGACCAATGAAGTGGTCGCCAATGATTCCGCACCATACATTTACAGTCCACGGTCGCTGTCGCTCTACCTGTCTGAGCCAGCGAGGATTGTCCGCGGACCAGTAATGCATGTTCCGTAGATTCACTGCTCCGTGGTTTGTGAAACCCGCTTCATCGGTAAACAGGTAGAACTGCAACGCATTCTCTGTTAATGCCCATTGACAGAATTGCACTCGATGATTAAAGTCATCACCATGTAATTGCTGATGTAGCGACACATGAAACGAGTGAAAGCGGTGACGATGCAGTATGTGCATGACACTACTTTGACTCAGTCCACCGGCTCTCGCAATGTCCCGTGAACTCATGTGTGGGTTCATGGGCAACGGCAGCTAACACAGCAACTGCACCCGCTTCTCCTGTGACGGGCCTGTTACGGACCCGTTTACGTGCTACGACCATACCTGTTGCATACAGTTGGCGGTAGATGTTTTGCAACGTGCGGCACGTTGGATGCTCTCTGTCCGAGTACCGTTCTGCATACACCCTGCAGGCTTCAGCTGCATTTCGTCGACACTCGCCATAGATGAGTATCATCTCCGCCTTTTCAGAGTTCAAATACACCATGGTCACAGCTCCTACAACACTATACTATCACAGACGTCTGGTAACACGGTATGCTACAGTTGGTCTGCGTGCGGAGACGAATGCAGAATAACAATAGCAGCAAGCGCTACATGCGGACACTGCGACAGCTAGACCAAACCACAACAGTGCACTACAGCCACACTCGTAAACACGGTCGTCATCATAAACATGTCCCTGCAGATGCTGCTCGCCGACCGTGGCCCGTGTTTGTTACAACACGCAACTGGTCCGCCCTGGTAGCTGAGTGGTCAGCGTGACAGACTGTCAATCCTCACGGCCCGGGTTCGATTCCCGACTGGGTCGGAGATTTTCTCTGCTCAGGGACTGGGTGTTGTGTTGTCCTAATCATCATCATTTCATCCCCATCGACACGGAGGTCACCGAAGTGGCGTCAAATCGAAAGACCTGCACCAGGCGAACGGTCTACCCGACGGGAGGCCCTAGCCACACGACATTTCCATTTCCACAACACGCAACTGAACGTCGCAGGTTTCAAGCGTCAACTTTAGGTTAAAATATCTGCGGATTTAATTAACATTTTACAATGCAACAAACGGCACTGATTACGTATTTGTTTATATGTTCAGATGTGCTAACAAAACTAACGGGGTTCCATTTAAAAAAAACGTAGGTTTGTGTTAAAAAACATACTTCCGTGCATTTTTGTATGGTTTGTATTAAACAATTACACTAGCCCCTTTCCTCACGTTCGGTCTGTGGAATCGGTTCGTCAGTATTTGATGTGGCTTACGAAATATATCCAGCAGTAACGTTAGGTGACTCACCCTATATAGGCAGCTCTCTGGGGTAGGTTTAGTCAGGAGCCAACGTCTGAAGTGGACCAGATTTTTTTGTTATAGGATGAAAAGTGGCGGTGGCACTTAGTTTCTTTTTTTTTAGTTCCATTTTCCTAAGGGGTTTTAAAATAAGAGAGGGAAAAAAGTGGTAATCGTCAAAAAAAAAAAAAAAAGCGGTTGTAGGCGCTCCAGTCTGGACCCACGCGACCGCTACGGTCGCAGGTTCGAATCCTGCCTCGGGCATGGATGTATGTGATGTCCTTAGGTTAGTTAGGTTTAAGTAGTTCTAAGTTCTAGGGGACTGATGACCTCAGATGTTAAGTCCCATAGCGCTCAGAGCCATTTGAACCATTTTTGTAAGTTGCAAAATGTTAAACAATTCGTAATTTATTGCCATTAAGGCCTTCGGCCGTGAAACAATTCTTAAATTATTGCCATTATTTTAATTTGTTGTTTGTGGTGTCACCGCCAGACACCACACTTGCTAGGTGGTAGCCTTTAAATCGGCCGCAGTCCGTTAGTATACGTCGGACCCGCGTGTCGCCACTATCAGTGATTGCAGACCGAGCGCCGCCACACGGCAGGTCTAGAGAGACTTCCTAGCACTCGCTCCAGTTGTACAGCCGACTTTGCTAGCGATGGTTCACTGACAAAATACGCTCTCATTTGCCGAGACGATAGTTAGCATAGCCTTCAGCTACGTCAATTGCTACGACCTAGCAAGGCGCCATTACCAGTTACTATTGATACTGAATCATGTACCGTCAAGAGCGATGTTCACCATTTATGGATTGAAGTTAAGTATTCCACAGCTACGTCCTTTTTTGCTAGTCTAATTTCGTTGACCTGTTCCAGACCTCACGCCAGCCTGCGTGAGATAAAACACGTGCCTTTCGGCTTCCTCTCAAAAACGGGTTGGCTCTCTTGCCAACCCACAACATTGTTGATTTTAAATAAATTGTGTGTGATTAAAAGAAAAGCCAACCAACAGTACCTGATTACGGCCCCGTCCACAATCGTAACCGAATCCTGCCTTCCTTGACCACCAGGTCTCAATATAATTGATTCGTCTAGATGGGCAACAAATCCACCTTTTTCTGTGCGGATACACAGTTACGTCCGACCTCCTGCGGGAATCTCTGAATAGCGAGCATGGAGGACACGGAAACTTGGCTGTGGGTGGGAGCGTGGGTCGCTCGAGAGGCGTGTCGAGGTAGCCCGTGCAGCTGCGATAAGCACGGTGTGCGGGTGGCGCAGTGGCTGACGCAACTGGCTCAGTAAGCAGGCGGTCCCTGTCCGGAGGACACATTTTCTCTCGTCCCTGCTGACTCCGTGTAAAGTCCCAGAGCAGCTGACTTCAACAGCCCATTTCTTTCCTCCCCCCTCCACCTTCAATTTACGTACAGCGACGAGTCTTGTTACTGTAATTTATTCTCGCGATCGCAATTTGGGTCTGTTCAATATGATTTGCTTCGTTTATTAGGAGGTTCCTTGTCTCATCTGAATGTTTGTTTTCGAGCTGCTTAAAAGCTGGTAACATTTTACCCATTATTCTAAGGAGTGGACACTGATCCGAACTCTCGTTTGCCATCAGTTTGATAAACCATTAGTGTGTGACAAAAAAATAAAGCAATTTACTAGGTTCAGATTCAAGTAAAATTTTACTGGCTTCCGTTTAGGTAACTTTTTTTTAGCTTTTCTCTTAGCGTCACGCTAATTGTGAAAAAAATGTTTATATAATCATCCATACTGTGCGAGAAGTCTTATTTCAAATTTGTCCAAATATAGCAGTAGTCTGTGCTGTGGTAGAATTTAATACTATTTCGTCCTTTTTGTCACGAAACTGTCAGATTTTAACCTGAGCTAGAAATTGTTGTTACATCTGGTTCGTAGTTTTTCATGTTATAGCTTGCACTCGAGTGTCGAATGTTCGAGCAGGCTCGATAACGTTTCGAACTTTGCGCGACTCGAGAAATCAGCTTTGCAGTGAATCGGGAAATCTCGAGTCCATTCGATCGTGAGTTTCGTTTCCTCAACCGTACCCACCAGCAGTTACACCATCGTCTGTAGAGACTGCAACACCGAAAGCACGAATCGCATAAAATACGAACCCCTCTTATTTCTTGCGCAATTCAAGATATAGTCACGAGATTTTGTTGCGTTTTTAATCCTCCTAATTCTTGTATTAGACGAGACAATTAAGCAAGTCTGGTATTTCTTAAATGGAAAGGTATGAGTTTTGATGCCATTAAAAGCTTTTGCCAATATAACGCTCTGTGATACTGGTATTCAAACTATCCGTTAAAGAACCGTTGAAACTTGATAAAGCTGAAAAGCTGGGCGGCGGGGATCTTTTTTCTAGTGTGAATTCTCTCAAGCGGACGTATCATGCCCAGCTCAGACGTTATATACAGCGAGAAGACAGGACTGTGCTACTAAGATAAAATGTACGAGTGTTTGCTCTTTACGCTGTTTCAAACGACATAGGTACAGGGTCAGTTACAATAGTTGTAAACGGAACTACAATGTGCCAAAGAATCCGAACACCCCTATGTAACGAGGAAGTGCCTACTAGACGTCAAGAAAGGCGAAACAGCCAATATACTCGTAAATGAGGCGGGAGGTGTCGTGCTGTCAGTAGAGACGCAGTAACAGCACAATGATTCGGTCAGGAGAACTCAAGGACGTCGAACGTGCAGTGGTCGTTGGATGTCACCTGAGTGACAGATCCACCAGGGACATTTCAGTCCTTCCAAAGCTGCGCAACCCGACTGTTGGTGATGTGATAGTGAAGTGGAAACGCGAACCTCATGTGCTGACGGACAGCGACCACCGAGCATTGCGCATGAAATCAGCCGAAGGAATCACTCTTGAGTTCCAAAGTGCTACTAGCAGCCCATCTAGCAAAATGACTGTGCGTAGGGAACTACAAAGAATGGGATACATTGGTCGAGCGACGCCACTGGTCAGTGGGTGGCTGGCAATGAGTGGTTTAGAGTGACGAGTCACGATATACCACGGGGAAATCCGAAGAAAGGCTTGGGTTTGGCGATTGCTTACCTGCAGTCATGTGTGGTGTCAACAGTGAAGTATAGAGGAGTGGCGTTGCGGTATGGGAGTATTTTTCAGTACAGCAGAGGAACAGTTTCGAGACGATGATTATATCAGCTTGACTATACAACCTGTCATAGAGCAGCATCTGTAAAAGAATGGTTTGTGGACAGTCACAAGCCTGAAATGGGCCGCCCTACCCACAGTCCCACTCTGAACCCAATGGAACATCTTTGGGATGAGTTAGAACGTCTCTTCGCTCTAAACCCCAGAGTCTAACATAACTCCTTTTCTGGTTTCAGCTCTTGAGGAAGAATGACTGCCATTCCTCTACAGACGTTCAGACACCTCAATGAAATATTTTCCAGCAGAGTTCAAGACGTCGCAAAGGCGAAGGGTGAACACATCCCATACAAATGTCGACTAATAGCTGCCCAGATACTTTTGATCAGATAGTGTATGTAATACCTTCTAGCGTATCAGAAGAGGCTTAGCAAATCTGTTTCAAATTAATGTATGTACTCTTGTATAAGTGAACAGCTTTTCTGGCAACAAGTGTATAATTGAAAGGCTTCGTATAACGACGGAGCCTGGCTCGAGAGGCCGAGCGAGGTGGTGCAGTGGTTAGCACACTGGACTCGCATTCGGAAGGACGACGGTTCAATCCCGCGTTCGGCCATCCTGATTTAGGTTTTCCGTGATTTCCCTAAATCGCTCCGGGCAACTGCCGGGATGGTTCCTTTGAAAGGGCACGGCCGACTTCCTTTCCCGTACTTCCCTAATCCGATGAGACCGATGACCTCGCTGTCTGGTTTCCTCTCCCCAAAAACAACCCAACCAACCCCAACCTGGCTCGAGAGACTTCTCTTGGAGGCATTTACATCGCAGTACCGATTATGGCTGGCTCGCCCTTTAGTTTTAGCACATTTCTCGATATTTTTAAACGTTTTAACGCCAGTGCTATCGAGAGTTATATCACTGTACTCGTCCTTACAAGAGCTTTCTAATGATATTAAAAAGAATACCATTTTAGAAAACTATAGGCCTACTTGCTCCAGTATTTTGGTTGATCTGAGAGCTGAGAGTATTAAACAAGTAACAAAATTAAGTCCCCCACTGCCTACTATCATCTACCAAAAATCTCTTTTCGATATCTTCAACGGTTGACGAAATTTCACCTCTGAGATGATCCCAGGCAGAAAAATCCAAAGTGGTAAACTCAGGTAACCTTGGAGGCCGAGGCACAGGTCTTGTTCTATCTATCCCTCTTTGGCCATATTGGTGTGCTGGATGTGTTACATCAAAAGCCAAATGCGCCCCTACCCAATTAAGCATGCACCATATTCCCAACATTCTGCGACGGAAACGCTCTCCAGTAATCTCGAAAGGTCCCACTGCAGGAAACGAGAGTGAACACATCCATCTGGTTTTCATAGGAGAATATACAGCCCAACGTGACGGTCATCTAGTACCACTAACCACACAGTCGTTGAGAAATGTTGCTGATGTGGTGGGTGAATCATGCGTAGTATGTGGATTTACGTCAGATGTGAACCCAATTAGTGGGGGCTTAATCGAAAACATAACGAAGATACTATTTCATATTGAAATTGGCAGTGGGTTTTTTGTTGGTTTTTGCTTTTATCAACTTACTAGCTAAGTATCAGTATGTCCTTATTCCAGTTCTATTAGTCCATCTTATCCTTCCTCCTCTAGCCCATCTCCTTTTCTCACCGCCCTGTCCACCTCCTCAACCCCTTTTTCTGTCCATCTCCTTCTCCACTTCTCCCTGCGAATCTTCTCCTTGCCTTTTTCACTATCCATTTCCTCCTCCCCCTCTCTCTGTCCCTCTCTCCTCTCTTCACTTTCTCTGTTCACTTCTCCCTCCCCCTCTCTCTCTCTCTCCTCCTCTCTCATGTGTCCATCTCCTCCTTCCTCCTCTCTGACTGTCCATCTCGTCCTCTCACTTCTCTCTCCAAGTTGTCACCCCCACCGCAATAGGAGACTCCTCGTTCTTACCTTCACAGTATTTCTCTCCAGACAGTAGATAATATGTGTGCCAACTTTGGTTGAAATCTATCCAGGGGTTTACAAGGAGCTTTTTACCTGTGACTTTTCCGCATAGGATCATTTCACATATATTTCACACGTATTTAACACATTTCACAAGTATTTGGTTCACCTGTATCACTAGCGAATTTGCTCCGGATGATGTTGTTATTTTTGCTTACAGAGCATGTGTGTTCCTAGAGTGCACTGCGACTTGTTAGTCAGTTAGTGTGTGACAGTCCAAGTAGAAGGTCGTAAGTGTACAACAGGATTTACTTACGCAGAAAAAACCGACATGCTCATGGTGTATGGAGAGTGTATGAAGAAGCAGTTCATTCTTGTACGGTGTATGCGCAAAGATATCTGAAGAGACATCAACCATCTCGGCAGTTATTTAGCAACCTCTTCAACCAGTTGCGTGAAAGTGGTAGTGTAACACACAGACAACGCAACAGACGGAAAAGAGTGACAACGGAATAGAGAGGAAATTACTGTCTTCGCCGGCGTTGCAGCTGGTCTGCACATTAGCTCCCATGCAATCGCAGAGGAAGTGCCATGAACAGGCAAGTGCCCTACGCATTCTCCATCGACATAGGTTCCATCCCTATCACATCTTTCTCCATCAAGAGATGCATGGAAACGATTATGAGAATCATGTTAACTTCTGTACATGTGTATCAATACATATTAATGGTTCAAATGGCTCTGAGCACTATGGGACTTAACTGCTGCGGTCATCAGTCCCCTAGAACTTAGAACTACTTAAACCTAACTAACC
This sequence comes from Schistocerca serialis cubense, assembly GCF_023864345.2. Taxonomy (NCBI): domain Eukaryota; kingdom Metazoa; phylum Arthropoda; class Insecta; order Orthoptera; family Acrididae; genus Schistocerca; species Schistocerca serialis. The sequence goes on along the minus strand of NC_064642.1, from coordinate 401,729,285 downwards.
TAAGGACATCACATACACCCATTCCCGAGGCAGGATTCGAACCTGCGGCCGTTGCGGTCGCGCGGTTCCAGACTGTAGCGCCTAGAACCGCTCGGCCACCTCGGCCGGCTCAATACATATTACTCCAGATGTTTAATGTATCTTGTCTGGTGATGAAGCCACATATACCAGTCGTGGCTAGGTACATTACCGTAAGATGCACTATTGGTCTGTTGACAAGCCACATTGGCTTCATCTAGTGGAACATCAGTGTGCATGAACAGTAAACATGTGGTGTGGGATAGTGAAACTTATATGCCCTAGCTTCATAGACAGGACACTGAATGCGCACAAGTATTGCAGACTTCTAACAGACCATCTTCCATGGACGCTAGAGGACTTTCCTCTGCAGGCTACGAGGAACCTGTGGTACCATATGATGACTGTCCAGCCAACAGCACACGAAGTACTACAGCATGTCTTCATGAATTGTTTCCAAATTTTGGATTGGACACAGAGGCCTTGACTGGCCCATTCCCTAGATTAGACACCAGTAAACATTTTTCTGTGGGAAAGCTGAAAGGCGCTGTCTACAAGCACATACCAATTATACCCGATTATATGCAACGATACATTGCTACAGCCTGCTTGGACATCTCCGCTGAAATGCTAGCATGTGGGCAGCGGTGGTTCCATACCAGACTGAAAGCACGTATTGCCGATGCCAGTGGTCATTTGTACACAACCTGTGATGGTCAATTGTGTCGTTACTGGTTAGGCTCCACATAACTAGTGTATGCACCTGTTGTTCTTTACCGTGTGCTACCACACATATTGTACAAGTGCCGGTGCAGAAACTTTTCAAAATACCATATCTCGTAAACGACTCGCACTAGAATCTTGGAACAAACACCACTGACACTCTAATTTACCCTACGTTTATTCTGTTAATGTCAATAGGCCATGCTCCACTTAAATGTGTGTGTGTGTGTGTGTGTGTGTGTGTGTGTGTGTACAATAAAATACAATTTACAAATATTATTACTATCTGTTGATTGGCTAACAATACGAGCCCCTGACTACCAATCCATTCCATTCCTGAATGGAAATAAAGGAAAAAAGGTCCTATCTATGGACATGTATCTGGAAATGGACAGTGTGTGTTAAATGACAACAAATCGTCTTGGAATGCAGTACAGAGATGCATCGCATCCACGTCACCCTGTTGTTCGCAGTAACCTCAATGGGATGCAGTGAATGTGTTAATGAGTCGCATCATGCATTGCTGCACTCTTTTGGACATTCCAACATCTCTCTGAATAGAATCACAGGCGTCATGAACAAGCTGTTGAAGGGTCTGCACATCAGGAACTGGTTCAGCGTACATAGCGCTTTTCAGATGCCCCCAGAGCTAAGGATCCAGGGGGTTTACGTCTGTTGATCTACAAGGCCGCGCTACAGGGCCGCTACGTTCTATCCAACATCTGGGGAAAATGTTTTTGAAGTGTCGGTAAACTGTAATGAGGAAATGGGATGGTGCTTCATCATGCAGAAACCACATAACATGTCGTATTGCCAAAGCCACATTCGCAAGTAGCCCAGGCAGAGTATTCTGCAGGAAGTCCAGGTACATTCCTCTGTCGAGGCGTTGTGGTATGATAACGGGTCCAAGTATGTGGTTGCCAAGGATCCCTACCCACACTCTGATGCTGAACCGAGGACTGTCTGTGGCCCACAGACGACGATTATGCAGATTAATGATGCCAGTTTTTGTAAAGACTGCTTCGTCGGCAAAAAGGACAGCAATCCCATATTGTGATGGCGTGGTCCAAAAACTATCGACAAAATCCTTCCCATAGAGAAAATTCCGCTGCTAATAATCCTTGTACTTGTTGCAGGTTGTAAGGATAGTTGCGGTTGTCATGCAATATACACATAATCTTACTTTGGCTTACACCATGTTAGCAGGCCACTTGCCTGGAGTTTGTACTAGGATTCGTTTCCATTTTCTGTAGAACTCAGTTCTCCAAATCTGGTGCACGTACAATCCACTGCCTCAATGCGTGTTCATCTGTCTGAAAGGACCCTTGTTCACACAGACGCCCAAAAAGGGTTTGAAATATTGTGTGATGTGGCTGGTGTCTGTGAGGGTACTTGTAATGGTGTAGATGTGCTGCCTCCCGACTGTTTCATCCTGCTTGACTGTACACAAACACCATCTCGGCTTGTTCCCGAATGAATACCTGACCATTTTGCTGCTTACCGTAAGCTGCATTAGTCACACAGCCTACAGCACGAATGGAATACACAGAACGTCGTCAGAGAAACTTTCATTTGTCAGTGTCAACTACTGCGGCAATGATACATTTCTGAACACATATTCATCGGACTTTTCTCCACCATTTCCAGATAGGAATCCGACCCTGCACTTTTTCAGTATATATGTATATACAGGGAGTTTACGTAAGAGCGCGCAAAAATGTAAATGAACAATTTGAGGTAGGAAACCTGGACTTGCAGAAGCCAGCTTAAGGGGATATGGAAGTAAACTTGTCTACCGCTTTGTCTAGGAGTACTGTTTTCCAGCTTATTTACAACTAACATGCGTACAAGTTTACGCGTATTGTGCTGTTTATTTACAAGTACATTATTTTTCCTACAAGGCAGTGGCCGAGCGGTTCTAGACGCTACAATCTGGAACCGCGCGACCGCTACGGTCGCAGGTTCGAATCCTGCCTCGGGCGTGGATGTGTGTGATGTCCTTAGGTTAGTTAGGTTTAAGTAGTTCTAAGTTCTAGGGGACTGATGACCGCAGAAGTTAAGTCCCATAGTGCTCAGAGACATTTGAACCTACAAGGCAACAACGAGGGCGAGCCTGGTCACTAGGAAGTCATGGTGCAAGTTTTGTTTACCTTACTGTCCATAAGGTGGCTCTGTTGTATCGTATTTACGTTTTCCTGTGACAAAACGTGCTATGAATCAATGACAGACCCATTCATTACTCAGTACTAATCAGAGACGTATAGTACAGTACGATGGAGCAATACCAGTACAGTTTCACAGAACTCACTGACATGCACTTTGTGTATGGGAAAGTACGCTGCAGTGCTCTCAGTGCTGAAAGACTGTACAGGAACATTTCCTAACAGGCACCATCCGGCATGACGATTGTTTATTTCTCTCGATCGACGAATGGTTCATTGGAAAGAAGAAACGAGGGACCTGACAACATGAGGATCACTTGCGCAATTGATGTTCAAGAGATGTTGGAACGTGTTGCAGTGGACCCCAATACAAGTACTCGTCGTATTGCATGTGAAGCCGGCCGCTGTGACCGAGCGGTTCTAGGTGCTTCAGTCCGGAACCGCGGTGCTGCTACGGTCGCAGGTTCGAATCCTGGCTCGGGCATGGATGAGTGAGATGTCCTTAGGTTAGTTAGATTTACGTAGTTCTAAGTCTAGAGGACTTATGACCACAGATGTTAAGTCTCATAGTGCTCAGAGCCATTTGAACCATTTGCACGTGAAACGGGCGCTGCACATACTAGCGTGTGGCGAGTAGTCCATGAACAACAATTACACCTATATCACCCACAACGAGTTCATGCAATGCTTGTGACTGACATTGCACCAAGGGTCGCATTGTGTCAGTGGTTACTCCAACAACGGATTGATTAACCAGATTTCCTCCAAATCGTGTTGTTTACTGACGAGGCGTCATTTGACCATGATGGTATTTGAAACAGCAGAAATAGCCATGTGGAGAATGAGGAAAACGCTTATGCTGTAGTAGAGTCACACCATCAAGTATGTTTTGCTGTGAGTATCTGGCCTGACATTGTAGACGACAATCTCATTGGGCCATATCTCCTACCTAGCCGTCTGAATGGCCGCCTGTACTTGAGGTTCACGCAAAGAGTTCTACCTGAGTTGTTGGAGGATTTCCTCTTGGCTGTTCATGAGAGGATGTGGATACAACATGACAGTGCACCGCCCCACTTCAGTGTAGATGTCTGCAACCATCTCAATGCTGTATTTCCTGGTCGCTGGATTGAAAGGGAAGGTTCTATTCCATGACCTGTGAGGTCAACCGACCTGTATCCCCTTGATTATTCCCTATGGAGATATCTAAAATCACTTATGTATGAGATCACAGTGGAACAGAGATGGAATTAGTTGCCAGAATTGTAGCTGCCTGTAATGTGATTTGAAACACTGCAGAGATATTTTTCAGAGTGCATCAGAATCTTGTCTGCCAATGTCATGCTTGCATTGAGGTTGATGGCTGTCAGTTTCAGAACATTTCGCAAAATAGAGTACAAATGGTACGTTCATTATGTTAGTGTTGGTATGTGCAATTAACTGTAACTAATGTTAGTAAAAACATTTGACCATGATGGTATTTGAAACAGCAGAAATAGCTATGTGGGGAATGAGGAAAACGCTTATGCTGTAGTAGAGTCTCACCATCAAGTACGTTTTGCTGTGAGTATCTGGCCTGACATTGTAGACGACAATCTCATATACAGTACTGTGATTTTATTCCTATTATCTCCTTAAGCTGGATTCTCCAATCCTAGGTTCCCTACCTTAAATTGTCCAGTAGAGTATCCCCTATGTCCTCTTAAATTTTTGCACACTCTTACAGAAACAACCCATACATACCTGCAGTATCTTCGAATCGAGGCTGTTTGATAGTCTCTGCAGCATCACAGGCATTCCCATAATGGCGCTGCATATTTGCTATAGATGTTCAGACAGGCACTGCTGATGTTGTCAGAATTCAGACTGACTGAACTGATATCTCGCTTTAAAGCCTATTTTATTTGTAGTGAGATTAGTAGACACATATGTTATCTGTGCGGGATCTGGTCAATAGGAAATAAGGGTTATTTCCCACCACATAGGAGACAGCTGGCTGAAGCCTGTGAATCTGTTATTGGGGCACACTTCCGCTATGAGATTCTAATGACCTATTGAATCCTGTGAAACTGTTTTCAGAACATCATTTCCATCAGTGTGTCATAACACAGCAGTGCCAACAGTGGGCAGTGAGTGCTGGTCTTATTATACTCCACTAATGAGACCAGATGTAGGTGCCACACTGGCAGGTTAATATCAAAGCCAGTAATATATGGCTAATGTAATAAGCAGTAGTATATCCTTCTTCTTCTTATTCTTCTCCTCCTCCTCCTCCTTCTTCTTCTCCTCCTGATTCTTCTTCTCGTTCTTGTTGAGTATGTGAGAACAGTTTAATACTTTCTGTTACTGATTCAAACATTTCTGAATGAAACTCTTAGTTATAGCACGAAACAAGAACATGCTTACATAAGAATGTAGTTCTGTACCTATATCTGGCACAGTTGGTACATACATATTTACATGTACCGATGCATAATGTGAATCTTAAAGTTGAGCTACTTTTTCTTTCAATGGATATAGTATTTGGTACGCCAACTCCAACAAACTGCTCCATATTTTCTCATAGAATCTGTAAACATACCATTACCAGTGTAGACAATGTCTAAAATATGTTGGGTAACTAGCATACATTACGTTTTTAAACATATTACGCTCTTGCAGATGAGTGGACTCTGACTCATTAAACTATTTAACTGTTCATGAGAAGACCCATGTGGAAACTGTATGATCATCTAGTATCACCGAGGGAGAGTGAGAATTTCCAAGGAATATGACAGCAATTTGCACTGAGGTATCAAATCCACTTGCCCTGCCATAATATGATTTTGGTACCACTGTATAAAGGACTTTCGAAAGCAACCATTTGATAAAACTCATGATCCAAGATCACTTCTGTGCTAATGTGTTCGCTACTGCTGCTATATAAATTATAAGTTGTATTAAACAGCATTTTTTTCACATCAGCAGCTGCTGTGGTGACTTCCCCACACCTGTAAATAAGAATTTCTTACAAAAATATGAGTTACACGTTTTTCTCCATTTCATGACTGCATTATTATTTATCATCATCACTGATACTTACATGATAGCTGTCTTACGATGGGGAGTGGTGCTACTCATTTCGACATGTTTATCCTGTGAGTGTTCTTATATGACTGTGTGGACGATTTATTAACTTCTGCAAATAAATGTAACATTAGCAGCAGTGTATGCAACTTTTTTAAAAAAATACCATGTATCATATTTGCTTTTATCAGGTATTAAAGAGATGATATACTGGGCTATAAAGCTACCACTTATGCAGATACAGTTAAAGAAAAAAATGAACAAGGTTACGATACTTGGTGTTAAACCTGATAAATGCACAGTGATAGTATTGGTTGTTAACTTAAGTGTGGGCAGTGAATGCATACTGCTAGTTTTAAACACTGAAACATCTGCCTGTACTTTCAACAAATATATTAACTCACTTTTAAAGGAGAATGATTACTGCACTATATTGATGTATTCAAGAAATCTGCTTAGCCCATACACACTAAATATTGCAAATAATTATTCCCAAATGTCATCCCTCAATTACAGGACTATTGGTTCAATGGAAGTAAGAGGAAAGTATTAATGCTTATTACTTGTTCGAGTGACTTAAGTCTAAAAATAGATGTGACTGCTTTTAAACATTTATAATAAGCTTACAGAAAGTCATCATAGTTTGAACATAATTGATTACTATTTGTTTCCTACACAATTTATACCAATATTATGTGATATTTGACACAGATTTTGCAGGGTACCTTAAGTGTTTAAACATCGCTATAACCAGTATGATCATGATCTGAACATACATTGTCAAATAGATGCATCTCCGCATATTAAAATGCACTGTGAATGTTGTAAAAAGGAACAAACTAAAAATTATTTGTCAATCCATTATTTTTTCTTAAAATAATAATAATATGTATAATCATCGCAGCTTAGTGAGTTGGTTGGTTTATGTTAATGTAACAATTTCTGTTTAATAATCTAATACCATGCTCAGTGAGCCATGATGGCTATAGGTCTTTATTAACTTTTAATGCACATTTGAAAAACAGGATAACGTGGCTAAATGAATCGTAACTGTTACTGCTGTGTAAAAAAGCAATTTGACTATTATCTCTCTCAGGTATGTGTTTGTGCAGACATTGGAAATAGTCAGTGTCTCTGATATGTTGGGCAGCCAGAAGTGTTTGCTGGTGGGACTGATAATTTCTCAGCTACTTGCAGGAACTGACTCTCATCCATTAGGTACATGGGATGTTTCTTACTGCAGAGAAGCGCTAGCTGTGGCAGGTGAAGACTCCAAGTTGACACGGGCTGGAATCTTCCAGTCGAGACTGCCATGGCTAGCCAAAAATCTCTCCAGAGAGCTGTAATGGCATACACAAAGCAATAGCTGCAGCGACGTGGCTACACATCTTTACAAAACATCTGAGAGACAGGATGGAATGAGGGGAAAATTTTTAAAAAATGTAGGAAATATTATTTTTATTATGTATTCTTATGTGCATTGTCAATCATCACAAAATTACAGTCATGTTTTTTTGTAATATTTCGCAAAGAATTGTTTACTGTATCCCTTAAATTCATCATGTATTGCATTCAACCCTAACAAAAAAGCAACAAAATACGTAGATACCCCATCTGTAATTTCTGTTTCTATAGATTTTGTACTTATGGGGGCAACATTTCATACTTTGGTGCTGCATGAACAAAGGAATTTATACACTGTTCTAACTCACTCACACGTATGCTATACTCACGATACTCAGGTCCTTAGATTACAAACTCATGCAATACAGCTCTGACATACGAATGCCAACAACTAAGACTGTCTGTCGTTATCACTGATGCACTTTGTAGGCTGTACAACTTCACGACACTTGAATGTTCAAAGTAAATGCATGTATCTCCAGAAGCTAATTCCAGCATTGCTTCTCCATACATGTCGACTATGGAAACCTTCCTGTCAAACATACAGTCGTCAATAGGAGTATGAGATGAGTCATAATCGGTCATCATCCACTATCAGTGTACTCCGCCATGTAACATAGATGGCCCCATTCATGCTACATATACTGCACTTTAACAACTTGAACGTTTTCAGTTTCAATTACTACATCAAAGACACTACCATATCGCAAGTCGCCATTCACATGTTCTGGTCTGCTGGCAGTCACATTGTAAATATTGGCAAAGAATAGTATTCTGGAACTACTTATTTGCAGTTCAACAGGCTGAGGAAATTCTGAAGGCTACTGCTACTGCTGCGTATACACTGGCTGTATTGCCTGTCCCATAATTCATGTATCTGCTGCAGTTGCTGTGGCACAGGATACTCGAGTGGTGGGATGCTGCTGCTGTGGTGATGCAGACAACAGAAACTCGAACATCTGCATGTTCCAGTTTAACGTTCAACTAGTGCCACATCAGATGTCATTGTGATGTTGGAAAAAAATCGTAAATACAACCACAGATAATATATTAATAAATTAATGATAATTTGTGCAAAAAACACATAGAATATTAATAAACGATTAATAATGAGAGGGATGGATGGACTAATACTTACTTTCGAATGTGAAAGACTTCTTTTTCTTTTTTTTCTGGGTGAAGGCAGAGGCTGATCTCTGCAGACATTTTGTGATCCTTTCACTACAGCTTACAGATCTCGAATGATGAAACTCATATTTAGACCAGTAATAAAACGGAGGAGGGCAAGGGAGTTTAAGTCTTTCTATTCGTCTAGACTAAATTAGATTAGATTTAGTTTTTGTTTCATAGAACAAAAAATGAGATGATTCTGATGGGCATGGAACAAGTCAGGAAATCTAAAATAAAAAACATAAAACATTTGAATATAGTACTCACTACCCGAATCGTTTGTCAGGAGATTGTCAAAAATGTGAATAAATTACAGTGAAGTGGAACTGCAAATATTAACAGAATTGATACACAGTCAGAACGAAATAAGTTATGCATTTTTAATAAATTTACCATACACAAAATACCTAATCTTGACTGTTGTGACCAAGAGCTGTTAAAACTGAAATCTAACAGACATTTTTATTTAAGCTTGTCTAATAGTCCATGCTAAGATATTTATCTGCAGAGTAGAAGGAGTTGCCTATCAGAAAGTCTTTCAAACTCTGTTTAAACTATGCTTTATCTGAAAATAAGTTTTTAATGGTTTAAAATGTATGTTCCTGAATATTAGAGACATTTTGGACCAAGGTAAGTGATTTTTATGGCTTTATGAAGATTTTTCTTACTCCTGCTAGTGATACACTGTATTGAGCTATTGGCTTGAAATAGAGAAATATAACTTGCAACAAATTTCATTAAGTAAACCATATGAAGACTGACTGCTTACTCCACAGGTATTTCCTAGCCACACCCATTGTTTCCTGTTAGTTAGGTAAGACTCGAGCCATTTTGCAGCACTGCCAGTGACACCATAATATTCTTATTTGCTTAAGAGAATGCTGCGATTCACACAGTCAAAGGCCTTATTTGACAGGTCACAGAAAACACCAGGAGTCTCTGATTTGTTGTCTAATGAATTAATGGCATTCTCACTTTATGAATAAATAGCCCTTAATGCATCCAAACTGTGACTTGGGCAATATATTATTTGCAGTCAGATGCTTGAATACAACGTTTCCAAATATTTTTGAAAAACCGTCAAAAGCAAAACTGGTTGATAGTTTGACAATATCTCTTTATCCCCTTTCTTGTAGCCGGCCGCGGTGGTCTCGCGGTTCTAGGCGCTCAGTCCGGAAACGCGCGACTGCTACGGTCGCAGGTTCGAATCCTGCCTCGGGCATGGATGTGTGTGATGTCCTTAAGTTAGTTAGGTTTAAGTAGTTCTAAGTTCTAGGGGACTGATGACCACAGATGTTAAGTCCCATAGTGCTCAGAGCCATTTGAACCTTTTGAACCCTTTCTTGTAAACAGGCTTAACTTCAGCATATTTTAACCAGTCTAGAAATTTTCCACTGATAAGAGATTGAGTACACAAATAACTTAAGATGAAACTCAACTCACATGAGCACTGTTTGATTAACTTCATTGATGTGTTACCATAACCACTACAATGCTTCGGATTTTATGATGGATGCTACTTCTTTGGGAGATATGAGCATCAAGTTAATTTCACTGACGTTATTTGTAAAGACTGGCCTCATATACTTCATTGCACTGTTTACTGAACCTGATAACCCCAAGCAGTCAGTAACAGAAACAAATCACTCGTTGAAGAGGTTTGCAACACTACATGCACTTGTCGCCAATGTCTCATTTATTTTTAGAGCTATCTGGTCTTCTCCCTGTCTCTGTCTCTGTCTTCACTGTATCCCACACAGTTTTTGTTTTGTTTCAGGTGTAACTATGTTTGTCTCATAATAAGCAGCTTATTTCTGGGTTACTTGCTTCAATATATTGCAGTATTCTTTGTAATGCATTACAATGTTAACATCAGAGCTGTTCCTAGATAGTAGATGCACTCTCCTTTTGTCCCACATGATATCTTTATTTCTTGTGTAATCTGTGGTTTATTTATAGACTTCTGATTTGAGTTATCTTTAGTGGAAAACAATTTTCAAAAGTTTCATTAATGAATGATTTGTATTTTCCATTTGAGTCAGAAGTATTGTAAACATCTATTCAGTTCATGTATTTGAGTAGTCTCCTAAAATTCGCACTTTTTGACTGACTTAGTACCTACCTGTACACAGATTTAATTGAATTTTTAACCCGACGAGTTTCAACATTTAACACAAGATGCTGCATGTCGTGATCAGGTTGCCCATTTACTACTGGTTTTGTGATATGACTTTTTCTCTCGATTTGTCTACAAAGATGTTATCAATAGCAGTCTCAGAGTATTTACATACCCTAGCTGCAAAGTTCACAGTAGGAATGAAACTGAATGACAGTGTTACTGGTTGCAATAACAGTTCACTGACCGAATTTTCCAATAAATCCACGTTAAACGCCCCAGCGATCACTATTTCCTTGTTTTTTACTATGAGAGGGGGCAACAGAGCTTCTAGATTTTTTATGAAGAGGTTAAAGTTTCCTGTATATACTTACTGTTATTAAGGACTTATTATGAAATACTATTTCTGTTTCTCAAGCTTCTAAGTGTTGCTCTGAGCAAAATATATTAATATCAATATTAGTTTAAATAAACCAGTTGCTGACAAATGTGGCAACTCCTCCATTCTCCACATTTTCTCTACAGAAATGAAAAGCTAACTTTAAACCTGTAACATTTAACATATCTATACCAGTGGTCACATTGCCTCTATCAGTAGGTGGGACTATACTAGGCATGGACTTCACCTTGACAGGAAAGGGAAGTGGAAACTGTCTGGGCTAATAGCAAATAGCTTAAGGGGGAACACTATCACAAGTGGTAAAGTGCTAGTAGTTGCAAGTGACAGAATATGACTACACCAATATGAGACCCCATAACCGATCCAAGCAGCCATTCCATCTCTAAATTAACTCTACAAACAGAAGAGTTTAAATAAGGTCGGCCATGGCGCCTCAAAACAGATAAAAGCCCAACACCTAGGGTCCCATCTATGCTGTTCCCCACCCCACCCACTGTTACCATCGTGTCTTCCTTTGTAAAGTATTTGCAAAGATATGGTACATGCTCTATCACCTGACCGAGACTTCCACTTTTAGAGCAAGAAGAGGGGGAGGGGTTGGGTGGGAGGGGAAGAGTGACCTTGATTTAGGAGCTGGAGCCCATAGAGTGGATGAGTAAACTAGAATTTGGTACCTGAATCGGTTCTGTCGATATGTGATCTTCATTTTTATGCCACACAGTTGCCTGAGAAGTGTGGGTGAAAGGTAATCTTGACAGGTATCCTGACCTTGAATGTACCACACACAATTGCCCCAAAAGCGAGGGTGGGGTATCATGTTTACCATGACCTTGAATCTGACATTCGAGCCCTCACTGTTCTGCTACGGTACTGTTCACAATATATCGTTTAAAAGTAGTACAGTGCTATACTACAGGCACCCATCTGTACATAAGAAAACATTACTGCAATTACTGTTCTGCTAACTTGATCTTCATAGATGAGTAGCGTCTCCTTCTTCTCTTTGTTGGTGTACGTTGTGCACACATATGCCTTTCAAATGAAGACAGTTGAAATGCATATTGGTTCAAATGGCTCTGAGCGCTATGGGACTTAACATCTGAGGTCATCAGTCCCCTAGAACTTAGAACTACTTAAATCTAACTAACCTAAGGACATCACACACATCCATGCCCGAGGCAGGATTCGAACCTGCGACTGTAGCAGTCACGCGGTTCCGGACTGAAGTGCCTAGAACCGCACGGCCACCGCGGCCGGCGAAATGCATATTGGTCAGTATGTATTTTTCTCGTGTTCCTATTTATTTACTGTCAACTCCAGGAAGTGGACCGACTATTTTACGCTGGGCACCAGCTCTGTGTGCCAATTTCATGTTAAATTTTTAGTAACGTCATGTTTATGAGAATGACACACTGTAACATTTTTTGAACAGATCTTGACGAGAGGAAGGGAATTACTATATAACAAATATGGGGCGCTATTTAAAAAAGGTATAACGAATAAATATATAAGTCAGTCATGCTGGTTAATTTGAGATTACTCATTCCCATGGCCAGTTTAAGGGTCATATGGCACAAGTGGCCATTTGGGGTAATGAGCTGTAAGGGGTGCCTTGTGCAAAATTTGCACACAGTGTCCCTCATACCAGTACACAGTGTTCATCATATACATGCTCACGAGATTTAGATTTATCGGTAATAGGCTTACCAAGAGCCCAAAACAGCAACTGTTGTATGAGGAGGAAAGGGCCGGCCACCAAATGATCTACATCTACATCTACATTTATACTCCACAAGCCACCCAACGGTGTGTGGCGGAGGCCACTTCACGTGCCACTGTCATTACCTCCCTTTCCTGTTCCACTCGCGTATGGTTCGCGGCAAGAACGAATGCTGGAAATCCTCCGTGCGCGCTCGAATCTCTAATTTTACATTCGTGATCTCCTCGGGAGAAACACACCCTCTCGAAACCTGGTCAGCAAGCTACACCACGATGCAGAGCGCCTCTCTTGAAGAGTCTGGTAAACATCTCCGTAACTCTATCACGCTTACCAAATAACCCTGTGACGAAACGGACCGCTCTTCTTTGGATCTTCTCTATCTCCTCTGTCAACCCGACCTGATACGGATCCCACACTGATGAGCAATACTCAAGTATAGGCCGAACGAGTGTTTTGTAAGCCATCTCCTTTGTTGATGGACTACATTTTCTAAGGACTCTCCCAATGAATCTCAATCTGGCACCCGCCTTACCAACAATTAATTTTATATGACCATTCCAATTCAAATCGTTCCGTACGCATACTTCAGATATTTTACAGAAGTAACTGTTACCAGTGTTTGTTCCGCTGTCATATAATCGTACAATAAAGGATCCTTCTTTCTATGTATTCGCAATACATTACATTTGTCAATTTTAAGGGTCAGTTGCCACTCCCTGTACAAAGTGCCTATCCTCTGCAGATCTTCCTGCATTTCGCTGCAATTTTCTAATGCTGCAACTTCTCTGTATACTACAGCATCATCCGCAAAAAGCCGCATGGAACTTCCGACACTATCTACTAGGTCATTTATATATATTGTGAAAAGCAATGGTCCCATAACACTCCCCTGTGGTACGCCAGAGGTTACTTTAACGTCTGTAGACGTCTCTCCATTGAGAACGACATGCTGTGTTTTGTTTGCTAAAAACTTTTCAATCCAGTCACACAGCTGGTCTGATATTCCGTAGGCTCTTACTTTGTTTATCAGGCGACAGTGCGGAACTGTATCGAACGCCTTCCGGAAGTCAAGGAAAATAGCATCTACCTGGGAGCCTGTATCTAATATTTTGTGGGTCTCATGAACAAGTAAAGCGAGTTGGGTCTCACACGATCGCTGTTCCCGGAATCCATGTTGATTCCTACACGGTAGATACTGGGTTTGCAGAAATGACATGATACGCGTGCAAAAAACATGTTCTAAAATTCTACAACAGATCGATGTCAGAGATATAGGCCTATAGTTTTGCGCATCTGCTCGACGACCCTTCTTCAAAACTGGGACTACCTGTGCTCTTTTCCAATCATTTGGAACCTTCCGTTCATCTAGAGACTTGCGGTATATGGCTGTTAGAAGGGGGGCAAGTTCTTTCGCGTACTTTGTGTAGAATCGAATTGGTATCCCGTCAGGTCCAGTGGACTTTCCTCTGTTGAGTGATTTCAGTTGCTTTTCTATTCCTTGGATACTTATTTCGATGTCAGCCATTTTTCGTTCGTGCGAGGATTTAGAGAAGGAACTGCAGTGCGGTCTTCCTCTGTGAAACAGCTTTGGAAAAAGGTGTTTAGTATTTCAGCTTTACGCGTGTCATCCTCTGTTTCAATGCTGTTTCGATCCACTTACTGATTTAACGTAAGACCAGAACTTCCTAGGATTTTCTGTCAAGCCGGTACATAGAATTTTACTTTCGAGTTCACAGAACGCTTCACGCATAGCCCTCCCTACGCTAACTTTGACACCGTTTAGCTTCTGTTTGTCTGTGAGGTTTTGGCTGCGTTTAAACTTGCAGTGAAGCTATCTTTGCTTTCGCAGTAATTTCCTAAGTTAGTTGTTGAACCACGGTGGGTTTTTCCCGTCCCTCACAGCTTTACTCGGCACGTACCTGTCTAAAACACATTTTACGATTGCCTTGAACTTTTTCCATAAACACTCAACATTGTCAGTGTCAGAAAAGAAATTTTCGTTTTGATCTGTTAGGTAGTCTGAAATCTGCCTCCTATTACTCTTGCTAAACAGATAAACCTTCCTCCCGTTTTTTATATTCCTATTTACTTCCATATTCAGGGATGCTCCGCCCCGGTAGCTGAGTGGTCAGCGTGACAGACTGTCAATCCTAAGGGGCCGGGTTCGATTCCCGGCTGGGTCGGAAATTTTCTCCGCTCAGGGACTGGGTGTTGTGTTGTCCTAATCATCATCATTTCATCCCCATCGACGCGCAGGTCGCCGAAGTGGCGTCAAATCGAAAGACCTGCACCAGGCGAACGGTCTACCCGACGGGAGGCCCTAGCCACACGACATTTCCATTTACTGATTCCCTGTTCTGCGCTTACAGAGTCGAAAAGCTCGGGTCTGTTTGTTATCAGTAGGTCCGACTCCACGAGTCGGTTCTCTGTTTGATTGCTCGAGGTAATTTTCGGATAGCGCACTCAGTATAATGTCACTCGATGCTCTGTCCCTACCACCCATCCTAAACATCTGAGTGTCCCAGTCTATATCTTGTAAATTGAAATCTCCACCTAAGAATATAACATGCTGAGGAAATTTATGTGAAATGTATTCCAGATTTTCTCTCAGTTGTTCTGCCACTAATGGCGCTTTTGTCGAAAAAGGAGTGGTGGCGACGCCAAATGATATGTATTGTGTGTGGAAAAATGTTCTCCAATCAGCCCTACTGATTCCTAAGTTCTTTTTTTTTCAGAACCATGTACACCATCGTCTTTGGTTTTGGTTGAGATTGCGTATTTGCTATGTTCTCTTCTTTTCCAGAAACATATGGCCTGTCTTCTCTGATTGCTGAGAAGTGCGCTGGTAATATACTTCTCAGCTGGGGTTGCATCTGGAAGCTGTGCAGATATAGTGACTCAAATCGCAGTTGCGTACACGTTGCAGAAGGCAAACCCTTTTGATCAAGCTAAGGGTAAAACTTCTCTCATGCTTAGGATTATTTTTTGCTAGCATAAGATTGCTAATTACAAATGATTTCCTTTTTTCCACAACCACGCACAACGCCTTTTTTATTGCCAAGTTTTCTCCACCACACACAACTGATATGTTCCGCAAGAGCTTGCAATTTGGTTTTTGGGTGGTGCTCGAAGTAGTTTCATTCTAGAATGGACAACGCTCTACTGTGAGTTGGATATAACTTCAGCAAAGTGGATTAATGGAAAATCACGACCATCATAGTATTCTCTAAAAACACAGCTGTCAACGATGGGACAGATGTATGCAGACGTTCACACGTAGCAGATGAAAAACTAGTTTTGCACGAAACTTTGTTGGACGTGAGCAATGAGCTGGAAAAGATCAAGTGTCAGCTGTCGCATTTAAGGATCAGCACAGTATCTAGCACAGAATTACCTCCACCTTGATACCCCAACTTGAAGCACATTTGCAAGAGTTGGATAAACCACAGAGTATGCTGAGTAATTTTACTGGCTCTTCTGGGGAGGATAAATAATTTATTTACCTGAACAAGGGACTAAGAACTTGTTGGGGTTGTGTGCTTTGGACACAAGGGGCAAAGAGAATGTAAAACAGATACGCAGGCATACGGATCGAAACGTTCCCATAGGTACTGACCAGCTAGAATCGTCGCTAACCATCATGATCAAAATAAATCCTTGCGATCTTCCTTCTCGACCCAACAGCGGACTTCGAGAGGTAACTCAAGAGTAAACACAGGTCAGTGACAGTGACGTTAGTGAATCACCACTTTCTCCCATAGTTATCAGTGCTCTGTCTCGAGCTTCCCATCTTCCTTCAATACGTGGCGTTAGGAACAATACTGCCAACAGAGTCAATACTTCGTCAGGATCCCCTGTCTTTCGTAAAGCTCGATGTCTGTCGCCAGCTATCTCTAAAGAAGCTATCGAAGATTTGTTAATTCTGGTATTGTGTAACCACTGGACAATGGCCTTAAACACTGACAAATGTCAGCTAGGCAGACAGGAAGTTATATTTTTTGGGCTGCTCAGTGACACGGAACGACAATTGTCCAACTCAGGAATGTACAGCCCGCATCAAACAGGTGCTACGACCAACAACATTTCATGAACTACGGACATTCCTAAGAACGATAAATTTTTATTGGCATCATATTCTGCAAGCAACAAAGACGCTAGCACCACTGACTAAAGCCTTAGCTGGTAAGAATGCTAGCGGCAAACAGCCCCTGCAATGGATCTCAGAGATGCAACATGCATTTGACACAATCAGAGATTGCCCCAATAGCATTGTTTTTTGAGGCAACCGTTCGTTACCTTCAGCACACTTTTCAATAATGGTAGACTCTACTGAAACTGCAATCAGTGCATTCTTATAACAAAGGATAGACGTCCAACAACAGCCATTTCGAGTTTTTCCTCAGAAACTCATGGAGTCACAACAGATGTGATCAGCCTAAGATCGGAAGTTTTTGGGTCTGTATGAAGCTGTTTAACATTTACATGAGTACACTGAAGGATGCCCGCTAACAGTCTACACTGACCATTAGCTAGTGGTATTTGCAATATGAAACCTCAGTAATGACTGTACTCTTCGCCTTTAATCTCCTCTGGGCTACACTGGGTAATTCATGACGGATATTTGCCATATTAACAGTGCCAGCAACGTACTTGCCGACTTTCAGTCTCGACTTAACATACTAAGTCCCACGATAGATTTTGGTGTAACAACAGAGGCACAGAACAATGACCAACAGATAGCAGCACTCTTGAAGGGCAACACTACTTACGTGACTGTTGAGCGAGTACCAATTCCTGGTTGATTTGGCTGGTTTGGGATATAAAGGGACGAAACTAAAGGTCATCAGTCCTTTTTTCCTGACACAAACAAGGCTCAAGGTAAAATAACAACTAAATTTAACTTGGTCAGGTAAAAGGGGGTACGATACTTCTCAACGCAGGGTGCCTCCTGTGGTTCATCACAATTTCTGCAGAATAATTTTGTTAATTTACATAACCTGCCATACCCTGCCATCCGACCAACAATCAAGTTGGTCACGGAATGGTTCATGTGTCGCAACGTGAAATCTGACTGCTGGAATTGGACACATACATCTAAATTTGTATTCGACAAACCACCTTGAGGTGCATGGCAGAGGGCACATCCCATTGTATCGTTTATTAGGGTTTCTTGCTGTTCCTTTCACGTATGGAGCGCTGGAAGAATGATTGTTTTAACGCCTCTGTGCAAGCAGTAATTATTCTAATCTTATCCTCTCGAGCCCTATGTGAGCGATGCCTAGAAGGTTGCAGTATATTCCTAGAGTAATCATTTAAATCCGGTTATTATCGGGACAGTTTACATATATCTCCAAGAGTCATCCAATTCCGTTCCTTCAGTATCTATGTGACATTCCCCCACAGATTAAACAAACCTGTGACCATTCGTCCTGCCCTTCTCTGTATACGTTCAGTATCCCCTTTTAGCCCTATCTGATACAGCTCCCACACACTTGAGCAATATTCTAGAACCAGTCGCCCCAGCGATTTGTAAGTAATCTCCTTTGTAGATTTATTGCACTTCCCCAGTATGCTGCCAATAAACTTACGTCTACCATCTGCTTCACCTACAACTGAACCTATGTGATCATTCCATCTCATATCCCTATAATGTGTTACATTCAGGTATTTGTGTGAGTTGGCCGAATCCAACAGCGACTCATTGATATTATAGTCATAGTGTGCTACGTTTTTTCGTTTTGTGAAGCGAAAAATTTTACATTTCTGAACATTTAAAGCCAATTGCCAATCTCTGCATCACTTTGAAATCTAATCAACATCCGACTGAATATTTATGCAACCTCTTTCAAAAAGCAATTCATAATAAATAACTGCATCATCTGCAAAAAGCCTTATTTTACTATTAATATTGTCTGCAAGGTCATTAATATACAACATGAACAGCAAAGACCCCAACACATTTCCCTGGGGCACACCCGAAGTTACTTCTATATCTGATGATGTTTCTCCACCCAAGAAAACACGCTACGTCCTCCCTACCAAAAAGACCTCAATCCAGTCACAAATTTCGCTTAATACCCCATACAAGCGTAGGTACTGAGTCAAATGCTTTCCCGAAATTAAGAAGTACAGCATCTACCTGAGTGCCTTGATCCAAAGCTTTCAGTATGTCAAGCGAGAATGGTGGGAGATTTCACATTATCGGTGTTTTCGAAATGCATGCTTGTTGGCATTGGGGAAGTACAAAATCTGACAGAGATTCCACCAGACCTGGGAGATTTGTTCACTTTTAACTATTTCAGCTGTTTCTCGGCACCATTTAAACAAATTCTTATTTCATTCACTTTTTAGTGGTACAAGGATTAAATTCGGGCCATTCTCCTGGGTTTTCCTTCGTAAAGGAACATTTGAAAACGTGATTAAGCATTTCAGCTTTTGCTCTGCTACCCTCAGTTTCGATTCCTGTCTCATTCATTTAGATTTGACACTAACTTTAGTACTGCTAACAGTCTTTAATACTACCAGTATTTCTCTGAGTTCTGTGAAAGATCTTTTGCCAATACTCTGCTACGATAGTCATTGAAGGCGTCACGCATTTCTCTCTTAACAACTAAATGCGTTTCATTCAGCATCTCTCATTCTATTGCTCTACACTTTGTTTTACACCTATTTCTTTACAGTGACTGTACACCATGGAGGTTCCCTCCCATTATGAACTGTTCTGCTGTGTACATATCTACCCAGTGTATGGCCAACCACACATCAACTATGCATCAGCTGCCAGCACAGCAAAGTTGGTTGTCAAACACTCCCACAGCGTCGCAAATATTTAATACCTAGAGGAAGATTGCAACACATGCACCTACATCTAGTGTGACCATGGCCAGAATCAAATTGTTACCATTACATACGGCCAGAATCAAATGCTTTCCATTACATATTATCACCCACAGATCGAGAGACATACTGAGTAGAAGCTGTCCCACTTGCGGATATGACCATTGAAACAACTTCTCTAGTCATCCTTCAGATGTGCATTGTAGATTTTGGCTGCTATACTTCACAAACCGCGGACATAGGTGGACAATTTGATCGCATCTATCTGCTGAGCTATGCAAATTGTGTGGCGCCCCACGGTTTCAAGCTGCAGCATGCCATACTCAAAGTACTGTCCTTGTCGACCAATGGCACCACTCTTTAGGCTGCTTTCATTTGCCATTCCGCACAGCGGACGGAAGTGATGCCATGGGCGTTGCTTGGCATACAAACAGCTTACAAAGAGAATTTTCAGCCATCATTGGTAGAAATTTTGTATGTCAAATGTCTGTTTCTTCCTGCCTTGTCTCTTTCTCCCTCCCCAGGCCGCCAGCAAGTTACAGGCATTGGTAACAGATGCCAAACAACATACTGCACACAGCGAACAAACGTTAAAAATATCACTGAATCGCAAACCATCCATGGTTTCCATCACGTTGTTGAAACTGGCATGGTTATTTCAAGATCCAGAGACTGATGAAGGACTTCTTCTTCGATGAGATGATCTCCTAACAACAATCAGCACAGTACCCAGTGGGTTTCACCACAGTTCTTCTCCCATGGAGATATTGGAAAACACATCGCAATCATCACTTCAGACTTCAGAATGATGCAAACCATACTTTCTGCTCTCACTACAGCTGGGTTCTACAGGCCACGCGCTACCAGGCTGAATATTTATCGGCATAAGGATACCACTGCTGAAGGGCAATACAGCAATGTTCCGACCATATACCACAGCTTGCATCTGCACGGCTGTTCACAGTATGACGAACAAGTAGCATAACTTGCACGTTACCTATCTGTGGCACTCTGCCCTGGAGGGGGAGCTCTGTGAGGACAATGCTCCACAAAAGATAGATTGTAATTTTCGATCATATAGAAATGAAAAGTGTGTGTGTGTTTCTTATTGTTGCCCAGGTGTTTCTCTTGTTAGCATCTCTTTGAATATGGCTAGGGTTAACATGTTTCTCTTGCTGCCTCGTATTTATGTTAATAAAGCGGTATAATTTCATTCGACCATTGGTGAATGTTATTGTGCATACCCGTTCAACAAAGATTTCAAGGGGTTAACCCCAGTAGAGAAAGCAGTCAGATACATGGGAGCATTGGCAATGCCTCATACTGCAGTGAAGAGTACCTTCACAGAAACTTTTTAATGTAATGTTTTTGAACGTTTCGTATTTAGAATTAGTAAATGAAAGAAAGCACCGTATGGATCACTATTTCTTTTATTAATGATTACCTCTTTCATTATGGACATCAGCCATCTTCAGAACTTGCAATACCAGATCTGAAGATGATCTGCTTGCCAGATTGTAAGCGGTAACCATTAGCAAAATAAACAATGATCCACACAGCGTTTTTTCATTCAATATAACGACTGTGATCACAGTTTGTGAGACATAGTATCAATTATGAAATTAGAACTAGCACTGTAATACAGTGATGTAAAGTTATTTCGCTGTATTGCAATACATTGACTTCTTTCCACATCTTACATACCACTCTCCATGTGATCCATGGTATAGTGATATTAACACAAGCAAACTACTTCTATGCACTGCATAAAATAGTTAGCTGTATGGTACAGCAGTGCCTATAGTCCTTTCCGCCATGACAGAAAATTTCTTAAAAGTTTATCTGATAGATATCAGTTGCTATACTTTATGACCTCTAGAATTAGGTAAAAAAATTAAAATTCTCATGGTGATAGTTTGTTCAACAAGTCGCTAGTATGATCGTGCTATTGTCTTCATAGTGTGTTTGGACACCTTACGTAACTTAAATGAAACATTCTCAGTCTAAAATGATGCAGGAATTGCCGTAAACTAACGAAATATAGGAAAACATATTTTATTTATCTCGGCGACGCTTAGTTTCGCTTCTCGTTGAAGTTTGAAATGATTTGTTGCGCTCTGGTGGTCAGAATACTGATCAAAACAACTGTCAAATGGAAGCCGCAAACTCACAGAATCGTTGCACTCCAGAGTTACACAAGAAAGTGATGTTGCTGAAACACAACAACTGTGTAACCGAATCCGTTCGATCGTGCCAGCAGGGATCGAATGGGATAATCAAATTAATAAATGAAAGTATCATGACAGCACCTTTGAAACATACAAATACTATGGGGAAATTGTAATGCTGAAGATACAAAACTAATTCTTACACTGATATAAAATATACTTACTGCACTTGAATTTACTTATTGTCATAAAAGGTACATTGAAACTTATATATTTGCCTGTAAACAATTTTGTTGCCACACTTCATAATCCACTTTTCTTTTATTATACATTATACAATTTACAATCAGATTTACTGGTAAAAATAATTATTATATTGTTATTTATAGCCCATCTAAATGGTATAAAACTCAGAAGTTAACAATGTAAAGTTAAATTATATTCACATACTTCATCACAAGCATGGGTCCTTTGTGTTACATGTTTTCATGCAGCATGCACATTCAGATGTAGTATCTACAGCTTATTCATAACATCCTGAACTAGATCCCACGGTTAGTGAGGAGTGTAGGAATCGAGCCCTACCTACTGACTCCATAACACAGAATAAGAGGTAAACATAGATGTACATTCACATGACACAAGAAGTAGGGATTAATTGTAAATTGTGTTTCACGGACGTTCTCGAAAATCGGCAGAAGACAAAGCAAGATATAAAGTAGGGCCTACACAATCTAAGCCTGCACTTTGATTTTGAACATAACATACATGGCAAAGTAATACTATCTTGTTCAGGAACATTCTAGTGCTAAGGAATATGCTGAATCATATACATTCAGGCGACAATAGTCATGGAATATTTACTAATATCGTGTCAGACCTCCAGGCATACTGCAGCAGCTTGACATGGTTTCGACTCAACAAATCGCTGAATGTCCCCTGCAGAACTATTGAGCTGTCCATAAATCCAAAAGTATTGCCTGTTCAGGATTTTGTGCACAAACTGACCTCTTGTTCATGTCCCATACATGTTCGATGGAATGCATCTTGGGCGATGATGGGTGGCCAAATCATTCGCTCAAACTGTCCAGAATATTATTCAAACAATAGCGAACAATTGTGGCCTGGTGACAAGGCGCACTGTCATCCACCAAATCCCCAGCTTTGTTTGGGAACATGAAAACTATGAATGGCTGCAAATGGTCTCCAAACAGCTGAATATAATCATTTCCAGTCATTTATTGGCTCCTATGAACCAGAGTACCCAGTCCATTTCATGTAAACACAGTCCATACAATTATGGAGCTACCAACAGGTTGCACAGTGCCTTGTTCACAACTTTAGTCCATGGCTTTGTAGGGTCTGGACCACACTCAAACCCTACGATTAGCTCTTACCAACTGAAATCGGATTTCATGTCACCAGTATACGGTTTTCCAGTCCTGTAGGGTCCAAAGGCATGGCCACATGCCTAGGAAAGGCACTGCAGGCGATGCCGTGCTATTAGCACGCAGTGTTGCTTGTCTGTTAGCACTGACAAACGCCACTGATCTTGGTCGTTAAGTGATGTCCGTCAACCACTGCATTGTCCATTGTGAGAGGTAATGCCTGAAATTTGATGTTCTCGCCACACTCTTGACACTGTGGGTCTCGGAATATTGAGTTCCCTAACGATTTCCGAAATAGAACGTCCTATGTGCCTAGTTCCAGTTACCATTAAGCATTCAAAGTCTGTTAATTCGCGTCGAGCGGCCATAATCACGTTGGACACCTTTTGATATGAGTCACCCAAGTACAAATGACAGTGCCACCAATGCACTGACCTTTTTTAACTTATGTATGCAATAGTACCACACATGCTTATCACTGGACGCTAATGACCACTGTAGTTGTGCGCCCTAAAACCACAAAAAAATATGCTTATCACTGTCCCATGCTCGTCACTTCAGTATATAGTATATAATACTGTATGTTGCTGTTGTTTGCTGTGATGATTATCATTTGAAAAGTACACAATAGCTAAGTGACTTCTTGAAAGCATTTATGCTGAACTAAAGGTATATTTTTTCAATTGTCCTGTAAAGTGCTCACATATTTGCATTTTACATAAATCAACCGTAATGGTAAAGAAAAATAATAATTGTATTGTTGTTTACAGCTGATTTAACTCATTTAACACTGAGGAGTGAACAATTTAAAGTTAAATTACATTCACAATAAAGTTAAATTACATTCACAAACTCATCTACATATGTCATAAAACAACGTAAGCATGGGTACATTGTGATATACAAGTTTCATGTAGCATGCGCATTGAGATACAGTACCTACAGCTCGTTCACAACATCCTGAACTTAAAAATTTCGCTGTCATTGGAGTGCAGAGGAACCGAGTGCTGTGCACTGATCCTGTTTTGTTAGATCGCCAACGTCGGTAATGGCCAGGCACAAAACAGTTGTGGCCGAAAGTTGACCAACTTCTACCAGCTTCAGCCAATCCAGATATAGGGAGCTCTCATGTAGGCCATTGTGGACAAATAGACACAAATTCTCCTTTAGATCTTCGTTTTATAAGGTCGATAAATAGGATACTGAATTGTTTCTATAGGAGCTGGATTAATCAGATTAATGAAAGTGAGTGTATTAATATTTTGTCCTCTTTCTCTTTGGTTGAATATTCTGCTAAGCTTTCACTCCTTCTTTTGAATGACCATCAGTGATGTTAACGACAGTAGTAGGATAAGGGCCATTCTACACCAATTTTAATTTATTCAAGAGAGCACATTCTCGCCCACTCCTGCTCCCTGTGGCAACGTCACACTGTTGACGTCATGGGTTGTTTCCCCCTCTCCTCCCTCCCCTCCCCCTCCACTTCCTTCCACCCATGCCCCATTCCCCACCCCCAGATCTTCCAGAAAAGAATTAGTGGGAAAAATTGCACAGCCTGTGCTGGGGTATTGAAATCAATGTCAATTACATTGCAGAGGATGAATTATTTATTTATAAAATTCAATTTGCATGTTCTTTACTAAGTCAGCTAATAGGAGACTAGGCTATGGATCTCTCTTTTGGTGGGAAAAGCTTATCATTCTCTGTTGTTTATTAACTTTGTAAGGTGTAAATATTGAAAATACTTCGAAAAAAATTTATTGACCTATCAAAAAGTAATGAAATAAACAAATATATTGCTTTTTTTCGTTGTGCATGCAATACTGCAATGAAATTGGCGTCAGCATAAACATAAAACAATCGCCCCCTGTAATTACATTGCTACAGATGGGTGGGAAACGCTATGTGTGTGTTCACCTTTATGTATGGGGGATGACTGGCCTAATTCACATGGGGGCTGACTGGCCTAGTTCACAATTCCGCCAACAGAGGGTGCTCGAAATCGTGACTTCACAGACCCCCACTCTCCCTGGAAATTGGCAGGAACCAATGACAGCACTATGAAACGATGGTTGATAATAGGACAGCAGACTGTCACTCAAGTTCAGAGGAGTAGTCTCCTGCTAATCTCCAACTAAATAGCTGCTGGTGAGGATATTAGGATGTACAATAATAACAACAGGGCGGTAAAATATTACTGAAGTGCAGGCGAGTAGCCTCCTGCCGATCTACAAGTTAACAGCTGTAGGGATCGACATAAGGTTGGACGATAACAGGACACCAGCCTATCACTGAAGCACAGGGGACTAGCCTCCTGCCAATCTGCAAGTGAACAGCTGTTGAGAGAGACTTAAGTATGAGCGACCCTCTGTTCTATTACGGCTATAAATCACTGCTCCCTACCTACAAGACTTGTGTAGTAACAGCAATGGGGAATGAAACATACTTAAACCTACCGAGGGAAGTGGCACAGTGGTTAGCACACTGGATTCACATTCGGGAAAACGATGATTCAAACTCCCGTCCGGCCATCCTGATTTAGGTTTTCTGTGATTTCCCTAGATCGGTGGGCATGCCTGATCTGATGACCTTGCTGTTTGGTCCCCTCCCCCAATTTAACCAACCAACCACTTAAACTTATTTATGAGTCACAAGTCACATCCATCCAACAGAAATGTCGGAAATACTTCTGTGCTATGTGGTGATGTTTTGATATTGATAGTTCCCACCCATTATTAGCCTCTCTGCACTCAACAGCTTCTCGAGCAATTTGTCACCTTTAGAGGACAGGTCTGTGGGCCAACATTTAAGCACTGTTGTGACCAGGAGGTGCTCTCGCAGTGGTGGCTGAGCAATGTGTTTGACAGCACCTGGAGAGAACGCTGTATCATTGTGACAAATAGTATCCTTGGTCTACTGTTAAAAGTTGCGTTTTTGGTCAATGGGAGTCCGATGGGATTGAGTGTTGGCTGGGGCTGAGAGGACTGTTCATTGAAAAAGCTATCACTGCATTTGCCTGGAACCTAGCTTGTTCTCAGTATTTGAATTTGCAAGAAACCTGTGTCCAATGTGGTGTTGGGTTGGGTTCCTGTCTGCCAGTTTCAAGAACAAGGTGCAATGACATCTGGTAAACAGTATCTGTTGGTTCCTGATCCTTATCAAAGTCATCATAGCACATACTTGATGACAGCCATTGGTAGTGCAGTTCTCAACTTACACTTTGATCTGCAAGAAATTATGGTGAGTGTCCAATTACTGTGGGCATCATTATGTTGTGTTACACAGTGGCTGTTCTGACTCACCTTCCTGGTTAACCATCATCAGATATGAACATCTTCATTCATGAATACCTTAAATGATCTCTCTCAAATTACGTATCTGTGAATGTTTGTGACTAAAATAGTTGTACTCGAGCTTTTGACTACATCTGGCTGCACTATAATCAAAATTTGTTACTTATTTTGTAATCAGACGCTAAATGCTCAATGTTCACCTTTTGCAAGTGTATTTACAGTGTCTATTTGTGTTGTAAATGCTAACTGTTAAGTAGTGGTTAGCATTTTACAGGATAGCTTGATGTATCTGCTCTTTTTTGTAATGTGGATCCAGCTAAAGAGGCCTGGGTACGATAAATGCCTTTATTGTGTGTCTGTCTACCTGGCGGCGACCGCCATCCATACTTACATGAGGAAAGAGAAATTGTTTGGCTCTGCAACTCCCACTTGTATTATACTTTGAATTTAATGTTGTCAGGTTATTCCACTTGCTTGGAACCAGTGGTCTTCCTTCTAATTATCTGCAAATGATAGTGTGATAGTGTATGGCTGATGTTAATGACCGGTTAGCTATTTTCAATATGTTTCTGAAACTTGTAATTTGGAATATACAGGTTAACTTTATAGAGTTATGTAATTAGACCTCTGTGCTAAGAACCTGTCACATTTTTAACTTAACATTGTTCTCGAAAAATAAGTATTTTTGTAATTTCATGTAGTCATTTCTGAAAGATATCTACTAACAGTTATGATGTTGGAAATTAATTTAATTAATTCTGGGAGTAAATGCTCAGAATGTCTTGCATCATTTTCTGTGATTTAATAAACTGGTTTCAATTTTAAATAAACATGTTAATAAATTCTGTAAAGTTTGGAAGGTAGGAGACGAGATACTGGCAGAAGTAAAGCTGTGAGTACCGGGCGTGGGTCGTGCTTCGGTAGCTCAGATGGTAGAGCATTTGCCCGCGAAAGGCAAAGGTCCCAAGTTCGAGTCTCGGTCGGGCGCACAGTTTTAATCTGCCAGGAAGTTTCATGTTAATAAATTAGTCGTTCAGTATCCCTCCTCTCAACACCAGCTCCCTACAACACTGCAACATCATACAGTATTTTATATGAAAGCAGTGGGTAGTAACAGACTAGAAAACCCGATTTCAAGATGAAAAACTGCATACACTAGCTCGGAACGACCGCTAGTGCACCTAGCGATCATCGCGCAAACAACTGCGTCACATAAGCGCATCACACAACCGCATGTGCTCGTAATCTAGCGACGACTGGCGGAACTGTGGACAGTTGTGTGTTTCATAAATCTATGTCTTCTCACGTGAAGCCTCTCGTCTGTCGCGCCCTGCACTCTTTGGAGATGTCACAGCCACCGCATCGGACTCCGCAATGGTCAGACGTCCCCACAGGATTCAACACACTTGTGTGATTGGATTCATCACATCCAGTTCCAAGTCTCAGACAACATTTCTGAGATTAGTGGTCAGCAATTGTAGCATTTTCTACGATTTCTTACTACTCAAAGCTAGCACTGTATTTTAAGCAACTCTGCACATAGGATCACACATCCATAATAGAATTGCTCTTGCAACTGTGGGTAATGCTAAAAGTTTTCTCTCACACAAACAGCACCTACAGCTGAGAGAGAGGTTATACCTGTCCCAACTTGTCGAAACCAAACAGTTCATCTCCCCTGAAAGATATTTTCCTTCATAAACAAAATTTCTGCTCAGAATACTGTCCAGCACAAGCGTTCCTACTGGTTCCCGCCAAGGTGAGTCTCCATACATCCAAGTAGATAGAACTCCAACATGCTAACGAAATCGACACATGCGCCCTTAACATTCTCCTATCAAAAGCATCCTAGCACCTAGTAGAAGATATTAAAGTGAGTTATAACATACACATTTCTAACTTACGTCATCCTGGTTTTGAAATGTACATCTCCAAAACATCAATTTTTAATGAATCAACAGTAACCTTCAGTGAAACCGAATTTTCCAGTCACTGTTATATAGTTATTTGCGCAACTGTATCATATACACAACAGATGCTTATGTGTAAAAGTAATTTGTTCTGTATGCCGAAATCGTGTCGCCACAGATCGCCAGTTGTCTTTTTTCCATTCTTCTGTGTATTAATCTTGTCAGCAGTTTGGCTGTCTACCCTAGGTTTCTTCAGAATGGTTTGGTTGATATTATCCTGAAAGCCTAATGGTATGCCACCAGTCCCACAGATCCTACATACCAACTTGAATAGTTGTTTGGTCGCTTTTTCCTCCTAATGATTTTAGAAATTCCAATGGAATGTTATCTGTCCATTCTGCTTTATTTGTATCTCAAGTCTTCAAGAGATCCTTTGAATTCTAATACAGCATCCTCTTATCGACTCCAGTGTCTTCTTCTATCAGCTGCCGCCAGTCTAGAATAACAAACACAAAACTGCAGGAGACAAGTAAATTATATTTTCGAACAGCCACTACTAATCTCCTTTCGTAAATAAAGAACTCTGTTAATCATTTTCACAGACAAAGTTCGTCTTGCGATATTTTGCACACAGCTCTGTACCCTTCTTGATGTTAATAAACATGGAAGCAATTTCGACAGCAGCCTCCAATGATAATATGGCTATCTCCCCAGACATAGGAGTGTTCTGCTGTTAATGTTAAATCTCTGTCTCTCTCTTGCAAACAACACCTACATAGGACAAAGTACTACCTGCAAAGAATTCCTTCCGTCTGCTGCATCCAGCAATAATACAGCTATTGTTTGTTGTCGGTCTTTCCCCAGATATCAGAGCATTCATTTATTAATGATTCCAAACTCACAAAAGCCATCCTATCCTACTCAGAACTAGGCACTTAAATGCCACTTTGGCAAATACGAGTATGTTGAACAATATCCTTCCCATGCTCCCAAACGCAAACCAAAATGATGTGACATGTGCTTTCGCGGTATGTCATAAAAGCTGACTCACTGAACAATAGCACAATACCTGAAACTTCCTGGCAGATTAAAACTGTGTGCCAGACCGAGACTCGAACTCGGGACCTTTGCCTTATGCAGGCAAGTGCTCTACACAGTGCTACACACAGTTTTAATCTGCCAGGAAGTTTCATATCAGCGCACACTCCACTGCAGAGTGAAAATCTCATTCTGGAAACATCCCCCAGGCTGTGGCTAAGCCATGTCTCCGCGATATCCTTTCTTTCAGGAGTGCTAGTTCTGCAGGGTTTGCAGGAGAGCTTCTGTAAAGTTTGGAAGGTAGGAGACGAGATACTAGCAGAAGTAAAGCTGTGATGACGGGGCGTGAGTCGTGCTTGGTTAGCTGAGCTGGTAGAGCACTTGCCTACGAAAGGCAAAGGTCCCGAGTTCGAGTCTCGGTCCGGCACACAGTTTTAATCTGCCAGGAAGTTTCATATCAGCGCACACTCCACTGCAGAGTGAAAATCTCATTCTAGCACAATACCTGTCTGCTGACCACATCAACCCAAACGTGTATGAGACTGTAGACATGCAGTCCTGTAGAAGTGTTTCTATTGCTTCCCACCAAATTAGTGGGTGGAATGGTACATATTAGCAATTAGCAAAGTGAGCACTGAGCATACCAGCATTTTCAGTTTCATCTCTGTTCGGACGTGACAATGCGATACTGTAACACTTCCATTCCTCCGATTACGAGGCAAATGAAAGACGTATGAGCATTTCTTTTGCAAAATATTCTTGCTTAAACTTTACAGCACCCATGATAGAGACAGGTAGCTGAACGATTCATAACACACATAAGCCATCAAAGCCAAATAACGCAACTTCATGCTTAAATCGATGAAAATTATAATGAACATAGCGAAATTCACGTCATACCGCCACATTTTCTTATACATAAATGTTTTGTTCCTAGCAGGACATCTATGAGTTCATTCGATATCTCATTGTTCTGCACTATAGAATCAATCATATTAGCATCTTCTGTTACAATAACATTTTTTTACCCATGTATTTGTGCATCTATTTGTTGTAGGTTAGAAGAGGACTGGATCAGAATTCAGCTCAGATAAGTGCAATTATCAAGGGCTGGTAATACCACTGGTTTACAGTGTGTAAGAATCATCCAAGTACAGCGAAAAAAATGCATCCACAACAAGAATACCACACATTAGTGGTTACTTTACAGAACCAACAGTTGAGACAGATAAACGATTCACATCTCGTGTAAGGCATCCAATTCAAATCTCCCAACTTCGTTCTTAAAACTATGAAAATTTTACCGAAAGAAGAGAATTTCACTTCATACCGCCACAATTTTGTCTGATTTGTAAATAAATGTTCCATTTGAGATGAAACTATCCATTGAAAACCATTTAAAGTATATAAGTCCCCTAATTGGTAGGGAGATTTAGAATTAACATAATTAGGTGAAACCTGGAAAAAAAGATCGAGTACATTGGTCAAAGTCATTTCTTTGAAACTGAGATGGATTTGTGTTAAAACAGTAACTAAATTAAAGTCTGTTGTATTTAAACGAAAAACCAACTGAGAGAATCAGAATTGATTAGGAAATTAAAATGTAATTAGTGACAATCATCTAAGTGGCGTGTAAACATAGGTAGTTCTCAAGGAAAACTACGAGATGGTGATCAGCAGCACTACAATATGAAGAATGTAATGATAATTGTTAAAACAAGGTAAATTGAAGTAGCCAAAAAGGCACAGAAGAAGATAAGTACTGTAAGTACAAGAAAATTATTTGTTAATTGTTTGAAAAATTTTCCCTGGTTTTGTTGATATGGAAGACAACAACGTAGTTGATGTAAACAGTCAGAATGGTGCAAATGTTACTGGGACAGAAATAAATGATAATGACACAAATATTTGATCATCAATCCATGATGAAAGTAATGTAGTTAATCGAAACAACGGAATTCAAAAATAAAAAATAAAAATAGTTCAAATGGCTCTAAGCACTATGGGACTTAACATCTGAGGTCATCAGTCCCCTAGAACTTAGAACTACTTAAACCTAACTAACCTAAGGACTGCCCGAGGCAGGATTCGACCCTGCAACCATAGCAGTCATGTGGTTCCAAACTGAAGCGCCTAGAACTGCTTCGCCTCTCCAGCCAGTATGCTGGAAATGGAGAACAGTGACCATTATAATGTAAGGTTCACTTTTTCGTGGGTTCATATCAAGTATATCTGTTTTGGATAGATTAGTTCAAGAAATGGAGGAACAGAAAAAGTCGATTGATGAACATAAAACCTTTCTCAATCAAAAGCGTGACTCTATTGGAAAGAAATTAGATGGACATGGGAACCAAATAAGTAAAATAAAAGATAGCTTAGAAAAATGTTAGGTTCAAGTAGACAAAAATACCAGAAATGTGTCAGTTATAGAGGGGGAAATTTCTACTTGAAAACAAGAACAGTAGAATTTTGAAGAAAACTGAGATTCTGTAGAAAGAAAAGTTGATAGTTTCGAAAAATTTGCAACCTCAGGATTTCAGCATTAAAAAAAGTATAACAATGATGTATTGAAAAAATTTACTGAGACATATAAAAGTATGAAAAACTCCAGCAAGACTGCAAATGGCAATTTTACAGAACTAAAAGAAGACTTAGACACATGTTTAGGGAATTTCAAATTTCCATTCAAAAATTCTGGGAATTGAGGACACTGTTACTACAAATACTTCTAGCAACTGCAATCAATTTTTGAATAATATCAATATCAAAAACTTTTCAGGGGAAGGGAATATACATCCTGTCTACCTGATGTTTCAAATTAAAGATAATTTTGGAAGTAGCATGAGTGACAATTCAAACAATAAATTCATTAAGAATTTCTTGGATGGTGAGACTCTCTCGTGTGCTAACCAGATAATCAAACCTGACATGACGTTTTGTGAATAAATTTTGGTCGGAAACTAGACAAGCCAGAATCAAGTCCGAGTTCTTAAATGGTCCAAATTTAAAGCAAGTTAGTGGTAGAATGAAAACATATTGTGAACAGCAGTTCAAAACACTAGTGGACCTAGATAATCCCTTAGATGAGATGTTTCATATTCATGCTTTGAAAGGACGTTTGCCACAAAGAGTACAGTGGAGTTTGGTCAATGGGCCTGACGACACTATTGAGGAATTTTTGAGACATATTGACAAATTATACTTAGCCTGGGAAAGAAATGAAAGTTATAATGACAGACAAGATGACAGTAGGAATAGATATAACATAGCTTTCAATGATCATTTTGAACATAGGAATACGAGGGGAGATTTTAGAAATGGAAATTATATAGGAGATTTTAGAAATCAAAATTATAGGAGAGAGTACCAAGGGAACAGTAGATTCAGAAATTATGACAGAAGAAATAGGGAAAGAAATGATAGGCAGAGACCAGAGAACAGATTTTTGAACCAAGAAATAGACAGTGGGGACGAAGTCAAGGAAATAATGGTAACAATAGTGATAACTGAAGGAATGGTCCAAAAAACTAAAGCCTGCCTCTTTCAGATCCTGGTGGAGTCATGCAAATGGCGTGGTGATGTCAGAAAGGAAAGGGGTAGAAATAGGGCATACAAACACTATGTATCCAGAAGACAACGTGAAGTGAAAAGAATGAATTTTGATAGGGAGAATTTTTTATCTGAGAACAAAGATGAACAAAAAAGGAAAATAAAATCTGAATTTAAAATAGAAGAAAACATTTTTACAAATTTCTTTGATAGTAGTAATGTAATAGTAGTTACTGACAGTGATGAGAACATATCTGACGAGTATAGTTTAGTGAAAATATTCAATGATTGTGAAATGAGTGAAAGAACTGATGCTGGTGTTGTATATATGGAATCTGATCATGTACTTAGAAATGAAAGTGAAGATGACACTGTTATTCCAGATAAAATTTCAGTATGCAATAAATAGGAAAAAGATGATGATGTAGTAGAACAGAAGGACCTTAGTCTTGAAGTTGTTGGTGTATCTGAAGAAGTATATGAAGAGGGAAATGAATTTAGTGTTGAGGATAATATTAAGTTTGATGATAATGTTTCTGATGACGATGATGATGAGGTTGATGACACTATATTGCTCACAGAATTGGATTAATCGAATATGCAGAAGTTAAGGTTGATGACTGTACGGGGAATGACTCTGGAAACTTTGATGTAGGCTTGAGTGATGACTTTGAAACAAGTAGAAAAGTACATGATTGTTTAATTTTGCCAGCAGATGTTAGTGTTATTGTGTCTGAATTTGTTAATAAAACTGAGAGAGAAAATTTGATCAGTGATAAAACAATGAAAAGAGTTAGTGGCTATGATAACAAATGTAACCATAGTGACCCAAGGTTTAAAATCATAAATGAAATTTGTCAAAATGTGTATTTAAGGAAGGTAAGTTGTTCTGAAAATCTAAAACTGTCACATAATAGAAAAATTATCAGTGGATGAGTAGAAGCAGTAGAAGAAAGACGTGATTGTGACAAAGCGGTGAATTTCCTGGATATAGAGGTCTGTTATTTGAAAATGAAGTCAATGAAATTGGTAAAGAACTTGGAAGTTCATATATTGCAGTACAGATTTCTGATTTGGTAGTAAACTGTCTTCTGGACACAGGTAGCCCAATTACAGGATTATCAAAGAAGCTAAGAGATAGGATTAAAAATAATGAGAATTTCACAGAATTTCCAGTAACAGGAGTAAGAGCAAAAGGTGCAACAGGAAAAAGTAGTAAATTGATTACTAGACAAGTCTTACTAGAATTTAGATTAGTGATGTGAAATTGGTACAAGGATGTCTAGTGATTGATGATTTGAATGAAACCATGATATTGGATATGAACTGAATAGTTAAGGCAAAAGTAAATTTTATCTGGGCTGACATGAAAATAACATTTGTTGAACCAAAGGGTGGAATTCATGGGGAAGCTAGTATTGTAATGGAAGATCATGGGCAGAGTAATTTGATTAGGGGGTACAAGAGACTAATGGTGATGGTTATTGTGAGGAAGGAGAAAAATTGTGTATTAATGATAACATTGGTGACTCCTACAGTGAACTGGTAGCTAAAAAAGTTTCTGAAACTGAAAGCCTTAATGTAGAGAACAGAAGATAACCTACGGATTTTTTGTGGGATTGTAATGACATATTTGATGCGAAAACCTGCGAGAGTAAAAGGGTATCAATGCAAAGTGAAATTAAAAGTGCATGATCCATTCTTCATTAAACCATATGCTATTCCCATATGCAAAAGAAAAGAAGTGGAAAGAGAGCTTCAGAAAATGGAAAGGTGGAAAATAATAGAAAGTTGTTCTTCATACAAAAATCCAATAGTAGTGGTTTCAAAACGAAATGGGGGTATCCAATTAGTTCTTGATTCAAGACATCTAAATAGATACTTAGAGAGAGAAACTGACCATCCTAAAAGCATAGATGAACTGCTTAACAAGTTTGAAAATGTAATGTTGATGACTAGCCTTGACTTAACTTCTGGGTTTCATCAGATTGAACTGCAGAGAGATTCTAGAAAGTACAATGCATTTTTTTAATGAAAAGAGTTTTCAGTACTGTGCTGTATCATTTGGTTTAAATGTATCTGTAGCAGAATTCATTAGGGGAGTAGACTTTGTATTGGGTAAAGAACTCTTGGAAAAATTAATCATATATATGTGTATGACATTTTAGTATGAAGCAGAACCTGGGAAGAGCATATACAAATTTTAAAGGAAATTGGAGAGAAAATGAGACAGGGGGTATGACACTAAAATTAGAAAAATGTTAATCTGCAATGAGATGATTAAAATTTCTTGGCCATTGCGTAAATGAAAAAGGGATTTTGCCTGATGGAGAAAAGATTGAGGCCATCGCTAAATACCCAAAACCTAGGAATAAAAAGATTTGAAGTGATATTTTGGATTAGTGAACTTTTATCGAAAATATGTGAAAACAGATGCACTTAATGCACCATGTTTAAATAACTTGTTAAGAAAAAATGCAACGTGGGATTGGTCTGATGAATGTCAATTAGCTTTTGAGGAAATTAAGAAAGAGTTGATAGAAAGTGAAATCCTTTATAGGCCTGATTTATCATTACCATTTTGCTTGATGACTGACAGTTGTGGTTATGGTTTGGAGGTAAATTTGTTCCAAGAAAAGGAAATCAATGGGGAAATAGAACATCATTCTACAGTGTATGCCAGCAGATCCTTACAAAAATATGAGAGAAATTATATGATAACAGAAAAGGAACTTTTGGCAATAGTATGGGGATTCAGAAAATTTAAAAATTATTTATTTGGGCATGAAGTCAAAGTTTATACAGATCATAAAGGATTAACCTACATACAGGAATGTAAATTGTATCATGGGAGAATTACCAAGTGGTCAATGTTTGTACACCAGTTTACGTATATACAGTTCGTTTCATAAAAGGAAAGGAAAATGTAATTGCTGATGCCCTATCAAGAATGTCAGTGGGAAATGTAAATGATATTGAAACTGGTAGTCAAGGAAAGAATTTCAAAATTATGTACTTCAAAGATGTGAAAGAAGAAAATGAAATTAGAAAAATCTGTGATCAATTGAGAAGATACAAAATGGTGATGATCATTGGAAGCTTCTTAAAAGTTATATAGGGAAGAAAGGTCATGAGAAGGTACAAATATACTACCAAGTCTTGAAAGGTATTCTGTTTTATAGACACAACCCAGACAGTGATGTATAGGAAGTTTGCTGGCCAGACTCTCATGTCAATACTTTGATAAAATATATATATGAAAGTTTCAGACACTGTGGTGCATTGAAATGTATTCAAAAACTCTAAGAATGTATATATTTTCATAACATGGCTCGGAGGGTTAGAACTTTACTTACCAGTTGTGATTGATGTCAAAGAACAAAAGTTAGTAACAAAACCAACAAGGGTCTTTTACAAAATGTGATACCTCATAAACAGTTGGATTTAGTGGAAATAAATTTGTATGGCCAACTTCCGAGAGCTAAAGGAGGGTTTCAGTATATTTTTGTTATTGTAGATCTACTTTCAAAATATGTAAAATTTTATCCTTTAAAGAAAGCAACCATCAAGAAAATAGCAACCAAATTTGTGAAAGACTATTTTGTTAAAGTAGGTATACCAAAAGCAATTTTATCAGACAATGGGAGTCAGTATACTTTTAAGTTTTGGAAGGGATTTGTAGAAGAATATAATACCAGACATATCCTAATTTCATCTTATTCACCAAAATGTAACCTGACTGAGCGTTATATGAGAGAAATTGGAACATTATGTAGAACTTACTGTCAAAAGGATCACACTCGTTGCTTAAATTATATCAATGATTTTGAAAATCACAGGATACTCTCCTTATGAGATCATGTTTGATCAAAAGCCACCTTACGTAATTAAAGAACTTATAGAGTTTCCAGCATGTAAAAGCATAACAGCAGCTGAAAGAGAGGAAGTAGTTAGAATAACCATGAATGGCTATTAGGCAAAAAGAAAGAGATGGCATGACAAACACATAAAAACACAGAATTAAAAGTTGGAGATCTAGTTTTTACAAAAAGCTACACCAAGTCTAAAGCTCTAAATAATGAAATCAAAAAATTCTTTGATATTTATGTAGGACAATTTGAAATTGTTGAAAACCCACATCCAAATGCATACAGACTTGTATATCCAAAGTCCAAAAGGTTATTTGGACTTACGAATGCAACACAGCTAAAATTGTACAGGCAACTTTAATTACCCATTTAGGATCATGATATTTGTTCTTTGATATTTGACACACCATTGGAAATTTATTTGTTATACATCTTACATTACACAGTCAAGATAATACTGTATACTCTAAGAAACTCTATGGTAAGTACTTTAACCCAGTGAAAGTGAAGTAACTAATAAAAGGAAATTTGTTTTCATTTCTGTAATCACTGAATATTTGAACATTATTTTTTAATTCTTATATCCATCATGAATTACGAATTACACAGTGATTTGAGGAATTGAAATAGTTTGACTACATTTTGTGCACTATATAGTCAAGGCAAAATCTGGGGGTGAAAAATCCTCTCAGAAATACTTTTTTCAGTAATTTTGTGGTGAAATTTAACAGGTAGGTGATCTATGGTACTTTCATAGATACACCATGTCGCATATGGTGCCTTGCCCCAGCTAGTGACTTCGTATTTTTTTCTGGAATCAGTCCTCTTCTACTATCCTATCTAGTTAGTAAGAGCAGTTAGGTTTCTTCTACTATCCTAGGGTATACAGTGTGCAACATGAAAGACTATATTTGGGCCAGTTAAGTGATAGCCATTTTTCTTATTAAGATTCATCATGTTGTAGTTTACCACTGTGTACCAGTAAAATATAACAGAGTAATAAAGATTTTTGTGGCAATAGGTGGTATGATTTTATGCTGATTTTTTAAGCTATGAAATGTAAGACAGGAGAACATATGTGATCCAAGGACAAGAATTCTGTAACTTGATTTGTATCTCTCAGACCTGCCTCCTGAACGAAAATACTGGCCAGAAAAGATACATATCCATAAGTGAGCATTTTTTGCACTATTAATTGATCTGAAACTTATTGTGACTTGATATGATATTTGTGTACCTTATTTCTGTATTTTCATGTTTATGTATTTATTATGTTTGATCTGAACCAGATATCAGAGGAACTTCTTGCAAGTTAACTGGTTATATCTTGCATTTGATACGTGTATTGACCTATACAAAGTTAAATATTTCATTTACTCTGTCTAGCAGAATTCTGTTGTTTACCCTTCATCGATGAATCAATAGTGAGTGTTGGGGTTAATTTTTGGGGACTTGGAAGGTGAGGCTGTGGCAAGTCCATACTGTAGGGAATGCCAAACACACTTCTCCCTCCATCTCCGTAGTGAAGTAATGGAACAGTGGGGGTCCTCAGTAGGGGGTAGGGGGGTTTCCAGTCTTTGGGGTATGTCTTCTTCAGCTCCAACACTCAAAATCTTCAATTTCATTTCTTTCTTCTCACCTGAGTACCAAGCTATCCTTCCCTCTGTCCATATGCATATATCTCTATTGCTGAGACCATTTGCTGTGACAGTTTTTGTCTTTGTGACTGCATTTCTGCATTACTAAATAACCATACTTAAATATGTATTGTGTGTAGATGTATAACCATAGTTTCAAAGATATCACATGCATATGTCTCAGTTGCTGAGACCACTGTCATTTGCTGGGTCAGTTTTTGTTTTTGTGACTGCATTTCTGCATTACTAATAACTACATTTAAACATGTATTGTGTATAGATGTATAATGATAGTTTCAAAGATGTCACATGCATACGTCTCTATTGCTGAGACCATTCTCATTTGCTGTGTCAGTTTTTGTTTTTTGTGACTAAAGCCTAATGTATAGGAGGATCCGGGAAACAAGTCAGTATTTCTGCATTATTAAATAATCATAGTTTCATAAATGTCACATGCATAAATAATTTTTGATATAATTGATATATTACTCACTTATGTTTCATTTTGTTGTGTGTTGGAACCCAAAATGGTGAAGAACCAAATTTCAAGAAATTTCTTGTATCGTAATGTGTAATACCATAATATAAAAATGTTGAAACAGTCTGTGTACTGTGACTTAATAAATATTTGTACATGTAGTCCAAGTGGACTCTTTGGTGAATCGTCTTTTAGTCTGCCACAGAATTGCAATGTGTGGAAATGTGATTATTCAGTAATATATGTGAATATTAGTGTAAAACTATTTTACTTAATGTAGTTAATAAGAATATATTTTTTGTGAGATATTTTCAAAGAACAAGTTAAAATTGCAAAATGAGATTTAAGACTGAAATGTTTAAATATGATCTGTTGGAATTTTGCTGAATTGAGCAACTCTGTTCAAAACATTCAATTACTCAATATATGATGGGCATAAAGAGTGGAATATGAACCACATTCCAGGTTTTGCAATGAAGAACTTCCGATGAGCAGAGAACCACGTTGAACTACAGTTCAGTGCTCCTCATTACACCATTACACATGGAGGAGACTGAGCACTTTGGTATATTATGGCCTAATGCTGTGCATTACTAAGAATAACTTGGTACGTCTGCCTACAATAGGAGGTTGCCAAGTAGAATCTAATATGGGTTTTGAGTAATGTAGTGTCCAATACTATCACTTGTTCTACAATGCATCGACAGTATTGAGAAAGAGTTATATACACCAGTGTCTCCATTGCACTCAGGAGGACCTGGAGGCTCTAATGACTAACGTAATTATTCAGAAACAAGACCAATTCAGCTGACTTCCATTATATATTTTTTCTGATTGAAATAGATCTACCTTCTACTGATGCTGAAATACAAGCTACAGACAATCATGCGAATTAACTTGTTCTTTCTTTGTGCTATTAATCAATATTTCGTATGATCCAGCTGAAATTTATACAAAGTAATTTATGGTAATCTTACACATTTAATTGAAAACATAGTTTAAAGTTCATTGTGATGTATGTATACACTTCATTTTGGAGATTAAGCAGAAATCTTATCTCATATCATATGTAAATTGCCAATCCAACCAACTCATTGTAAAACGAGTACCGTTACATGGATCTACCAGAAAAGGTTTTGTACAGCTTTTAGTTGCACTAATTCTTCTGGTGGCTGTTGAGACGTAACAATCCATTGAAAACCATTTAAAGTATATAAGTCCTGTAACTGGTAGGAACATTTAGAATTAATGTAATTAGGTGAAATCTGGAAAAAATGATCAAGTACATTGATCAAAGTCATTTCTTTGAAACTGAGATGGATTTGTGTTAAAACAATAACTAAATTAAAGTCTGTTGCATTTAAACGAAAAACCAACTGAGAGAATCAGAATTGATTAGAAAATTAAAATGTAATTAGTGAAAATGTTATAAGTGGCGTGTAAACATAGGTAGTTCTTTAGGTATTTTGTCAATAATAAATAAAAGACCTGTATTGCCACACTCAATAGGTGACTTGGGAACATATACATTAGTAGGAACATTTTTCGATCCATGTATCTTTTGCATTTTATAAATATAGTAAAAGTTTTGTTGTAGTTTCACATTTATAAAATATTAAATGGTTAAAGTTCGATAAATGTTTTCGTTCTATAAGTGCCAGTGCAACTGTTGAAGTATGTCATTAACTTTATAACAACGGATTTAATTGTAATTTTATTAAAAAACCCTTTATAACAATACTGAGGATTGTTCGGATTCATATATAAAGGGGCAGCAATGTTGGCATTAGGGAAGAGTATTTTATTAGATTCCATGTAAGAAGCATGTAATGACTTAAGGAAAATGTAAGTCAGTGTTGTAAGCATGTCAGTACAATTATGAAATATCTTAGAATAAAAGTTCTGAAACTTAATGTTTGTATTTAGTAATCATAGCTTAAAACCCATGTTGTAGTAGACAACATGAGCCTGAGGCAGCAGCAGATAAATGGATGAGTACACCCTACAAAATCATAACCACTGTTAAACAATAAATTTCACGCATTTCTTGCAGGATGTCTACGAGTTCGTTTGATATCTGTTTGTCATTCACACTAAAATCGATCGTGCTAACGTCTTCCTTTACAGAACATGTCATTACTGATGTGTATTTGTATGTTTACATGTGTTTGTTGTAGGACAGTACAGAACAGCATCAAAATTTAGCACAAATAAGTGCAATTCCCAAGAGCAGATTTTGTTACTGGAGTAGTGTGAAAGAATCGCCAATTCAGACGTAATTACCTCATAAACATTCCATATTTTGCTGGTGTTCTAAGATCTCGGAACTCGACACTGAATTCTGCTGTATTGGTCGATCTCATTTCCGCATCGTGATTCTAATACAAGAGTTAAACAAGCTCTTGATAGGTTGCAAGTGAAAGAATACTGTCTGTATAAAGGGCAAGAGACGTTCCCCAAAACTGAAAAGCCGCCTAGCGCTAGCGGCGTGCACCTTTGGTTGTGTGAATCACAACGTTCCATACCCGTTTATGTCGAGCTGTGCAATTTCTGAATCAGAAGATGATTTCTTGAGCTTTCTTGTGATTCAGACGTATGCTCACGCCTAATTTGAAAATCCTGATGGTGATTTTATGGCATGCAACAGTCCTATGCATAAGGTATGTTCACGGCAACTGAGGATGTTTGTAGTCGAAAGATGAGGGCAGTGAGACTTCTATTACCATGCTCACACGCTTCCATATAACACCTAAACCAATTCTGACGAATCTCTGTAACAACATACCTCCACAGAACGTCTTTTACCAATCACTATAGTGGATGTAAGGAGAACGAAATTCTGTAACCCTATGCAGATACTACAGAATCGGTTCTTCGTAACATGAATTGATTTCTCGATTTTTTATCGAAGTTGTGAAATTTAAAAAGTTTCTCTATCTGTCTGCACCACAGCTAAGGCGACCACATTTCTAGCATCTTAGCGGAAGCTTTCCTTTCGATTTTATGAGGTACATGTGTTATATCAACAGTGATGAGCGCAGTAGAAGACCTTACACATCCACCAGGAGATATATGTATCTCGGAAAAAATGTACCTAGAGTACTGTTCTCTAGTTCTGTTACCCCTACGGAAGTGCAAGAAAGGATACACGCTCTGTATTTGAACAGTACATACAAGCTGTGGAAAAATTCTGTGGAACTGGGTGAGTGACGATAATACCGAAGCAACACCAGAGTTTCGCTTAATGGTGTGTGTACAGATCAGCCACATAATGTGTTGTGGGCTGACATGGTTGGTGGACAACGACAACATAGTGTTGAGGTGTTGAATCGATGTTACTATTCACCAGTACATATCATTTAACCCCAAATTGGTTAATGTCAGGATAACAGCCGACAAAGACCTTAGAGTTGTAGTGGAAGATGAGTAGGAGATGTGCTGCATGTGATGCCGATCAGCTAGTCATTCTTATAACATTTGAACAGTACATACAAGCTGTGGAAAAGCTGGGAGAAGCTCGAAGCACAGACTATTAGAAGAGTCACACCTCTTGTACTTAAGCGGGCATTGTGCCTTTCGTATTCAATCCCGATGCAATATCTGTGTTTGATGGTCAATGTGAAGGTCCAAGGGATACAGAAAACCTGCAGTGGTGCATCGGAATCTAATACTGGTCTCCCAGGAGAAGCTCAAAGCACAAACTAGTTCACTCCAACAGGGTTTGTGTGCAATAACTGTAGAGTTCAAAGCCTGCAGAAACAATTATTTGCGAAATACTGTCACATGTACTTAAATAACACTGACAGTCGTTTGGAACCTGATTCCACTGCATTGCATGATTACTGTTTTTTTTTTTCCTTCCTAAGCAAACAGTATTTCGAAATCTGGATGGAGTTTGTACACATATATATGGCCTAGAAGACTGTAGTTTTAACGGAAAATTTTGTAATGGTGTGATGGAGTACCACACACAGTATCACTGTACTTAAACAGCACTGTCTTACGTTTGGAGGCTATGTTACAGTATTTTGCAAATAATTGTTTCTGTATGCTTAGAATTCTACATTTATTGCATACAAAATCTGCTGGAGTGAACTTTTGTTGATTTTAGAATGATTGGCTGACCGAAATAAGAAAAAGGACATCTCCATCTCCACTTCCACTACAACTTTGAGGTCATTGTCGGCTGCTATGCCGACATTAGCATATATACACGGGATTGTGGTTAAATGATATGTACTGGTGAATAGTAACATCGATTCAAGAGCTCAGCACTACACAGTCGCTGTCCACCAATCATGTAAGCCAATATCATGTCACGTGGCTGACCCGTGCACCCACTGTTAAGCGAGACTGTGGTGTCGCCCCGATATTATCATCACTAGTGCAGAAGAATTTTTCCACAGCTTTTATGTTCTGCACAAATAAAGAGCTTTTGTCCTTTTGCATGCTTCTGTAGGGATAACAGAAGCAGGGAGAGCAGTATTCTAGGTGGCACAGAAAGGGGTGAATTATACTGCCACTAAAGTCTTTGGTCACTTACCAAATAGTATCAAAAGTCTGACAGATAACCAACAAGTATTTAAGAAGAAATTAAAAGAATTTCTGAATGACAATTCCTTCTACTCCATAGAGGAATTTTTAGATATAAATTGAGAAAAAAAAATTAAAAATAATAAAGAAAAAATAAAAAAATAAAAAAGTTGTTATGTTAACTTAATTATGTTGTTAAATTAACTTAATTATGTCATGTATTGGAAAATTTGACTCGTTCCACATCATTACGAAATATCGTATTCATGATCCACGGAACTAGTATTAATCTAATCTAATCTCTAATCTAATCTGTTGTGCAAGATACATATACCTCTTGCTGCATATGTAAAGTCTTCTACAATACTCACAACAGTTCATCTAAGACATGGATTTCACGAAATGGAATGTAAGTGCTCGTTCTCGCATGCTCACATCCGAGCAGAGAGATGAAACTGAAAATGCAGGTATGCTGAGTATTATGTGTGATGTATCACCCCGCCCACTAATTTGGTGGGAAGCAATAGAAACACTTTTAAAGGGCTATATTCTGAGGGAAACTCAGATCTGCAGGCTCTTACGCGTTTGGGATAATGTGATCAGCTGATATGTATTTTGGTATTGTACCCTGGTTCAAATGGCTCTGAGCACTATGGGACTTAACTACTGTGGTCATCAGTCCCCTAGAACTTAGAACTGCTTAAACCTAACTAACCTAAGGACATCACACACATCCATGCCCGAGGCAGGATTCGTACCTGCGACCGTAGCGGTCACGCGGTTCCAGACTGTAGCGCCTATAACCGCACGGCCACTCCGGCCGGCTATTGCACCCTGGGTCAGCCTTTCCGACATATCTCGAAAACACATCTCAGATCATCTCGGTTTGCGTGTGGGAGAATGGGAAAGATCTTGTTCAACATTCTGGTATTTATCCCAGTGACATTTAAGTACCCCATCCTT
This sequence comes from Schistocerca serialis cubense, assembly GCF_023864345.2. NCBI lineage: Eukaryota > Metazoa > Arthropoda > Insecta > Orthoptera > Acrididae > Schistocerca > Schistocerca serialis. The sequence continues at coordinate 401,684,846 of NC_064642.1, read as the reverse complement.
CTGAGAAGGACAGGATAGCTTTTGTGAGTCTAGAATAACTAACAGCTGAATGCTCTGTTTTCTGGGGAAAAACCGACAAGAAATAATAGCTGTGTTATTATTGGACGCTGCTGTTGAAAGGCTTCCCTGTTTGTTGACAACAGGAAGGATAGAGAGCTGTGTCCAAAATATAGCAGGAACAACATTGTTTGTGAAAATGAGTAATAAAGTTTTTTATTTATGAATGGAGAGGCGAGATGGTTGCATACCACATGCAAGTCTTCGAAAATATAAAGTTGCTTGCCCCCTGCCGGCCGAAGTGGCCGTGCGGTTAAAGGCGCTGCAGTCTGGAACCGCAAGACCGCTACGGTCGCAGGTTCGAATCCTGCCTCGGGCATGGATGTTTGTGATGTCCTTAGGTTAGTTAGGTTTAACTAGTTCTAAGTTCTAGGGGACTAATGACCTCAGCAGTTGAGTCCCATAGTGCTCAGAGCCATTTGAACCATTTTTTGCTTGCCCCCTGCAAGTTTGCATCTGAATTCCAGACAGGCAGTAGCTGAGAGAAGAAGAAACTGGAGTCCATAAGAGAATCCTGTATTAGTCAGAATTTAAACGATCTTTTGAAGACCTGTGATAGAAATAAAGCAGTAAGGATAGATAACATTTCATTGGAATTTCTAAAATCATTAGAGGAAAAGGCCACCAAACAGCTATTCATGTTGGAGTATAGAATCTTTGTGACTGGTGGTGTACCATCAGGCTTTCAAAGTAATATCAACCACACCATTCCGAAGACAGCTAGGGGAGACAGTTGTGAAAACTATCGCACAGTTAGGTTAACATCTCAGGCAAACACACTGCTGACAGGATTAATATACAGAAGAAAGGAGAAACAAAATTGACGATCTGTGGCGACATGATTTCGATATGTAGGACAAGTTACATTTAGACATAAGCATCTGTCAGGAACATGACACAGTTGTGCAAGTAACTATATAACAGTAATTGAAAAATTCGATTTCACTGAGGGTTGCTGATGATTCATTAAAAATTACAGCTTTGGATATAGATATTTCAAAACCAGGATGACATAAGTTAGGAACATATATATTGTGTCTCTTATTAATACCCACTAATAGGTTTCTGGATACTTTTGATAGGTGAGTGGTAAGAGTGCCTGTGTCTATTTCGTCAACATATTGGAGTTCTATCTACTCAGATGTGAATATGTACCCATGTTCAGTCCAGTAACTGGATGGGAACCAGTAGGTATGCTTCTACAGGTTGGTATTCTGAGCAGGAATTTTGTTTATGAAGGAAAATAACTTTCAGGGAAGATGAAATGTTTGATTTCGACAAATTAGGAAAGGTATTACCTCTGCCTCTGCTTCAGGTGCTGTTTGCGAGAAAGCTTTCAGCATAACCCACAGTTCTCAGAGAACTCACTTATGGTTGTGTGATTTTATGTGGGGAGTCGCTTAGAATACAGTGCTCGCTTCAAAGCGTAAGAAATAGTACAAAACTACAATTGACTGACCACTGGTCTCAGAGACCTTGTCTGCGACTTGGGATTGAATGTGATGAATTACATGACACAGTTGCGTTGGATCCTATGGGGACGTCTGACCAGCGTGGGGTCCGATGAGGCGGCTGTGACATGTCACTGGATGGCAGGCCGCGACAGACGAGAGGCCTCGCAACGAGGATACACAATCACGAAATAAATTACTATTAACAATTCCGCCTGTCGTCGCTATATCACGCATGCTTGCGGCCGCGTGATGCTTCCGCGTGATGCTTTCGCGCGATGCGATAGTTCACACGATCACCGCTAGGTGCATTACAGTCCTTTCCGAGGTAGCATTTGTCTAGAAATCCGGTTTTCGAGTCTGATACTGCCCACTACTTTCATAAAAAAATACCGTATATTATGTATTTCCCACGTTTCTGCTGGCTAGAATGCGACTTGTGACTCGTAAAGTATTTTCATTCCCCAGTGCTGTTTCTACATCACTCCTGTACACAGAGAACAGGAAAATACTTGATCCGTCTCATCCTTTGTTACACCAGTGTTGCCTGGATACCTGACTCACCTAAATTCTGTAAAGCCCTCCAAATCCTTGAACGCCATGAGCTCCATCTCGCTTTCCATATCCGTCTCCCGTCCCCCATGAGGATCTTCTATGACTTCATTCCTTCCCCAAATCTCCTCCTTTTCCTTGAACAGATCTGTATGCTCTACATCAACCTCCTCCTCAGTCACCATCACCTCCTGGTGTTTCCTCTCTTCTCCATTCTCCACCTGCTGTTGTGCCGCTACCAACGTGTCCCACCCTTTCTTCATCTCCAAATCCTCCACCTCCTCTCCCAAAGAAACTTCCAGCATTTCCCCATCCTGGATGATGTGCTTCACCCAGATATTTATTCCTCCTTCCAGGTCTATCCTCCTCTTCCTCTCCCCTCCTCCACAGGGCTCCCTCTCCTTCCCCTCCTCCTCAGCTGTGTCCATCCTCCTACCCCCTTATCCATCTCACTTCCCCTTTCCCAGTCCTGGCGCTCCATCCTGGACAGCTTCCTCACAACCTTACCCATCTCCTGCCCCCTGGTGTCCTACCACCTCCCCCCTCCGCCCCTTCCCACCCCTCCTCTTCTGCTGACTGCCATCACTATTTCCTCTCTCCCTCCTCTCTGATCTCCCCTCCCTTTTCAGGTCCTTCCAATTGTAATCCAGTTACTCTGTTTCGTGTATAGGTGCTCTCCGTGTATGTTACATAAGTGCAGTGTGTTTTTAGTGTCGTCACCTCGTGTAGTTTCCATAATTTGAACACAGTCTTTAAGTGTGCTCTGCATGTCACTAGTGTTTATGTGCTGGGTCATAGTCGAGTGCCATTTTGATAAATGTGCATTGTCAAACTACCCCTTCTCTGTACATTTTAACTCCAGTTGTTTCCCTTCTCATGTGTAAATGTCATCTTTTATACCAACATTTTATGTATGTTCTCTTGTGATATTTTATACAGTATCTAGGCTGAAGAGCTGCGAATTGTGCTGCTGCCAGTCCACCCCTGGGTAAAGGGTACGAAATAACAATGAAGAAAAAAAAGTAGCAACTCTGGGCCAATGGGTCGCTGTCCTAATATTATTACTTATCCTTATGTCTCTCCTAGCAGCTATTCACTTGTAGATCGGCAGGAGGCTACTCGCCTGCACTAATGAGATAGTCTACTGTCCCGTTATCGCCTGTCGTCATGTCCTTCCCAGCAGATATTCACTTGTAGACCAGCAGGAGGCTACTCCACTGCATTCAGTGACAGGAAACTGCCTTATTATCATGCGTCCTTTCACAGTGCTTCCATTGGTTCCTGTCAATTTCCAGGGTAGGTGCCTTCTGGTGGCAGAATTGTAAACTAAGCCAGTCAACCTCCACATGTCAAGGTGAACACACACGGAACATGTTCCACCAATGTTTAGCAGCGTAATTACAGTGGTGAGTGCTTTACGTTTACGTTGACGCCAATTTTGTGCCAGTATTGCATTCACAATCGAGAAAAAGCAATCTATTTCCATAGTTAATCATTTTTTTCCGAAGTATTTTGCAACACTTACACCTTCCAAAACTAATTAAACAGCAGAGAATGATTAGTTTTCCCAGCCAAATGAAGAGACCTGTCTCCCATAAACTAATTAAATGAAGAATTTGCAAACTGAGTTGTGTATATAAACAATATATTCTCTGCAATGTAATTAATGTCGATATCAATTTAATTTCATGAAATCCTTCCAGTCCAACACATCAGCACAGTTTGAGCGATTTTTCCCCTCCAATTTTTTTCCAGGAGGTGAAGAAAAAATGCAAGATATCGTGTGTGCAACATTGGTATGTATACACCACGGACATTGGTGCAGGGAGGGCCCACCACCTTGAATAACCTGGAAGTGGGTTAGGATACCCCTTATACCACTATCAATACCAGTTCTACAAGTACATTCCTCCATGTCTTCTTTACCCATTTTTCGTAACCAGTACACTCAGTTCACAAAACTTGATGCATATGTAATGTCATTTTGACCTCACATGCAATATCGAAGACAACAGGAACTACTACCGAATTTTGTTAGTGTTTGTGTGGATGCCTGTGAGTCGCAATTTGGAATTTGTAGTCAATAGTTTTTGTATAAGTTGTGCATCATGAAAGTATGCCATTTCAAGACAAATGCATATAGAAAATTTATAATAATTCTTGGTATAATTTGATACAATTAAACATCACATAATGATATATTGGCAGTTAAAGCTTTCATGAGATCAATACTACAACATGAAGTCTTTGCATTTATGAAAGACTATGGAACTTGTTTATTAATTAAACAAATGTGTGTTCTGTAATATTTCAGTTATATATATATATATATATATATATATATATATATATATATTCAGTAATTTAAAAATTGAGCATCAAACACAAAAGCGAGTAAATATTCAAACTCCATTGCTCATCTGGAGATACAAATTGCCACTAAGAATAAAAAGTAAGAAAAAGACTGACACATTTATGAAAGATTTTAGAGGTAACTTAGTCTCACCTATCTATAAAGTAAGATGTAAACGAAAATTTATGATCTATGTCAATTAGGACACTTCTTTGCCAAACGAGAATGTCTTCAATTAAAGTACATCTTGACCCACCAACATGACCTTCTTTGTTATTTTGTTACAACAAATTGTACCAATACCAACATGTTTTTGTGTGATCTTCAGTGTGCTGCTGTTTTGAAACAGCATTTATTCATCCCAGAAGAGCTACCTCTTTAATCTGTCTGCTAGAATGGCTGTTCACTCTTTTGGTTACAGAACAACTACTAAAACAAGTTTTCAAAGTTTCTAAAATTAATCTTACATTATTGAGACACCTCAATGAAATATAATAATATAGATAATAATAATTTTACTATCGTTAGGCCATTACAGCAATAGACAACATCACACACATAATGTAATGCAGTTGATAATTTAAAAGCATTAATGGGCTGATTGTTAACACTAGTGTTATGTTGCAGTTTATATACACAATGTGATCAAAATTATCCAGACACCCCCAAAAACATAGTTTTTGATATTAGGTGAATTGTACTGCCACCTACTGCCAGATACTCCATATCAGTGAACTCAGTAGTCATTAGACATCGTAGGAGAGCAAAATGGGGCGCTCCATGGAACTCACAGACTTCAAACATGGTCAGATGATTAGGTGTTACTTGAATCATATGTCTGCACACGAGATTTCCACACTCCTAAAAATCCCTAGGTCCACTGTTTCTTATGTGATAGTGGCGTGGAAAAGTGAAGGTAAACATACAGCACATAAGCATACAGGCCAACCTCATCTGTTGGGTAAAAGAGACCGCCAACAGTTGAAGAGGGTCGTAAAGTGTAAGAGGCAGACATCTATCCAGACCATCACACAGGATTTCCAAACTGTATCAGGATCTACTGCAAGTACTATGACAGTTAGGTTGGAGATGAGAAAACGGATTTCATGGTTGAGCAGCTGCTCATAAGCCACACATCACGCCAGTAAATGCCAAACGACGCCTTGCTTGGTGTAAGAAGCGAAAACATTGGACGATTGAAAAGTCTAAAAACGTTGTGAGGAGTGACAAATCATGGTACACAATGTGGCGATCCGATGGTAGGGTGTGGATATGGCGAATGCCTGGTCAATGTCATCTGCCAGCGTGTGTAGTGCTGATAATAAAATTTGGAGGCGGTGATGTTATGGTATGGTCATATTTTCCATGGAGGCGGTTTGCACCCCTTGTGTCACTATCACAGCACAGGCCTGCATTGATATTTTAAGCACCTTCTTGCTTCCCAGTGTTGAAGAGCAATTCAGCGATGGCGATTGCATATTTCAACAAGATCGAGCACCTATTCATAATGCACGGCCTGTGTCGGAGTGGTTACATGATAATAACATCCCTGTAATGGACTGGCCTGCACAAAGTCCTGCCCAGAATCCTATAGAGCACCTTTGGGATGTTTTGGAACGCCGACTTCGTGCCAGGCCTCTCCCACCGACTTCGATACCTCTCCTCAGTGCAGCACTCCGTGAAGAATGGGCTATCATTTACCAAGAAACCTTCCAGCGCCTGATTGAAGGTATGTCTGCGAGAGTGGAAGCTGTCATCAAGGCTAAGGGTGGGCCAACACCATATTGAATTCCAGCATTACTGATGGAGAGCATCACGAACTTGTAAGTAATTTTCAGCCAGGTGTCCAGATACTTTTGATCACATAGTATACATCTTTATTTCATACAATGGGTTGGCAATTAAACAGTCACACAGTGTTTGTTTGAATACTTGTTCTGGTAGATCTTGTACAATTTGTGGGAGCTTAGTAAATAATTTGTGCCCCATGCGTTCATAGCTGTCATAGCTGTCTCACAGTATACATTGAGCTATAGCTTTCTATGTTTGAATAGGGCACATTTTCTCTGCATTTTTGCTTCTGGTAACTTCTTTATACAAACTAAAACATAATATATATGTAAGTTTATTACTGTCAACATTTTTTGTTCACTGAAGAAAGGTTTACACTCTGCCTCATAAGAAGAATCAGTAGTTACCCCAACAGCCTTCTTCTGCTGTATTAAGACATCATGTACACAACAAGAGTTTCCCCACAAATAACACCATATTGGTATATGCATGATACCAATATGTTCCAAATTGCCGCATGCAAAAATGGGATTTTTCATGGAGTCATATTTTGAGTTCTATTGGTCACAGAGATAAGGGTGTAACACCACCAGCCGTTATCTAATTGGCAATCGCCAATAATGTTAACCTTCTGTGAAGGGTTTTAACCTGACCATGGCTGTACCTAATGACAAAAAATCGGACAATAATTTCGTAGCCATGAAGTAAGTGAAACAGTAACAACAGTTAAAGAAATGGGTTTTGAAGTTACATTCAACTAATAATAAAATAAACTATAATTATATTTCCAAGCGGTCGCCAGCCTAAATAGGCAATGCAGTATCAACATATATAGTGAAGCATAAATAACTTCACCTAAGAAAACGAACTTCACTTGATACTCTTAACTAATCTCTTCCAACACAGTTAACAACTTGCCCTAGCAAACAACACAACAGCTAACCCTTATGCAAAACATAGAATGGCCAACAAATGCAGTGGCACACACTGTCTCACAATAACAGTTGCTGTTGGCAAAAAAGTACTATACAATATAAGGAAAAAATGCAGAAGGACATATGAACCTGCTAACAAAGTCTGGATGGTAATAGAATGTACTACTATTATTTTAACTATCACAAAAAATATCATGATTTAAAACTGTACTGATTACTATGAGCTTCAGAAATTTGCACATGAAGTTACTCCAATATTTAAAAAAAGTTTTGGTATTGAATAAATGATTACTACACTTGGTCAAAAAGAGCCTTTACTTTCATTATCATATAATTTAAGTATCTTATGGGGTCCCTTAAACTGGTATGTTTTGAAGAACAATTATCAACTGTAAATAATAACACACAAAATTAAGAAAATAGCAATACCTTTAGTTACAACTTTAAGTATAATGAATAATGTAAAATTAGTTCAACAGGTAACAAGGGGCCCTAACGACTAGTCTCTCATTGCACTTCAAGTCAAACTGGCTTTGTAAATGAGTATCCAACTTGAAAATCTACTTTAAAACAACATATACAAAAAACAATTACAAGTTTACAAACTTGTTCAAAGTGAAGTAATACTGCTGTCTTTTTATAACTTTTACTTATAGACAGTACTTTATATTTTTTCTTATTGGCTATTTTAATGGTAGCTTTTTATTTAATATAAAGCTTTCTTTATGAACACACTTAGGGAAATTTTAAGATGAAAAATTATGTGAAGTAAATCATTTACTACTGTACAGAAAACAAACAAATTTCATACACCACAAAGTTCATAAAAACTACAAAATGTTTTACTCCCAAAATTGTTAGTTTAATAAAAACAGGACAATCGGAATTAATTCACTTGGAAAGGACCCAGTCTAGGAATGTGGCTGGGGATAATTAGATAATAATAATTAGAAACTCGACAAAAAGTTATACAATTCGTAGCACCTGGTCCATTGGGTGTTAGTGGCAAGAAACAATCAATGCCTTCTCTGCACGATAGCAATGGAGATACCATCGAAGACAGTGCTGCCAAAGCAGAGTTACGAGACACAGGCTTCCGAAATGCCTTCACAAAAGAAGACGAAGTAAATATTCCAGAATTCTAATCGAGAACAGCTGCCAACATGAGTAACGTGGAAGTAAATATCCTTGCAGTAGGGAAGCAACTTAAATCAACCAATTAGGTTCCTTTTGGAGTATGCTGATGCATTAGCTCCATACTTAACAATCATATACAACCATTCGCTCGACGAAAGACCCGTACCCAAAGACTGGAAAGTTGTACAGGTCACACAAACATTCAAGAAAGGTAGTAGGAGTAATCCACTAAATTACAGGTCCATATCGTTAACGTCGATATGCAGCAGGATCTTAGAACATATATTGTGTTTGAACATATTGAATTACCTCGAAGAAAACGGTCTATTCACACACAGTCAACATCGGTTTAGAAAACATCGTTCCTGTGAAACACAACTAGTTCTTTATCCACATGAAGTGCTAAGTGCTATTGACAAGGGATTTCAGATCGATTCCGTATTTCTGGATTTCCAGAAGGCTTTTGACACTGTACCACACAAGCGGCTCGTAGTGAAATTGCGTGCTTATGGATTATCATCTCAGTTATGTGACTGGATCTGTGATTTCCTGTCAGAGACGTCACAGTTCGTTATAACTGACAAAAAGTCATCAAGTAAAACAGAAGTGATTTCTGGCGTTACCCCATGGTACTGTTAGAGGCCCTTTACTGTTCCTTATCTTTATAAACGATTTGGGAGACAATCCGAGCAGCCTTCTTCGGTTGTTTGCAGATGACGTTGTCGTTTATCGGCTAGTAAAGTCATCAGAAGATCAGAGCAAACTGCAAAACGATTTAGAAGAAGTATCGGAGGGTGCGAAAAGTGGCAGTTGACCCTAAGTAACGAAAAGTGTGAGGTCATTCACATGAGTGCTAAAAGGAACGCATTAAACTTCGGTTACACGAAAAATCAGTCTGATATAAAAGCCATAAATTCAACTAAATACCTAGGTATTACAATTACGAACAATTTAAATTGGAAGGAACACACAGAAAATGTTGTGGGGAAGGCTAACCAAAGACTGCATTTTATTTTCAGGACACTAAGGAGACTGCCTACACTATGCTTGTCCGTCCACTTTTAGAATACTGTTGCGCAGTGTGGGATCCTTACCACATAGGACTGACTGAGTACATCGAAAAAGTTCAAAGAAAGGCAACACGTTTTCTATTATCTCGAAATATGGGAGAGAGTGTCACAGAAATGATACAGGATTTGGGATGGACATCATTAAAAGAAAGGCGTTTTTCGTTCCAACAGAATCTTCTCACGAAATTCCAATCACCAACTTTCTCCTCCAAATGCGAAAATATTTTGTTGACACCGACTTACATAGGGAGGAACGATCACCAAGATAAAATAAGGGAAATCAGAGCTCATACGGAAAGATATAGGTGTTCATTCTTCCCACGCGCTATACGAGATTGGAATAATAGAGAATTGTGAAGGTGGTTTGATGAACCCTCTGCCAGCCACTTAAATGTGATTTACAGAGTATCCATGTAAATGTAGATGTATATATTTAGATAATAATTCTGCTGAAGGTGATGGCACTTGTAGCAAATTACAGTGGCAATAAACTTGACAGTAAAGCAACCACGGTTCTTGATGTTAGCCACATCCTGATATAACTCTTCTTGGCATCATAAATTTAACCAAACTGGGCCAATGACAATTCCATGGTCGATGGGCCAATTTACGTTTTATCATAGGCTAATTTACATGCTCATGAGCGCTTCTCACCTTAATTTATACACCTAAATTAACCACTATATCTGACCAACGCTGTCACTGACCACTCACTATCACAGTCAGAACTCGAATATCACTTGTCACTGAGGAATCGAGCACCTTGCACGCCAAGTCCACCTCTTCCAGTCCCACCAAACTACTTCCACAGAGGTACGGTTTTACGACTGGTTTTACATTTGGCTCCCCTGCTTATGGGTCAATAAAATATACAGAGTTTTTACAAATTATTACATTCACAGAGTACCACATATAAAACCAATGGTATAGTTACAGTATAATTTCTTAAAACATAGTGGATTCCTTAACACGCCAAAATAATCAACATAATTATTACATATCTACACAACCAAAGATCTAGACTATGCAGATACACTAGTGTACAATGTCAGCAGAGAACTTATACTGAATATACAGGGTGTTTCAAAAATTACCGGTATATTTGAAACGGCAATAAAAACTAAACGAGCAGCGATAGAAATACACCGTTTGTTGCAATATGCTTGGGACAACAGTACATTTTCAGGCGGACAAACTTTCGAAATTACAGTAGTTACAATTTTCAACAACAGATGGCGCTGCAAGTGATGTGAAAGATATAGAAGACAACGCAGTCTGTGGGTGCGCCATTCTGTACGTCGTCTTTCTGCTGTAAGCGTGTGCTGTTCACAACGTGCAAGTGTGCTGTAGACAACATGGTTTATTCCTTAGAACAGAGGATTTTTCTGGTGTTGGAATTCCACCGCCTAGAACACAGTGTTGTTGCAACAAGACGAAGTTTTCAACGGAGGTTTAATGTAACCAAAGGACCGAAAAGCGATACAATAAAGGATCTGTTTGAAAAATTTCAACGGACTGGGAATGTGACGGATGAACGTGCTGGAAAGGTAGGGCGACCGCGTACGACAACCACAGAGGGCAACGCGCAGCTAGTGCAGCAGGTGATCCAACAGCGGCCTCGGGTTTCCGTTCGCCGTGTGGCAGCTGCGGTCCAAATGATGCCAACGTCCACGTATCGTCTCATGCGCCAGAGTTTACACCTCTATCCATACAAAATTCAAACGCGGCAACCCCTCAGCACCGCTACCATTGCTGCACGAGAGACATTCGCTAACGTATAGTGCACAGCATTGATGACGGCGATATGCATGTGGGCAGCATTTGGTTTACTGAGGAAGCTTATTTTTACCTGGACGGCTTCGTCAATAAACAGAACTGGCGCATATGGGGAACCGAAAAGCCCCATGTTGCAGTCCCATCGTCCATGCATCCTCAAAAAGTACTGGTCTGGGCCGCCATTTCTTCCAAAGGAATCATTGGCCCATTTTCAGATCCGAAACGATTACTGCATCACGCTATCTGGACATTCTTCGTGAATTTGTGGCGGTACAAACTGCCTTAGACGACACTGCGAACACCTCGTGGTTTATGCAAGATGGTGCCCGGCCACATCACACGGCCGACGTCTTTAATTTCCTGAATGAATATTTCGATGATCGTGTGATTGCTTTGGGCTATCCAAAACATACAGGAGGCGGCGTGGATTGGCCTCCCTATTCGCCAGACATGAACCCCTGTGACTTCTTTCTGTGGGGACACTTGAAAGACCAGGTGTACCGCCAGAATCCAGAAACAATTGAACAGCTGAAGCAGTACATCTCATCTGCATGTGAAGCCATTCCGCCAGACACGTTGTCAAAGGTTTCGGGTAATTTCATTCAGAGACTACGCCATATTATTGCTACGCATGGTGGATATGTGGAAAATATCGTACTATAGAGTTTCCCAGACCGCAGCGCCATCTGTTGTTGAAAATTGCAACTACTGTAATTTCGAAAGGTTGACTGCCTGAAAGTGTACTGTTGTCCCAAGCATATTGCAACAAACGGTGTATTTCTATCGCTGCTCGTTTAGTTTTTATTGCCGTTTCAAATATACCGGTAATTTTTGAAACACCCTGTACATACATGTATCTATTATTGGTGTTACAAGGGGTCAAGTGTTTTGGATAGCCCTTGGTGCAGAGACAATTTGTACACCTGTGGGAAGAACAGGCATATGTAGCTATCTTCAGTATGGGGTCAAAATTTAACAATACACACTTCCTCCAACCCAAGTAAACTGAGCAAATCGGTTGGTTGTTTTGCATTAGGTGGGTCTAGGGTCGGCCTAAGATGCCTTTAAAAAGGCACCATTTATTTATCGAGTTTCTGAGTAAACCCCAAAAAACTATAATTTTGTAGTGCCAAAGGACCAATTGTGGGGATGGCCACTTCTATAATTTTGATCCATGACAAATCGACAAAATTTTTACTGTATGTTCTTAAGATGATAATCTTAGAGAACTTATAATTTTTTTCGCTACAATTATCTGTTAATGAGATTTAGAAGTTCAAAGTTACTATACAAATGCAGAAAGTTGCAGAAACCGACTTTTAGACTTTCTGTGTGGGCCTCAATTATCTGAATAACTAGCTAAAGAAAATGGTTCAAATTTTAACTATGCTCTCTTCAGACATTTATCTAAGACTGCCATTTTCCCATTTTCGAAAATCTGTATCTGTTATCCAGATACACTTGAAAACCCACTATTTTTACCGAGCGAGGTGGCGCAGTGGTTAGACACTGGACTCGCATTCGGAAGGACGACGGTTCAATCCCGCGTCCGGCCATCCTGATTTAGGTTTTCCATGATTTCCCTAAATCACTCCAGGCAAATGCCGGGATGGTTCCTCTGAAAGGGCACGGCCGACTTCCTTCCCCATCCTTCCCTAATCCGATGAGACCGATGACCACGCTGTCTGGTCTCCTTCCCCAAAACCAACCAACCAACCACTATTTTTGGCTACCAGAGGTACAGATTGTGGGGGTGGCCACTTCTTTACTTTCCATTCATAGTAAATCGTCGAAATTTTTACCATATGTTTCTAAGATGATGTTCTCAATGAACCTTGAAACTTTTCTCAATGTCATTATCTGTTACCAAACATTCTGAGGTTCAGAGTTACTGTACGTATGCACATGAAGTATGTACATAATATCCAGTCTAAGGCTTGAATGCAGTTTTAAATAATGTAGTGAATACGTAGCAAGGGTTCTGTGGCCATCCCAATGGTTCTGACGTCAGCAAACTGTATTTTAGTTGTCATTTTTCATCAATAAAACTTGATGACACATGGTCTCTGTTCGAGAATAATAGACACTTCATGTCTATATAGCCTGCTGTCTTGGACTGGAAATTACTAGATGGCACCATCGGGCGGCAAAGGCACTTTACAAAAAGCTATTTTGTCACACAAATTCTATGTACTTGCAAATCAAACACATCATTTTTTGGTATATTGTTGGTGTAGCTTAAAAATGTGCTTTTATATGAAAAGTAGTGCACAGTGATCTTGCATTGGATGGGAGATAGTTTTGTGTTAACCAAATGTTACATATACTTGCTTGTTGTTTATATGTGTCAAATTATGTAAATATGTTTAAATATATAAATAAACTGCCATAACTTTGCTGGCCTACATAATTCCTTTTATATAAGCAGCACCCACTGCTGTAACAAGGAAAAGAACGGTATTAGCTGAAAATGCTCCTGTCAGGACACAAAATAGACGAATATGCTCGTCTTTAAAAGACTCTGACAGAAGAGTGGGGAACCAACAGCCTCAGTCCTCATACTACCTTCCTCACCAATAATTTTGTCGACTGAATATTTCTCACTTTTTGTGCCAAAATAGAGTAGTAAAGAAACTGTTGCAGTGGAAGATAGAGCAGACAGTGCCAATGAGAGAGAAAGAGAGAGGAGACTGTGATGGTGAGAGAGAGAAAGTGGCAGTGAAAGAGAAAGAAAGATGTATAAAGACAACAGTCAGAGAAAGTCAGTGATGATCAGTGAGAGAGAGCGGTAGTAAACGGGAAGAGAGTTGTTTGGAAATAGTAGCAGTGGGTGCAAAAGAGAAAGAGGAGACAGCGAAAATGAGAAGGTGAGATGAGTGGAGACCTTATATAGGCTTGAGGGGTCTGGACACCAGGTGCCCCCCTTCCCCCCAGGCGATCTGTAACACATAAGAAAATACCGACCTTGCTTCATTCCCTATACTCACATGTTAAAGTATCCTGGTCAGTGGGTCAAAACCACAAGTAAACCATATCCAAGGACATTAGTGGAAATGCGACATTGGTGGTTGAAGAGAAAGATAGGAAGCTGTAAGCAGAACAAAGGAGACAGTGACCATGGGAGAGAAAAAGAATGAGACAAGGACAACAGCAGTGAGACAGAGAGACAGTGAAAATATCAGGAAGGAGACAAATGGTAAATAAGGGTGAAAGAAAAGGATGAAGACAATGAGAGTGGGAGAGATAGACAGGAGAAAATGCCAATGGGAGAAAAAGAAGACAGAGACATGTATAGATAGTGGTAGTGAGAGAAAAATGTTAGGTGTGAGGGCTTCACTACACAGAGAGCCTGGAGAAAGAGTTTTAGAATTTTGTGTGTTAAAAGAGTGAGAGGACACGAGTGGAAAGGAGACTATAGTGGTTGAAGAGAAAGAGAAGAGGTTGTAAGCAGAACAAAAGAGACATGTTTGCATGTCAAAATTGTTGGTGAGGAAGACAGAATGAGAATTGAGGCAGCTGGTTCCCCACTTTCCTGTCAGTGTCTTTTAAAGAGAAACTTTATTCATCATTGTTTATGCTCTGGCTGGAGCATTTTCCAAATGGTGATATTATGCTTTGAAAAAACGAAAAATATGCTGTTCTAAAGTTTATTTCAAGCACACGACCCATAAGCCACCTAAACAGGTAAATTGCTTGTGACAACTTACCACTGATATATAGTACATGTTGACCCCGAGATAGTTTATCATTTAAATATACTATCAAAAACTTAACATACTTTCTGTCAGATGACAAAATCTTGTCTTTTAGTCTAAAAAAACAGTTGCTGTGTTTTGTTTTCATTCAACAAGAATCTATTTCTTTTTAAACCAGTAAAATACTTCAGCAATTGTCTTTGCAACACAAGTTTTGAGACTACTTAAGTCATTAGTACTGAGAAGAAAAGTAATATTATCTGCATAGTGCAGTGCACTGCTTTTAATAAATGATAACAGGTCACTAATCATTCCTATGAATAAGAAAGGGCCCAGTTCAGATTCCTGTGGAATACCTACCTTACTTTACTCTATACAGACCATTTCTTTACAGACATAAACAATTTGCATATGGTTCTGTGGATAAGATTTTAATAGTTTAAGGCTGCCATCTCTGAGCCACAGAAGTGCATTTTTTTCTACACAGCAAAAGACTTTTGCTTGCATCACAGAAAGTGACTTGAGCGAAGCCTTTGTTCTTCTCAAACACTTGAAGTAGGTATTTGACTACAGACTCTACCGTATCAATATTAGACAATTTTTCCATAAGGCCAAATTGTGCTCCTGTAATTATTCCATATTTTCAAAGTAAACATAAAACTGTTGGTAAATAAGACCTTCAAATTCTTTAGAAAAAGCTGGGACTATGTAATTTGGCCCATAACTTGAAGGCGACTCTATATCTCCCTTTTTATGTATTGTAACTATCCTTGACACCTTAAGCTCATCAAGAAAGTATTCCTCAGATACACACTTGTTTATACAATACATCACAGGGTACAAAATAAATCGATTGCTTTCTTCAGCATGTTGCAAGATGTGTCATATATATCAATATTATCTGATGATTTCAACTGTTTTATTATTCTTAGAACGAAACTAGGTGAGACTCTGGGGAATGTAAACGCACTTGTATTTGTTAATGATTTTTTTGAAAGTAACTACGGAATAGCGTTTTCTACTTCTTCGATTGATTCAATAAAATATCATTGAACTTTTGGGGACAGATATTAATTTTTTGTTACTCGCACTTTTGGCGGCACCATTTATCAGTTTCCAAGCAGCTTTGTCGGAATCCTAATACTGCTGCTATTGTCTGCCTTTTTGGATTCCACGATGACTTTTTATATTCATTCGTATATGCAACGTAGGCTAATCTGGCATGATCAGTCTTCAAACAGCAACGTAACTTGATGTTTCAGATTTGTCAGTTATTTAGTGTCCATGGGTTGGAAAAACAGTTAATAAAGCCTTTTCATTGAGTCTCGGAATTAGTTCTAGCACACACTTTAATCTCTCCCTCATCTGCAGCCCAGTCCACATGAATACAGAATTTTACGCGTTAATAAACTACATATGTTAAAGTATCCTGCAGTAAAGAAATAGCGTAACCTTCAGTTCTCTCTTATTGAGGCGAATGTTATTGTTTTGAAAGCCATTTTCGTCTCACGTGTGAACCAAACGGTCACGAAAGTCGATAGACAGCTCTTTGCGCCTTCGATACAGCAGGTGACGTTAAAATGATGTCACGTAAGCGTGCATCTGCAGATCAGAGCAATAAAGCAAGAAGTTGAGGATAAAGCTGTTTTGCAACAACCTGTTTCAGCGCCTCTCTTCATCTGTTTACCCCCACCACCTGAATTTTTATAGACAGACCGTAGGTGTGACGTTATACAAGGAACAAGGAAGGAGGAAAACAGAATTAAGAGTAAATGTGTGAAGATCGTTAGAGCGTCATATGTCTTATCGCCGACACGAAAAGCTGTGTCTGCTTGTCTTTATAATGCGTTTTGCGTGTTCGTCGCTGTTCGCAGCTATGTTTTTGTCATGCACGTGAGCCGGGCGAATTCATTGCTTTCGTAGTGTCAAACTGTCAGACATCTGATTGGCACAACACCGGATGTAAAATACAGAAAACTCAGAATTGATGGCGCCTGAAAATTGTTTCTGCTCTACTTGTTGAGAAAGAGATGTGAAGAGATTCATGTCAAATTGTTCATTCATTTTAAGATAATTAATTGCACTACACAGATATGGGAGTTCCAGATCCAGAAACAAAGTTACATAAACTAGATGCAACGATTCGTTTGAAACTCATTGAGAAATTGTTGATTGATGACAACTGGAAGAGACTAGCGGATCTGATGCGAGTTCTTGGGTAAAGTATTAGATATTTTGAATGAAACTTTTGCATGATACTGACGTGCTGTGTTTTTAGCGAATTGTGAAATAACACATTTCATTTCTTGGCCTGTAAAAATAATTTTGGTTTTCTTGTATCGCTTGAGAATACGTCTGTGGTAAATTCATTAACGATTTCGCATCAATTACTAACTGTAAGCAACGTGTACATTTAGCGGCGTAGAAACAATGTGCAACAGGACATGTCACATGCAGTGTTGTTCAGTTCATTCTTTGTTCGTGCATTGTAGCTGATAATTATCGTGTGAGAGTATTAGGTTCACTATCAAATTTTATATGCAGACAAAGGCAGATGTAACTCTTACGTTCGGACTGCATTTACCATATTACATTAGAGTACCTACATGAAGGGTGCAGGTGTATTAATTTATAACAGGATTAAACCTCACTACAACATTAATGATTGTTACACATTTTGGGTGTGCAGTGTAACACCTGACATTTAGTTTCATTTTAAGTACTCATTCTGTAGACTGTACTCTATAAGAGTTACAGTTTTATGCGATTTTTAAAATGCTGGATTGCTTTTATCCACTTAATTGAGTTACGTTGCTAGACCCCCCACCTCTAACTGAATGCTGTGAACACTTATACTGATCTTTTTAAAAGTAATATCATTTGCCTTTGGCTACTTGTGTGTTTTTTGTCTTCAGCTGCCACTCAGTTCATTTTTCAAAAATTATGTGCTGAAGGGCTTTGTTTTGGAAGGGGATGGGAGGTGGCACGAAATTGAGTATTTGGTGGGATAATACCTAAATTGAATTGAGAGGAATGATAATACTGAAATCTTTTTCCACACAGCACTTCATTTGTTTATAGACCTCTCATGAAACACTACCAAAAAAAAGTTATGGAGTAATAAGTGAGGCAGTTATGCCAAATTGACTTTAGTTGAAAATGTTGGTGAAAGGTTGTCTTTTTATAGCACTTGTGCAGGACTGTAGTATAGTCAGTATAAGAAGATTCCTGGCAGCTAACAGTACTGTTCCCAGCTTTCAGCAGTGTAGCATTAACGGCTGCAGATAAGAACAGTAGTTGTTCGTATAGCTGTGAGAACATGAGTTGCTTCCATAGAGATGTTTGCAAAACAACATGACTTGATCGGTTGATTTGGCCCGCCGAAGCTGCCATGCCCAGCCCACTACAAGTGTCGGGCATCTTCTTTCACCAACTAGAGTACAGCTGCTTGTGTCATGCATTGTCCTTTTGGAAATATTGTAGTTTTTCCTGCATGTAAGTAAATTGTAACTAGATTTTCACTTTGTAACAACTGTGCTAACTCGGGCACTTGTTATACTGTAAAAAAGGATCATCATCATACGTTGAAATGGAACTTTAATGACTTCTGGTCTGGCTTTGTGTGATCCGATTCAAACTTAATAAAGTCTCAAAAATTTTACAGAGATATGTTAACTAGAAAGGCTTAAAACTTATATATGTATTGTTGTTAAACCAGCAGTGAGCCTGTGGAAGTCATCACAGATATGCTTAAATCAACGAGATCGGAGATAATACTTCTACCTAACATCTTGATATAGTGCCAGGTGAGGAGAGACAGTGGTGAGACACTGGACTTGTATTAGGGTGGTTAGCAGCTCAAACCCCTGTAATTTAGGTTTTGCATTGATTTCCCTAAAACAGTTAAGATGAAGCTAGAATGGTTCCTTTCTAAAAAGCACAGCCGAATTCCATCCTAATCAGAACTTGTGTCCTCTTTAATGGATTCTTTTTTGATTGGACCTTAAAACTTTTTTTGAACCATGTTACAGCTTCAGTAGCAAGAAAGAAAAGTAAGTAATAAATTAATGTAAGAGAAAGGATGAAATAAAGTTTAATTTCTCCGTAAAAAAAAAAAAAGAACTTAAATTTTTGTAAAAAATGTTCTTCTATGATCTCAAAACTTCCATTCTCAATCCATGTTCTTCTATGATCTCAAAACTTCCATTCTCAATCCATTACACTTTAGTGTCTAAAGAGAAATACATAAACAAAAGGATTTTGTCTGATTGCAGCAGGTAGGTTTGATAGTGTTTTAAAATCTCTTTGAACTATTCCAGTTATTTTATAGAATTTATATTCATTTTTGGTACTATGGAATCAAATTAAAGAGAGAGAGGTAGGTAGTAGTATTAGTCACCTGACAATATCATCGGAAATCACCCTTCATCCTTGGAGTGAAAGGTAATCATTAGGACACCCATCATTTTGGCACATGTTTAATGTAATATTTAATTTAGAACTGGTAACATTTCTTATACCAGTTGTAATTGTTTTCTGAAGTTCTCCAAATCGGGTAGCCCTCATTGAGAAGTTACTACTCGTTCCACATTATAAAATTACATTCTGCTGCATTTTATTGTCAACATATGTACAATGGGGGAGGGTTGTAAATCATATATTTTACTAATTGAAATAATGTACATGAGTCTTCCACTGTCTGTGACTTTCGGTTCAAGTCAATATAGATTCACTAGTAAATCTATTTTGTAGGGTCATTATCAAATATTTACTTCAGAATTAGCCAACATAAATCCATATAGCATAGGCCTACTGTTAGCCATTATACTCATCATATCTGGTGAAGTGATGTTTTGGAAAGAAATTTTGTATGCATGTAGAATATGAATAATAGGCCTATTTTGTTAACACTTCTGAAAGACAGCTATTGCCGTAGAGGAATATCCTGTTTGTGATCTATAAGAACATAGTCTTCTTAAATGTAAGGAAAACAGAAGTTATGCATTGGATTATGTACCTGTAAATAGATGACATGTAACCAGTCATAGACTGTAAGGAGATGTAACTTTTGTATGAATAAACTTCCCATATCATTAATTTCATTAAAAGTATGATATATTGAACATGTAACTCAGCTTTGTATGTAACTAAGATTAGCATACTTTTGCTGTGTATATAATTCAATAAATTTTTAAGAAGTCCTTTTGCATTGTGCATAAGAAATCATCATATTTTTCTTTGTGAGAAGTCTTTTTGTTGTCTGTTCACAATAACTATCACATACTTTGTACCATTTTCTGCTCATTCATTACATTATTGCATATCCTTACCACAGATACTAGTTCAGTGTCATGAATATTCATGACATATATGTGCCATGAAAATGTAAAGAAATGGTAGTGATGCAACATTTGTTGTTTCTTACATCAATACAATATGTAGTACTACATGCTACTGTGAAATTAAACCAAAGACATCAGAGCCTGACCTTGAAAATAGGACAAGTTGTGAAAACTTACATCTGTAAGTGGAAATAAGACAAAAAGTGCTACCACTGACAATGTTTTAAATTGATAATTTGTTGTATCTAGTAAAATAAAGACACAATTTTTGCAAAAGATGAATTTGAAATTCCTGTAATACTTCGGAAAGTAAGTATGATACTGTGGCCACACAAATGAAGAATTTTGTGAATATTCAATTTTATACAAGGATGGAATGGGTAAAAACAATCACTACCTTTACAGGAGACACATTGAGCAGCTGTTAGTCACATAGTGAAGGTGAACATTGTATCTTAGGTTCTGGGAATTCTTTTCCCAAAGAAAATGTTTAATTATTGCGTTAAACATTGAGTTTTTAGTGGATATGCTCCTTTTTTGGCAGAAGCCAATTTAAATGTTAGGACTGTATCTCAGTTTGTCGTCATAGTAGAGTGCTATAGCAACAGCAAGCACATGAACTTTCATTTACGAATAAGAGCAAAAGCTGCTGTGCATCGTTTACTTGGAGGGAACATTGTAATGTCTTCAATAATGAAAGATAATGCAAGTTTTTAGTCTTGGTTTGGTGTATGTATCAGAAAGATAGGTATCTAAAATAGACTGAGGGGTATTTGAAATGACCACCTTACTTGTCTTAAATGAAAGTCATGATTGTAGTGGCCAAGATCAATGCACCTCAGTGTTCTGTGGTGCCATGAGTGCTGATTTACATCACACTGTCAAAATATTTTGGAGACAGCTGCCTGAGGTGCTGTGTTCTGCAACATCACACTCTTAGACTAAACCTTTTACCTTCCTTGATTGTAGATAATTCCTAGTAACAGGCTAATTGTCTTGTCAATTCTTTTTAGGGATAATTCTACTGTAAAGTAAAACTTCTCAAAGCTGTAGTCTCTGTTGATAAGCTTTTCCTTCCTGTTCCTGCACATGGATGAACGAAGTGTTGAGAACTCTTATTGTAAGAATGTGTGTCATATTTCATATGCAAGTTGGCTAGATTGCAATAAGCATGGGAAATTGATTGGAAAGTCTCGTATTTATGACCACTACAACCTGATGACCCAAATGTGATTTGAACACACATAATAGCACTGAAAGGACAAGCTTATAATGTGACAGAACCAATGACTGAGCCTGTCCTTGCAGTCTCTCAGCTCACTGTGCACTAATATACTTCTGACTGCAAATCCAACATTGTGATTCACACAAGTGGAAGCCACTCTTCTCGGTGCAGGTATTACAGCAGATTCCACCAAATTTGCAATTGTTGTAAGCCAGCTGGACCATAAACATGTCATGAAGATTGAAGATGTGATCACTGCTCCACCTACGACGAGAGCTTATGAGCAATTGAAGACGAAACTAATCTGTAGGGTGTCTGTGTCACAAGAACTAATCATAAGGCAGGTTTTGATGCAAGAAGACATTGGCGACAGGAGACTCGCAATACTTGAGTGTCTCAAAACAACATGGAGTTGGATGCATTGGCTGATATGATATTTAATGCAGTAATTCCCACTCAGGTAAATGCAGTGACAGCATCATGCAACAGCTTGTCGCCACCTCTGGTTACACATGCTGATTAGACATTCTGGCTGTCAGGGTTCTGTGGGTGCCACACAAGATCTGGAGACCAGGTGAGTAAATGTACTACACCTTGTGCCCACTGGTTGCCAGATTATGTTGCAAAGTCTATTCGTAAGTGACTGCAAGTCAGGACAAAAATGTTGTACCTATGTGTGTTTCCACACATGCGGTTACACAGTAAGTGACCAACAGCCCTTTTCTAGCTGACTGCAGCTAATAATTCCTCCATACTGACGTATGGTACACTATGGGTCAAGCTGGATCTCAGGCTGCAGCATGACAGCATGGAACTTTACTATTGCGGATGTGTGAGATGGAGCCCCATAATAGGGGCATATTCTCTAGCATATTACAAGCTGTTGCCAGACATGGCAAATGCATGGCTCATTGACAGAGCCACCAACTTAATGACTTCAGGCTTTCAACAAAATGCAGGAACACAAACGGTCAAGTTCATACAAACCACTACTGGCAAGTATGCAGGATTATTGGGGGGGGGGGGGGGGGGGGGGAGCAGGGTATGCCATGGCAAAGTGCATCACATTAAAACTACCAATAGTCCACTGGCATCCTGTTGACTCCAATGATTAGTCCCAGACCAGCTAGCTATAGCAAAAGTGGAATTTGACAGTATGCTGTGGGAACATGTTACATGCCCATTGAGTAGTTCTTGCTTATCCCCACCTGACTTAGTACCTAAGAACTGTGGCACATGGCATCTGTGCAGGGATTATCAATGGCAAAAGTGTACCAAAGTAATACCTCATACTCTTGTTATGAGACTATAATTACTTGTTAAGTCGTGCAACCTTATTTAGCATCCTACATTTTACCAATATCTACACTCAGACCCCAGTAGCAGAAGCAGACATACCAAAGATGGCCATAATCACCACATTTGGTCTATTCGAGAGTCATTTCCTGACTTTTGGCCTCCAAAATGCTGCACAAACTTGGCAAAAGTTTATAGGCTCCATATTACAAGGTCTTCCCTTTTGCTTTACATATCTGGGTGATATTCTGGTTCTCTCTCTCTCTCTCTCTCTCTCTCTCTCTCTCTCTCTCTCTCCAGCCTTGCCAGAAAAACATCAGCAGAATCTAGCTGAGATGTCTGAATGGTTATAATAGTACAGCATGGTTTTGAATACCGCCAATGCATTTTTGGTCAGAGACGATTAACTTCCTGGGGCATACGATCTAATCATCAGGTTCAGTACCTTTACCTGAGAAAGTTGAAACATCTTGCAAATCACGTAACCAAGAGCCTTTAAAGAATTGTGTCGTACCCCCAGTGTGTTTAATTTATGTTGCCAATACCTGCCACTTGTGGCCAGGTTGTAAGAACTTTTAACAGCAACACTGACAGGCCCAAAGAGCAAAAGTAACTCACCAGTTTTGTGGACGTATAATATGATCCCTGCTTTCAAAGCAGCATATCAGAGCATAGCAGGTGATGCATTACTCGGACACCCCGAGCTGAATGCACCCTTCGCATTATAGGTCGATGCAAGCCAGACAGCAATTGGCTCAGCATTACAATTTCTGTGCAATGGTGCATGGTAGCCACTAGGTTTCTTTTCCCATAAGCTGTCACAGTCCCAATGGAGAACAAGTGGAGCAATTATTACTGAGAGCTTGTGACAATCTATGAGCCTATTAAATACTTCTGACCACAAATGGAAGCTTCTCACATTCGGTTCATTTCATTCAACTTGCCAAAGCACTACAGAGTGACCAAGTACTATGTGATTTATTCAAAGATAAGGGCTGACATTAAGTTATATTGTAACATGTCAAATGGTAAACTTCATCCTTCTTGCCTCACATTCTGAATATGTGCATTCGACAGCCGACATAATCTTTGCCATTCTGGAGTCCGACCAACAACTATACAAACATGTATCAAATGTCAACTCAGCAAGGTTAACTGCCATGGGAAACTTTTCTGATGCAACTGCTCACTTTGTGCTCTTCCATAATGCCGTTGTTGGCTGTTTACCTCGATCAGAGGGCACTGTAACGTACTGACAATGATCAACAGCTTCATGCACTAGCTGGAAGCATTGCCAATAGGTAACATTTCAGCAGAAACTTTAGCTTACACTTTTGTTTCCACCTGGATATCGCATTTCGGCTGTCCTCTACAAGTCACAGTGGACTGCAGATGCCAATTTGAGTGGGACCTGTTTGCCCAGCTTACTAAAGTCTGTGGCGCAGTATACCATAACACAAGTTACCCCCTCAGCCAGTAGCTGGATGACAGAAAGCTGGCATCATTCTCTCAAGGCAGCCCTCATATGCCATGATACAGATTGGACTGCAGCTCTGCCAATACTTTTACTTAGCCTGAGGAATAGCTACAACTCAGATTTAGACTGTTACTGCTGGATTCGTATACGGCGAAGCGTTATACGTACCAGGAGAGTTTGTAGATGCACATTCCCTACAGTGTACATTAGGTCCTAGACAAGTGCACACACATCGTGATTTACAACAATGGCATTAAGCCTTCACTGCAACCAGCGTACAAGGGCCCACACAGTCATATAATGAGAAGTGCGCCCTATCGAGGTACTTGTTAACAAGCCCTCTACAATCTCTCTTGACTGGGTGAAGCCCGTATATGTTTTTCAAGAAGAGCTACCTACTGCTGTACCATGATGCCGACGTACTACAGCACCATCATCAACATCAACACCACTACCGGCATCTTCACCACAGACAGACAGACTGACCTCTAGGATGTACAACAATATCAGGTCGATGTGTCCACTTTCCGGCGCACTTCTTAGGCGACACTCTGCCTCCCCTGAAGGGGCTGATGTAGCAGCCAAGACTTTTCCACAGTCACATCGTGCTTACTCTTAGAATGAACCTTTCACCTTCCTTGATAACAAAAAGTTCTCAGTAGCAGGCTAATTGCCTTGTCAATTCTTTTTAGGGATAATTCTGCTGTAAAGTAAAACTTCTCAAAGCTGTATTATTTGTCGACAACATTTTTGTTCCTGTAAGTGGGTGAATAGAGTATTAAGAATTATTTTTGTGTGAGAGTGTCATATTATATATCCCACCCAGCCAGATTGCAGCACATATGGTATATTGATTGGATGGCCTTTCATTCATGGCCATTCCAAAATGATATTAAAAAGACTGTTAATATCCAAATGTAAAACAACTTCTTAGTTAAGGTTGTAGCCAAGGTTATATCCAGTGTAAGTTAAGCAATGCAATGGAGGCTAGAGGCTATGTGCTGACTAAAATCAGTAATACGGTACCCCCTAATTATGTTTATAGATGGTGCACAATATTCCTCTTTTCTGTTACACACACAAATAATCTCCTCCTCCCCCTCCCTCCCTCCCTCTCCTCTTGCCATGGACACACTACCTTTGCACTATCCTTGAATAAACACACAAATTTAACGCTTCACAGTAATAACATAAATTCCAGGATGAAAGCAATAAACAAAAACTAAGGAACGTAATCACTCACATGCAGCTGATTTGTGGATAGTGCATGAACATAGACTTTACTAGCTTTTGAGATACTGCTCTTTTTGTGTTTCAAGTACACATCCTCCCATACAGTCCCCAACCTACATTAAGTAATCACTCAGTTGCAGGAAAGAGTTTACCTGACCCCATTTTTGTTTAAAGATTATACCTTGGTGACTGCACAATGTAAGTAGTTACCTGAGATTAAAAGAAGGGTAAAAATTGTACTTGTTAGCTTAAAATTGTTAAAACCTGCAGATTATCAGTATGGTTGGTGGGCTGTACAACAAGTGTTTTATGTGTGTCTATTCTGGTTTTATCATAAGTATATTGTGGTACTTTTGCAGAGAATAACACTAACCCCATTTAAACTTCTTGTTACATACTCACGGCTTAGAACAGAAATGCTACAGGAAGAAGACTTATGGTGATATGCTGACAGTTTCTTTTTTAAGTAACATGGAGACAGGGAACTTTATTCAGGTCTCATAAGTCTGATAGTGACACAAACAAGTGATCATGTCAGTACATCAACATCACTTGCACAGAAGCAATTAATTTGTTAAGAAAGGTAGGTTCTTGGTATTGAGAGCCAAAATAAAAGCCATTCTCCTCATTAAGGAATTGAATTGATGTGATGTGTTGTATACTATTAACACACACACACACACGTATCTGAGTGTGCACAGTATGAAAAGAAAGTTAGGGAGTATAATAAGAAGATTACATAAGGCTGAGGTAAAGATGGTCCCAACCTGAAGGAGACAATCATCCTGTAAAGATAACTGAAGCGAGAGGCAGAGTAAACCATGAATCTTGGCATTGGGGGAGTCAGAAAATGGGATGGGGACAGAAACAGGGGACTAGGAAGGGATCAAACATAGCCCAAGGACAGAAATTAGTGCACACTGATAACTGTGGTTCACAGGGTATTGTGGATGAAGTTGATCACATTTGTATGTTCTTCAACTAGATTGTGAACTAGCTGTGATGAATGTGGTCTGGTACTGATACACAGCTGATTTGTAACCAAGTCTACATAAAAACTTGTGCTGTGATTGCAATAAATTTTATACTTACATCTTGACGTTCCTATCTCATTAGAGGTGGGGTGAAAAAAAAAGCTTTAAATTCAAATCTGACTTTTTCAATTAGAGCTTTGAAAATTGTGTAGGTGACCTTTTTCCCATCATATGTGCTATCTTAATTACACAGTTCCCACTTTGCTGTCATTATTTAACTCTCTAGCTATAGTAGTTGCCTTTTTTTCTTGTTGTATTTTTTTAAATACAGTACTACTTCTTTTTTAGATTTATCATAAAACCTTTATCTCTTGTGTTTCTGTATTTTTTAATTTTTATAGATGAGATGTGTGAAGCAAAAAATAGCAGAGGAGACTGTTAACTCATGAAAGATAAGGGAAGGAGAGTCTAGGAATATAAGTGTAGAGGATATAGAGAACGGACACACAAAAATGTAAAAAGCAGCTAACAACATAGGGAAAGACATAAGTAAAAGAAACAACATCAGAAATTGCATACTATATATGAAGTTTGATAAAAAAAATTGTTAGGGAAAAGTGGACAGAGGTGTTCCTCAAAGGAAGAACAAAAGAAAAGAAGAACAAGAAATAGAGAGAGGAAATGGAAAAAGACTTGCATATTAACAGGGCTGATTGGAATTCTGAGACATTGATTGGCATGGAAAATTGATATTACTCCCATAGTAAAGCATGCATTAAGTTTGAGTGTGGTGTTCAAAGTCATGTGATGTGTCTCCTATATAATCCAGTGGGTAGTTGCATATTCCTCCCATGTCATCATCCTCATGTTGTTAGCCATGTGTCATTTTTATTATCCTGTCTTTGTTTTCCTGTCCACTGACTATTTCATTCAGCATTCTTCTAGGTGTTTATTCTCTTTCACGTCAACATTCCCTTTCCACCCACTGTTTTCAGAATTTCTGACTTTTTACCTGTCCCCCCCCCCCCCCTCTCCTCTGTACCATAACAGACACTAATGGTCATGTTACCTTGCACACATCTCAAAGTCAACAATGATAGTTTTAAGCCCTCCAGTTTAAAAGTATCCTTTCTTCACAGATTTTATTTTTTTTTATTTCCATCTCATCAGGTGTTGTTGGGTCTCCTGTATTTCTGTATCCTGGATGACTTTCCCATTCAATTTTTGAACAGCAAAATTTCTACTAACCATTCCCTTTCCATTTTGTTATTTGAAAGAACCACTGACTTAAATTCCTTCTACATTCACCCGTGCATGTCATTTTATGGCAATCTTAACAACTAGATGCCTTTTCTATCTCAATTTCATTAAGATATATACCTATTCTTATTCTGCACTCGAGCTGATAAAAATAATATTGTTTTGATCCAGTTAACTCAATAAATGTTCTGAGAGTGGGAATTGAAAGTTAAAATCTCTTTCGCAAGTCACCAGAATGAAATGATGAAGTTGTGTATCATAGTACTTCATTTATTACTGAGTACTATTAGCTGGTTTTTATTTAATACCAGCTCACCATTAAAGCCATTTAATTATTATAGCAGTATCAAATTTTTGCAACAGTGTGCTGAGGTGAAATAAGAAACTACCGGATCATTAAATAAAATTTCCTTTTTCAGACACGACACAGTTGAAAGACTTCAGTGCTTTAAAAATCCAGCTGAACAATTGATTGAGGAACTTGCAGCTCGAATGTGTCCAGTAAATATACTTGCCTTTGCACTAAAGAGACAGGAACTGTTTGATGCACTTGCACTATTTGTAGAAAGAGGTATGTTCATACTGACATTCTTTATGTTAAATGAATGACAGTAGCGAATTAGTTATAATTATTTCTTAAATTTAAGTGTAGCAGTTAAGACTGAAATGACAAGTTATACAGTTGCCAAGACCCTATGTTCACCAAAACCAAAAGCTAAGAGAGATCTCATAAAAATACAAAAATGAATACAGTGTAGCGAATGCCAGAATGAAAGATTTGTTCTTCAGGAATAATACAGATGAAAAGAGAGAAGGAAATCCATTTAAGAGGACCATAGAATAAGTGCAGCAGAAATTGAGATGTGGGACATACACTGATCAGCCAGAACATTATGACCACCTGTAGTAGCTGGTATGTCTACCTTTGGCACAGGTAACAGTGGTGATGGTTCTTAGTACGGAAGCAATGAGGCTGTGGTAGGTCACTAAAGGGAGCTGACACCACACCTGCACACACAAGTCACCTAATTCCTATAAATTCTGGGGAGGAGGGCAATGAGCTCTGACACCGTGTTCAGTGATGTTTCATATGTGTTTGATCGGGTTCAGAACTGGCGAGTCGGGAGGAGGAGGAGGAAGGGGGGAGGGGGGGGGGGAGGCAGTACATCAGTTGGAACTCACCACTGTCTTCCTCAAACCATCTCAACACACTCCTGGCCTTGTGACATGCCACATTTTCTTGTTGCAAAATGCCAATGCCGTCAGGAAACATGATCATCGTGAAGGGGTGTACATGGCGTGCAACAAGTTTACAATACTCCTTGGCAATCATGGTGTCTTGCATGATTTCCACTGGCCCCATGGATGCCCACATGAATATTTCCCAGAGCATAATCAAGCAGCCGTCAGCTTTTCTGCATCCTGCAGTACAGGTGTCAAGGAGCTGTTTCCCTGGAAGACGAGGGACCCACATCCTTCCATCAGCATGATGATGAGAGTATCGGAATTCATCAGACATTGTAATGCTTTGCCACTGTACCAATGTCTGGTGCTGATGGTCATGTTGCTATTTCAGACGTAGTTGCTGATGTCATTGTGTTAACATTGACACATACATGGGTCGACGGCTGTGGATGCCTACCGTTAGGAGTGTTCAGTGCACTGCATATTCAGACACACTTGTTCTCTACCCAGCATTAAAGTCTGGTGTTAGTTCTGTTCTGGCGTTACATAAAGTGCTGGCCCGATGGTCAAGGACGGAAGGGCAGAGAGAGCTGTGAGATGACATCAACCAATAGAACGCTGACAGACCTCTCTCTAGGACGACACCGAAAAAGGGACGGCATCTAGACAAAGAGAATATAAGTGCCACCACCACCTGGCCGCGGCCCAGTTGCAGTCTAGGCAGTCTACAAGATTGACAGCAGCGACTTAGGAGATGTATTTCTCGTGTTGGATGTATTTCTCGTCTTGGATGTATTTCTCGTCTTGTGTTATGAATTGCATATACTGAAGAGATTGCTTATGTTTCGTGTCGCCTTTTGCCTGTGACATCTCATTGTACATTTCTCAAAGTTAAGTATTGTCAATTATCTTACTGTAATAAAATCTCATTAATTAGATTTGCATGAATTTTTGTCTAGCGATCCGAGAAAGCATGAGTGGGCAGAACACAAGAAGTTCAATGACAATTCGCTGCCTGTCCTGTTTCGCCAATCTGCCCAGCCTATGGTACCCGACATCTGTAGTGAGGGGTGGCTGCCCAACCCCACAATATCTGGATGCGGTTTCACCTTGGTTTCGCCACATGTTTAAGATACTCACAACAGCACTCCTCGAACACCCAACAAGTTGTGCAGTTTCCAAAGTGCTCATGCCTAGCCTCCGGGCCATCACAATCTGCTCAGATAGATCTCGCACCTTCCCCATCTTACACATGGACAGCACACTCACTGATA
Source organism: Schistocerca serialis cubense (assembly GCF_023864345.2). NCBI lineage: Eukaryota > Metazoa > Arthropoda > Insecta > Orthoptera > Acrididae > Schistocerca > Schistocerca serialis. The sequence goes on along the minus strand of NC_064642.1, from coordinate 401,654,763 downwards.
CTACATGCACTGTGTGTGTGTGTGTGTGTGTGTGTGTGTGTGTGTGTGTGTGTGAGTAGCAGTCACATCTGGATGGGTTTATATCAATAGTAGGTTGGTGCTCATATTGTTCTGGTTGATCAGTGTATATCAGATGCATTGCGTAGAGCAAAATCAGAGCCTGGGAAGCACGTTAAAGTGTACGTAGATTTAAAACCAAATAAACTGGCCTTTTGTGTGAAATATTGGTATTTTTATGATTTTGGAGCCATTCATGGGCCAAGAACCACCAAAAATTTTGAATTCACAAAACCCCAAAAATAGATTATTAACATCCTGTATCTTATAGTGGCCAAAGGATTTGATTTTCTACTTCTAAAATACTTCTGTCTGAAGGGGTTTAAGATTGTTTACAAACAATGTATTTCCCTGTTCTTCTTAGTTTCTGGAGTATTTGGTTGGTCAGATTTTTCCTCGGAGTCCTCATTGATCTGGTTCAGGTTCAGATTCTAAGGGCCACTTAATGTCTTTGTATTCCTCTTTGAAGTAGGTCCTAGTGTTTTTAAAAAGATAATCTTTTTGTTGTCTTGTCATCCCTGCTAGAATTACTGCATCAGGAAACCCATTGTCTTTGGGGAAGAAGTGGTGCACAAATTCATTTCCATCAATGTACAGTTTGCAGCGTACATTACTTTTCTAGTCAATGTTGAGCTGGAAGCGCTTATATTTAGTTGTGTGTATTACTGTGTTAGCATTACTATGCTCCAAGAAATTTAGCCAGTCATATGTATTCACAGCAACTTCAATCTTTTTTATTCCAAAGCAACAGCGGAATTAAAATGTGCTTTAGGTGTAGATTTCTCAGTGAAGTTATCAAATTCTTGTATGGAAGAGACATAAGTGATCCTAAACCTTTTCTTTAAAAGTCTAAATGCCAAATGACATGTAAGTTTCTTGTGGCCTGCAGGCATGGATGACAAGAAATTCTCTTATTTTTGTTACTACAGATTCTGCAGGCAAGATACCCTAATAAGATTCATTCTGGTTCTGTCCTATACAATTGTCAGCATGAATGGAGATTGTGTCTTCTCCATGACTATAGATTTTGTAATAATTGTGGAAAAGACTAACAATAGTAGTGAATCCTATTGCTGTTCCTACACATTCTGGGAGTGATAGTTTACTTATTTGTTCACTCTCACATATAACCCAGAATATTCCAGTTCTGAGTGGGATCAGAAAATAAACAGGCCCCAGCCATGACATATTACTAAGTGTGTGGGTGTGCAGAGTATCAAAACTGTAATGTACACAAGGTTTTCTACTATCTTCAGAATTTACCTTAATTTCTTCCAGCTGTAAATCCATTGCAGTTCCAGATCTGAAATGCCTTATTATCACATAAAGGTAGAAGTTTTAAATTTGCATTATATCAGTTGTTACTTCTTCTTGGTAATAGTATGGCATGTAATTCTGCATAATTGTATAAAAATCTTAAACAAATTCTGAATCACAAAAGAAACCACATTTTTATGAAGTTTTCTTCTTGCATTACCGTGTGGTTTGTAAGATAATCCCGTATCACTGTATGTTTTTGTTCGGTGTTTTAATATTTTATTTTAATACTGTGGGCAAACATGTAAGTATTTTTATAAACACACTGACCTGTTACTAACTGTTTGGTTCATGGTTGTTTTTTCTTAGTCTGTACATTGAGTTTACAAGCTGTCAAAGAAGCATTTGAAGTCACACACTGCACTTATGAAACTAGCACTCCTAGAAGAAAGGATATTGCAGAGACATGCCCCTGAGAGGTGAAGGTCCTGAGTTAGAGTCTCGGCCCGGCACACAGTTTTTCTCTGTCAAAAAGGTTCATATTAATGCCCACTGTGCTGCAGAGTGAAAACTTCTCTCTGGAAACATCCCCTAGCCTGTGACTAAGTCATGTCTCTGCAGTTTCCTTTCTTCCAGGAGTGCTAGCCTTGCACATTTTGCAGCAGAACTTCTCAGTCTACTGACTGGTTTGATGCGGCCCGCCACGAATCCCTTTCCTGTGCTAACCTCTTCATCTCAGAGTAGCACCTGCAACCTACGTCCTCAATTATTTGCTTGACGTATTCCAACCTCTGTCTTCCTCTACAGTTTTTGTCCTCTACAGCTCCCTCTAGTACCATGGAAGTCATTCCCTCATGTCTTAGCAGATGTCCTATCATCCTGTCCCTTCTCCTTATCAGTGTTTTCCACATATTCCTTTCCTCTCCGATTCTCCGTAGAACCACCTCATTCCTTACCTTATCAGTCAACCTAATTTTCAACATTCGTCTATAGCACCACATCTCAAATGCTTCGATTCTCTTCTGTTCCGGTTTTCCCACAGTCCATGTTTCACTACCGTACAATGCTGTGCTCCAGACATACATCCTCAGAAATTTCTTCCTTAAATTAAGGCCGGTATTTGATATTAGTAGACTTCTCTTGGCCAGAAATGCCTTTTTTGCCATAGCGAGTCTGCTTTTGATGTCCTCCTTGCTCCGTCCGTCATTGGTTATTTTACTGCCTAGGTAGCAGAATTCCTTAACTTCATTGACTTCGTGACCATCAATCCCGATGTTAAGTTTCTCGCTGTTCTCATTTCTACTACTTCTCATTACCTTCATCTTTCTCCGATTTACTGTCAAACCATACTGTGTACTCATTAGACTGTTCATTCCGTTCAGCAGATCATTTAATTCTTCTTCACTTTCACTCAGGATAGCAATGTCATCAGCGAATCGTATCATTGATATCCTTTCACCTTGTGCACTCCTGGAAATGGAAAAAAGAACACATTGACACCGGTGTGTCAGACCCACCATACTTGCTCTGGACACTGCGAGAGGGCTGTACAAGCAATGATCACACGCACGGCACAGCGGACACACCAGGAACCGCGGTGTTGGCCGTCGAATGGTGCTAGCTGCGCAGCATTTGTGCACCGCCGCCGTCAGTGTCAGCCAGTTTGCCGTGGCATACGGAGCTCCATCGCAGTCTTTAACACTGGTAGCATGCCGCGACAGCGTGGACGTGAACCGTATGTGCAGTTGACGGACTTTGAGCGAGGGCGTATAGTGGGCATGCGGGAGGCCGGGTGGACGTACCGCCGAATTGCTCAACACGTGGGGCGTGAGGTCTCCACAGTACATCGATGTTGTCGCCAGTGGTCGGCGGAAGGTGCACGTGCCCGTCGACCTGGGACCGGACCGCAGCGACGCACGGATGCACGCCAAGACCGTAGGATCCTACACAGTGCCGTAGGGGACCGCACCGCCACTTCCCAGCAAATTAGGGACACTGTTGCTCCTGGGGTATCGGCGAGGACCATTCACAACCGTCTCCATGAAGCTGGGCTACGGTCCCGCACACCGTTAGGCCGTCTTCCGCTCACGCCCCAACATCGTGCAGCCCGCCTCCAGTGGTGTCGCGACAGGCGTGAATGGAGGGACGAATGGAGACGTGTCGTCTTCAGCGATGAGAGTCGCTTCTGCCTTGGTGCCAATGATGGTCGTATGCGTGTTTGGCGCCGTGCAGGTGAGCGCCAAAATCAGGACTGCATACGACCGAGGCACACAGGGCCAACACCCGACATCATGGTGTGGGGAGCGATCTCCTACACTGGCCATACACCACTGGTGATCGTCGAGGGGACACTGAATAGTGCACGGTACATCCAAACCGTCATCGAACCCATCGTTCTACCATTCCTAGACCGGCAAGGGAACTTGCTGTTCCAACAGGACAATGCACGTCCGCATGTATCCCGTGCCACCCAACGTGCTCTAGAAGGTGTAAGTCAACTACCCTGGCCAGCAAGATCTCCGGATCTGTCCCCCATTGAGCATGTTTGGGACTGGATGAAGCGTCGTCTCACGCGGTCTCCACGTCCAGCACGAACGCTGGTCCAACTGAGGCGCCAGGTGGAAATGGCATGGCAAGCCGTTCCACAGGACTACATCCAGCATCTCTACGATCGTCTCCATGGGAGAATAGCAGCCTGCATTGCTGCGAAAGGTGGATATACACTGTACTAGTGCCGACATTGTGCATGCTCTGTTGCCTGTGTCTATGTGCCTGTGGTTCTGTCAGTGTGATCATGTGATGTATCTGACCCCAGGAATGTGTCAATAAAGTTTCCCCTTCCTGCAACAATGAATTCACGGTGTTCTTATTTCAATTTCCAGGAGTGTATTTTAATTCCACTCCTGAACCTTTCTTTTATTTCCATCATTGCTTCCTCGATGTACAGATTGAAGAGTAGGGGTGAAAGGCTACAGCCTTGTCTGACACCCTTCTTAATACGAGCACTTCGTTCTTGATCGTCCACTCTTATTATTCCCTCTTGGTTGTTGTACATATTGTATATGAGCCGTCTCTCCCTATAGCTTACCCCTACTTTTTTCAGAATCTTGAACAGCTTGCACCATTTTATATTGTCGAACGCTTTTTCCAGGTCAACAAATCCTATGAAAGTGTCCTGATTATTCTTTAGCCTTGCTTCCATTATTAGCCGTAACATCAGAATTGCCTCTCTCATCCCTTTACTTTTCCTAAAGCCAAACTGATCGTCACCTAGCGCATTCTCAATTTTCTTTTCCATTCTTCTGTATATTATTTTTGTAAGCAGCTTCGATGCATGAGCTGTTAAGCTGATTGTGCAATGATTCTCGCACTTGTCAGCTCTTGCCGTCTTCGGAATTGTGTGGATGATGCTTTTCCGAAAGTCAGATGGTATATCGCCAGACTCATATATTCTACACACCAACGTGAATAGACGTTTTGTTGCCACTTCCCCCAATGATTTTAGAAATTCTGATGGAGGTACTGGCAGAAATAAAGCTGTGAGGACAGGTTATGAGTCATGCTTGGGTATCTCGGTTGATGAAGCACTTGCCTCCGAAAGGCAAGGGTCCTTTGTTTGGGTCTCAACTAACACAAAATTTTAATCTTTTAAGGAGCTTCATATCAAAAGAGTCAGTTAAATCTATGCAGTCATCAGTTATTACCAGTTCAAAGTTCTTTCATACTGAAGTGTTACATGCTGTTTAGGCAAAAGACATTTAACACTCCTTGTGTAGTACAAGGAAAGATGATTGTGACAGAATAATATTAAGTAGGGAGTAATAGTATTATGAAAAGGGAATTTGCTACTCACCATACAGTGGAGATGCTGAGTTGCAGTTAGGCACAACAAAAAGTCTGTCACAAGTTAGCTTTCAGCCAGTATGGCCTTGGTCAAAATAGATGACAAACACTCATGCACAGTCACGCAAACCCAACTCTCTCTCTCTCTCTCTCTCTCTCTCTCTCTCTCTCTCTCTCTCTCTCTCTCACGCACATGCACACGCACACAGTCTCTCGCAACCAAAGCCACACTCAGTCACTTGAGTGTGGCTTCAGTTGCCAGATACTGCAGTTTTGTGTGTGTGTGTGTGTGTGTGTGTGTGTGTGTGTGTGTGTGTGTGTGTGTGTGTTTTGTCTTTGACCAAGTTTTGACCAAGGCCATACTGGTCAAGCTAATTTTTAACAGTCTTTTTGTTAAGCCTATCTGCAACTCTGCGTCTCCGCTATATGATGAGTAGCAACTTTCATTTTCATAATATTGTCACAATCCATCCTGGATTTTCCATTGTTTAAGTAGAGTGTAAGTCGCAGAACATATACTGTGGGTGAGTTTTTGTTTTCGTATGTGCAGACATTAAATGGGAGGTGTGACGACAGGTAAATGGCTTCACCTTCTGTGGGCAGCACCTTTTACATTTTGGTGTCATAGCTTGGTGGTGGCTTGACCATCAAAGAGCAATCACACTCTCCAAGAGTGAAAATGAAAGACAAGATGGTTTTGTGACAAATAAAATATATTGTAATCTTGGATGTCAAGTTGAGTCTCTGAAGTGTATGTCATACAAAAAGTTGTGTTCTACTCTAATTCACGAGTCACTCCAATGATCTGTACACCCATTCAACGAAATATACATGTTTGTAAAAGGAAAGTAGTGGACATGCTTTTTTGTGATATGTGTAGAAGATATCTTCTTTTGCTCCAACAACAGCTGCATAACGTGAAGAAGCCAAGCCTGTCCTCCGCCACACACAAGATTTCAGAGGCACTTTTTAGCGGAATCTTTACTTCAAGAGAATCATCTACAGCAGCCGGATAATAAATATATAAATAAATGTAGTCAGCCAGATATTAACGTCGGTTGACAGATCTCGTGAAGTGCTCTGCCTCGGTTTCAACTACGAGGAGCAAGCTAGCAGCTACATAAAACTCTAAAACAACAAGAAAAATACTTCAACACCATCATTCTCAAATACTGCTTGCTCATTATTACCATGTCATTGTATTCCAGTAATAATGTTATCAATAATATTATCATTGTTGCCACAGGCTTCATCAAAATTTGGAATGTCTTGTGATAAAGAAATATTGGAGAGGTTAACTAACTCTTTAGCCAGAGGTTCCAGTTCATCACCTCTTGATTCATCACTACTTGGAGTTCTTTCAAAAAAATAATCTTGAAATACTTGATAGTCTTCATCACATAAACTGCAGCCAACACCAGTATTGTTTAGTGTCTTCACAACTCTATCTTCGCTCAGTTCACACTTTAAACTGATCAAATTGTAAATATGTCTTTGTTGCTACGGTAACGTCAGCTGTTGTTTCAGGGCTGTCAGGCAGCAGCTCACAGTTTTGTGGTTAGTGTTGCTGACATTTGGTCATGGGGCCCTGGGTTAAATTTCCAGACAGGTCAGGGATTTTGTCTGTTCGGGACTGGGTGTGTGTGTTGTCATCATCATCATCAACCTGCAAGTTGCCATAATGGCATCAAGTGACCATCCCATATGGGGTTTCCCAGCCAATAATGCCATATGCACATTCCATTGCAGCTGCTAAGTGCAAATGGCAACATCCATAGGCTTTTATGTCTCATATAAAAAGGGGTCATTTGTCATATTTGGAATTATTGTAATCACAGAACATTCTTCTTTTGTACAAAGCTAACCTGGTCTTCTTAAAACGCCTCAGAAATTTAGGAGATGCTGTTTTGTGAAGCACTGCATAACAGCTGTGAGCTTCAGAAAAGGAGCCTCTTATCAGGCCAATGTCATCTTACCATAATGGCAAGAGGTCTGTTTCCAGAAGACTGGCATGGATTGCTTTTAATGATATTATTGATTCGTGCTGGAGAGACAGACAACTTTCAAATTGATGTGAGCATGCACAGAATGCAATAAGTTCCAATAATATCTGAAAAGTGTTTTAGACACTATTGAACATTTTTTTCTTGCACTGAAAATTTTACTTCTTTGACAGGAGGTCCCTTAACACATTCCATTTCACAGATTCATTGTAATTAGAGTTGTGTATCGGCTGTACGAGCAAGTAAATGTTATAAAACAGTTCCTATCTATATTCTCCAAGCATACTGGTATTAAGGAGGGATGCACGACAAATATACTGAAGGAAGGACCAGGACATCTGCTGTTGCATTTTAGGGTAAATTTCACAAAAGCTGTTGCATTTTGTCCATGGATAAACCTTTTTTATGATCGTTCCTTTGTGCTAACGAGGAACCAGAGAGGTCATACAAATGTATATGTGCAACTTACTTTTTTCAACCCCGCATATGTTCAAGCTTTATAACCTTTGCATTAGATCTTCATAGTAGATAAGTATTTTCATACACAGTAATTTTTTCTGAATATGAAACCAGTTTATTTATTATTTTCATATATCAGAATTATTGTATTGCATGGCTCAGGGAACAAACTGAATGGAAGATGCTTAAATATGTCTGTAATAATAATAATAATAATAAATAGCAGTAGTGATTGTGACATGTAAGCAGGTGAATGGATAGTAGTGGAATGAGGAAATTCTTAATTATATTCTAAAATATGAGAAAAGACCAAGATGTAATGAAAGGTGGGTGATCACATTAGGATTACATTACATGGAATTTGATGTAATCTGCTTCAAAGTATTGTCATAGGCTAGCAGAGCTCTTACCCCAACGTTGAATCCGTGACTGGGAGCATTTCCGGAAGGCTTCTTCAAAAGGGTGTTCAGCTGCTCTGTCATGGCCCTCTCAATGTCAGGAATGATGTCAAAATGTTTTCCTTTAAGAAAGGTTTTAATTTCTGGGAAGAACTAGAAGTTGCACATTGCTGAGTCTGGTGACTAATATGGATCTGGGTTTCTTCTGTTTTTTGAAGTTAATTCACATCTCAAATGTTGTTCATCTTCTACCGACTCATTTCCGCTTTTAGTCTTTAAGAGTTACAGCATTATTGCCATATACCAAATTCAGTATTTTGTTAATTTCTTTGGAACTTTTTTACACATTGAAACAAAACTTAACGTTCATCTGTTGTTCAAAATCCGTAATGCACGACAGATATGGTAAACACAACCTCACTCTAGCATCTCTGAATGCTGACGGACAAGCCAGAACGTGTTCCAACTTGATGCTGCATTTTTAAATGTATCAGGCTATTGGGCATACCGAAGATGTCAGGTCTATTTGTTGCCATTAGATCCAATATATTTCCATCATGAGCAAGGTTCCTAACTATCTGTTCTAGGTATTTTTCTGAGAAAGCATTTAGTAAAGTTTCACAGAATGTCTTATCACTCCCACCATTAACAAAACTGTAATTTTCCCAATTAATTGTTTGATGATTAAAGTCTCCATCATGACTACAATATGATTGTGGAACTTATGTACAAGCGAACTGAAGTTTTCTCTAAAGTTTTCAGTTACATCAGGAGATGAGTCTGTTGGGCAATAGAAGGATTTAATTATCATTTTATGCCCACCCCTGATACTGAGTCTTGCCTAAATAATCTCACATGCGGCTTCAGTTTCTGTCTTAGTGGTTTTGACTTTCTTGTCTACTGCGACAAATATGCCACTTCCATTTCCCATTTGCCTATCCTTTCCATGTACTGTACATTTACATTTTCCCTAAAGATCTCACGGCTATCAGTTTTCGGCTTCAACCAGCTTTCTGTACCCAGTATTACGTGAGCTTCACTGCTTTTCATGAGCACTTCAAACTCTTGCACTTTGTTGTGAATACTTTGGCAGTTAAACATTGATTTTAATACTCTCACCTGTGGGAGGCATTGATTTTAATACTCTCACCTGTGGGAGGCATTTACTTCAAACTTGCACTGATACTTCTGGGTTTCCCACAGCTGTCGTTATCTGGATTGGATGTGCACCCTACACACAGTCACCTAGCTGAGTAGCAGCCTCTGATGTGTAATGCACACCTGACCTATTTAGGGGGACCCTACAGTTCTCAATCCTATGGCACAAGGCCAGGAAGTCACATCCTAGCTCTGTCACAGAACCATCGAAGTCTCTGGTTCAGTGCTTCCACTAGATTCAGAGCCAAAGGGCCACAATCAGTTGTGGTGGCAATGCTGCAAATTGTGAGCTTCATTGAAACACCACGCACAAAGTTGGTCTTTTCAACCCTCTCTGCCAGTTACTGGAATGACCTCAGAATGAACTCGGATCCCATACAATAGGCATCATTTGTTCCAATGTGCACGTCAATCTGTAGTTGGCTGCACCATGTTCCCTCAGTGACTGCTGGAACAACCTCTTCAACATGTTTAATGAGGCCCCCAGGCATACAGACTGAGTTTACCTGTTGTCCTTTCCTATCCCTTGCTGCCATTTGTATTGGTGCCATCTGCTGATGAATGCATGCTGAGCATTCTCATTTTACCAATGTTGGGAATCATTTCCTGGCCAATAGATGTGACAGTAGGCTAATACCTCTGTGTGGTCCATCCTCCAGTGGTTCTTCTGTATGGGACACAAGATACTAGACCTAAGGATCTCACAAATGACCTTACAGAAGTAATTATCACCCATTGTCAGGAGGAATGTACAGTGCACACTTCATTGACAGTCTCTCTTCACAAGAAATTTTGTATTGGAACACTGTCCTTGCCAGTAGCTATTTGGTATGTCTGCTGGGCAAATTTGACAATTTTAAATGTGATAATAAGCACACTAAACAAAAAATTTGTTATCTTTTGGATACATCCCACTAATACTATGTAATACTACCTGCAGCCTTTATAATCTGCATCCATACTCTGCAAACCACCACGAAGTGCATGGAAGAGGCTATGTTCCTTTGTACGAGTTATTAGGGGTTCTTTCTTTTCCATTCACATATGGAGCACGGGAAGACTGATTGTTTGAATGCCTCTGTGCGTACTGTAATTGTTCTATTCTTATCCTCACAATCCCTATGTGAGCAATGAGTAGGAGGTTGTAGTATATTCCGAGAATTATCATTTAAAGCCAGTTCTTGAAACTTTGTTAGTAGACTTTCTCGGGATAGTTTATAGAGTATGGCAGTTCAGTTTCTTCAGCATCACTGTCCCACGGGTTAGACAAACCTGTGACCATTCATGTTGCCCTTCTCTGTATACATTCAATATCCACTGTTATTCCTATTCGGTACAGGTCCTACACACTTGAGCAGTATTCTAGAATGGTCACAAAGTGATTTGTGAGCAATCCCTTTTGTAGACTGACTGGTCTTCCCCAGTATTGTACCAATAAACCAAAGACTACCACCTGCCTTACTCACAACTTAGCCTATGTGATCATTCCATTTCATATCCCTACAAAGTATTGCACCCAGGTATTTTTATGAGTTGGCCGATTCCAACTGTGACTCATTGATATTATAGTAATAGGATACTATGTTTTTTCATTCCATGAAGTTCACAATTTAATATTTCTAAACATTTAAAACAAGTTGCCAGTCTTTGCATCATTTTGAAATCTTATCAAGATCTGTTTGTATATTTATGGAGCTTGTTTCAGACTGTACTTTATTATGCATAACTGCATCTGCAAAAAGTCCGAAGTTGTTATTAATATTTTCTGCAAGGTTATTAATGTACAACATGACAGCAAGGGTCCCAACACACTTCCCACGGGGCACACCCGGAAGTTACTTATAGATCTGAAGATGGCTCTCCGTCCAAGATTGTTGTGTCATCAGCTACTGTGGGAGTCAGCATTGACACAAACAACAAAGGACAGAGACCAATGACCACACTGTTTGGTCTCTTCCCCCAAACAACCCCAACTTGTCACAGAATGTAGGCTAAGGATCATCTTCCTATAATGCAGTATTGATGCTCTCAAAGTCTGAGTCTGTGACCGAACTGACACTGGATATGTGGCACTGCCTGATCTTTCCATTGGTGCACAGGTCACCACCTTCTTAATGCTGTTTTGCTGCACTGTAGTGGTTGGTGTACAGTTGATCCTTTAGCACTGCATACTCCTCTTTCCCCAAAATGCCTCACTGTTGTCGTGTAGGGAACCATATGACAATTGGGAGGGTAGGGGGGGGGGGGGGGGTAGGTGAAAGGAGTCAGGAATCTGGGTATTGTGAGAACTGGGAGCCGCAACTAGGGATCTGTAGAAGAATCTTGCAATCAACAAGCACAGATCTGTTTCTGATGGCAGCACAGCAACCAAGCCGGACCTTGAATCAAATACATGCAAGAAAACAAATTTTGAAGAATCATTCCTCTTTCCCAGTGCCTGGTACGAACAGAAACTCTGGAAAGAATGAAATCATTAGTCACAATGATATACCTGCAGAGCATAGGACACACCATGCACTGCATTGGGTGCAGCAACTGGAGCAGTGTTCAGTGTCGGCGGCCATGTAGAAGCTCTGCTGGTGATGGACTGTCATGGGGCTGGGAGTGGTACCTGGTGAGGAGGAGCAGCAGCAATTGCTCCTGTGTGTGGGAGGCACGTAGTTTGTTCATCTGTTGCTTGAACATACACACAAATTCTTCAGGTTCTCCATTCAACTGAGGATGAAACAGAGCACTTGTAAGATTAGTGATACCATTGACTGTGCAAAACTGTTCAAAATCCTTAGCTGTAAACTGTGGTCCATTGTCTGCAACCAACACTTCAGGTAAACCTTTCTAGCAAATTATAGCTGGCAAAGCCTGAATGGTACTACCCAGTGTTTTAGAGTTCATTGGCACTGTACTTAAAAGAGTCCACAACAATAAGTGAATGAGTTTTCCAAAAGGGACCAGAAAGTCAGTATGCACTTATTGCCATGGCGATTGAGACTTCAGCGAAGCTGTAAACATTTGCTGCGGGCCTTATAGATTTTCAGCACGAGTGTGACATTGTGACATCAACAGCTCAATGTGGACATCTATGCCCAGCCAAGTACAGTGCTGGATTGCTAACTATTTTGTACATACAACTCCTAGTGTCCTTGGTGGAGCAATCGCAACACATCTTTTTGCGACACTTTAGGAATAAGCACATGTGATTGTCCAGAGTCATTTTGCAATAAAATCACACTGTGCTAGGTGGGAAGGCTATACCAATGAGCAAAATATTGAAGCACAAAGTAATTCTGAATATTTTTCACTGAACGAGACCGAGTGGTACGAATGTAGTGCAAGAAAAGGTTCAAGTCAGGGTCTTCTTTGTGGCCTGTGCAATTTTTCTATAGTGGAATGGAAAAGTCTGTGAAAGTTCAGTGTTCTGCACATCAATCTGACAAGAAGATGTGGGTGTGGCATCAAAGTCAGTATCAGGGCCAACAGGAAGGTGAGAAAGAGCGTCAGCATTTGTGTGCTTTGATGTGGGCCAATACCATATTTTGCACTGAAACAGTGACAATAACAAAGCCCAGTGTTTCAGCTTCTGAGCACTGTGTGGCGGAACAGATGAGGACGAATGAAACAAGGACTGAAGTGGCTCATGGTCCGTCACTAGGTAAAACTTCTGACCAAACAGATAATGGTGAAACTTTGTCTTGCCACAGGTAATAGCGAGCACTTCCTTCTCGATTTGTGAATGGTTGCATTGAGTCTTGGTCAGTAATTTGGAAGTGAAAGCAATTAACCTGTCCTGTGTACCAAATCTGTGCGAGAGCACAGTTCCGATCCCATGCGAAGAACTGTCCACTGCCATAACCACAGGCTTAGCGAGGCATTTTTAAGCAGTATTTCATCTTCCTGAGAACTGACTGACTGTGGTTCTGTCATGTTCTGTGGGGCAGTGAGGTCCCAGATGGCCAAGTATTTGGCTATATAGAACATGACCCAAGTACTCAATTTCAATTTGGAAAAAGGTGCATTTGTCCAGGAGACACTTTAAACCTACAGCTGAAAGTACTTGAGGAAGCATACGAAGATTACTGATATGTTCCTCCAGTATACGTCCTGATACCACAATATTATCCAAGTAATATGAGCAGAATGGAACTTTTGCAGTACGCTGTTCCAAGTAGCATTGGAATATGGATGACACAGAAGTGCTGCAAAAGGATAAATGCAAAAATTTGAACAACCCTAAATGTGTGTTGACTGCAAACACCTTCTGAGACTTCTCATCTAGTGGAATTTGCAAATAAGTATCGCGTAAGTCAGTTTTTGAAAAATAGCTGCCTGCATTAGTTCCTCAGGGGAGGCAATGGATAAGTATCAGTTATTGTTTTTGGAATTACAGTGGATTTAAAGTCAGCACAAAGAGGAAGTCTTCCAGATGGCTTTGATAAGATTACTAAGGGAGAAGCCCATTGACTAGCCTGGATAGGAGCAATAACACCATTGTCTTGGCATTCTTTTAAGTTCACATGCAACTTAGTCTCTGCATGCATGGAGGACAGAACGTGCTCAAAAAAACTTAGGTTGCACATTGCCTTTCATTATAACTTGTGCCGCAAAATTATTTGCTCTGCCAAATCATTCAGAAAATAAATCATGAAACTCCCCAATCGATTGAGTAACACTGTCATTTGGGTTGAAAGCAGAAACAGAAAGTACATGGTCCTGAATATTATGATCAAACAAATCAAATGAATCTAACCCAAAAATGTTTTCACAGTCTCACAAATGCAAAATTGTAAATGTCACCGTTCTGGTGTGAGACTGGAATGTAGCAGGTAGACTACATGTGCCAAGCAGCTGAATGTCCTGACCGTTATATGCAGTAAATTGCATGCAAAATTTTATCAACTGTGGTGAGCCCAACTGGTCATGATTAAGCAATTTAGCGGAAGTACCAGTGTGTAACTGAAGTCACACACAGCGTCCGCTAGTGCCTAAGTACACAAACAGTTTGACTTCCATTACATAGCACTTGGACAGGGTGAAGGCACATCCTGAATCTGGTCATTACTAGTGTTGGTAGCTGTTGTAGGAAAAACTACATTCACTGATTGAGAAGTTGCTCTGCACTTACAAGAGCGAATGTGAGTAGAGTTCCTTTCCTGTCACAAGCACGCTGACTGTACATGACCTTCCACAAGAATAACAGGTCACATTCTGCAAATGGCAGTTTTGTCTTTTATGCATGGCAAAGCTGCGAGGACATGATTTCACAGCAGACACACGTGTTGATGCCTGTTTACTCTGTCCATGGTGTGATAGCCTGTTTGCATGTGGTAGTGGGTCGCCAGGCCTTACCTGTTTGCCACTTTGTGTTGCACTACAAATGGGAGCTACGTGTCCATGGTACAAGGACACAAGTCTGACGTTCACTAATTTGTAACACTTGTTTCAAAGAAGGATCAGAATGTTTGAGAATTTGTTCATGAATCCTACTGTCTGGCACATTGCACATAATTGCAGCATAAATCATAGCGTCAGTATAGTATTGTCCACAGCTATATTGAAAAGGACACAGTCGTGTCAAACCATTAAGTTCAGTAATCCACTTATGGTATGTCTGTTCTGGCATTTTCTGCAATCGAAAGAACTATTAATGAGCTGCAGCAACCTGTACCTGATCTTCTAAATACTTAATACTTAATGAAGGCAGAAACTAAATCATCAAAAACCAGCAACTCTGACCTACTGGTCGGGAATAACTTCGGAGCAAGGCAGTAAACTCCTGTGCCAGCTATTGACAAGAAACAAGAAAGTTTCACTGTACTTTGCACTTGATTTGTAGCACAGTGAGCATTGAACTGAGCGACCACTCATTCCACTTCTCTTGGTGTTGATTGAAAGCTCGGAATGCATGGAGGTGGTGCCATCGATGTGGCTGGATGTTGTGGTGGAGATGATGCAGCAGCAACTTGTGCGTTAATGAGCTACTGGACTGCCATCATCAACTGCGACATTTAACGGTTCTGAAAGTGAATAAATTGCATTAGATCAAAGCCAGCAGCAGCTGGGGGCATAGGCATAGGTGGTGTAGGAGGCAGGTTAGAGGTCCTCTTAATAAGAGAAGTGCTGCAACGTATTGATGAAAAGCGATGCAGATACACAAGTAGCAGAAGTGCTGTGACTAGCAAGGAAAAAAAAAACAGTTAATAGCAATTTTCCTCTGAAAGGAAAGAGGGAAATATTAGTGATGTGCTGTGAAGAAGAGGCAAAGAGTGAAGGCAGCACAGGTTCTGTAATCCTCATCGCCAGATGTTGTGTTGGCTACTGTGGGAGTCAGCACTGACACAAACAAGGAGGGAGAGAAGATGCAATGGCTGGTGGCAGGAATCCAAAATGATTTATATGTAACACGTGCAGATTAATAGAACACTTTATTGCTAGAAAGGAAAGAAACATAATTTAACTTCTTGCTATGAGGTGGCTTGATGTGCTTCGAGTACCTCATACATGCAAATACTTTTACACATTATTACTACTCACAGAACACAGGCTAAATATAACCTTGTATTATGCAGCTCTGATGCTCTCGGAGTGTGCCAGAGAACGGGGCCCGACCAGCAATGGGTGGCTGGTTAAGTCAGTGTTGACAGGGTCGCTGAACTCTGTATTCCTGGTGTGACACTGCCTGTTCTTTCCACTGGTGTGTGGGTCAGCACTGTCTTGATGCCTTTTCATGGCCCTGCACTGGTCGATGTGCAGTCAACGCTTTAGGACTGTACAAAGGTAATATGCTGTGTCCTCCCTACCAAAAAGATCTGTCCAGTCATGACTTTAGCTTGATACCCCATGTGATTGAACTTTTGACAAGAAGTGTAGATGTGATTCTGCATCAAGTGCTTACTGAAACCAAGGAATACAGCCCCTACATGACTGCCTTGATCCAATGCTTTCAGTATGTCGTGTGAGAAAAGTGTGAGTTGGGTTCCACATGATTGATGTTTTTAGAATCCGTGCTGGTTGGCATGGGGGACATCATTATGACTGAGCTCAGAATATGTTCTAAGATTCTACTACAGATCAGTGTCAAAGATATTGGATGATAGTTTTGTGGATCACTTCTACTAACCTTCTTGTATACAGGTGTGACCTGTGCTTTCTTCCAACTACTGGACATGGTTTTTTTTTTTTTGTTTGAGGGATCTATGACACGTTGTAGTTAGAAGAGGGGCTAAGTCAGCTGCAAATTCAATATAGAATCAGATTGGGATTCCATTGGGTCCTGGAGCTTAGTTCAATTTTAATGATTTCAGCTCTTTCTCAACATCACTGCCAGTAATATTGATTTCATTCACATTTTCTGTGGTACTGATTTCATTCATATTTTCTGTGGTACAAGGATCAAATTTGGGCAATTCTCCTGGGTTTTTCTTGGTAAAGGAGCACTTCAGCTTTTGCTTCGCTACCCTCGGTTTCAGTCCCTGTCTCATTCACTAGGGACTGACCATCAACTTTGGCACCACTAACATCCTTTATATATGACCAGAATTTCTTTGGGTTTTGTGAAAGACCATTTGACAATACAGTATTCTGCTATGGTAGTTATTGAAGGCTTCACGCATTGCTCCCTTGACAGCCAAATGTGTTTCACTCAGCCTCCCTCTATCTATAGCCCTAGACTTTGTTTTACACCTATTATGCAGTAATCTCTGTTCATTTAGCTGTTTCTTTACAGTGACTGTACCATGGAGGGTCCCTACCATTATGAATGGCTCTATTGGGTACATATCTATTCAGCATGTGGTCAACTATTGTTTTAAACTTGAACCATAGTTCATCTACGCTCCCACCCTGCACTGAAAGTTTTGAGTTCCTCATTGAGATATGACACTACTGATTTTTTTATCTAGTTCACTGAACGTATTAATCTTTCTGCTAGTTTTAATTGTCCTTTGTACTTTGATAATCATTATTGCCACAAGACCACATCATAATCATTGATGTCAGTTTCGATGTGGACATCCTGAAAGACGTCAGGTCTATTTGTCGCCATTAGCTCCAATATATTTCCATCATGAGTGGGGTTCCAGTCTATCTATTCTAGGTAGTTTTCAATAATGTTTCACACAGTGTCTTATCACTCCCATCACTATCAAAACTGTAATTTCCCAATTGTTTGTTGGTTGATTAATGTCTCCACCGATAATTACAATATAGTTGGGGGACTTATGTACGAGCAAAGTGAGGTTCTCTTTGACATTTTTGGTTACATAAGGAGACGAGTCTAGTGGGCAATAAAAGGATTCAGCTACCATTTTTTACCCACTCCTGATAATTGCCTCAATTTGGCGAGCAAGGGAGTCCACAGGTATCTTCATTTGTGTCATATCCAGCTGCAGCCACTCGTTGATGTTTAGATTGAGAGTATACTTATTGTTAGATTTTATCTGCTGTTCCAAATGGTCCCAGACATTTTCTGTCATTTAAGGTTGGCTGATTTAGTAGACAGTCGAGGTGCAACAGGATATCCAAATACTTGGTATTTGTGTGTTGTCCTGTGGACACAGCTGTTGTGATCTTAGAACAAGGGAGTGTCCACAGCATACTCATCACGAAGTCATTGAAGAAAGGGTAACATTCAGTCACTGAAAAGATTGAAATAAACAGTCATTCAAGTTCATGGTAACTTGAATAATGGGTGCAATTTATTGTCCAAATGAAAATTCCTCCAGCCAAACTACGCCCTTCACACGCTGTAGATTAAATCCTTCATTGGGCATTTGGTGTCCTCAACACCAAATCATTTGGGTGGGGGAGGGGGGAGGGGGTCAGGAATGGCAAAACCACAATTTGTCAGACAATGTGGCATGCCTCCAGCAGCTGCTGTCCAGTTCATGTGTTATTTGACACATAGACGATGTACAGCTTTATGCTCCACTGTGAGAAATGGCCTTTTGCGAAGTATCTGACTCCAGATGTCCATTGCATGTAGTTCCCTTCTCAATGTTCTCTCAAAAACTGATTGACATGAACTTGCATTCGTTGACAGCAGCATTTTTTGTCAGGTCTGAAATTGTTTGTTATTGACAAGGTGTGGCCGATTTCTCGGATCCTGGTCAGTTAAGATATTTTTACAACCACTGCTGTTATGCCGTTTGTGCCATTCCTTGTGTACACATTGGATACACCAATAAATTGGGAAAAATCTTTCATGGTTTGGTCAAGTGTACGTCCCGGCACAATACAGTGGAACCTCGCATAGTGAGCATGATTTGTTCCATAATCTTAATCATAGTGTAAAACACTCATTAAGTGAAACAATTTATCCCATACAAATTAATGTAAAATACAATAAAGCATTCTATGCAGAAAAAGTAGTAAAAGTTTTATCTTATTCATGCCATTTATTCAAAGATAATTATACATAAAGTATTATGTGTACTTTATTATTCATGATACACAACTAATTCTTTTTTACTAGGAAGCTATCTAGTCATTTGTTTCTTCCGGCACTTCAACTTTGGTGAAAATGCGACGCAGCATTATTGTCAAATAAATTTGTAACACTCGTAGACACTGCTTTATTGGGGTTATGATTTTCAATGTACGATGCAATCAATTCCCATGTTTTCGGCATTTCTCTTATTGTGCTAGAAGATTGCTGCTTTGCTGTAACCGCCTCCTCCTCCTCCTCCCCTCCTCCTCATCTGAAGGACTCCTCTCCACAACTTCCTGCTGTGAAACACACTGCAACTCCGTAAGCTCTTCAGTAATCATTTTTTGGGTATGATCTTCCACAACCTCATTGACATCATTGTTATCCACTTCTAGTCCCGTGCTATTGGCCAAAGACAGAGGTTTCACAGGTACTGACTTGAATGCCTCTGAATCACATTTGACAATGCAATCTGACCAAAGCTTCTTCGAAGCATAAGTGAGAGTTCTCATGGTAACCCCTTCCCATGCCTTTTCGATCATCTTGACACAGATGACGATGTTGAAGTGTTATTTCCAAAACTCCCTCACAGCAAGATTTATATCTTTAGTCAACTCAAAGCAGTGCTTGTAGAGAGCTTTAGTGCAGAACTTCCTAAAGTTAGAAATAATCTGCTGCTCCATAGGCGTGAGTAACAGAGTGGTGTTGGGAGGCAGAAATTGGAACTTGTTAAATTGAAATTCTTCAAGAAGGTGGTCTCGTAGGCCACAAAAATGGGCAGGAGCATTGTCCATAACAAGCCAGACATGGAGCAACAGATTCATCTGAATGGTACACAAGCAGCGGTTTAATTTTCCAATCGCCACTAGCATTGGCCATAATAACAGTGTGAGACTGTCTTTCATTGACTTGTGACCAGACAGTGCATTCTCCTCTGCTGTTTGAAAGATACACTTCAGCATCTTTTTCCAGGATAGGGCGTCTTGTCACAATTAAAAAGCAGCTGTGGCAGATAACTCTCAGAATCTACGGCTTCTTGAAGTTGCTGATGAAATTCTCTGCTGCCTTTGTGTCAAAGCTGATTGCTCCACCATGCCTCACAATGCTGTGGTTCCCAGTTCTTCTGTTAAACTTCTCGAACCACTCACAGCTTCCCTTAAACACTTCTTTGGCTGCTGATAATCTTGGTGTCTTCTTATCAAGATCGGCGAAAATCATTCTCGCCTTCACACAAATTATGTTCTCATTAATAGTGTCGCCTTGCAATAGCTTTTCATGTATCCATATAAGGAGCAACATTTTGACATTGTCAAGAGTAGGAAACCATTGCTTAGATACTCTTGTCACTCACTTTGAAGCATCTATCAGAAAGAACGCTAAACCCAGACTGCAGTACCTACTAAAGGCATTGTTCATATGCCACTGCCGACAAATGAAAGGTTTTCGGATGGGGCGTGAGTCGTGCTTGGGTGGCTCAGTTGGTAGAGCACTTGACCACGAAAGGCAAAGGTCCCGAGTTCGAGTCTCGGTGCGGCACACAGTTTTAATCTGCCAGGAAGTTTCATATCAGCATACACTCCGCTGCAGAGTGAAAATCTCATTCTGGGTGTTCATATTGTTGAACATTTCCCTCGTTGCATGCAAATGGCTCATGATGTCACACTAAATCATTGTCACTCATTATACAAAACATTGCTCATTAAGCAAGTCATTTTTTTACAATTTGTTTTGCTTGTTATGTGAATTGTGCATTATTGGAGGTGCTCATTAAGCGAGGTTCCACTGTAGCCCCTTTCCACCATTCTGTCACATCTCCATGTCAACCTATCTTATTACGCTGATTCCATATAATTGACTGGCTCATACATGCTACTGCAGGGTGATGACTTATTTCAGTGGTAAATGGTCATGTGACCACCTGGTACCAGTTGTACACCATGTACAGTGCTCCAGAGTGATCAGTGTGCTCTTGTAAGGGGGTGAATAATATTTTTCCCAGTGAGTTCATCTACCCCAAGACCATTGCCATTAATATCTTAAAAAAAAAAAGTCTTCAAGAAGCTGATTAGTAGTTCTGCTGAGAAAACAGGGTGTGAAACCTGCTCAGCTGAATATGTGTATTTTAAATCCTGTTCACTGAAAAGTAACATTAATTTCTGTTTGTGAAAGATATACTTCGTAATTTACGGAATGATTCCTAGATTTGGTGCATCCTGTAGCTCATCCTGCTGTAACACTGCTCCATGAGGCCACAGCACCACTCAAGTCACCCTCAGGCAGCTGGTATAAGTGAACTGCCAGGCAAACCTTTTGCACATGTTCCGTGCGTGGGCAAGTCAGTTTGCCAGTGCTGCCCACATGCACTCAGCCAGTGCAGTATGAGCATGTATACTATGGCCCAGCTGCCTGTCTGCATCTGCTTCAGAGCTTGCCCAGCTGTGCCCCTGGGTACCAAACAAACTACTGGCAGGCAGTTGAGCTGGGAAAGCTTGCTATAGATAATGGCAATTGTAATGTTCTGTTACTGAGGGACATCTCCATAGAGAATTTGTGCAACAATAATTAATCATGTATTGCAAAAATACCTGAATTTGTATCTCTTTCTGGGAAGGGTAGAAGAAAACAGATAAACTGAAATATCCTGCTGTGATCAAATTCTTTGTTTCACACAGTTTATCCAGAACAAACATTTATCCATGTTTGGTGAAGGCTTATTAGGATACTGCTGTCTCGATTTCAACAGTTCCTTCTGATGGACAATCATTGAGTAAAGGTATATGAAATAGCAGACAGATTGTCGTATCAGAGAAAAGGGCATAACACATTTTGCAATGAGAAAGTGCTATGCTAAATTTGAGGTGCATCTGTTGAACACTGACTGAAATAAAATGGGGAAAAGAAATTTTACTGTTGGTTTGGACTACCAAAAAGTGTATTTATTCACCAATTTGTAACTATGGATGAAGTATAAGTGCATACTTCGCACCATGAATTAAACTGCAGTCACTGCAGTAGGCTTACACAGGTCTAGCAGCAGCAACAACCACTGTGGTATTTGTGTTAGTTATTTTCCAAAATACCCTCTGCTTACCAGAGTTAGCGTGCTGACTTCTACCTGCTCCCATATCCAAAGCAATCTGTGGCTGGACAACAGTTCGAATCCCAGATGATGCTCTGACAGCTATTGTGAATATTTTGCAGAACTTCCAGAGTTGCGCCATATAAATTGAATGTAATCACTGGCAAAATGTTGGAGAATGTTCATCAACTTAGTGGAGAACTACATTGCCACCGAGTGAAGTGGCGCAGTGGTTAGCACACTGGACTCACATTCGGGAGGACGACGGTTCAATCCTGTCTCCAGCCATCCTGATTTAGGTTTTCCGTGATTTCCCTAAATTGTTTCAGGCAAATGCCGGGATGGTTCCTTTGAAAGGGCACGGCCGATTTCCTTCCCAATCCTTCCCTAGCCCGAGCTTGCGCTCCGTCTCTAATGACCTTGTTGTCAACGGGACGTTAAACACTAACCACCACCACCAACTACATTGCCCTAGGAAACATAATATTTCATTGTCAGGCTGATAAATTTTGCCTTTATTCTCATAACTACTTCTGGTGTTTACTTGAAATTGTTTTCTAATCCTGTTTTCTAATCCTCATGGCATTTTCAGATTCCTCTTTTCTGTCATTTCCATTCCCTAAAACTCCACATCTGCTCTGTCTCAAGACATTGCTGTTTAATGCACCCCCACCTGCTAATCCTCTCACCAACAATTATGTTGCTGTCTTCTTGTCTATAGTTTTGTTCACCTCTTACTTTTTCTTCACTTACATCTTCAGAATTTTTCCATATCCTTACTGTTTATGTTTATGAACAACTGTGTGATCAGATGATTTCATTTGCTCATACTGTGCATTACCAACTCTACGGTATATGAATCTGCTTTGTTGTGCTTGTATTTTTTTTAGTAGATGGGTGTTATATTTTACTTAGGACTCTGTAATTTTGTTGTGTGTTTGTCCATAGCAAGTTTCTCAAAGTTTTTCATATTATTTTTCATAGATGGGCAGCTAGATGAATACAAAGCACATGCGTTCTGTTTCCCCTTTTCATGTGCTATTATCAAAGCTGCTGTGTGTAATGTGTCAGAACTAAGGATGGAACTAGAGTAGAGTTTTGTTTTAAAATCACACCTTTTACATACTAGTTTGGTGTATGTTAATGTTATACATTGAATGTTCTCTTTTAATGTTTCTTTAGAACCTCTGATTGTCACAAGACAACCGGGAAATGGATGTGATGTAGTAAGAGTCAGTTATGGAGATACACTTGAATTACAGTGTAATGCTGTCGGCTTTCCTCCTCCAAAATCATACCAGTGGTTTTTTAACAATGAGGCATTGAGTTTTGGAACAAGCAACATACTTACAGTGGAAAACTTTGAGTAAGTATTTTTTAATTTGTGTGTTTTCGTCTAGGCTAGACATAAAAATTAATTTTTTAATTGAGAGATCATTTCAGATGTACAAACAGCTATATTGAAATGAAAATGCCCTAAACTTGTCATCACTTCAGTGACTGTTGCACCAGTGAAACAGTCCTGTAAAAGTCAATGCACTGAGCAAATCATACGTAAATGTAAAGGTTTAGTGTAAAGGACACATTAAGAGATGCAAATACGAAAGAAGCTATTCAGCATTTCTAAACATCCTACAGAACAAAATCGCCTCTCTGATCATGAAAATAATCTGAATAACCAGCACAGCATAAGTTTTCTGACACTATTTCAAGATTATCCCATCTGAAAGTCAATAGCAGATAATACAAAATATACTAAATTAAGAGTTAAATAATGATAGCAAATAAGTGTGCGAAATGGCTAAGCAGGGTTAGCTAGAGGACAAATGTAAGGATGCAGAAGCATGTATCACTAGGGGTAAGATTGATCCTGCCTACAGGAAAATTAAAGAGACCATTGGAGAAAAAAGAACCACTTGCATGAATGTCAAGAGCTCAGATGGAAACCCAGTTCTCAGCAAAGAAGGGAAAGCAGAAAGGTGGAAGGAGTATATAGAGGGTCTATACAAGGGCAATGTTCTTGAGGACAATATCATGGAAATGGAAGAGGAGGTAGAAGAAGACGATATGGGAGATATGATATTGCGTGAAGAGTTTGACAGAGCACTGAAAGACCTAAGTCGAAACAAGGCCCCCGGAGTAGACAACATTCCATTAGAACTACTGATAGCCTTGGGAGAGCCAGCCATGACAAAACTCTACTATCTGGTGAGCAAGATGTATGAGACAGGTGAAATATCCTTAGACTTCAAGAAGAATATAATGATTCCAATCCCAAAGAAAGCAGGTGCTGACAGATGTGGAAATTACCGAACTGTCAGTTTAATAAGCCACGGCTGCAAAATACTAACACGAATTCTTTACAGACGAATGGAAAAACTGGTAAAGGCCGACCTCAGGGAAGATCAGTTTGGATTCCATAGAAATGTTGGAACATGTGAGGCAATACTGACCCTACGATTTATCTTAGAGAATAGATTAAGGAAAGGCAAACCTATGTTTCTAGCATTTGTAGACTTAGAGAAAGCTTTTGACAATGTAGATTGGAACAATCTCTTTCATATTCTTAAGGTGGCAGGGGTAAAATACAGGTAGCGAAAGTCTATTTACAATTTGTACAGAAACCAGGTGGCAGTTATAAGAGTTGAGGGGCATGAAAGGGAAGCAGTGGTCTGGAATGGAGTGAGACAGGGTTGTAGCCTATCCCCGATGTTATTCAATCTGTATATTGAGCAAGCAGTAAAGGAAACAAAAGAAAAATTGGGAGTAGGAATTAAAATCCATGGAGAAGAAATAAAAACTTTGAGGTTCGCCAAGGACATTGTAATTCCATCAGAGACAGCAAAGGACCTGGAAGAGCAGCTGAACAGAATGGACAGTGTCTTGAAAGGAGGATATAAGATGAACGTCAACAAAAGCAAAATGAGGGTAATGGAATGTAGTCGAATTAAATCAGGTGATGCTGGGGGAATAAGATTAGGAAATGAGGCGCTCAAAGTAGTAAAGGAGTTTTGCTATTTGGGGAGCAAAATAACTATCGATGGCCGAAGTAGAGAGGTTATAAAATGTAGACTGGCAATGGCAAGGAAAGCGTTTCTGAAGAAAAGAAATTTGTTAACACCGAGTATAGATTTAAGAGTCAGGAAGTCGTTTCTGAAAGTATTTTTATTGAGTATAGTCATGTATGGAAGTGAAACGTGGACGATAGATAGTTTAGACAAGAAGAGAATAGTAGCTTTCGAAATGTGGAGCTACAGAAGAATGCTGAAGATTAGTTGGGTAGATCACATAACTAATGAGGAGGTGTTGAACAGAATTGGGGAGAAGAGAAATTTGTGGCACAACTGGACTAGAAGAAGGGATTGGTTGGTAGGACATATTCTGAGGCATCAAGGGATCACCAATTTAGTACTGGAGGGCAGTGTGGAGGGTAAAAATTGTAAAGGGAGACCAAGAGATGAATACACTAAACAAGTTCAGAAGGATGTAGGTTGTAGTAGGTACTGAGATATGAAGAAGCTTGCACAGGATAGAGTAGCATGGAGAGCTGCATCAACCCAGTCTCTGGACTGAAGACCACAACAACAACATGTGTTAAGTTTTTAACATTGATAGTAATTGCCTTTAGCTATATATCAGATTGGTTTCCACTTACTTAATGATCCTGTCCTCTTGATATCTTTCAAAAATTCTGTTTGAGTTTATTTGAAAGGTATGTCTTCTGCTGCTCCAATTAAATGTTAGATTCTTGGATTTCCATATTTCTCTGTACCATGCAATCTTGCACCCTTGTTTAATTTTGTCCATAATTATTTAACTACTATGGCAGTAACAAATCTAAAGAATATACCTACATATTTCAGTTTTTAATGCCAAATATTTTAAGTTATACAAAGTGATATTTGGGTCTCCATCTTATGTACTGCAGTACTTAAAACTAAAACTCTTTATATATTCTAATTTTTGCAAAAACTTCAAGTACAACAAAACACAAAGAAAAAACCATTTTCGATTTCAGAATTTCTCTGTCATTTAGTTTGACAGTGCTGCTAACTGCAATGAGTTTCTAGTACAGTTGTAAACCTTTCTAAAATAATTATTTTATCCTATGTATTTTTATAATTATTATAGCCATTGCAAGTTAATTATACACTTATACTATAAAGCAATGTATTTCTAAGTTCTCCTGTAGTGTAAACATTTCTTTATTTTTCAGACTTCATCATGAAGGTGAATACAGGTGTGTAATAAAACAAGATGAGACACCAGACGGTTCCTGTTGGACAGATGATGTCACTGTTGAGTTGCTACCAGATGTTCCTATTATTGAAGATGAACCACGACCAGCAGTTTGTGTAGTTGGTGAAACATTCACACTCCAGTGTTCAGTTGCCTGCTACCCTCTTCCAAATTTCCAGTGGTTTCGTGGAAATGAGCCTCTTCTCGATGAAACAAGTGATACTTTAGTGGTCAGTAAATTTTCAGTGTCAGACGTGTCTTCCCTTTTTATTGCAATGCTTCAGTGAACTGTTCATTAGTTAATATTTTTTATTTGCTGTTACACAGTGGTGTCTAAAAGTTCAACATAATAAAGAAATGAGAACATATTTCTGAAATAGGTGTTTGAAGTATAATATTACAAGATAAAGTGATTCATCAAAATATTAAAACATTTAATTACAAAAGATATGAAACTGGAGATACAAAGTTCAGTTAAAACCAATGGGGTGGAGGACAAAATAGGAAAACATGGAGTGCAATATAGGAGGACCAGGCACACTTTCTCAGCAGTGATCAGAATCTACATACATACTCCACAAGTCACTGTACAGGGCATGACAGAGGGTACTTTGTACCACTACTGGTCATTCCTTTTCCTGTTCTACTTACAAGTGCACTTCTGTACTAGCCCTAATTTCTCTCATCCTTTCTTTGGGGTCCTTAGGCAAAATGCAAATTGGCAGCAGTAGAATCATTCTGCAGTCAGCTGCAAACAATGGTTCTTTAAATTTTCTCAGTAGTATTTTGTGAAAATAACATCATCTTCCCTTCAGGCATTCTCATTTTAATTCATGGAAAATTACTTACATGTTGACTAACCTACCAGTAACAATTCCAGCAGCATACCTCTGGATTGGTTCAACATTTCCCATTAATTCAACCTGGTGGGGATTCCAAAATCACTCAAGGAGACCTCAAGAATGGGTCATACTAGTGATCTAAATGCAGTCTCCTTTATAGACAAGCTGTAGTTTCCTAGAAGTTTCCCAATAATCCAAAGTTAACCATTCAGTTTCCCTACTACCGACCTTACATGCACATTCAATTTCAGATGATTTTGCAGTGTTATGCTTTGATATTTAATCACCATGACTGCATCAAGCAGCACACCACTAATACTGTAGTCAAATATTACACAATTGTTTTTCCTACTCATTTGCATTAACTTCCATTTTTCTATGTTTAGAGCGAGCTGCCTTCAATCACACATAGTAGAAATGCTGTCTAATTCATCCCATGTCATCCTAAAATTATTTAATGATACCACTTTCCTGTGAACTGCAGTGTCAGCATCAAACAGTCCCTGATTGCTGCTAACCCTACCTATCGTGTATGTATATAGAGAACAAGAGCAGTCCTGTCACACTTCCCTTAGGTACTCCTGACAGTAAGCTTGTGTGTTGTGAACACTCCCTATTCAGGACAGTGTTCTGTGTTCTATTACTTAAGAAGTCTTCGAGCCGTTCGGATATCTGTGAACCTATTCCATATCTCGGACTTTCGTTAACACTCTGCAGTTGGGCACTGTGTCGAAAGCCTTCCATAAATCTAAAAATATGCAGTCTGCTGCCCTTCATCCATGGTTTGCAGGACATCATGTGAGAAAACAGCAAGCTGAATTTCACATGAGCAGTGCTTGCTAAATATGCACTGCTTGGTGGACAGAAGCTTTTCTGTCTCAAGGAAATTTATTATAATTGAACTTACAGTTGTGCAGCAAACCGATTTTTAAAACATTTGTCTGTAATGCTATGGGTCCATTCTTTTACCCTTCTTATATTTAGGAGTCACCTGCACATTTTTTTGAGTCACTCTGAAATGGGCAAGGGATTCATGATAAATGTAAGCTAAGCAAAGGTCAGTGCTGAAAAGCAACCTCTCTAAATGTGAATTGGGATTCCATCCACCCTGTTTGCAACTCTTTTATTGCTTTGCAGCACCAGAGATGTCCTCCACACAGAAGTCTGTGTGACGGTCAAATACTTGTAAGTTTGTATGATCCTCCTGCATTAATGATTTTTTAAACGCAAAATTTAAAACTTTAGTTTTACTTTTTCTATCTTCTATTGGTACACTCGATTTGTCAACAAGTGACTGAACAGAAGCTTTCAACTTGCTTAGTGATTTTATGTAGAACCAGAATTATCTCATGTTCTCAGTGAGATCTTTCACCAACATATTGTGGTTTAAGTTGCTGTATGCTTCATGCATTAACCCTTTTATGGACTCATGAATTTCTACTAACTCTGCCTGTCAACATTTCTGTATTTATTATTTGAACCAATGTACAACAGTTTGTTTCCTTGGTATTTTCCAAATTTTGTTGTTAAACCGTGGTGGATCTTTTCCGTCACTAATCCATTTACTTGGTGTGTGTGCCTCTAGAGTGCGATTTACGTTTAGTTCAAGCTTTGTGTGTAATTCCTCTATGTCCATCATATTGGAACTAAATGATGTCCTTTCATAGTCTTAAGTAGGATGCTAACATCTGCTGATTGCTGACTTTTGCACAAGCAGTGCTTGCTGATTTGTGAACATTTATTATATTTGACCTGAGAACATGTTCAAGAATTCTTCGGCAAACCAATGTTAAGGATATCGGTTTGTTATTTTTTGGGTCCATTCTTTTATCCTTCTTACACATAGGAATCACATGCACTTTTTACCATTTTTTTGGGACCTCACATTGGGCAAGAGATTTGCAATAAATGCAAGCTAAGTAAGGGGCCAGTGTCATAGAGTACTGTAAAACTAAATTGGGATTCCATCCAGACCTGGTGACGTATTTGTTTTCAACTCTTTCCGTTGGTTCTCTTCGCCAGGGAGATTTACTACTGTGTCCTCTGTGTGGGAGTGTGCACAATGGTCAAATGATGGTGTGTTTGTACGATCCTCAAGTGAATGATTTCTTAAATGTGATATTTAAAGCTTCAGCTTTCCTTTTGCTGTCTTCTACTGCCACACCAGACTGGTGAACAAGTGACTGTGTAGAAGCCTTCGACCCAATTTGTGATTTTAAGTAGTACTAGTGATTTTTACATAGTACCAGAATTTTCTCAGGTCCTCAGCAAGATCTTTTGCTAAGGTATTACAGTGATAGTTGCTGTATTCTTCACACATTGAGCTTTTCACAGATGCATGACTATCTAATAACTTTTGCCTGTCATGATTTGCACATTCTCTTTTGAACCGAGAGTGCAACAATGTTTGCTTCCTCAGCATTTTCCAAATTTTGTTATTAAACCACAGTGGGTCTTTTCTGTCCTTAATCCACTTACTTGTCACATGCTTCTCCAGAGGGTGACTTACAGTCTGTTTAAACTTTGGCCATAGTTCATGTACCTCCATCATACTGGAACTAAATGATGGCCATTCATTTCCTAATTAGAATGCTTATCTGCTCTTCCTTCCAAAAATGTTCTCCTAGTCTTCTGAATTGATTTATTAATTGTAGTAACCATTGTCACTATGATGACATCATGTTCACTATACTGACACCATCAATAAGGTCAGGCATATTTGTAGCAACAGGGTCTAAAATATTTCCATTTTATGTGGGCTCGCAAATTAACTACTCAAGACAGTTTTCAGAAAACATGCTCAAAAGTACTTCACAACCCTGTCTGCTCATACTCACTGTGATTTATCCATAGATGCCCCAGTCTATACTTGATAGGTTGAAGTTGCTTCCGGCTAATGCTGCATGATCTGGGTATTTCTGTGCTACTGACTGCAGGCTTGCGTTCAGTGACATTAAAACTGTCATGGAGGAATCGAGTGGCTGATAAAAACATCCAACAACTAACTTGATTTTGCCCTTCGTGTCCAGATAACTTCACAGCCACACTCAAATTTGACCTCAATAGAGACATCCACTCTGTCTTTCCAATATATGTTCCATAACTTGCTAACCACTTCATAGCTCTCTACTTTGCGTATCAGCCAGCTCTCATGCCCGAGAATAACTTGAGTCCTACAAATTTCCTGCAGGTTAGTAAATTTGGGAACTTCGTTATAAACACTTTGACAAATAAGTGATAAAATTTTGACAGTCTAAGTATCTTTACTCTGAATGCAAGCTGATTTCACTATCTGAGTGTTGAATAGTTGGTGTTCATCAGAGTACACCGACTACTGCCTAGCCTAATATTCCCTGTGTACATTCCACAAGTATTCTGCTTACCTGAGTAGCTGCTGCCTTTGTGTAGTGCAACCCTGACGTATCAAAGTGGATCCTACAATTCTCCACCCGATAATGCAAATCCATAAATCTTGGTTGAGACTCTTCACTAGGCTCAAAACCAAAAGACTCGGATCAACTGCGGGAACAGTGCTGGAGATGGCAAGCTCAGCTTGCGCCCCATGCATGAGGCCAGCAGTCTTCACCAGTTCTGCTGGCTGCCCATATAAACTGAAGATGGTCTTGGACCCAAGTGAAAGATGTTATTGGTGTCAAAGTGAGCCAGAACTTGCAGACATCTGCACTGCAAGTCCAACAGCAGCAGGCAAAGCCACCTCCATATCTCAGGTGAGGCCACCCAGCAGACATACCACATGCGCATTAGCTTCCTTTCTGGCCCTGAATGCTATTTCCCTAAGGAGCTCTTTGGACAAAGGGCAACAGGTAGATTCCATATTCCTAGATTTCTGAAAAGCAAAAACTGTGAACAAAGGTACAAGCATACCAAATAACTTCCCAGGTATGTGAGTGGCTCAAAGACTTCTTAAGTAATAGAACCCATTATGTTGTCATCAGTGCTGAGTGTTCATCAGAGATAAGGGTAATATCAGGAGTGCCCCAGGGAAATGTGGTAGGACTGCTATTATTCTCTGTGTACATAAATGTAGCTGTTTGCTGGTGATTCTGTAATGTATGGGAAGGTATCACTGTTGAGTGACTGTAGGAGGATTCATGATGTCTTAGACAAGATTTCTACTTGGTGTGATGAATGGCAGCTAAATCTACAGGCAAGAAAATATAAGTTAATGCAGATGAGTAGGAAAACAATCCTGTAATGTTCAAACACAGCACTGGTATCATTCTGTTTGACACAGTCACATCGATTAAATATCTAGGTGTAACATTGCAAAGTGGTTTGAAATGGAACAAACATGAATGGATTGTAATAGTGAAGACAGATGGTCAACTTCAGTTTATTGCGAGAATTTTAGGAAAGTGTGGTTCATCTGTAAAGGAGATTGCATATCGAACACTTGTGTGACCGATTCTTGAAGACTGTTTGAATGTCTGGGATCCCCAACACGTCTGATTAAATGAAAACTCTTAAACACTTCAGAGGCACATTGCTAGATTGGTTACTGGTAGGTTTGATCAGCACCCAAGTATTGTTGAGATGCTTCAGGAACTCAAATGGTAACCCCTGGAGGGAAGACAACATTCCTTTTGAGGAACACTATTGAGAAAATTTAGAGAACCAGCATTTGAAGCTGACTGCGAAGTGATTCTACAGCCGCTAACATGCATTTCACCTGAGGACCACAAAGATAAGATAATTGAAATTAGGGCTCATATAGAGGCATATACACAGTTGTTTTTCCATGTCTCAGGAAAGAAATGGCATGACTAGTAGAACCAGGCAAGGTGGTGCAGTGGTTAGCACACTGGACTCGCATTTGGGAGTATGACGTTTCAAACCCGCGTCCAGCCATGCTGATTTATGATATTTAGATTTTCCATGATTTTCTGAAGTCGCTTATGGCAAGTGCCAGGATGGTTCCTTCGAAAGAGCATGGATGGTGATCCTTCACCATGCTTTCTAAGTCAAGCTCGTGCTGCATCTCTAATAACCTCATTGTTGATGGGACATTAAACACTGATCTCCTCCTCTTTCGTTACTAGTAGTGGTACAAGTACCCCATGCCATCCACCACACAGTGGCTTGCAGAGTACGTATGTAGATGTAGATCTGCCCACTCCAGTATACAAACTTGTCTAGACTTCTTGATGACTTTATTAACTTCAGTAACCATTGTTACTGTGATGATATCACAATCATTAGTACCTTTCTCCATAATGCCACTGTCAAGCTCAGGCTTGTTTGTAGCTACAAGATTAAAAATATTTCTGTTGCTTGTGGGTTGTTGAACTCACTGCTGAAGACAGTTTTCAGAAAATTTATTCAGAACTACTTCACAAGTCTGTCTGTCCTTACCACCTGCAGTGAATCCACAGATGTTCTAGTTGGTCTCACGGCCTCAATTCGCCTGCGGATCTCTGTGAGGAAATCTTGAGTAGAGTGCAGGGGTCCAGTTTGTTGTGTGAAAAACTCTCCTGGTAGATGCAGGGGTTCGCCATACACTAGTTCTGCTGAAGATGTCTGTAGGTCTTCTTTTAGTGCGCTGCGCATTCCGAATAGCACTACCGGGAGGGTGTCAATCCGCGAATTGTCATGTGGCACATTATGGCGGCCTTCAAGGAATGGTGCAGATGCTCCACAATGCCATTTGGGGCTGCGTGGTATGGTGAAGTTCTTGTCAGGTGTATCCCATACAACCAGGCTATTGCACCAAAGATGTCCGTTTCCCACTGCCGTCCGTGTTCGGGTGTTACTTGTTGGGGACAGCCAAAACGTGAAATTCAACCGCCAGTGAAGGTGCGCACCACATTCTCGGCTGTCTGTGTTTCCAGTGGGAATACTTCTGGCCACCTGCTATTCCTGTTGATTGCTGTGAGGCAGTACTGGTAGTTACGGGCGACTGGGAGTGGTCCTACCACTTCTAGGTGGACGTGTGAGAACCGAGCCTCTGGGATGTCAAATCTTCCTAGCGGAGCTTGCAGGTGACGTGTTACTTTGCACTTTTGACAGGGAACACAGGTCTGAGTCCATGTACGGCAGTCCCTCTGTATATCAGGCCACACAAAATTCTGCGTTACTAGTACCCTCGTAGTGCGGATTCCTGGGTGGCTGAGTTCATGTAGAGAATCGAAAGCCCTTTGTCGTAGAGGGGCAGGTACGTTTGGCCGCTGTCGGCCTGCTGACTTGTCACAATATAGCAGCTCCTCAGTACGTAGCAGTGGTACGCGACGCAAGTGCAAAGCCGTCTTGCCTTTGAGCAAGTCCTTTAACTCTTCATCGCCATTTTGTGCTGCAGCTAGTTCGGCAAAACTCACGGACGCCACTCTAGACAAGGTGTCAGCAGTGACGTTTTTCGAACTGCTTATATGCCGGATGTCTGTTGTGAACTGCGAAATAAAATTTAGTTGATTGATTTGCACTGGGGGATAGTTATTTCTTGGCTGTGAAAATGCAAAAGTCAATGGCCGATGATCTGTGTATATGGTGAAAGCATGAATCTGAAGTCTCTGACTGCCTCATAGGCTGCTAGCAGTTCAGTGTAAAATGGTGGCCAAAAGCGCTGTTTCTCCGTGGTCTTGGAGAAGAAACTTAATGATTGCCAGCACACATTTACCTTCTGTTGTAAGACAGCGCTGACAGCACGGGATGAGGCGTCTGAGAAAATGGCTAACGGGGCATCGGCGATTGGGTGCGCAAGGAGAGTGGCCTGCTTGAGGCTTGTCTGGCAGGCTTCAAATGCTGTCTGCAATTCATCAGTCCACATGACAGGTGTGGAGCCACGCACTTTGGGGCCAGTGAGGGTAGCATGGAGTGGTACCTGGACTTCAGCAGCTCGGGGTAAGAAACGATGGTAGAAGTTGATCATCCCCGGATGACAATGCAATTCACACATTGTTTTTGGAGCTGGGTAAGTTGTGAGTGCGGTGATGCGCTCAGCTGGTGGGTACATACTGGTCGCGGAAACCCGAAATCCGAGGAATGTCACTTCCTTAGCCCCAATAACGCATTTGGCTGGATTTATGAGGATTCCATAGTCATCAAATCTTTGGAAAACCATGCGTAGATGTCTTTCATGTTCTTCTGTGGATGATGATGTCACCAACATGTCGGCGACGTATGTGAAACAGAAGTCCAATCCACACAAAACTTCGTCAATAACTCGCGAAGTTGCAGCCTCAGTTACCGTGTCCGCGATCTCTGCCAGCTTGCGCAAGTTCTCCTCTTGTGTCACTGCGAGCAGAGTGCAATGCATTTTCGGCGAGCGTGACATCTATATGAATCGTAGCAGAGGGTCCGGGACATCTGTTCCAGCCAAGGTGCGGAGATGTCGCAGAAACTGTGACGGCTTCCTATCGCCGGTTTCCTCCCTATGCAACAAGTGTTTTAAGCGCTGCGTGTTAGAGAGGGAGAGACGCCGAATGAGCTCGCATTTCAGAATTTCGTACTTCCCAGAAACCGGTGGGTTGGTGATCATATCACCGGCGGAGTGGCTGTCCAGTAGTGCCACCACATGTGCATATTTTGTGGTGTCTTGCGTTATCCCATCAGTGACGAAATGGCTTTCGATGTGCGTGAACCAAAGTGACAGACACTCTGTCCAGAGGACTGGTGCTTTGAGAGCCATGCGGTTCACTTGAGCAGCTGGTACTGTCCCGGGGGGTGGCGGCGGGTAGAAGGACTCGACGACCTTGGGGCTGCAGGCAGGTAATGGGATGGTCCTGCCCGAGGTGCAGATAGAACTGCCATTCACCGTAGGCAGGGGGGCGGCGGGGGTGCCAGGGAGACCGGCCGTGCACTTTCCTGGCAGCGCGCCTCCGCCCACTCTTGTTGTTCCGCGGTAGACAGTCCCCTTTCTTCCAGCCGTGTTCGAAACTGCTCCTCGTGTCACTGTTGTAGAGCGGCCATCTCTTCCATGTGTTTGTGCTGCTGATTGCACAGTAGCTGCTGCTATTGTACAAGTTGTTCCTGGTGGTATAATTGTTGCTGCAAGTGCTTCATCTCTTCTTGTTGCTGTCCTAACTGTTGTTGTAACTGCTCCATGATCCTTCGTCAGGGTCACCATTTTGTAGGTATTCATTAACTGTATACTTCACTTTAAGACACTGATACTTTATTTCCTCGATCGTCTACAATAGAAGCTGATTGACAACACTATTAACACAGTTACTACAGGTAGCATGCTTCCGACAACCACACACAGATGCTCGTGCCGCGGTAGTTGGAAGCCGACTGGCCACTGGAGATAGTGGTCTTCTGGCGTTGGCTATTCGCGACATTGCCGACTGGTTAGTGTGGAGCAACCAGCGAACTGGGGTCACTGCATACTCAGTAGATTAGTCACCTTCAGCTACTTTGCATAATCAGAGTGCTTCCACACTACTAAGCATAAACTTCCTTTGAATGATTCCGCAACTGTTATGTTGGAATTGGGTGGTTGGTAAAAACATCCAATGATTAACTCGAGTTCACCTAGGTCAATTACTCACTTCCAGATAACTTCACAGTCAGATGTAACTTTGAATGCAGTAAACATAATATTTTTGTCGATTTGCA
Source organism: Schistocerca serialis cubense (assembly GCF_023864345.2). Taxonomy (NCBI): domain Eukaryota; kingdom Metazoa; phylum Arthropoda; class Insecta; order Orthoptera; family Acrididae; genus Schistocerca; species Schistocerca serialis. The sequence continues at coordinate 401,619,436 of NC_064642.1, read as the reverse complement.
ATTTACACTTCTCCCCAATACCTATGGCATTTAACCTGTATTTTTGACATATGTCATGCCTTGTTCAGTATTTTGTAGTTTCCACTTCAATTTCCATCCAGCACTCAGTTCCGAGTATAATTTGGGCATGATGCCTTTTCTGGAGGGTGGTAAATTCAGGGACTTTGGTACAAATACTTCAGCAATTTACTGTTAAAAGTCTGATATTCAAAGTGTCTTTACTTTGTATGCTATCCGATTTCGCTCTCTGTATGTCGACTGGTGAGTGTTCATGAGGGAACCTCACACTATATCCTAGCCTAAAAACCCCCATGTGCACTTCACTATCTACCTGAGTGGCATGGCTTCTTTGAGGTTGCCCAAGGGCTGTATTTACAGTGATATCATTTCCTATACAGAATTTTTAGGAGGTCTTGTAGATTTCTTCATAGTGTACACCATTCTGTTCTATCTCATAAGTAGGTATTGTATGCATATCTGGAGACTTGGCCAGATGATACTCTAGATATCTTTACCTGATGCGCCTCAGACTAATTAAATGTGGATTTTTGGATGGGCTCCAGCTATGAAAGGTGACTTACGTTATTGCAGTACCTCAATACAGAGAACATCTCTCTGTCTTAATAGCATTTCTCCAGCATAGCAATAAAGTAGTGTTTGCGTCCTCATCCAGCATGATGCCACTCCTCATCACTGTCCCACCACCACCACCACCACCACCACCACCACCACCGCCAACAACAACAACAACAATTACAACCACAACCAATAAACTGGGCTGTTTTGTGAAGTTATCAGTTTCGCTCCAGACAAATGAGCAATGGAAATCATTGTGCATAGTGAATTAGAATTCATCTGTTTTAGTACCTACCATTTATCATGTAATGGTATCTTGCTATCTACTTGTTCACACAGATATTTTTCAAAGGTAATAATTACCTCCACCTGTAACAACAGAGGCCTGTTTACAATACCTTAGTAGCTTTACAATTAACACTTACTTGTCATGTAACTAACAGTTATTTTCAAGCCTTTAATCTATGTGATCAGCCCATGAAGAATAGTACAGTGGTTAGGAACCAACATTCACATTCTGGAGATTGTTGGTTCAAATCCCCATATAGATTTAAGTTTTCCGTGGTTTTCCTAAATTGCACACTGTACTAAAGTTCAAGAAGACAGCGATTCACACCTCCATATCTCTTGTCAGATGTAGTATTTTTGTGGCTCCCATTATTGCTTAAAGAAAATATGAGGCAAGTTTCTTCAAATACCTTACCATTCTTCACTAGTCTCCATATGTGATCTTTCACTGTTGAGCTCATAGTCCATGGGATGTTAAATCCTGATGTTCCCTGATGTTCCTTCCTTCTGTTAGATAATCAGATAATTGGTAGAAGAAATGGCAGATGAGGTATGTTTTTAATTTCATTTGAAATGATAGGGATTTCCAGTTTCTTGCTTTATGTTTGATGGGGAATTGTTGAATACTTCTGCGTCAGAGTACGTAATTCCACTCTGAACCCTTGATAAGAAGGAAAAGTGTAAATGAAAATTATTGTTATGTCTTGTACACTGCTCAGAAGAATTAGGGGGACATCAGTATCGGTGTGCAGTATGTGAGGCTAAATCTGTTTTGATACAAGCAGTATCTGTGGTCTTATTATATAGCTTGAGAGCTTCACTTTCAGTGTATGTGACAGCTAAAGTCATTCACCATGTATCTGCTGTGTTGTACTTTGCAGTATCAGATGACTCCTTCATACGAAGTGATTACCATTGTCCTAGTGTATCTCCAACTGTCGTCCCTCGGTTGTGGACATACTACAGGGAGGCAGGTCAGTACACAAGGCGAGTTGGACAAGGTTGCTGATGCATTACAGCCATGCGTGAAGACTGATACCTGGCCATCTCTGCAATGCAGCATCATATGTCTACCGCCAGAGCACTGCAAGTCAATCTCAGAAAGGCTACTGGAGTTGCTTTGTCTGATCAGACTGTAAGGAACAGATTATGAGGAATGACCTTATGACCCAACCTCCTGCTTGACATGCCAACAAAGCACAGCTCGCCTTTATTTGCGTTGTTCCCAGTCACTGGTGAGACTTGTTATTTACAGATGACTCTAGATTTCCTCTTACATAAGTTGATGTCTGTGTTCGTATGTGGAAATTCCATAGTGGGTGGTACCTGTCAAATGTTGTCCAGTAAATTGACAGATTCGGCCAAGTTCCTATGATGATGTGAGGAGGCCTCAGTGTTGACAACCATGCAGATCTTGTCATTGCCCATAGTCACTTTACCACCAAGAAATAAATCAGCCAGATATCCTTTTGGACCATGTCATGGCTGCTGCGTATGGTGGTGGCCTTGAATTCCTTTTATACATGATAACCCCTGTGGCGGTCGTCAAGGGGGATGTCTTGGACAATGAAGCAATGGAATGGCCAGCAGAGATTTCTAACCTAAATCTCATCAACCACGTATGGGACACGCTCAACGGACATGGGCGTGTTTGTCCTGTTCCATCACAGATTGTCAAGGGCTCTCCTTGAAGAATGGGAATGGATACCACAAGGTGACCCCCCTAGGCATATGTGGAGCATGCCACGTATGTGTCAGCCAGTGAAAAACACTCACTGAAGCTCCTAATGTCCGATGAAAAGCACCCAGTGTGACATCATGAATGATTGTTTCCAGTTTGTTTTCTACATCTTTGTTTTATACATCTGTCAGACACTTCAGTTCCTGTCACATTAATGAACAAGGTTGTAATGATGTTTTGTTGTGTACTTAATTTGTGAAAGATAGAAGTATAATTTGGTAACATATCTAATCCTCATTTATTCCTCAATGAAGTGTGGTAGATGCCCGAAGTTATGTTCCCCTAATTCTTTTGTGCAGTGTATTTTTATTGTGGAAATCAAATGTCAGCTGAATATGATCTTTTGTTCTCACCAACAGAAACTATTAAGAATTAAATGTATTAGGAAATGAGTGCAGCAGTTGCAACATCCTTAAGAAGGTATCTGCAAGATGTGTGGCTATCTCAAACTACCTGGCAAAATAAAAATGTGTACCAGACTGCAATTCGGATGTGGGACTGTTGCCTTTCACAGTCAGGATCTCTACCAATTGAGCCATCCAAGCATGATTCATGACCTGCCCTTACATCTCCACTTCTGTCATGCTTGACAGCTCAGAAGAGCATTCCATAAGAAAACATGGAGTTACAAGAAGGCAATCCTCTTGCCCTTAGATAAATAAAATGAGAAGTACAGCTAAGAGCAAGACACAGTAGACTAATCAACTTGATCAGTTTATCACTGTCATTTTATCGTACTATCGAGGGCCTGACCAAATGTGATTTGTCTGAGGACTCTGCCCTTCAAAACATGATCTAAATTGCATCTTTGAAGTGTTTCATTGTAAAATTCACCCAGAGACCACACTGAGCTGAAAATGAAATTGCCAACAGAAATGAGATCTTACTGCCTAAGACATTGCTTGTCATTATCTTCGAATCATGTGTCTGCCACTAGAGGATAATTCCTCTATATACGAAAAGCAGATTCCCAGTTTGTGTCGAGATTTTGATGCTTATTTACTGTTATGGTCACCATTGCTCTTGCAGTTTTATTTTTTTCCCAATTATGTTCAACTTTCAGACATCAGTGTAATCCACAAAACGGAATTAAAAATGCTTTACCGTGTCATTAAAGGTTTGAAAAATGAACTTTAAATACACTGTGCTCCCATGGAGCTAAAGAGCATTGACAAAACAATGTATAGTAAAGATACTGGGCACAGCATAGAACTACGTTTACTATAATTTTATATACATAAAATCTTTGGTATGTATGAAAAAATAGTAATCCAACATTAAGATTTTTTGTATGTTCCATGAATTCATACATTGCTGAGATCACTCTTGATGTGAAGTGTGTTAAGATTGTGATTACATACATTTACATGAATATTCAAATACCATTTACTACTAAACAGAATTACAGACAGATACTGCAGTATTACGAATAAAGCAATAAATGATCATTATTTTACACTTACATGCTGACATGCTCAGAACAGTGTGACAAACACAATTGTTACCATATTACAGAGCAATATACAAGGTGACCCAAAAGTCGGTTAACATTGGAAAATTCAACACAAAAATTAACTTGTTCTTGAAATGACACAGTATTTTATTGAAACAAAAAAAGTGCACAAGATGACCAACAGACGGTCATCTATGGTTTTATATGATACAAAAGCAATAATTAGTATAAAAGTTGATTTTTAGCAAAGACAGTGATCTTTATAACAAATGCTCAGGATGCCAGCCATCAGTCATCAAAAATATCTGTAGTTGAAGGACCATGTTGTGAACAGGACTGCACAGCGTATCAGTAAGTCTGGTGAGAAACTGTCATAAAATTTTGCCTTTTAGCATCCCTAATGAGGTTGGACAGCCATGGTAGACGTGCGACTTCATGTAACCCCAGAACCAATAAGCACAAGGATTGAGGTCTAGAGACCTGGGAAGCAAAGCATGAAACACGTGATGGCTCAGCACGTGATCCTCACCAAATGATATGTGCAGGAGATCTTTCACACACATAGGAGTATGAGGTGGAGTGCCATCCTGCATAATAGTTGTGTACTTTTCAGCAAGTATTTATCAGCCAGACTAGGGATGACGTGATTCTGTAACATATCGGTATATTTTGCACCCATCATGTTGACAGTTTGAAAAAGAGCGCCCTGCATTTGTTTGAAGAAACAGGATCCGATCATAATGGATATGGTAAATCCACACCACACCCTGACTTTCTCGCCATGCAGTGGGGTTTTCACCAAGTTCTAGGATTTTTGGTAGCCTAAATTCTGCAGTAGTGTGTGTTGACAGACTCTTAGTGTTTGAAATGAAAGACCCTCAGAGTGTGAAAGGGACCTCGTCAGTCCACAACACGCTAGACAACCAATTGTCATCTTCCCCCATTTTTTGAGGTGTCCACACCATAAATGCTCTCCGCATCACAAAATTATTGGCTGACAGTTTGTTTTGTACACTATTCTCAAGCAGCATCAATGACGTGTTGCTGTCCAGCGGCTTCTGTTGGCTGGTTCTTGCACTAAAACCCCATGTAATGCCTGTTGTCAAGTTTTACCTCTCTACCTTCATTGTTCAATGAATTAGAGCATTTTCAAATGTTAACAGACTTTTTGGTCACTCTGTATGATAAAAATCCAAATTCACACTTTGCAGTTGTCATACTGCTGGACAATATACAGGGTGTCCCTCCTAACTTGCTACCTTATATATTTCCAAAATGAAACAAAATGTGAAAAATGCACTTGGTTTGGGTTGCATCTATGTCAGGGGCTGACTCATTGGGCAGGAACACACACTTTCAGCATAGAATTAGGCTTTTTGAATAGCACGTGTATGTTTCTTTCTTTTGAAATGAAGACTAGAGGTATTATTGGTGACAACAGACTTGGTTTCACTGTTCTAAACCTCATACCTTTAGAAATGCGCACCTTTTAAAGAATGGCTATAGTGCCACAACTTTTTGCGTAATGCGCTGAACAAAGATTGCCTACAGTAGGCTGTAGGACAGTACAGGCAGCCTGTCTTACAGCATTAAGGCGGAAACTGTGGCATTGTTTCCATTGTTTAAAGTCTTAAGTATTCCAGAAGGTATGAGATGTAGAGCAGTGAAACCAAGCCTGCCATCACTAATTGTACCTATAGTTTTCATTTGGTAGAAAAAGTATACATGTGTCATTTAAAAAAAAAAATGTAACTCTGCATTGAAAGTTACATTTGTTTATTCATAAGAATTGTGTATTCCTGTCCATTATATAAGCCCCTGACATTCATGCATCTGTGACAAATTGCATTTTTCACATTTTGTTTCAGCTCAAGAATATATGAGGTGACAGAGTTAGGTGGGACACCGCTTATATTAAAAATTCATAGACAAACTATACAGTGACTAAATGAAAATAACTTGATCGGTGTAAAGCATTTGTGTTAACATTTGACAGTTATTGAACTGTTTAGCTATATCTTTCCTTTAGATAGCTTCCCTTCATGAATTCCTCGACAAGCTAAAATGGGTGATGTAAGAGAAATTGGGAGAGTTTAGTTTTGAAAAGGGATTCTTTATTCCTTAATTTTTTTTAAGTTCTTTGAGAAGACAGTTGCTAACTAGAACGGTAAACTATGAAAACAGAAAGAGAACAAAGTTGAAATGAAAAGCTTTTGATTCCCGTACAGAAACCCTTCACTCTGCTTACAGTCATATATTAATAATGGAGAAAATTTCAATACACTAATACAAAGCTGATGTCAGTGAATGAGATGGAATGCAATCTCAGCCTTTCAGAGCTTGAGATGCATCTTCAAATTCAGGAGAAAATATTTTGGTGATCTGTAACACATTTAAATAACAAATTATGATTATGGAATGCTGGATTGTCTAGTTCATAACTGTCATTATTCTGGTTGTAGAATCAACTCCCACGCCATATTTTGATATTCTTAGCACATTGCTGAGAGCTTTAGAATTCAAATCAGGTATTTTTTGTTAAACTGAAGTAAGAAAGGGAGTTTTTGCCTTTGTTGCACATTAATAGATTTGTACAGACCGATAGCAGATGAGAAATAAGCTGCACAAATTCTTTTCTGTTGTCTTTATCTCTTGTTGGAATGTATGTTGATGTAAAGTGAAGAATTTGATAAATATGTTCAGAGTTTCATTTCAAGAATGTGAAACCATTCGGACAATGTTTCCTCCTTATTTTAAAAAATGTTTTATGTTAGCTTTAATTTTTACTGATAAATGTTTTCTGTCGCAAGGTGGAAAATGCATCACTTGAAGATGGAGGGCTCTATAGATGCCATATAAGCAATATTCAAGCTGAGGTGTGGTCAAAGGAAGTAAAAGTGACAGTAAGTCCGGCACATTCATAAACGTAGTCAAAACTGGATGTATAAATGATCCTTTTAATGAGTCCATCTTGATTGTTTTATAGGTATATCCTGAACCAAATGCTGAATACGAGATAGGGAGACAGCTGCTACCAAGAATAAGAGGTATGAATTTTTTATTTCCTCCCTATCAAGGGTATCTGATATTTTGCCATAAGCAGAGTTCTCCTTATAAAGTATACAGCAGTATGCCAAAAATAGGGAACAGAAGGAAAGTAATGCTCATATGAGTTTTCTTAGTTTTCTTAAACTATTTCTTGTGAATACAATTAAATAGAAGCTTAGGAATTACACAGAATCTTTTCAGCATTTAATGGTATAAGAATTATGTCAAAATATGAAGAATAAGGAAGTCCATATGTAATAATCACCAAAGAAAATATATTTTATTAAAAAAATTGGAGTTGTTGAACTAAAATTAAAAATATTTCATCTGTTGTGACTTTTGTATGATGGCAGCAAGAAAATTGAATGTTTTAGTCGTACGACAGGTGTGTTGTAAATATTCTTCAACTATTATGGGCACTAGGTTGAATCCAAAATAAAATTCTGTGAACATTAGTGTCGAAGAGGATTGATAAAATGCAGTCCTAAGATACTAACAAAAGGGAGACTATGCCATTGACTCATACCATTAAAAATTCACTCATGTATTTATGGTTAAATGACAGGCTTGTGGAATTCTGTTCACAATCTCAGATCTTGCAGGTTGAGGATTTTGCTCCTTTGGGCGTGCTTCACTTGGTTGTGGCATACTCGAGTGGGAATGCTCGAGTGGACAGGCTATGGTGGAATCAGGCATCATGGGGAGAGGGCGGCAGAGGCCACCAGGTCTGGCTCTGTGTGTACATAAACTGTTGTTGCTTCTGATATGCTCCCTTCAGCTGATGGAAATGTACTCTGAGCAATTTAGGTATGCTGCACTTAGAGCAATTTAGCTATGTTGCAGATGTACATCCTTGCATAGTAGTGTCTAATTGTGATATCATTATGATCTATAGGAAAAGAGCTTGCTTGAATCAACAATGAAAGTTTGGAAACAAAAGTTTTGCAGAAAAATTAAGTAATAACCAGCTTTTATAATGATGTACATGAAATGTATTCACCATTGCAAATATGGATAACCATCAGCTTTATAATGGTATGACAACGATGAAAATTTGAGCCAGACGAGAACTCTAATCCAGATTTCCCACTTGTTGCGAGCAGTTGCCCTACCGTGCAGCTGTCCGAGCGTGACTCATGGCCAGACCCAAACTTCCATATGTTGTCAACCATGTGTCTACAACCTGTACTCATACATCCATTATGTATATTTCCATACGGGGGAGACATATTACTTGAAAGTCACTCGCCTGGTGTCACCGGATAAATGGTATTTTGCAGTGCCTGTGTTATTTCGAATTACGATGCAATGTTTCATCAGACATGTAAGCATGTCCGAAAGAACAGGCACTGCAGTGACTACAGTTGTCATGTAATACATGAAATGTATTCGCAGTTGCAAATACGGACAACCATCAGCTGTGTAATGGAATGATAACAATGAAAATTTGTGCATATTTATAATGATGGTCAGTCTCGGAATGAAACATTACATTTCTGTTTTTATAACATCATATGTCGTATTGATTCAAATTTAAATGCATGAATGTTACCACTTAACAAATTAAAAATCTAACAAAAATGAAATCATCTCCAAATTATTCTCTGGTAGCATAATACTTTCAATAAATTGTCAGGTTACCAGTCACTCACTTTAGATCAAATTTGCTTCACCTAACCAAAATTAGGTCCCCTGCTGCACTAAAATTTCTTTTACTAGCTACATTTGAAGCTGGAACATAAAATACTCTTTTTTGCTAAGATAGTCAGCTTGGGAAAGAGAATACTGTTACACTTCAACCACCCAAACAGACCATTACCACCACCATTCATTCCATTTAAGTACAAGTTAACCTCACCGGCTGATTGATTATCTTATGACCCACAGTACTCGAAGTGTAGCCGCACAGAATTGCATCAGCGATCTAAAAACGACCATACCAGTGGAAGTGCTCAAACCACAAACAAATCAGTAGTGCAGTTATGCAGATGTATGTGCATTCAGTGACTAAATCCCCTCCAGCTGTGATTTTAGAAGTGGAGACATACAACCTGCCTGTTGCATCCAATGGACTCTGAAAAGTTTGTTTAGTTAAGGAATGTAGGTTGTTATGGGAACAGAGTGGTGGAAACTACAACAGCTTGAATGCCAAAGAACTGCATGAATATAGCTTTCCTCAGAAATGAACATAACCAGTTGTTGTTGTTGTTGTTGTTGTTGTTGTTGTTGTGGTCTTCAGTCCAGAGACTGGTTTGATGCAGCTCTCCATCCTACTCTATCCTGTGCAAGGTTCTTCATCTCCCAGTACCTACTGCAACCTACATCCTTCTGAATCTGTTTACTGTATTCATCTCTTGGTCTTTGTCTGCGATTTTTACCCTCCACGCTGCCCTCCAATACTAAATTGGTGATCCCTTGATGCCTCAGAATATGCCCTACCAACCGATCCCTTCTTCTAGTCAAGTTGTGCCACAAATTTCTCTTCTCTCCAATTCTGTTCAAGACCTCCTCATTAGTTATGTGATCTACCCATCTAATCTTCAGCATTCTTCTGTAGCTCCACATTTCGAAAGCTTCTATTCTCTTCTTGTCTAAACTATTTATCGTTCATGTTTCACTTCCATACATGGCTACACTCCATACAAATACTTTCAGAAACGATTTCCTGACACTTAAATCTATACTCGATGTTAACAAATTTCTTTTCTTCAGAAATGCTTTCCTTGCCATTGCCAGTCTACATTTTATATCCTCTCTACTTTGACCATCATCAGTTATTTTGCTCCCCAAATAGCAATACTCATTTACTACTCCCAAGGCTGTCAGTAGTTCTAATGGAATGTTGTCTACTCCAGGGGCCTTGTTTCGACTTAGGTCTTTTAGTGCTCTGTCAAACTCTTCACGCAGTATCATATCTCCCATTGCATCTACATTCTCTTCCATTTCTATAATATTGTCCTCAAGAACATTGCCCTTGTATAGACCCTATATATACTCCTTCCATCTTTCTGCTTTCCCTTCTTTGCTTAGAACTGGGTTTCCCCCTGAGCTCTTGATATTCATGCAAGTGGTTCTCTTTTCTCCAAAGGTCTCTTTAATTTTCCTGTAGGCAGTATCTATCTTACCCCTAGTGAGGTAAGCCTCTACATCCTTACATTTGTCCTCTAGCCATCCCTGCTTAGCCATTTTGCACTTCCTGTAGATCTCACTTTTTAGGTGTTTGTATTCCTTTTTGCCTGCTTCTTTTACTGCATTTTTATATTTTCTCCTTTCATCAATTAAATTCAATATCTCTTCTGTTACCCAAGCCTTGCTGTGCTGGTACTGCGAACGGCTGAAAGCAAGGGGAAACTACAGCCGTAATTTTTCCCGAGGGCATTCAGCTTTACTGTATGGTTAAATGATGATGGCGTCCTCTTGCGTAAAATATTCCAGAGGTAAAATTGTCCCCCATCTGGATCCCTCGGGTGGGGACTACTCAGGAGGACGTTGTTATCAGGGAAAAGAAAACTGGTGTTCTACGGATCGGAGCGTGGCATGTCAGATCCCTTAATCGGGTAGGTAGGTTAGAAAATTTAAAAAGGGAAATGGATAGGTTAGAGTTAGATATAGTGGGACTTAGTGAAGTTCGCCGGCAGGAGGAACAAGACTTCTGGTCAGGTGAATACATGGTTATAAATACAAAATCAAATAGGGGTAATGCAGGAGTAGGTTTAATAATGAATAGGAAAATAGGAATGCGGGTAAGCTACTACAACCAGCATAGTGAACGCATTATTGTGGCCAAGATAGATACGAAGCCCATGCCTACCACAGCAGTACAAGTTTATATGCCAACTAGCTCTGCAGATGACGAAGAGATTGATGAAATGTATGATGAGATAAAAGAAATTATTCAGATAGTGAAGGGAGACGAAAATTTACTAGTCATGGGTGACTGGAATTCGATAGTAGGAAAAGGGAGAGAAGGAAACGTAGTAGGTGAATATGGATTGGGGGGAAGGAATGAAAGAGGAAACCGACTGGTAGAATTTTGCACAGAGCATAACTTAATCATAGCTAACACTTGGTTCAAGAATCATAAAAGAAGGTTGTATACATGGAAGAAGCCTGGAGATACTGACAGGTTTCAGGTAGATTATATAATGGTAAGACAGAGATTTAGGAACCAGGTTTTAAACTGTAAAACTTTTCCAGGGGCAGATGTGGACTCTGACCACAATCTATTGGTCATGAACTGTAGATTAAAACTGATGAAACTGCAAAAAGGTGGGAATTTGAGGAGATAGGACCTGGATAAACTGAAAGAACCAGAGGTTGTAGAGAGCTTCAAGGAGAGCATTAGGGAATGTTTGACAAGAATGGGGGAAAAAATACAGTAGAAGAAGAATGGGTAGCTTTGAGAGACAAAATAGTGAAGGTAGCAGAGGATCAAGTAGGTAAAAAGGTGAGGGCTAATAGAAATCCTTGGGTAACAGAAGAGATATTGAATAACATAACCAGTAAGTGTTTTTAATTGTGGCAGTCTTTACAAAGTGAATCAGTAACAGGATTATTTTGAAAATGAATTTTATTAAACAGCAATACCTTCAGAATCCGTATACAGTGTAGTGCTATTATAAACTATTTGCAATGTCTTGACTATGTCAGCAACTCAAAGCATTTACTATAACACTTAAAAGGTATATCCATATTTTATATCATGTCACTTGCACAAAACTTCTCGATTTTCATTTTCAATTGTGTGTTGTGGCTTATAGTCTTCAAGTGGATATTGAATTCTTGAAATTCCCTCACTTTTCAGGTAGCTGCATAGAGATACAGTCTTCCAAAAGTTGTTGGACAAACAAATTGAAAGTTCGTGCTCCACATCCATGAGAATGGGCTCAGATGTTCCCAGAGTCATTCTGAAATAGCTGTAGAAGCTAAGTGGATGATTAATTAGTGCTTCTCTTCTTTTATACAGTACATTAATGTGTTCTTCCTCATTTTCTGCCATCTCAGCCTTTGCCTTAGCAAAAGAGAGTTTTCACAAAGATAGAGGTCAACTGTAGATTAGATCTAATTCTAAGGCAAATTCTAGAGAATATTATTAAATTTGGGTTTGGTACACATCACCTCTATATAGACTTCAAAGCAGCATACAGTAGTATAGATAGCAATAAGTTATATCAAGTCTTGGTGTAATTGGGAATCCCACAAAAAAATTGGTAAGGCTAATGAGAAAGGCAACGAGCAAGACATGAAGTGGCACAAGCACTGGAAGAGTGACGTCTGATACACTATACATAAAAAAACAGGGTACTGCTAGGAAATACACTGACCTGTCTTCTTTTTAATGCTGCCCTGGAGAAGGTGATGAAAGGTGTAAAAATTTTGAGCTGGGTACAATCTTCCATAAATCAGCACAGATATATATTTATATGGATGACATATAGTGGCAAGAACCTGAAAACCAATGGGAGAAACATTTGTCTTCCTTGAACAGGTTAGCAGGCACATTGTATTAAACATCAGCCAGCAGCAAGCAAAATACGTGGCTGCCAGAAAGGCAGTCAAGGAAAACATACCAGCCTCAATGACAGTGGGATGGAAAACTATACTTTTGAGGGAGTTGAGCAGTTCAGGTATCTGAGTTTTACAATCACCTACTCAAACAACATGTCTTAAGAAATCAAACAGAGACAAATAGCAGCCAGTAGAGCATATTTTGCTGTAACTTTATCACCAAAGCTCTAGATCTGCAACACCAACCTACTCATCTCCAAAACTCTTATTAGATGATTGCTCACATATGCCTTGCAAAACTGGTACCCCAGCATTCAAAATAAAAATTCTTGGAAGAATCTTTGGCCCAATTTGTTAAAAAGGAGTACGAAGAAAAAGACACAGAGGTGTACATAATTCATGAAGACCCACCTATCAGACGGATAGTGAAATCATCCAGACTGAGATGGACTGAGCATGTAGCATGGATGAGTAATGTGGAAGTATCCAAAAAGCTATTACAAGGAAATCCAGGAGAACAGAGAGGGTGTGGTCAGCCAAGGATCAGACGGGAGGATGGAGACAGTGAGGATCACTGGAAAATGGTTTATAGAAATTGGAGAGCCCTAGCAATGGACTGAGATAACTGGTGGAAAATTATTAAAGAGGCCACAGCTTATAATGAGCTGTGGAGTCACAAAAGTATGAAACTAAGTAGGTTACAAATACATGACATTCTGAGTGCGAACATCTGTGAAATCGTCTGCTTCTGTCCGTATGTTGCTAGTTCGTGCCAGATAAAAAGTAAATCACATCTGTAACATACCAAAAATAGTTAAACGATACCAAAATTTGTTTTGTTTGTGACGTATGTTGTTGAGAAATATGAAACATAAAACCAAGTCATATGCAGTGTGACTGCATTGAGATTTAAATGTGACTCATTTGCAGTTTCCACTCTTCCTCCTCCCCCAGCTCAGGCAGCGTGATGTGACAACGGTGATAGTGTAAAGCCAGGATAGAGAGCTGTGGCCTTTATGCCAAAATCTTGGTCATCCTTGATATAGACTATGCATTCCTGTTCAGGTGTTTTTTTAGTATCGAACAGTTATTCAGTCTCCATGCCCAACCAGCATATCAATACACTGAACACATCAGAGATATCTAGGCTACATACTCTGTCCGCAGCTTGCTCCCATGTGAGTGTTGCTGTAGCTGTAGCTGCAAGCGTGTAACATGCAGCCAGGCTCTGACATGAGCATGCCAGTAAATACTGCAGCCCAGCTCTTGCTAGCCAGTCTGCCACTAATCTTTGAAGCCTTTAGTTATCCACCATTGAACAGTAGGTTTACGACCTTGCCTGTCCTACGTTTGTGGCTTGGACTGGTCCCTGGACTGTTGTATACACTTAAGACGACTTGGTTACAGTCTTGACTTGTTTTTGGTTAGCCATTCACTCTGTGCACTCTGCCATCATCAACCTCAGGAACCACTTCCTTGTTGTGCTGGACTTGGTGTTACTGCCAGTGCAAGTGATCATAAACTGTGTTTTACCTATGTAGAGTAGGATAGAAAAGTATTGACGAGTACTTTCTCATCATGCCACTGTCTTGAGTGAGGCAGAAATTGCTGTTATGACCGCTACAAAACCAGCAACATCCAACACCTGAAGTTCCCTCAACTCCCTCTCCGCCATTCACTTGCTATAACAAGGCAGATGAGTTTTGGGAGATGTATTTATATAGTTTTGTTCTTCATTGCAAGGCAGGTCAAGTCCTAGACCCAGAATGTCAGAGTGCACTCTTAGTGCCTTCTACTAATAAACTGTACAAAGTGATGCAAAAACTATGCTCACTCTCAGACCTCAGTGGTGTAAGCTTTTAGGGTGTCTGTGGTTTGCTGATGGGCTATTATGGTCACCACCACATAGTTGTAATTAGGCTCAAATTTAACCAGTGTGCTAAGCAACATAAGCAGGTATATACGGCATGGGCTGTCGTCTTGCAAGGTGTAGCATGCAAGCGTGATTTTTCTGTAAACAGTGTACTGCACCATACGCCAAATTATTAAGCTTTATTAAGCTGTTTATAGATGAGTTGTGTGAAAGCTTTAGAGCGATGTGCTAAAACACTCATGAAGTAAATGTGTCAACACAACCTGTGTTTCATGATTCTTCTGATGTCAGTGTTGTTAGTATTTGCTGTTGTGCTCTACAATCGACTGATGACTTCTAGACAGTGTCATTACGTGATTTACTTAGTACCCATTTTCCCAGTAGACCAGCAACATGGGATTCAGTAGTTAGCAATCCTCCACCCTCTTCATCAGTAGAAACGCACAGTTTCCTCCCTATCATGTTAAAGGGTCACTGAAAAGTTCAATCCATCAAATTGTGTCCCAATTACAGCCCCTGGGAGCAACAGCATCACTGCTCTTTCTGTGACATCACCTTTTTCGCATGCCACAAACCAGGGCATCTGCTGAGTGTCGGCCTCAGCCAACAACAACATCAGCCATCAGCACACTGCATGCTATCTTGCCATTGCCCATAGCAGCAGCAGAGAGGATGCAGAGGCTCATGTTGGAACTGGGCATTAGTGGAGCAACAGTGGATTTCCACTTGGACACAGGCGTGGTTATGTCTCTGATTAATGAGGACATGTACCAGGGCATTGGCTCGTCACAGCTATAGTACCCTTACCTCAGAGTGGTGACATAGAATGGCCAGTCAGTCTCATGGCAGGGTGTAGTGCCTGCACAGCCTATAGCTTTTGTCTGAGCTGGTGCAAGCTCATGGTGTGTGTAGTTGCCTCAATAAATGTAGTTCCTTTGAGGTGAGTGTCAAGTACTTGGGACATATGTTAAGTAAAGAAGAGCTAACTTCCTCACAGGATCATGTGGTCGCAGTCACAAATTTACCAGTTCCTAAGAAACTGAGAACTCCAGTTGTTCCTCTAGATAGTAAAGTTTATTCCTAATGTGGCCCAGATTTCCCACTCACTTAATAACTTGCAGAAAAAGGTGTTAAACTTCTGTGGTCAGAGGTGAGCCATAAAGCTTTCTTGCAATTTAAAAAATTCTTTGTCTGCCCCTTGCTTAGCAACATTCCATCTGTGCAAACGCTTGGCTCTTGCCACTGATGCATTTGGTTGTGGTTTTGGTGCAGTTCTGTCCCACAAATATGCCAGTGGCACAGAACAGCCTATTACATTTCCTTCTAAAACATTAAATGCCTCATAAAGGAATTTTTCACACATTTAGAAAGAGAGGGATACAGTGTCAAGAAGTTTCACATCCATCTGTATGGTACTGAGTTTCACCAATCATGAGCCTCTCATTTTGCTATCTGGCCCCTGTTAAGAGCTTCCCGGTAAGACCACGTAGTGGCTGCAACAGTGTGCAATGTTCCTGAGTAATTATAATTATGAGATCTATTATTGATCCACCACATAGCACTCCAACACAGACACACTTTCCCACTTGCAGTGTGGCCCAGGTGCAGAGTTTGATAGGCACAAAGTGCTGTGTTTTGTCTTACACACAAATCAGTGACTCACTCAACAAATTTCCCAATGCAGCATGTGAAGTAGCCATGGAAAAAAGATGTGATCCAGTCCTCCATAGTGTTTTTTTCTGTTGTATGGTGAGGTTGGCTGGAGTACCAGCCTACGGATACAGATCGGTCTTGATGCACCTATTTTTCCATATGGCTCCGATAAAGTCATATTGTTGGCTATAGACAATTCTGACTGCTGGGTGGTAGATCCTCCCACACTCCACCCACGCATATTGAAGCTCCTCCACACTGCACCTTGGGGAATGCACAGAATGAAGGCAATAAAGTAGTGTCATGCATATTGGCCTTGTGTAGATGACACCACTGAACACACCATCCAGAACTGCCAGACCTGTGCCCACAACTAATCCACCCTAACACAGCATTTCAACCCCTGGCCATGCCATGACCATCCCTGTCAAAGAGTGAATGTTGAATTCACTAGATGATTCTGGGGAGCAGTGAGGTTGCTAGTTGTTGATGTCTCTAACTTTCCATATGTGGCAGTGATGGCTACCACTAATGCAGCAGCTATTACGCATGCATGTCCCTCATATTGGCAACAGGGGGCACCTTTCGCTCTTGTTTGTTACAACAGCACTCAGCCCATAGCATTTTCCTTTCACATTTCTGTCAGCACAATGGCATTGAGCGCCTGACCACCGACACTTTCCATCCTGCAGCCAACTTGGAAGCCAAACAGATAGTCAGGATCTTCAAAATGCAGATACATAAAATAATGATGGCAGCCAACTGGGGAAACATTCACCAGCTCCTTTGCCACTGTTGGTCCTCCCCAGTAAATGGATGTAGCCTCATCAAAATTTTACATGGGTGCAAACCTCTCATGCTTTTTCATTTACTGAGCTTGACTCAGTGGGACCACCACTCACGCATACAGGCTTACCACTGTATGGGCTCGCACGTCTGGCTTATCTTTTGGCTGAAAATCTGGGGTCCCGAAGTGGCATTATCAGCAATAAGGGAGACAATTGTTTGAGTTTTTGGCCAGCCAAAAACAGTAGGTCCGGCATTGGAATCAGCTCCATCCACATTGTGACTTACTGTCCCCCCATTCCCCTCAGCTGCTGACTGGGCACGCCCTTCGCAACCGTGCCAGCGACAAGCCTCCCCACCAGCCTGGCTGTGACCACTATTACCTACACCCTGTGTTAGGTGTCAACAGTGAGTCAACGATGACCAGCAATGGCAGCTGGTAGAGGTAGAAGCATTTCTTCCTGTGGACCTCTTTTGGCTCCCACTGCCACTACCGTTGGATCCCTTACCATTTGAGCATTTTCAGAATGAGTTACCTGTGGAGGCCCAACCATTCATCCAATCCCCACCACGGGCAGCCTCCAAGGCCCAAGGTGCGATCCTGAATCTATTGATCAGCCAGGATTCCCGTAGACAGCACTGTCATCCAGCCCAGCCGATAACATACAGCAACTACCACAGGAGCCTTTGGCAATTTCTGTCTCCCCCGTCCATGGCGAAGTCAGCACAGGATGGACCATTTAAGATCCTACATGCCAGTTAAAGGGCATAAGAGTTTATACTGACAGTGATTCCAATTCCCTACCCAGCCTGAGTACTGATCAGCAGAACATGTCAGAGATACTCAGGCCACAGCTTGATTCCTTATGAAGGCTGACACAGTCACAACAGGTCGCATGTTACTGTCTACTGACTCAAGTAAGCTAACCGGTCTCTTATTAGTCTTGGTTATGCACCATTGAACAGTAGAATTTTGAGTTTGCATTTACTACATTTGTAATTTTGATTGCTCTTTGTGCTGTTATAAATGCTTAAAATTACTTTCAAGTTGCGATATAGTTGCAGTAATGTCCTCCAGTGATCCAGAAATTATGTACTTTATTTTATTATGAAATGAATCATGGGCCACAAATTTTTATCAATTAGGTTATTAAGTTTGGTTGGTGATGACCACCTTCAGAAGATGGTCATCATTGGCCAAAATTAATAACCTAATTGACGAACATTTGTGGTCACTGACTGTACTTATAATGAAATAAGTATGACAACTGTGTTACACTCTTGACCTACTTTTGGATAGTCATTCACTTTGTGCACTCTGCTGTTATCAAACTCAGGTTCCGTCGGTCTTTGTTACCACCAGTGACAACAATCATAAACTGTGTTCTACGTAAGCAGAAAAGGATAGAAAAGTTTTAGAATTTAATTTTTAAATTCTGATGAATGAGTCTTTAACTGGTTGCTGGCAAGTATCAGGCAGGAAACTGTAACCCCAAAATATTCACAACGTAACTAAAAGAGCGCCTTATTGGCCACCAATAAAATTTATGAGAATATTTAGATTGTGGGATGTAGAATTCAGTTAATGGTAATTGTTCATATTAAACAAGATACAAATCATGTTCTGTGTAAAGTTACATACACATTTAGTGTGAAGTATTTGATAAAGTGAGCAGAAAAGCAGCTGCTTTATATTTAAAATTCTCACAGAAATCAACGTGAGCGGCTTAGTAGGTCTCAGCACGAAATAAACAACTCACAAAGTTTGTATTGTTGTGCTTTTTAAAAGATAATTTCATTATCTCCTTCCATAACATGAGATCAGATTGTTTATTCTATATATAGAGTCAGAACTAAATAATAATAAATTTTGGTTGTATAAAATTATACATATTGTGCTGACAGAGTAATAGTTGGAGAGTATCTGAATATGGTACATGTGTAGGTGTTGCATGTTTCATTTTAATTTCATGTTTATTTTCTTTATCAATTACTTATTTGTTCTGTTTGTTGATAGAACCAGTTCCAGCGAAAGTTGCTCTACTTATTGGAAACAATTCATATGAGAGAGTCAATGCCTCACTGCCTACAGCTACAGAAAATTCAAGACTTACAGATCTGATAATGCCTTGTAATGATGTTGAGACTTTATCTTCAATACTTTCAAAAATGGGATTCAGAGTTCTGGCATTCCATAATCTTACAAAAACTGAGATGAGAAATGCTGTAAAACTTTTTTGCAACATGTTGCAAGAAGGGTCTTACGGTAAGTTAAGATCTATGTTATCATAATCGTGTCCCAGCTGTGCTTATAAATAGCAATATCTTTAAAATATTTTTTTATATATATTCTGTACACCACTGGGTTGATAAAACATTTTAAATACATTAAATATTAAAGTCCAAAGATATTATAAATGCCTCTTTTAGCGAAGACTAAGATTGTGGGTGTACAGTTGTTGAGGTACTGGACTTGCATTTGAGAGAAAAGGATTCAAATCTTCACTCAGCCATCCAGATTTAAGTTTTCCTAGTTTCCCTAAATTAATTAAGATTTATGCCGAGATGGTTCTGTAACGTACTCACCCCAAGATGCTACATCGTCAAGGCATAGTAGCCTTGTGAAGAAAAGCACCTGACAGCACTCTGAGGAAGGGCTGCTGCCACCACATGTGAAAGAAATGTGCCCATGAGTGAGTGACCTCCACTGTGACTGCCACACATCCCCCACTGTATGCCAGGAGTGTAAAAATCCTTGACACTCAGGCAGCAGTGTCCCTGCTGTTGAGAAGTGTTGAAGGAGTGCAGACTCACATTGTCGAACTGGAGAAATGGAGACGTTATCATATACAGCAGTGGAGATGACAATTGGGTGGATTCACAGGATACAGGATGTCAGTGTTTAATAGACAGCATATATTTTGCCAGGGCAAGGGAAGTCTTTTTAACAGGTGTAGCCTCCTGCTGAGAGAATTGTGGGAGCAATAGCAGTACAAACACATTGTTAAAATGGAGTGAAATGGGGTGTTTGAAGGTGGAAAGGGGAGGGGGAGAGGAGATGACAGATGAATTACAGGACATCTGTTCTTAACTGGCAACATGCAGTGTGCCCAGACATTTCAGCTACAATAAAGTCTGTTTGTGTTCTTCCTCTTATAGCATGAGAATAATGGATGGTACAAAATATTGAACAAGTATGGTGAACAATAATTTGATTGGCCAGAAGAAGAACACAAGCTAGCCAATCAGCCGTGCTGTCATGCCCACAAAGATAGATCTGGAAAATGCAAAGAGCATGCTGTGGAAGGACAATTGTTGCCGAAGCTGGAGAGGACTCTTGTTGTCGAGACACAAAAGGGACACTTCCTGGCAAGAGTCAAGAGAGGACACTTGGCTGCAGAGTGTCTTCTAGTGCATTGCCAGTGCAGGAAATCCAGCTCTGGCCATTGCCGAGAGACATGCGTTCTGCTGCACCGACTACGCAGCAGCTGCTGGGAGATAATGAAATCCACCCCCAGAGAACAGTCAGCTTTGCCTACAATAGCCTGACCATCACCCAGTAATTGCAATACAGCTCTCTTGACAAAGTCTGTCTGCCAGTTTCATTTGTCTCATAGCAACCATGATCTAAAACCCTAGTATGGCTCCGTGTAATCGTGTTATTGATAATGGGCAAATTTCACTCATAATAGTCATTTGTAAACTGTATTTGTAGAGTCCTGGCTGATAGCAAAAACAAATAAATGTTTGTGGCTAATTTCCATTCACGCAGTTGGTGGGTTGATACTCCTATTCCTGTTACATGGGTTGTAAATGCTGCACTGATTTGCAATTTAAGATATTGTGATTGCTTTTATTTAATATGCAAATGCTACACTCAAGTGCAGTTTAATATATGATAATACTCAAATGCAATAAATAAGTAAATAAATATAGAAATTGATCACTACATCAAATGGTGCCCAGTGTAGGGTATGTTTTGTCATTAATTGCCCATTGCCGATTATTCTGTCTTTAAGTACCCGTACCTTGTGGCTTTGATACATTGTTTTTCTGAATTCATGACAATTTTGTTTAATATTAACACAAATTAGTGGAATGGCTGGCAAGTAGTTAGCAGTGAACGTACAGACTGAATACATGAGCGTATGATGTATGTTGTTGTGGTGCTTCTCATTTGATGTATTTTTTGAGCTGTGGTTTTGTGTGCCTGATAGTCTGTGTCATCTCGGCATAGATATCATCATTGTGTTGATCTTGTTGTTGTCTGGTGTGGGAAAAATGGGATAAGTATGTTGTGTGGCCCGACAGTGACAATATTGAGAGTAATGAATGAACTTGGGTGATGTTTGTGATGTCTGTAATAAATGAACATCAGTTGAGATGAAGCAGTGGTTATAATTCATTGTACTGTGAGAAGTTCAGAAGGAGATCTGACTAAGACTGAGACAAAGTAACCAAAATTAGAGAGGTAAATCACAATGATGCAAGTCAATCCAGAACTCTGATCGGACATGAAATGTTAATGAAGTTGTATGCTATGTTAAAGTATGATGCAGATCATAGAGAGGCACAACTTATAGAGCACAAGAATAAGAAACTTTTAGAGATGCAAAAAGCTTCATCTAATGATTTCACACAGACCCAGGAAGAGTCTATTAAAAATTTGTGGAAGGAAGTACTGTGACAGAAAATACAATAAACGATGTGTGCTGCAACTCCTCACATAAAATGACCAATCTGAAGGATGAGCAGCAATTAGAAATTGAGCAGATGGCAGGGATGGCAGACTCAGGAGAACAAGTACTTTGCAACATCTGTGAAGTAATCACTGATAGTACTGGTCTCTAATCATGTTGATGTTACCAGCAGTTGTACAGCGAAGCAAAGTTATAGACAGAGGTAGCAGCAGTCCTGTTAGAGTATGCAACATTCCAGGCTTACCAAGTAATTGATAGTACTGAGATGCCTTATCTGGGATTATGTGGCATCACATTGTTGCATGTTTCTACACAATTACAGAATGCATTAGTTGTCACAGTTTCGGAGAATTCATTCCTCACAAATTGTAGATAATTGAAAGGCACAGAGGAAGTGAGAAACATGAGATAATGGGAAAGACGTAAAAGGTAAGAATGTATCCACCCCAGAAAGTACAGCATAAAATTTAATTTGGCACATGTCAGAGGACAAGAAATGTTTGATAAAAAAAGGAGTGGTGTGACACCAAGTGCAAAGAGAGATATAGAGGCCAACAATAAGGCAATGAACTGACTCCAATCCTGACCACTGGCTAACGAAATTGGTTAGCGATCAGATGGAAAGTGGAATTAGATACATTTTCGATGTCAGAGGGTTTGAGTTAAGTTTTTACTAACTGAAACTATTTAAAAGTGTGGCAAAATGGCTGGTAAATAGTAATAAGATGAAAATATGTGTATAAGATTTGAAATGGAGAATCAATTTAAGTAAGAAGATGGAAATAACTTTAAGAACAGCTGTTTATTCAGACAGGTTAGTAGCCAATACGTATGAATTGAATTATGTATTATGATTGGCAGTGTCAGTGCTTGCTAAGAAAAGGCAGTGACAGTTTAGAAAGATACCAAACCTACAGTCTAAATGTTCCTGGCAGATCAAACCTGTATGCCGGACCAAGACTTACTCGGGACCTTCACCTTTCGCGGGCAAGTGCTCTACCATCTGAGCTACACAAGCACAACTCACGACCCATCATCACAGCTTTAATTCCGACAGTACCTTGTCTCCTACCTTCCACACTTCAGAGAAGCTCTTCTGCAGACCTTGCAGAACTAGCACTCCTGGAAGAAAAGATATTGCGGAGACATGGCTTAGCCCCAAGCTGGGAAATGTTTCCAGAATGAAATTTCCACTGTGCAATGGAGTGTGCGCCGGTATGAAACTTCCTGGCAGATTAAAACTGTATGCCAGACTGAGACTCGAATTTGGGACCTTTGCCTTTCATGGGCAAGTGCTCTACCACCTGAGCTACCCAAGCACGACTCACTACCCGTCCTCCCAGCTTCTTCATATCAGGGCACCCTCTGGTGCAGAGTGGAAATTTCATTCTGTAAACATCCCCCATGCTGTGGAGAAGCCATGTCCTTTCTTCCAGGAGTGCTAGTTCTGCAAAGCCTGCAGGAGAGTTTCTGTGAAGTTTGGAAGCTGGAGACGAGGTACTGTCAGAATTAAAGCTGTGAGAACTGATTATGCGTCGAGATTGAGTAGCTCAGATGGTAGAGCACTTGCCTGTGAAAGTTCGAGTCTCTGCCCGTCACATAGTTTTAATTTGCCAGGAAGTTTCATATCAGCACACACTCCGCTACATGGTGGAAATTTCATTCTGGAATTCTATAGTCTGTTTTCAAATGTGGTAAAACTGCAATATGATGGTAGCATTAGATTACATGCGATTAAAGTCAGGAATGAGAAACGAAAATACAGATGAGATTTCACAGTAATAACCCATCCAGACCAAGGGAGCGGCATGTTGTTATGAGTTGTTATTTTGTTGTTGAAGTATTTAGATGTGGTGGAGTAAGAAATGAATGAGGAACATAACTTTGTAAGAGAAGTATTGTTGTCAGTCTGTAATGAAGGTCATGATGCATGGAAGTGAGTTGTTGAGGTGAATGATGGTTCACGAAAAAGAGGTTTGAGTTTGTTGATGAAAGTTAATTAGATGCTAGCAAGTATTGGAATCGTGCACCAGAGAAGAATTGAAGGGCAGACGATAATGCTAACCCTCAGTTTAGTGAGGATTAATCCGATCACACTGTCTTCGAATGCACCACATGCTGGTAGCAACTTTTTCCATATGTTTTGCTAGAAAGAGTTGTCTGCTATATAATTTATTTTGTCTTATTGTATTTATTTTTTGTCATTGAATTTAAACAAACAAATAACATGTCACAAGCTCATGTAGATTAGCACTTCAGTTCAGTAGTGAGAATGCACTGGGGAAACTGAGCATTGAAAGACGTGTAAAGGAAAAATTCAGAGGAGGGAGCTGTGTAAATCCATGCTAGCAATGGAAGAGAGCTGAATCTGAAAGAATCCACCATTCCTGAAAAATGTTTAAAAGGAAAACACTTCCTAGTTTCTGCAAAATTACCCTTATTTAGTCATGAACTGGCTTTCAGCTTCTTAGGTCACGTCCAGGTGACAACTGAATGTTGCAAACCCAGATAAACATAATGTGAGACTTACAGAGATTTTATTTGTACAGAAGATACAAAAATGGAATACATTACATAGGAAAACTTCACATTTTTTTGTCACATAGAAATACTTACATTTACCAAAAAAAGGGGTGGAGAACAAAGCTTTTTTATAGAGGTGCATTAAACAACTGTTGAAAAATAAGATGGATTTATAATTTGAATGTAGTGTGTGTAACAAAAACTTAATTTACCAAGGGGGGGGGGAAAAGAAACTAAGTCCGATCATGAAATACTAAGCTATCATTTTGTGCCATGTCTGTTGATTTCCATTAGGATCATCTATTTCCTTTTATTAACAGGATCTAAAAGTTCACATTTTACATAATATGGATGGTTAAATGTTAAAAGATGGTAATCAAAGGTTGAATCTTTCTTTCTTAATCTCCAGCTTCTATCATGTTGAGATAACCTAACTGCTCAGCTTGACTGACCAGTATATAATTTTTCACATTGTTTTCATGTGATTTCACACATACAACTCTGTGTCAAGGATTGCAATTTGTCTTTACTATTGAATAAAAATTTTGATATGCTATTGATATTATAAAATGCTGGTCTGTAGTTGCAAGTCTTCAGTTTTTTTTGCAAGATTATCTGAAATGTTGCCACTATATGAGATTTTGTACCAGACTTCATAACTACTGATTGAGCACTGTTGACCAGCATAGAGAAGTGGTGTAATTTTATGCATTTTCATTTTTTGTTGTATGTTAGCAATCAGAGCAGAACTATAGCCATTGCTGGAAGCCATGCTGTTATAACCTTTAATCACCAATAATTGCGTGGATATTCAAACACACTCACTTAGAAACAACAGCTGGTTACATGATAACAATTCACTATCTCTCATTCGACTGCCGTGCCGTGACACGTGGCCGGCGCCGTTCATAGCTAGGTGGCGCTCCCGCGCTCAGCCGAGTTGCGGAGCGCCTCTATCGCCGTTTGCGCATACTGTCGTGGCGGCACTGTTAAATGTCGTGGCACTGTCACAACACTTTTCCCCCCTTGAAAAAAAAAAAACACTCACTTCCTTGGAGACATGGACAGTGCGGAGACATCCATGGCCTCCTGTGAGGCCCCGAGAAGATCCCGCGGAGAGACACGAGAGTATGGTCGAAAATGTCCAGGACGGAAGCTCGTGCGTGGAACGTGCCTCCTGGACAAGATGATGGGTGAAAACTCCGGAGCAGCATCCATAGGTGTTGTGGACCTGGGGGTGTGCTCCAGTGAGATGGGTCCCAGAGAAGGTGGCGTCGCGACTGGGGCCGGTTCTGGCGTACTCGGAAGCAGTAGTGACGTCGGCTGCATCAACACGTACGGTAGATCAGCAGCAGCGACAGGACTGGCTTCTCGGGCTGGTGGAAGCGAAGGAGGGGGCGGTGGCACCGGCGTGGCCACCACGTAGTGGTGAACAACCATGCTGTCGTCCGTACGTATTTCACAAAGCCGGCGGCCGCGAAGAGCCTTGACCACCCCTGGAATCCATTTAGGGCGAGATCCATACCCTCGTGCCCACACGTCGGTGCCCACCGAGTATTTTCCCGCACTAGGGGACACAGCACAAGGCCTGACAGAGTGAAGCAGGTGCAGTAGAGTGCGCGGTTGGTGGCCATGCAAGAGTTCAGCAGGGCTGCTGCGATCACCCAGAGGCGTGAAGCGATAAGAACTCAGAAATTGCAGCAGAGCGTCGTCTGTGGAAAAATCACTAAGGAATTTTTTCATCTGGCTTTTGAAAGTGTGGACAAGGCGCTCGACCTCCCCATTCGATTGCGGATGGAAGGGCGGTGCTGTAACATGATGAATCCCTTGTCCAGTACAAAAATCACGGAAGGCCTGCGAAGAGAACTGAGGGCCATTGTCCGTGACGATCGTGGATGGAAGACCTTCTAGCGCAAAGATTTTGGACAAAGCCAGCGTCGTCCCCGCAGTGGTGGGTGACGGACTTTGAACAACAAACGGAAACTTCGAGAAGGCGTCAATCAACAGTAGCCAATAAGTACCGAGGAAGGGGCCGGCAAAGTCAGCGTGCCCCCGTTCCCATGGCTGCGCCGGATCAGGCCACGGAGAGGGCATTGTACGAGGTGCAGCCAGTTGTTGAGCACACTGACCACACGCAGCAACCATGTGGGCGATGTCTGAATCAATACTGGGCCAATAAACGTGCCTGCGGGCCAGGGACTTAGTCCGAGAAATTCCCCAATGGCCTTCATGCAACAGTTTGAGAACATCTTTGCGAAGAGAGGCTGGCACCACGACCCGTGGAGATGCGTCATCTGTGGCCAGAAGAACAACACCATCACGAACGACAGACAAAGGCGCAAGGCATGGTAGTTGCAAAGGGGATCCAATGCCCGGCCCTTGGTCCTGTCCGGCCAACCCCGTTGAACAAAACCGATCACCTGATGCAGGACCGGGTTCCGCGCAGTAGCCGACGCGACCTGCGAACCTGTAAGTGGAAAACCCTCGACCGCACGACATTCTTCCTCATCAGTGTGGAAACAGAGTAGTTCATCACGATCGAAAACCGGGTCGGGGCCCATCGGCAATCGCGGCAATGCGTCAGCATTGGCGTGCTGGGCCGTGGGGCGATAGTGAATCTCATAGTGAAAACAAGACAAGTATAAGGCCCAACATTGCAGGCGGTGAGCTGCCTTATCCGGAAGCGACACCGATGGGCTGAACAGAGAGACCAGCGGCTTGTGGTCGGTGATGAGGTGAAACTTAGAACCATACAAAAAAACGCTGAACTTTTTTAGAGCATAAATGATAGCGAGCGCCTCCTTTTCGATTTGAGAGTAACGCCGTTGTGCATTGTTGAGGGTCTTGGAAGCATAGGCGATAGGTTGTTCCGATCCATCCTCATACCGATGGGCGAGAACAGCCCCTAGGCCATACTGTGACGCGTCAGTCGCCAGAACCAAGTGCTGACCTGGACGGAATGTGGCAAGACAAGGCGCCGACTGCAAATGAGCCTCCAGGCGGACAAAAGCCTGCTCACACTCGTCGGACCAACAGAAAGGGACGTTTTTGCGTAACAGCTGATGCAGAGGATGAGCTACCGCCGCCGCGGATGGAATGAATTTGTGATAATAAGCAATCTTGCCTAGAAACACCTGAAGTTCTTTGACCGTAGACGGCCGGGGTAGAGCGTTAATAGCCACAACGTGCTGACGTAGAGGACGTATACCCTCACGGGACAAGTGGAAACCAAGATACACAATGGAGGGTTGGAAGAACAGTGACTTATCCAGATTGCACTTCAACCCAGCCGAATGCAAAACCCGAAACAGTGAACGCAAATTGCGAAGGTGCTCCTCAGTGGAGGCCCCCGTGACAACAATGTCATCCAGATAGTTGATGCAGCCGGGAACAGAAGCCGTGAGCTGTTCCAAAAACCGCTGAAAAATGGCCGGCGCGCTAGCGACGCCAAATGGTAACCGCTGGTACTGATACAACCCACAAGGAGTGTTGATGACGAGAAATTCCTTGGAAGAAGCATCCAACGGCAACTGATGGTACGCCTCCGATAAGTCAAGTTTGGAAAAGAACTGGCCCCCAGCGAGCTTGGCAAATAACTCCTCAGGACGGGGAAGAGGATAAGTGTCAATGAGGCTCTGAGTGTTGATAGTAGCTTTAAAATCACCACACAATCGCAGACTCCCATTTAGTTTAGAAACCACCATGATTGGCGATGCTCATTCGCTGGAGGTAACAGGAAGGAGAATCCCTGAAGCTGTTAACCTGTCTATCTCAGCCTTGACAGGTGCACGCAATGCCACCGGGATAGGGCGTGCCCGGAAAAACTTAGGGCGAGCTGTAGGTTTAGGAGTAATGTGGGCTTCAAAATCCTTGGCACGACCCAGACCAGCAGAGAACACGGACGAAAATTCAGAACACAATCCATCCAGTTGTTGATACGGAATATCCTCAGATATGAGGTGCACATCATCTTCAATGGAGAACCCGAACAACTGGAAAGCATCATAACCGAACAGGTTTTCAGTGCCCGCATGATCCACCACATAAAACGTGAGGGGCCTAACAACAGACTTATAGGCAATGGAAGCATCAAACTGGCCAATGATAGGAATTTTCTGTTTATTATAAGTTCTCAGATTTCGTGTAACTGGAGACAAGGGAGGGGAGCCCAACTCCAAATACGTGCGAGAATTAATGAGAGTTACTGCAGAGCCAGTGTCCACTTGCATGCAAATGTCTTTATCCAGAACACTAACAGTAACAAACAACTTATTTGTTTGAGACAGCACACAGTTAACATCCATGTCCGATGCCTCGCCCTCGTCGACAGGAACTTTAGGGGACTGACACACAGATGCAATGTGGCCTTTTTTACTACATGAATTACACGTGGCCCAACATTTTGGACACGTGGCCCTGTCATGCTGTACGAAACAACGTGGACAAGAAGGAAGTGCGGAACGAACCTGCTTCTGTGGTTGCTGTTTTCGCTGCGAGTGTTGCGGCCCAACGTGACGTCGTTTACGTGAGTGAACCGCCGCCACATCTTCGTTCTCCTGTGAAACAGGCAAATTGTCCGTGTCGAAAGTTGACTGTACAGCGCCTACATCACACCACGCGTGAGACACTTCAAAGGATTGAGCGATGCTTAGAACTTTCGACAACGACGGGTTTGGCAGTTGTAGGGCACGTTGCTGAACTTCTTTATCAGGAGCAAGCCGTAGAATGGCATCTCTAACCATTGAAACAGCATAAGACTCATGATGAGTGTCCGTGACAAACTGACATTTCCTACTCAGACCGTGTAGTTCCACAGCCCAAGCCCGGTAAGATTGATGGGGCTGTTTACGACACCGGTAGAACGCCACACAGGCGGCAACGACGTGGGTGTTTTTGCGGTAATTGTTAGACAATAAGTCACACATTTCTTGGAAGGACAGGGAGGCAGGTTCCCGCAGAGGGGCTAACTGAGATAGTAGCTGATAGATCCGTGGGGAAATCCAAGATAGAAATAACGACTTACACATAGGAGCGTCGACAACGCCGAAAGCCAAGAAGTGTTGCTGCAAACGCTTCTCATAATCCTCCCAGTCTTCAGCGGCCTCGTCGTAAGGAGGGAATGGAGGCGGAGAAGAGGAAGACAGACGATGAGTAAGCGACGTAGACAACGCCTGAATAGCAGCCGTCAGCTGTGTTTGTTGTTCAATGAGCGCTTGCATAAGCTGTTCCATGTCTGCCCCGTCATGAACACACAAATCCACAACGCAGTGAAAATATCCAACCTCGTCGCCAAAAAGTGTTATAACCTTTAATCACCAATAATTGCGTGGATATTCAAACACACTCACTTAGAAACAATAGCTGGTTACATGATAACAACTCAGTATCTCTCATTCGACTGCCGTGCCGTGACATGCGGCCGGCGCCGTTCGTAGCTGGGTGGCACTCCCGCGCTCAGCCGAGTTGCGGAGCGCCTCTATCGCCGTTTGCGCGTACTGTCGTGGCAGCACTGTTAAATGTCGTGGCACTGTCACAACACATGCATATGACGATCTGGAGTTCTGTTTGAAGGGCTGATTCAGATAATAGAACAGATATGATGTGATGCACAATTGAATGGAAAGCTGCATCTCTGTGACATTGTGGATGATATGTTGTGTTTGTGACCAGTACCACTAGATAATTAGATACATTATTACAACATTTAAATTCAGAACATAAGAAAATTTACAATGGAGCTGTGAGGCTCTTCTATAAATTTCATGGGCCTTAATATAGATTTTAGCACAAGAAGCCACTTGTTTAGCATTTACAGAAAAAAAAACTTAGCTACAAATATAGTAACCCCCTGCAAGCTCCCAGCATCCACAAAGCCACAAAAATGTGACTTTCCATCACTTCATATCTGTTCCATTATCTGGATCAGCCTTTCAAACAGAACTACTGCCCATCAAACATATTGCTGCCACCAATGACTGTAGCTCTACCCTGATTGAAAATATTATGTGAAAAAGAAAATGACTAAAAGTACGCTGACCAAGAGCAATCAGTCAGTAGTTACAAAGCCTGGTGCAAAATCATGTTTATTGGCAATGTTTCAGACAATCTAGCAAAAAATTTAAAGTCTTGCAACTACAGATCCACATTTTATAATAGCAACAATATATCAAAATTTTTATTCAGTAGCAAAGACAGATTGCAACCTTTTGCACAGAGTGGTGTGTATAAAATCACATGGAAGCAGTGTGAAAAAGTATGTATTGGTCAGTGAGGCAGAGCTATGGTAATTAGGTTATCTGAACATGACAGAAAATGGAGATTATGGAAGAAACATTCAACCTTTTCTGATCATCTTTTAGAAGGAAGCCATTAATAGGATGTAAAATGTGAACTTTTACATTCTGTTAATTGAAGCAGACAGATGACCCTAATGGAAATCAACAAACACATGACACAAAATTGAATTATCAGACTCAGTTCCCTTTTTTCCCTTTGTTAAATTAATTAGATTTGAACTGTAAGTTCATCTTATTTCGCATTAGTTGTTAAATTATCTTCCATCCTTTCCCTTTTATTTAATGTAATTGTTTCTATGTGACAAAAAAGTAACATTTTCCTTTGTAAACACTGTCCTTTTGTATCTTCTGTACAAATAATACCTTTGTAAATCATACACTTCATCTGTGTTTGCGACATTCAGCTCAAAGCTGGTTTGTGATCAAATAAATATAATTTTGCAGAGTATTAAGAAGTGTTTTCCTGTTTAATATTTTTATCATGTTGTGCAAGTCACCGACAGAAAATTCAGTTAACATTCCTGAAAAGTTGTGGAAACCTCACAGAGTGAACTGAAGAGGCTCCTGAGCAGATTCTTGGAAAAGCCAGGAGATACGTGGAGAGCAAGGTTTGGTCTAATTTAAATGTACAGATACACAGAGAATGATGATGATAATAAAAGCCACAAACTACCTGAGGCATAGAAAAATTTCAGAGGCGTATTTGCTTAAAAGCTTTGTATCTGTGATCAGAGGGTGCAAGAGAGTTGGAATCTTCAGTGCAAGAAAATGAGGGAGCATTTCATAGTGTAAGGATATATTTATGAAAAGGAGGTTAATTCAATGGAGAAATTAGGCAGTGTTGAAGCTAATGATATGTTGGAAGTTAATGGCATGAATGTCGTGTGTTTGCAGTATGAAAGTGATAGACAAATAAGGTTTGCAAGTCAAAATTGCAGTGTAATAAGAGAGCAAAGAACATCTACAGATTATGTGGAAAGTGCAAGTCTTTGTATCAGGCAGTAAACCTTGATTAGATTAGGTTTTCATTCCATAGATCCGTACTGAGGAGATCCTCATGGATGTGGAACATGTCACTTTTTTTTTTAAGCTGAAATAATAATACTAATAGTATGAGCATATACAATACATCATTTGTTTCTATTAAAAAATTCGTCAATGGAGTAGAAGGAGTTGGCCACTAGTAAGTCTTTCAGACCCCTTTTAAACTGATCTTTATTTGTAACTATACATTTTTTATGTTTGCTGGCAAATTATTGAAGATGAATGTTCCTGAGTAGTGGACCCCTTTTTGAACTAAAGTAAGTGCTTTTAAGTCCTTGTGCAGATCATTTTTGTTCCTGGTATTGTATGTATGAACTGAGCTGTTTGTTGGAAAAAGAGATATATTATTTAGGACAAATTTCATTAAGGAGTAAATATACTGAGAGGCAGTAGTTAGTATACCCAGTTCTTTGAAGAGGTTTCTACAGGACGTCCATGAATTTATTCTACAAATAATACGTATTACATGCTTTTGGACTCTGAAAACTTTTGTTTGACTTGAAGAGTTACCCCAAAATATTATACCATATGACATTATGGAATGAAAGTAGGCAAAGTATGCAGGCTTTTTCATTTTTATGTCGCCTATGTCTGCTAACACTCAAATTGCAAATACAGATTTGTTAAGGCATTTCTGCAGTTCTGTGGTGTGCGCTCCTCCCAACTGAATTTATTATCAAGTTGTAATCCCAGGAATTTGAGACTGTCAACCTCTTCTATATGCTCTTGTTCATACTTTATGCATATGCTAGGTGGAAACCTCTTACAGGTTCTGAATTACATATAGTGAGTCTTTTCGAAGTTTAATGTCAGTGAGTTCGTTTTAAACCATTTATTAATATCCATGAAAATATCATTAGCAGATCTTTCTAGAACTACACTCAACATACTATTTATTGCAATACTTGTGTCATCTGCAAACAAAACGAACTCTGCTTCTGGCAATGTAACTGATGAGAGATCATTAATGTACACAAGAAGAAAGTGAGAGAACAGTGCTAAAGACTCAAGTGCAATTTTAAATACTGTAATGTTCAAATGTGAAAAAAAAGAAGTTCATCCATTAAATTTTCTTTGAAAGCAACATGGTAAACTAGCTATCCACTTTTTGTCCTGGTCAAGTTTGTGCTTTGCATTTAACGATGTGGCCATCAATGGTATATTAAACTCTAATCTTGATTCAGGATTATAATTCCATCTGCAACAGCTACAGAAGAAAGTTGTTTTCTTCCAACAACTCAATATTTACTTACCTTTTTGCATACCCCTGTTGGCATCCTATGATTTGTACTTACGGTAAAACCTCATGCTTTCACTGTCTTTAGATTCTTCCCTAAGAACTAAATTATTGCAGTTGTTCTCAAACTTCATTTTTTAACAAGTTTCTTTATTGTTTATTGTAACAGGAATCTTTTATTTTGCTGGCCATGGATTTGAATTGGATGATAAGTTCATGCTGCCTGTGAACGCACCTGAAAGTGGTGAATACCTTCGTTGTGACTGCATGTCTGAGAGAGAGTTGCTTAGTCATGCATTGGAGAGAAAGCCAAAGCTGCTTTTTGAAATCTTGGATATGTGTCTGATAGTGCCAGAAAGGTAAGATTTAGTATCTGCCATTTACAAATGCCTATCATATACGAGGGGCATTCAGTAAGTAATGCAGCATTTTTGTTTTCTAAAAGTGGGTTTGTTTTATTCAGGATTCCAATACACCATATTATTTGCCACTCTTTTGGCTACAAAATCCTATTTTTCAACATAATCTGCATTCAATGCGATGACCTTACACCACCCTACTGGAAGGACTTGTATGCCCACACGGTACCATTCTGCTCGTCGACATCGGAGCCTATGTCTAGCTCCCTCAATGACCTCCCTGTCACCCATTTATTGCTTTCCATGGAGTGCTTTCTTCATTGGGCCAAACAGATGGAAGTCAGAAGATATGAGATCCAGGCTGTAGTGTGGATGAGCAAGAGTAGTCCAGTGAAGTTTTGTGAGTTCCTCTTTGGTGTGGTGACTTGTGTCAAACCCTGCATTGTCATGGAGAAGGAGAAGTTCATTTGCATTTTTGTGGCAATGAACACATTGAAGTCATTTCTTAAATTTCCTAAGGGTAGCACAGTAAACTTCAGAATTGATCATTGCACCATAAGGGAGAAAATCAAACAGAATAACCCCTTCAGACTCCCAGAAGATCATCACCATTGCTTTACCAGCTGAGGATGCAGATTTGAACTTTTTCTTTGGAGGAGAGGTGGTGTGGCGCCACTCCATGTATTGCCATTTTGTTTCCAGTTGAAAGTGATGAACCCATGTTTCATTGCTTTCGACAGTGATCAACAATAAATTGTCAGTTCCACACATGTGGTCCTTCATTGCTCTTTATGGTCTTTGCTAGGCGGCAAGGAAACCAGTGGTCACAACCATTTGAGTACCCCAACTGAGGTACAAGTTTGACAGTACAGAGATATACAGTTGAGCAGTGAGGTATTTGATTGTGAACCGTCTGTTACCTTGAATGAGAATGTCCGCATCTTCCAAAAGGGCCAGAGTCACAACTGTGTGGGGCCAGCAGGCCCATGGGAGATCGGACGGGTTTACGCGACCTTGTCGCGATGATGACAGATGCCTTGCCCAATGACTCAACTTGCTTTTCTTCACTGCCAGGTCTCCATAAACATTTTGCAAACATCTATGAATATCTGTGCTGCTCTGGTTTTCTGCCAAAAGAAACTCAATGACAGTTCTCTGCATGGAATGCACCACTGGTACAGATGCCGTTTTGAAGGCTTTGTATAGCGCCACTGCCTATCAGAACTTCATGAAACAATAAGTGTTCTGTCCTCTTCTAGAGGAGTGAGACTCGCTGAAGTGAGACAAGCACTTTGCAATAAACAGCTGTTTATTACAAGAACTAAGCTAAATACACCCTCCCAGGGGACACCACCTTATTGTAGGCACCTTCAGTGCTGGGCAGGAGTGTTTGTGTGCTCTGATGAGGTCGAGAGTTGTACCGGCGATAGTGTAGCTACTGGCAGGGTCACCAAAGCCGGAGTGGTCTTGACTGAGGAGCCAGATGAAGTATGCCCCACACCATAGGGTGGGGGTGGCGGAGGGGGGGGGGGGGAGCTATAGGCTAGGTTGTCAACCCCTCTATGGGAGCTAACCCAAAAATGAAAGCCTGGTCCTCCAGGTTGGGGGTTGAGCACCAGGTTGATACCCCTGCCTTGTAAAATATCTATTATTGCTAATAATTCAGCAAGGAGTGTCGGACTGCCCCTATGTAGTCAAAATTCTCTAGGAAACAGGAATATGGATTTATAGGTGCTTAAATTTGGAACATGGAACATGTGTATGCTGTTGCAAACAGAGATGATATATAGTGTTGCAGAAGAGGTGCTCAGGTATGGAATGGGAGTTGTTCCACTGCAGGAAATAAGGTGGAAGGGAAGAGGAGAGATTTATAAGCAGAAATTCTCCATGTGCTATTCAGGGAAAGACCAAAGACAATGGGAGTATGGAGTTGGGCTTATAGTCTCCAAGGATATGCATGGATCAGTTACTGCTTTCACCCTATATAATGAAAGAATGTGTACTTTGCGTATGAAAGGCAAATTTCGCAATGTGGCCTTTGTGAATGTATATGCACCAATGGAAGAATCAGATGAAAATACTGTGGACATCTTCTATGATCAACTACAGGAGATGTGTGAAAGAATACCCAGGTATGATTCCAAGTAGTTCTTGGCAACTATAGTGCAAAACTGGGAAAGGAAATGGCGTTCAGAAGCGTGTTTGGTAAGGAGAGTCTGCACGATGAAACTAATAATAATGGTTGAAGGCGGTACCTGTTTTCCAAGGAAAAATATCTACAAAGGGACATGGAAAATACCAGGAACAAATAAAGCAAACCAAACAGACCATATATTGATATCAAAGAGGTGGGCATCCGTTATGGAAAATGTGCGCACTTTCCAAGGAGCTAATTCTGATTCTGACAGTTACCTAGTAGGAGCCAAAATGAGACAGAAACTTGCCATGGCTGCCAGGGGAAGTAGTACCAGAGTAAATAAATGGAATGTAGAACAACTGAAATATAGGTCTGCTGTCTAGGAGTACCAGAACAGTTTGAGACAGAGTTACAAATAAAAGATGGTGGAGATGATATAGACAAAGAATGGAACTCTATTAAAGATGCCATTAGGACAACAGCACATGAAATACTGGGGAAGCAAGGAGACTTAGGAATGAAGACTGGTATGATGATGAGTGTAGACAGGCAGTGGAACAGAAAAAGGAAGCAAGGCTGAAATGCTTGCAGCGGAATACTAGATCAAATCAGGCATTATATAATGAAAAGAGAATAGAGGCAGCAACGGTATGCAGGAGGGGGGAAAAAGGGAAACCATGAAGAGAAGGATAGAGGAGATGGAAGAGCCCTACCAAATGAATGAAAGCAGAAAATTCTACAAGAAAATTAAAGAAGGAACCCAAGAATATAGACCAAAAATAACAGCTTGTAGGCACAAAGAGGGAAATCTGCTGACAGATAAACAAGATGTTCTGTATAGATGGAGAGAATATTTCAAGGGAATTTTGGAAGGCAATCCTACCAGGAATGAGCAGCCACTCTATTATACCGTAGATCCAGAATATAGGAACCAACATTAGAGGAAGTACAGAAGGTAGTGCATTGTTTAAAAAATTATAAAGCATCAGGAACTGATGAAATAACTGCAGAACTGCTAAAAAATGGGGGAACAATCTTCATAAGCAGAGGAGAGAATCCCAGAAGAATGAACATTAGGTGTAATCCAACCAGTACACAGAAAGGAGTCAAGACCTGCTGTTCAAATTACGGAGGAATTACCCTGCTGAATGTAAGCTGTAAGATCTTCTCTAGTATTATCTACAACAGGTTAGCACCAAATGCAGAAGAGATTCTGGGGGAGTATCAGTGTGGATTTCAGCCTAGTAGATCAACAACAGACCAGATATTTGTGTTAAGGCAAATACATGATAAGGTATAACATTGAGCTGCATAACCTGTACGTAGACTTCATGCAGGCCTTTGATAGTCTTGATAGAGCACAAATGCTAAATGATTTGCTGCTGCTTGGTATACCATCGAAGTGTGTCTCACTTATTCAAGCAACATTGACTGGTTCCAAGGCTGTCGTGTGAGTGAATGGAGAACTGAGCAATTGGTTTAACATTAGCAAAGGAGTCAGACAAAGGAAGGCACTCTCTACAGTGCTTTTCAATCTGACTTTTGAAGGCATGCAGAAGGTTCAGATATCTGGTTACATAGACACAAGGTTGACTCAGATATGCACATATGCTGACGATGTAGCAATTATTAGTAGATGAAGGGTATCACTAGAGAGGACAATGTGTGAGCTGAAAGAAGCCATAGGGCATAGAGGCCTTTCTATAAATGAAACAAAGACTAAGTGCATAAATTTCACCAGAGAGGAAAATAATAACTTGGATAGACTATCAGCAGACGGTTTCAATTTTGAGCATGTGCTGAACTTTGACTATATGGGCTCTAATATTAACTGCACAAATTCCATGTCAACTGAAATAAAACTGCACATCCTAAGTGGTAATAGATGCTTCCACACTTTTAAGAAATTGTTGGTCTCTAGGTTATTAAATAGGCAGCTGAAGTTGCAACTATATAAGGTCATGATCAGGCCACTTGTAACCTATGGACGCGAAACATGGATGCTAGCAAGTGTTGAGGAGCAACAGCTCAGGATATTTGAACGTAGGGTGCTGCATAAGATCTATGGGGCAGTTCAGGATGATAATGGTTTCTGGACATGTAGGACGAATACTGAGCTGGACCGCTTCATACAAGAAGCTGGCATCGTAAGAATTATAAAAAATACGAGGGTGAGTCAAATGAAAACCATAAATATTATTTGTTGTGCTGAAGTGGTACAAAGCTGTATCACTTTTCAACATAATCTCCCCCACGCTCAATGCAAGTCCTCCAGCACTTACAAAGTGCATAAATTCCTTTAGAAAAAAATTCTTTTGGTAGTCCGTGCAACCACTCGTGCACCGCTTGGTGTACCTCTTCATCAGAACGGAACTTCTTTCCTCCCATTGCGTCTTTGAGTGGTCCAAACATATGGAAATCACTTGGGGGAAGGTCTGGTGAGTATGGTGGATGAGGAAGACACTCAAAATGCAGGTCTGTGATTGTTGCAACTGTTGTACGGGCAGTGTGGGCCCTTGCAATGTCATGTTGCAAAAGGACACCTGCTGACAACAATCCACGTAGTTTTGATTTGATTGCAGGGCGCAGATGATTTTTTAGGAGATCTGTGTATGATGCACTGGTGACAGTGGTCCCTCTAGGCATGTAATGCTCCAAAGTGATGCCTTTTTCATCCCAAAAGAGAGTCAGCATAACCTTTCCTGCTGATGGTTCCATTCGTACTTCTTTGGTTTTGGTGAAGAGGAGTGGCGCCATTCCTTGCTCGCTCTCTTCATTTCCGGTTGGTGGAACCCAGGTTTCGTTCCCAGTTATGATTCTTGCAAGAAAGCCATCACCTTCTCGTTCAAAGCACCAAAGAAGTTCTTCACAAGCATCAACATGTCGTTCTCTCATTTCAGGCGTCAGCTGCCGTGGCACCCATCTTGCAGACACTTTGTGAAACTGGAGCACATCATGCACAATGTAGTGGCCTGACCCATGACTAATCTGTAAACATGCTGCAATGTCATTCAGTGTCACTCTGCGGTTTTCCTTCACTATGGCTTCAACTGCTGCAATGTTCTGTGGAGTCACAACTTGTTGTGCCTGACCTGGACGAGGAGCATCTTCCACTGAAGTCACACCATTTGTGAACTTCCTACTCCATTTGTAGACTTGCTGCTGTGACAAACATGGCTCACCGTACTGAACCTTCATTCCTCAATGAATTTCAATAGGTTTCACACCTTCACTATGCAAAAACCGTATAACAGAACGCTGTTCTTCCCTGGTGCAAGTCGCAAGTGGGGCGGCCATCTTTACACTGATACTGCGATTGTATGTGTGTATCTACACTATGCTCCCACCTACAGGCCATTCTGCACGCTGTTTGTAGCACACTTACCAACTTACAGGATAACGACGCAAAATTTCGATTTGTTATTACAAATTTAAGGTTTTCATTTGACTCACCTTTGTAGAAGAATAGCCTGGCTTGAGCATGTCCTCAGGATGGATACTGGAAGAACTACTAAAAAGATTTTTGAATGGAGGCCAACCGGAAGAAGACAGAAAGGAAGCCCATGAAAACGGTGGGTAGATGACATGGAAGAAGATATAAAATCTCCCAGAGTCCGAGGATGGCGGAGAACCGTGCTGGAGAGAGCAGAATGGAGGAAACTTGTTGATGAGGCTAAAACCCACACATGGTTGTAATGCCGTGAGAAGAAGAAGAAGCTAAATAAAATCTCTGAAAATAATGTCTATGAAACTTGAGAACAGCAATGTACTGCGGAGCAGAGAATATTAATGACGATTCAGTCCCACAAGGCTGATAACTTGTAGGCATTGTCCTGATGAGCAGCAGGTGCTATGACGATATAGTCCTATGAGACTGAGAGCTCATAGTCTGTCTACTTGCAATGACATGGTCCCACAAGGTAATGAGCACATAGGCAGTCATAAAAATACTGTGGAGCGGTGCCCTCAGAACAGCAGATGGAAGCATAGCGTCGAACGTGGCTCAGGATGAGGACGGCACAGCACCTTGGCGGGCAGTGACAGGCGGTGTCTGTAGGGGAGGGGGGGGGGGGGGGGACTTGAAGTGGCTGTTGGTTGGGCTTGAGACATAACTGGCTCTCCATGGGCAGAGCGCCAATTAAGTACACGCCTGTGGAAGGATACTTGCATGGTATTACATAAGCATGTGACTGTGCAGACCTAAATTAGTTCCCCAACTGCAGCACTGTATGCTGTAACTTGCATGCCATGTAGTGGCAAGACTGGCACCCCTAAACACGGCAGTGACTGCTGGTGGCTTGACTGTACACAATACCTTCTCTCCTCTGTTTACAAATAACCTCCTAGTTGAGGCAGGGGCCACACCTGGTCTGCAAAACATTCATGCAAATGTGGTGGCTGAAATATGCAGGGGGCAGCTCTACATACTCAACAGTAGGGACTGAAGCAGGAATATTCCATCCGTACTGCCCCCCCCCCCCCCCCCCCTCCCTCCAGCAGAAATTGGCCAAGGAAAAGGAGTGTGTTTCATTACTTATTGAATGTCCCTCGTACATTATTGTGTCTCAATGTCACCTACCACTTACCTGTGATGTCTATAGTACATAGCTTTTGATATGTGTCATGTGAAAAACACTAGCAAAAGGTACTAACTGCTGCTGTTGATAAAATAAGTGATTTATCCTGTTTGCTAAAAGGAAAGGTTCAAATGGCTCTGAGCACTATGGGACTTAGCTTCTGAGAACATCAGTCCCCTAGAACTTAGAACTACTTAAACCTAACTAACCTAAGGACATCACACACATCCATGCCCGAGGCAGGATTCGAACCTGCAACCATAGCAGTCGCGCGGTTCCAGACTGTAGCACCTAGAACCGCTCAGCCACTCTGACCGGCAAAAGGAAAGAACATCTGTTCATAGGCAAACGGAGTTATATTTCTGAGACAGTGAAGTATTTCTGAACTTTGTGTCTTCTTGTATAATGAAACTGTGTTAATGGCAATGTAGCAATTAACTTTTGTGGAAATTGTGAAACTCAGTGTAACATTAATGCCCAAGACTATCGTTGGCACATTGATTATGAAGATGTGTGAAGGCACAACAGCATGACACTGTGGGACAGATCACCATTCCCATAAACAGTAATGTTTAATGATGGACTTGTTGGTGAATAGTCTGGGAGAGCTTCTCACTGACTAAAAGTTGTTTTATATCATCTCTTGAGTTATACAATGCTCTAATTCTTCCCAGAGTAGCCACAATTGTCATTTGAATGCCCATCAGCATATCAACAAGTTTATATCCAGACTCATATTTTTAAGGTGTTCCATATGATCATACATTTGTTTTCTAAAACTGCTGAAGGAGCATATGGCATGTCTTTCAGTAATCCAGAAAGTATATACGTAACAACAACATAATATGTTAAGTCAGTCTTCTTAATAACTTCAAAATATGTAATCCTTTCATTCAAAACGCATGTGTTTTCCTTTCTCCCCATTCTAATATTTAGCTGCAATTCATTATGAGCTTGTTCCTTATTCACATCTGAAACATTCAGCTGGAATTGCTTGCACAAAGTTTGTAGAATCATGTACTGCCTAATTAAAGATTACTAGTATGCTCATGCAAGTTTATATAAATGTTTGTGAAAACAGCAACAGCAAGAAGAATAAATATGGAATAATGAACCTAATGAACCGAGTGGGTACATTACATTGATTTTTAGAATTCTGTGTCATCTGAAACCCCTATGTATTTTAGTTAGAACCTCTAAATCTCGGCCTGGAATCAAAGAGGGGTTTGATGTATTTGTTGGAAATCACAGTCTGCATGCTTTGTATGTGAATTCACAAAGCACTGAGACTGGTTTCTGGAGTGCTGTGACAAACCAATTACCAACTAGCTATATCGTACATATGTTTGGTGGATGATGTTAAACAAACATACTTGGAGGTAAAGCAGTGATACTTGTCATTCATAGAAGAAGACTTGCAAGTTTGTTGCTGTGCATTATCAGACATTATCCAGTTGAAATGTCTCATGTGGAGTTGTCTGAAGAAGATGCTCTAATTCACTGATGTAATGATTGCAGTTCGGATTGCCTTCAGTACAGAGGAGTTGAGGTCACAATCATATCCAGCAGTGCACCAAATCCCCACACTTGACATTAGTATGCAGTGCCGCTACTGCAGCAGAGTCTGGCACATTGGCAATCATCTAATGTATTATTGTAAATATTAATAACAGAATGTAACAATGTGATTAACAACAAAATGAGTTAACAATAACAGCTCACCACATACCAGAAGTAGAGGATCGATATGATGCAACTCTCCACACTGCACTGCTGTGCAAGCCTCATTGTCTGCAGATAACTACTGCCGCCCACATCCATTTGGACCTGGTTGCTGTACTTATCCCTTGAGCAGGTATGTCATGCTATTTTGGTGATGACAAAATCAAGAACCGAGCGAGGTGGCGCGATGGCTAGCACACTGGACTCGCATTCAGAAAGACGATGGTTGAAATCCATGTCTGGCCATCTTGATTTAGCTTTTCTGTGATTTCCCTAAATTGCTTCTGGCAAATGTCAGGATGATTCCTTACCTAATCTGATGGGACCGATGACCTCGCTGTTCAGACCCTCCCCCAAATCAGCCAACCAATCAAAATCAAGTCACATTTACAGGGAACCTGGTAGTATGTGCCCACATATCAGTATGATGCTGTATTTTGTATCGTCATTGACAATGTAGTCTTGTACCATAGGAAGCAAGGAGAGGATGATGTTCGGTGGCGCCCGTATCCTCTTTCTATAACACAACTGCGCACATGTAATAGCAAATGTTCTGTATTCATAAGAACAAGAAGCTACTTATCTTTAAGGAAGTTGTTGTGGTACAAGCTCTTCCTTAATAGTCCATGTTAGCCTTACTGCTGGTGAAGTACAAGTCCCACTATAAACGCAAGTAATGGGACTAGTAACTGTGACTGACTTGTCTGCAACTGGGCTGACTGTCTGGCTGGGCTGCGACTGATGACTCCGATTTTGTGACTGACTGGACCCTCCAGTCCGTGGCAGCAATCTAAATACTGGCGGTCGAGAGGACGTTAGCGGCACGTTGTTTGTGAGTCTGTCTTTAGCCTCTCTCCTGAGAGGCGTGCTTGCTCCAGCGCCTGTTATCAATCTTCTTGCAACATCTTTGCCGACCTGTGTGCTGGTGACAGCTTACACCAGTGCACTGTAGTCCTTCTGGGCTGAATGCATCCACTTATTCAGTTGGGAAGGGTTCATAAAGACATTATATCTTCTCCTGAGGCAGTCTGATCCACAACTGTTCTAACTGGTCTTTATAGCTTGCATACTGCCACTGGTATGGAGTTAACATCTGAACTAGTCCCACACATTCTGTTGGGGACACATCTGGGAGTCTTGTTGGACTTCAGAGTGTTCAACATCATGCAGACTGTTCTGGGAGACACGTACCATGTGCAATCATTAATATTCCCACTGATGGTGTGCATGTGTAAGAAGTTGTATTGATACTTGCCGATGTACAGTTGTATTTGTGTGTCTGTTAACCACTGTACTATCCATTGAGTTGTTACGTATACTCCTTCCATTATTTATATTGCACCAAGGAATTTCCATTACCATATTTATTGTGAATAGTTTTGTTTTTGTACCTTAATTTCAGGGATCAAAATCCAGCACTGTTCTGGGAGAAGTATGACTTTCCTGAATACAAACAAGACAGAAATATCATTCGAGCTTATGCTACATCAAGTAATCTAAAGTCCTTTGAAAGAAAACATGAAACGAATGGTCTTTATGTTAAATATTTGAAAAAATTTCTCGGTAACGACCTGTCCGTACTGACAATAGTGAATAAAGTTTCTGAAGGTAAGTAATTGTAAAGTTTAGATTCATTCCATTGTATACAGTTTAAGGATTCTTGATATTAGGTGTAATATTTTTTTTAGATGATTGTTCATTCACGTAAGAGTACTAGTTTTTTTCAACCTAAAGATTTAAAAACAAGTTCTACAGGCCAGTTTTTAGCTTTTTACTCAATGTTGTGAATTTCAATGAAGAGAAATTTTGATAATGACACACTTTGACAAAAAACAAGGCCATCGGCCGCAGTCTAAGCCCACTACACTTATGATGTGGAACAATAAACTTGGCCTCTTGATAATTTTCTCTAAGTCCAACTGTATGCACAAACTGGCAGCACTGTAGGCTGTGGCAGTTCCTGGAGGAAGTCAAGTCTTTCATTTGAGCCATCGTGTGACATCTTGAATAGTGGTCTAGCAGAAAACTTAGTGTCATATGACTGCATCTGCCAGTCCAGACCAGTAGTTGCCTACATTTTTATAGTGCCTTTCACATGAATGTTGTCCGCCCCCAGTAGCTGAGTGGTCAGTGCAACAGCATGTCAATCCTACGGGCCTGGGTTCGATTCCCGGCTGGGTCAGAGATTTTCTCCACTCAGGGACTGGGTGTTGTGTTGTCCTAATCATCATCATTCCATCCCCATCGACACGCAAGTCACCGAAGTGGCATCAAATCGAAAGACTTGCATCCGGCGAATTGTCTACCTGACAGGGG
Organism: Schistocerca serialis cubense; assembly: GCF_023864345.2. Classification (NCBI taxonomy): domain Eukaryota; kingdom Metazoa; phylum Arthropoda; class Insecta; order Orthoptera; family Acrididae; genus Schistocerca; species Schistocerca serialis. The sequence continues at coordinate 401,575,599 of NC_064642.1, read as the reverse complement.
GCCCTAGTCACACGACATTTACATGTAACCTGAAAAATGAAGAATGGAAAAAGCTTATCACTTACTTCATTTCTGCTGTTGATGCAGAAAGCTTTAGCATCAGACATGAAGTTTAGTTTATTACTTCTTTACTGCTGACTATATTCTCAACACAGTTTGCAGACACTATCTAGATAACCACTGAATGTACCTCCAAAATTATACCGTCATACAACACACAGTTCAGGAGACATAACATCATAAACATTTGAGATGCATGAAGAACTTGCTTGTTCTCAATATAGGGTGCAAATTACCCAGATAACCACCTAGATCACCACTGAATGTACCTCCAAAATTATACCATCATACAACACACAGTTCAGGAGACATAACATCATAAACATTTGAGATGCATGAAGAACTTGCTTGTTCTCAATATAGGGTGCAAATTACCCAGACTATATTCATTCAGTGTTTCATAATGAGAGCACTCAGCGACACCCAACATACTTCAGGAATCATTTCAAAATTTTTTCTTGGGTACAAGCTTAATGTAAAATATTTAACCCATTAACTCATTTGTAGAGTAATGAGACATTTCAACCTCTTTTAAACTCCAGAGTTCTCTTCTTTAAAGAAAGAGGGCTTTTACTGGTTTTGTTATACCAGTATATGAGTGTGGCTCCAAATTATTTTATATTTTGTGATCTATTAAAAGTATCTCAATATGTTGTTTATTGTTATTATTAATGTGTTAAATGTCATTCTTTTACCATTTAAGGGGACACAGTCACGAACAGGCTCAAAAAAATCAAATTTTTATTTTTTATTTTTTTTTAGCCTTAATCTATGCTCCAATTATTTGGCTACAAAATGCCGTTTGTTTCATACAAATCTGATTATTATATTCGGAGTTATTAATTTGTTCGTGAAGCATGGTAACTAGCGCCACATCCATTTTTGCTGTGTCTTGCGCAGTAGTCAGCATTGACTATAGTACAACAATCATTTATGTTCCACAGATATAAATACTCTTTATTTGGGTTGAAAGAGAGAATTGTTATTCTGATGTTTGCCAGCCTTTCTGCATTGTCGACTATCGTTTGTCAGTTTCTTCATCCTAGTTGTTTACGTTTTGGTGATACAAATGTAATGATTTTGTGAAACGTTATAACACAATGGGTAGAATAAGGAAGTTTGGATGTAAGCTTAAGTTTCGTGGAAATAAATATGTAAAAATAAACTGTGAAACTGCTAGTTTTGAACAGAGGGCAGAAAATAATATTGAAAGTGAAGTCAGTGCGAGTGTCAGTGCTTCAAGCAAGAAGTTTCTAGGTGCTGCCGATTTTCCAAGTGCCTCTCAAATGCGTGACAATGCAATATGTGGTGTGAACAGTGTCTCTGTTGTTATTGACACAAACATTCTGATTTCCATGAGGTTATTACGTGAACTTATCGAAAAACACACAAATTGTAAAAACTGTGGTGGAAACGTTACTTTGCACGAAGATGTGGTGAAAACCAAGGGAATTGTTTGTAATTTAGTTTTGACATGTTTGGAATGTAGCTGTACTGACAATACAATGTCATCCCATGTAACAAGAAGCAGATTGTATGAAAACAATTTAAGATTAGTGTATGCACTTAGATCTATTGGAAAAGGGCGAAGTGCAGGTGCTGTTCTTTGTGCAGTGATGAACATTCCTCCACCTCCAAGAAAGTTTGATGTTTACAACAAGACTATTGGTGCAGTTGTAGCTGAGGTAAGTGAATCTACAATGTTGAAAGCAGCCAAAGAAGCAGTTCAGTTGAATGATTCGAAATCTGACCCAAGGCAAATTTCTGCTGGCTTTGATGGCAGTTGGCAGAAACGTGGGCATACATCCCTAAATGGCATTGTGTCAGCAACTTCTTTTGATACTGGGAAGGTTCTGGATATTGAAATTATTACTAAGTTCTGTGACATCTGCAGCAAAAATCCCACTATACAACATCTGTGCAAAAAGGACTATGATGGTTCTATTGAAGGCATGGAAGTGGCTGGTGTTGCTAACATTTTCAAAAGGTCTGTGCAGTCAGGAGGTATCCTCTATACAGACTATCTTGGGGACGAGGTCAGTAAGGCTTATCAGAAAGTGGTAGAAGATAAACCTTATGGGCCTAGAGTCAAAATTAATAAACTGGAATGTATAGGACATGTACAGAAAAGAATGGGATCACGACTTCTAAAGATATGTAAGGAAAAAAAGTTAGGTGGTAAAGGGGACCTGACAAAGGCTGAAATAGACAGGATCCAGACTTATTATGGTATGGCCATTAGAAATAACTGCAACAATGTAGAAGCAATGAGGAGAGCCATCTGGGCTATATTCTTTCATAAAATTTCAGCAGATGGGGAACCACAACATAACCTTTGCCCACAGGGACCTGACAGCTGGTGCAAATTCAACAACCCAGCTACATCTTCCAGCTATAAGCACAAACATTCAATTCCAGAAAAAATCCTGCTAGCTGTGAAACCCATTTTCAGGGACCTTAGCCAACAAGAGCTCTTGAAAAAGTGGTCACTATGGAAAAACTCAAAACCCAAATGAAAGTTTGAATTCTGTCATTTGGACAAGGCTACCAAAAACTGTTTTCGTTAGAAAAGAAACAGTAAAATTTGGTGTTCATGATGCAGTGATGTGCTTCAATGCTGGTGTGTCAAAGAAGACTGATGTATTAAGACTCTAGGGAACAAAGGATGGTATCAATACTGAAAGGGGACTGAAAAAGATTGACATGGACCGTATCCATTATGCTGATATTTCTGCAGGAAATGCTACCAAGGAGGCCAGGATAGCCAGAAGATCAAAGAAAAGAAGATAAAGATCAAGAAGCTGAGCCACAGTACAGCCCTGGAATGTTTTAAAAGTGTGTCTGTATGACATTGTACATTACTTTCTTGCATGTAAAACTTTAATACCATTTTTCTCAAAACTACATTTTTTGACCTTCTGGTACACTTTTCTCAAAAACTATGACTGCTACAGACATCAGACTTACAGTATCTCTTGTTAATACGACGACGATTAATTAGATAAAAAAATAGACCAGTAGTGATAAAAAGAACAGATTTACAAGCTCCAAGGTGTTTAGAAAAGTTTTAATTTTTTGTCTTATATAACAAAAAACTGATTACTCATGAAATATATAAAATACATTAACCATTTTTTATGTGATTTGAGAATGATTTTTCAGCTGTACACTGTAAAAGTTTCAGGTCTTTATCTCCATTAGTTACTTCAGAAAGTGTACCTGATGTTTGCTTGTTGTAGCATTGATTCCTTATGGGAGTTCCCTCGCGACTGTGTCCCCTTAAAGGTGATTCTAGATGAAAATTATTTTTTTTTTAGGGGAATTCGTATGTTTCTGTAAATCTACAGTGAGCAGTGAGTGCAGAGTCGTGTTTCACTGTTGTTTGGTTCCTTATGGTAAATGTATGTGATAAGCTATGTGAATACCTTCCAGTGGATTCTCTATTGCAGTGCACACACATTGAACGTTTGGAGATCCCTGTCTGGATTCATGGAGAACTTAACACTGATCAAAAGTTATATTTAAGGTAGTCAGTCTGACTGTATCACCTGTTCAGAGACATTTGTATGGTGAAGCAGCTTGGTATTCACAAAGCAGACATCTATGACCACTAACACAGCTTATTAAGTCAAGCTTGCAAGAAGCCTTAATGTGCAAAGATTTTCTTCAGATTTCATTAAAGAATTCCTTCTAGCAATTTGCAGCTTCATTAAATAAAATGAAAAATAAGAACTTTCAGTGCACTGATCTCCAATGGGGTTAGTTTATACCCCCCTTACATCACCAGACACCTGGGGAGCCAATGAGCTAATGAGACACGGCCAGCGGCAGGTATCTCTAATAGCAATAGTGGTCACTGAGCCTCATAACACAACATTAAAGGTAAGAACAGTTTTTACTTGTGTGAAGAATGGCATTCCTGGACTTCAAAAATTAAATTTTGTATTCCAGTGACTCATTTTTCATGAAGATTGTCTAGTATGAGTCACAGAAGTGGGAAGGGAATACCTAGTGCATTTATCGGTACAATTGAGTACCTTATATGTAAGTAAATGCACCATCACAGAGTTGCTAAATATTTGCAATGGCATTGCCAAATCTTAGCTGCTTTTCATGCTCCTCTCTTGTGGGCTTTCGGAGGGAGGACGTGCAAATGTAGAATTTTTATGCAGCATTATCTCCCAGTAGTTTTTAACATCACCTTTTAGGATATCTACCTTTTGAGCCATTCAATTAGATTTAATCCTGAATTCTCCATTTTTGAAACTTTCCAGTGTGGGTGGCAGCTATTGACACTGCTGTTATGTAATTCCAGTGTAGGAATAGCAAAGCTACAGATATTGCTATCGCTCATGCAGCACGTGAAATATTGAGGTGTATAATCTTCCATTACAAATACAATTTCCCCCAAAATACTAACGTATAAAACACTTAGATTGTTAGTTTGCAACAAAATATTTAATTGCATATCAACCTTGCCCCAAGTGTCATGAAGCTGTAAGGTATCAAACACTCTGGAGCTTGAAATCAACTGTCTCTACAGGCAGTCTTGTGACACATACAAGTAAAATTTCATCGCCACCGCGAGAATGCAGAAATACATGTTGTTTCAAATTGAATATGTATATTACAAAGTATTATGTTGTCATAAGTAACGAATGCTGTGCCACAGCTCAGCTATTGGAGGAATGGATAAATTGTCTAGTTTATATTCATTGCCACTAGATGTCGGATGTCCTTTGTTCACATGGTTGCCATCACATGTTGCAAAATGGCTACTCCATAGCAGAAATAATTTGTGTTCTCAAATTTGATTACAGTGCATTCTCCGGATGAAACATTCGGAGATTGGTGTCAACAGTCTGTAGACACAGGACGTGTGTGTAAAGAAATGGGTCTTGGCCACCCATGTGTTTCTGGGAAAATGTTTTCAAATTCAAACTGCTTTCCATTGTAGTCTCATAAAACTGTTACAATTGCCTACAACAACAATTTTGCATGTTTGTAGACGTTGGTTGGTTATGAAGCCAAACAAGTTGCCGCTGTTATAGGCTCTACCTCATGAAAACAAATGCAAAAGTGTGGCATTTTCCGATGAGCTTTAGAATGCTATTGATAGTGATAACACACACAGTGTTTGAATTTGAGGCTTACAGAACTCACACAGAGAACATGTACGAGATTCACCCAAAGTCAATATGTGTTTTGTGGTATACAGAGTGACAATTATTGAACTAAATAAAAAAAAAAGTAAATTAGTTTCAAACTGCGACATGCACACACTTTAGTCAACATATAAACATCACTATAAATATTCGCATTTAGGTTATGTCAAGTTCGATATGCCTGCCATCATTGGCGATGATGTGGCACGGACAAATAGTGAAATTCTGCATGGCCCGCTGAAGTGCTTGAGCATCGATGCTATCAGTGACCTCTTCAGTGGCTGTTTGCAGCTCAGCAATGGTTTTGGAAGTATTACTGTACACCTTGTCTTTAATATAGCCCCACAAAAAGGAGTTACATGTGTTCAGAACCGGAGAATAAGGTGGCCAATCGAGGGCCATGCCAGTGGCCTCTTCGTATCCCAGAGATAGAATGCAGTCCCTGCCAGGACATCAAACCTACTCCTGCTTTGATGGGGTCAAGCTCCATCTTGCATGAACCATATCTTGTGGAAATCAGGGTCACGTTGGATAATGGGGATGAAATTGTCTTCCAAAACCTTCAGGTACCGTTTGGTAGTCACCATCCATGCCATCAAGGAATATCACACCAATTATTCTGTGACTGGACATTGCACACCACACAGTCACCTATTGAGGATGAAGAGACTTCTCAATAATGAAATGCAGATTCTCAGCCGCCAAATGTGACAGTTTTGCTTATTGACGAACCCATCCAAATGAAAGCGGACTTCGTTGCTGTACAAAACCATACTGTGCATACTAATTCCCATCATGCCCCATGACCAACTGTGCAGTTTGAATGTCCCAATGTAAACCATTCAGAAATTAAGACAATTTTATTTCATATAGTTCAATAATTGTCATCCTGTATTATTATTCTTATCTGCATTTCCTTTGGCTTTCAGTTTCTGAAATCTCAGAACTATTGAGCCATCGGCACTGCCCTGTTTTCTCTGGCTGAAGCTGGTAACCACAGAGTGTGTACTCTACAAAGTATAATACTATTCACTAGTTCAGATTTTGTCTAAATTTTAATTCATTGTATCCCAGACCTACAAAAAAAATTGTGTCTCTTTTTGTTTTTCTAGAATTTGAGAACAATGAGCCTTCTGATGCTGCTGACAGAATGATGCCATCTGTGTACTACAACACTTCAAAACCATACTTTTTAACAGATCCAGTTATTGGTATGTGAAAACAAAAAATCATACAATAATACATTACAGAAAAATGTAGATCTGACTGCTAACTAATGTGTTTAATGTGTGCTATGTTATGGCTGCATTAATCATAAAAGTTATAACAAGTAAAAAAGTAAAGAATGATGAGGTGCTTACAAAAGCTGCATAGCCCTATGATGGTGCTTTATCTGCAGCTACCAGTCTCACATCAGTGTAGACGCATTTTCAGGTTTATAATGGTTATATTCTTAGTATGTATATAGACGATTATGGACTCCGATTTTTCGGGATGTTATCCACATTAAAAGTCAAATCATATTGGTGGGTTGTCATACTAAAACTGAGTACACCCAAAAGATGTTTGTCGAAAGTATACAAAGCATGACTGCTGAATGAGCCAGGCCAGATAACACCCTGTAGGATATGTTACACTTTTGACAAATGGTTTTTGGGTATACTCAGTTTTAGTATGACAATCCACCAATGTGGTTTGACTCTTAACGTTGATAGCTTCCTGAATGCTGGGACTCTGTAACTGTATATCTATGCAGGTTTTCGAAACGCCTTATCATTCTCGACTTTTTTAGTTGTTATCATTTTTATGGTAATTTAAATTGTTATTGAGTGCTGAGTGTTCTTTATTTTGTTGAACTCTGTGATAAAATAAATATGATTTCCCCTCCCATCTTTCTTTGCTATGTTTCATCTAGTAAAGATTAAAATACATGTACTTCTTTATGTATCTTCTTTTTTACAAAATGTTTGATTTTATTTAGGGTTTTCTTTGAGGTGTGCAGAGTTTAATACTTAAACATTGGAACTGTACGTGGTACAAGTTTATTGTTATGCTTCGATTTTTGCTCAGACTGTATGTGTTGGGCAAAATAGGGCATTGGTTAAGACACTATCTGTTGTTCTACAGGAGTAAGATTGCAATCCCTGCCCAACAACTCTAATTCTAGTATTTTGTGGTTTCCCTCAATCACTTTAGGCAACTGTTAGCATTGGTCATCCAAAAATGCCTCAGCCATTTTCCGTTCCCATCCATGTTCATGAGAGTGTAATTTCTTCAAAATCCACATCTACATTTATGTGAAATTTACTTCAAGTATTATTTGCAACAATTCTGATGAACTATATGTGATTTTCCTTCTCACTGTACATTTGTGTGTTTGTTTGCAACATGTTGTTTGAAACACTCTGTTCCCAGATTTAGATGGAAGTTTGTCATGGACATTTTTTCAGTCTGTGGAGTGCATGAATGAATGTATGTTTAACCCTCCCTCTCCCTCTCCCTCTCTCTCTCTCTCTCTCTTAGAAAAAGACGATTGCATCATCTGCAGTCTTTAATACTGATTTTATTTAACTCCAATAAAATACTGAGTGATTATACCCTCAATATTTGAGTTGCAAAACACAGCGCACTGATTTATTTTTTTCCACCAACCTCTCAACATGTCTTTCTTCTTTTTTTTATTTTTTTTTATTATAATTCCCTTGTGAATTCAGCAACCCTTTGTTCTGTAGAGAGCAGAATTATTTTTACTGAAGAAGAAAATACAGCAACATAAATCACCAGTAATTCGAAGCATAATTGAAACCACATTTCAGCAGCTACTCCTGCTAGAAGCTATTTGAATATTTACATTCTGTGAACCTAGATCCCCTTTAGCAGAATGTGAAACAATGTTCCTTGCAATTAAGGCTCAATCCCATCAAACCTAATAATTTTTGTCCTTCAAAGATGGACATATTTTTATAGTTTTCTCGCAGATTAAGAGAAACTGTATTATGGTCAAACTTTCTTGCTCACCAGCATATAAGAGTCAGTCAAATTAAAACTGAACACCTGCCACAGTGGGACCATGGACTGGTTCCATTCAAAAGTATTCACCACACATTTATTCACTGGGAAAAGAGCCAATCAATTCCTGCTTCATGGAATGCAGCCAGCCACTGACAGATCTACAACTGCACTCGCTCTTGCACTTCCTTGTCCGACTGAAGCTGGTGTCCACAAGTCTTTCTCCAGGTCACTAAAGATGTGAAAATCACATTGTGAAAGATCTAAGCTGTATAGAGAACTTTCGTTTCCCAACCAAATTGCTGAATCATAGACTTCGTCCAGTTGGCAATGTGGGAACGGGCATTACCGTGCAACAGGATGACTCTGCCCAACAGCAGAGCCAACAGTGGGAACATCCCACATTTCCCCCTGCAAAGAAATCAAAGGCTGTTCACACAATTTCTCCTCCTCCAACACAGCGGGCACACACTGCTCATGGGTTCCTATAGTATGGAACCACAATCAGTGTGCAGCGCTGTGAAAATTCTTTCCACAAACAGTGATGTGCTGTAGAGCCAAAACGTCCAGTAATGCTGTCAGACAGACTCTCCTTGATGCACGATAAACCTGCCCCCACCCTGCCAATCGGACACAGGCTACACTTAAGTGATTTGGTTAGGAAACATTGCAACATCATCCGTACATTCTGGATCTCTCCCGTGTGGAAGAAAAAGCTGCATGGACATCGGTTTCTGTCAGACAAGGAACTGAAATAGTGGGTGCTGTTGTGAATCCATCAGCTGCAAACCGCTTTCTATGAAACTGGAATTGACCATCTCATCTCCCAGTGGGATAAATCTCTTAAAGCATGTGGTGATCATTTTTCTTGGTTCCATTGTGGTGGGTGTTCAGTTTACCTTTGACTACCTCTCATAACTGTGTGAAAGGAGCCATGGAAATAAGATATACCAAGCACACTCAAGCTGCCATGGTAAGATGAGTAGTGTACAGTAACAAACATTTAGGGAAGTATATGTGACACAGACACTTCAACATTTCATGAACATAATAAGTAAAAAGTATCACTTTTTGCTGGTGTCACAATTTCACCATCACTCATTTAAAAACAAACAGCATAACATGATGTTCATGTATAGTTACTACATTGTAACACTCACTACTTTTATTGTTTGATCTTTTAGACTGGTAGTGGCTGGATGTGTCAACTTGAATTCTCTCGAATTCTGCCAAATCAGAACTAAGAAAGCCAGCATTAATAAAAGTTTGGCAAATAGTAATAAACTGACTGACAGCCCTTTTTAAGCCCAAGTAGAGAATGACAAATGCTCTAAATAAATAATGTAAGCCACATATCATTAATCATGGTTCATTGTTAATCTAGTCTACAGAACTTGCTCATGATAGCACTTTATCTTTGTGGTAATGTATACTTTGGGGTCTCAAATGTAATGTACCACATAATTCTGCACAGACTCAATTAACAATTTCTGATGATTTAAATGAAAAGAAAACAAAATTTAGCAAACAATTAAGGAATGTTACATGATGAGACCATTTTGAATTATTTTAAGAATGCTACAAATCAATAACAATTCTGTCAGTAACAGCATTTAAAAGATTTCCCAAAATTCTCCCTGCATTACAGTCTGTCAGCCATAAGCATCCATCTTCCATGAGAGTATTGTCTTGGACTTCTCTCTTCTCTTAAAAGATCACAAAATAACTTCCATGATTTGCCTGCGTATATGTCCTGTTCTCTAATCCAGTTGTTTTGTGTGTCTCCTCACGATTCCTAGACGGCATCTTTCTCCTGCCCACTGAGGACCCCTCAGTTTTGAATTGTCTCTGCATTAAAAGTACATTTCTCACTCTCATATGTCAAACCTGGTAATACACATTGATTGTAAAGTTTCAGTATCAGAGAGACCTGAACCTTAATTCTGAAACCCTCATTTAGATTACAAAAAGCATAGCAAGCCATATTTTTATTCTTCTGTTTTTATATTTTGCCATTTATCAAGCCATTGCCTTTGGCTACCATAATATAGTTTCTCTTAATCTGCGAGAAAAGTATAAAAATTAGGTTTGATGTGATTGAGCCTTAATTGCAAGAAACATTGTTTGATGTTCTGCCAAAGGGGATCTAGGCTCACAGAATGAAAATATTCAAATAGCTTCTAGCAGGAGTAGCCACTGAAATGTGGTTTCAATTATGTTTTGAATTACAGATTTATGTTGCTGTATTTTCTTCCTCAGTAAAAATAATTCCCTTGTGACTTTCAGCAACCCTTTGTACTGTAGAGAGCAGAAAGCCAGTATCCTGGAATCTGCATGAATTGTCTGCTAATACATCGTGCAGTTATAGATGCTTGGGAAGTGTCAGACTAATGATAAAATATGAAATCCAACATAATGAATTCATTTTCTCAACAACAACAACAACATGGCCCAAATAATGTACAATCACTGTGTTGAAAAGAAAATTGTAGAAATTAATAATGAAGTTGTGGAACCAATTCGTGAGTTATAGTAATTAGTGTACTTAAGAGTAATGATTCCGATACAAGTGAGGTAATACAGTGGATGCTTCTATAGGTCGCTGGCCTTGAAGCTTATGTTCTCTTCACCTAGAGGACACTGCTGTCGTGTTGTCATCCTAGAGAGGGGTCGGTCAGTGTGCTCTTGGCTGATGTCTTCTTCACAGCCCTCTCTGCTCTATCATTTCCGACTGGCATGCCAGCGCTTGACTTTAGACTCGAACAGATTTGACTTGTCATGCGGCCATTAATGAAGAGCATTCAGGGGGTGTTTTCCAACAGAAAAACACTTGCCAACATGCTGCTGTTGTAACCCAACATGCTCTACTGTGTATAGATATGTTGTCTTGGCCTGTTCAATCACCAGATCTGTCTCCAATCGAGTTCATATCGGACATCATCGGATAACAATTCTACTACCAATCACAACCAGCATTAACCATCCCTGTGTTGACCAACCAAGTGCAACAGACATGGAACTTCATCCCACAAACTGACATGCAGCACCTATACAATGCAAAGCATGCACGTTTGCATGCTTGCATTTTGGCACCTACACTGGTTGTTAATGTACCAGCATTTCACATTTGCACTTACATTAACCTGTGATCTTGCAATATTAATCACATAATATATATCCTAGACAAATGTATCCCTAAAATTTCATTACTCTGTATTAATTATTTTTTGTTGTTGCGATTTTTTCCCCATCAGTATTCCTTTGTCTTTATCTTTTCCATTAATGGCGTACTGTTCGTTCAGAGGGCAAGTCTGCATTTGCCAACATTTGAAGGAATGTTGATAATTTGACTGGTGATTCCACATCCGAGTTCTCACTATCTTCTAATCTGCATTGTGGTAGTCGCAAGGAAATCAACTTGTCAGTGGAACTAGCTTGGGAGACAGCGGTTTGGCCATGCGAGGATATGTAAATCCGTCGCTTTGACACTGCATTGAAATCTTTTCCGTACTGCACAGCATCCTGTAGCAGGAACACATGGGAGTCATTAATTCCACTCGAAAGAATGCAGTGATTTTATCGTTGACAAGATTCAAGTCTTTTTTTAAAACAAATATGCTTCTCTCTCTCTCAGGTGCTTGTAAGGGTGGGAAAATGAGCGCATGTATTTTGAGATAGAAGACAACTTCTGATTGCAGTTCTTATAAAGCATGCTTCATGAGACCCTCAGGAATGTAAACCTGCCACAATTCCGTGGCACTCTGAAAGACTGAAGGGAAATAACAGGCTCAGACTCTTGTGGATAGGGCCAGCAGCTGAGATACAAATTTAGGTGCTGCCCTTGCTTCGCAGCAAGTAACATACATGCCATCAAGTGCAATGCCAAGAATACATGAGGAAAATTTGGACATTTCATTTTAGCCATAACACTCATTTTCTAGGAATAGAAGAGAGCAATTCTAAACTCAATGCTTTTAGTGCATATTGATGGCAGTGAATAAGAAATCAAAGGCTTGAGAACATATCACATATATCCTAGAAAATAAGTTTCAATATTATATTTGTGACCAGTATATTAGTTCCTTACGTCAGAGTGCAGTGGGCATGACTCACCAGCAGTCATGCATCAACTGAGATTTGGAACTTGTTTCGAAGATGAATCATTGTGTTAACAAGAATGTGTGTCTCAGACTGTACATCCTGTAATATTTAATTCACATATAAAAATGAAATATTCCATCACATAAAATAAAACTTTCAGTGGTAATCTATTTTAGAAGTGAAAAATGTATTCAGATTCTTAGAGTTTTATTTTAACAGTTCTTATGATCAAATTCCCTGCTAATAATTATTGATTGTATCTAGAAACATTTCAAAAAGTGCTCTGGCCTGAAGGCAAATTGATTATAGTCACTGGGCATTAATTGCTGTGACATCAACCAACAAAGAAGTCTGAAAATCTAGAATTGTGACTAAATACTGCCGATATTTTGCCCCAGTCTTCTGGAATCATTTTTTGTGATACTATTGTTTTTAGTGTGGGGCTGTAAGATGGGCTACAGATATTCAGTGAAGTGTCTTCAGTTGCCTGTTAGAAGGTAAAATTGTTTTCATCTACATCTGTACTCAGCAAGCCATCATAAGTTGTGTGGCACAGTATTTCATGAAATTTTCTCTCACTCCCCTGCAGTCACACATGTTTTCCTTCTGTATGTCAGTACTTCAAGTTGGCCATTATTCCCTAAGTGAAACTCGAGTCTCTGATTCCAGCCCAAATTATTATGCACCTCCAAAACAAGGACTGACCCACATCCATAATCTAACTTATGACAGCTGTTCGGATAGATCAGCTAGAAATGCAACCAGCTAGAGCCATGTCACAAGTGTCTGATCTTTTTTTTCTTTTTTTTTTTCTTTTTTTTTCTGTAGTTAACATGTCAGAGACTGCGACAGATGGTGCTGACTGACACGTAGGTTAACTAAAGTTGTATGTAACTGATTCAAGCCTTATCTGAGAGCCCCACTCATAGAGGATAATTCTTACATTAACAGTACATTGATTTGTATGTCCTAGTCAAGAGATGGTACTGCCGTTCAACATTTCTCAAGATGTTCAAGAATTGAGCTATAATTCTCAAGAGAAACAAATTTCCAGGCCTAGGTACTAGCATATAATCTGTTACAATGTATTCAACAGTATTCAGCTCATGCGTGTCCTATTTTGATACAGACAAAATTTTCACAGACGTATGTATATGCATCAAACATACAGTAATTAATTGTTAGAAACATAATGAGTAGGAAGAAAATGTACCAACAGTTCACATCAGAAAAGTATTTCCTCTTCATTCGTAGATTGTAGCATATCAGCTACTCTTGTTTCAATCACACAGTTGTTGATAGTTTCACTATATTTATGGCACAGCTGCAATACTCCAACTAACCCAAGCGAGAATAAAAAGTTGACTAATTTGCTGTTTTTATAATGTGGGTATGAAGACAGGACTTTTAAGGGGACACTAATATTTTGTCTGTTGCCCTGGATTTTTTATGTAACTCAGCAAGAGTCAACTGGAGTATATACCTGAGAATTTTAAAATATGTGGGTATTGACTGGAAAGACAGATTTATGAAGGAAATGTATACAAAGCAAAAAGTGACAGAGTAGGGAATGAGTGAACTGAAGAAATGAGCATCGGGACAAATGTAAAGCAAAAATCCTCGGTGTCACTGAAGCTATTCAACATAAACTATGTGATCGAAAGTATCTGGAAACCCCAGAGACATATGTTTTTCATATTGGTGCATTGTGCTGCCACCTACTGCCAAGCACTCCATATCAGCTACCTCAGTAGTCATTAGACATCGTGAGAGAGCAGAATGGGGCATTCGGCAGAACTAGCAGACTTTGAACGTGGTCAGGTGATTGGGTGTCACTTGTGTCTTATGTCTGTACGAGAGATTTTCACACTCCTAAACAGCCCTAGGTCCATTGTTTCTGACATGATAGTGAAGTGGAAACGTGAAGGGACATGTACAGCTCAAAAGTGTACCGGCCGACCTCGTCTGTTGACTGACAAAGACTGCTGACAGTTGAAGAGGGTCATAATGTGTAATAGGCAGACATGTATCCAGACCATCACACAGGAATTCCAAACTGCATCAGGATCCACTGCAAGTACTATGACAGTTAGGTGGGAGGTGAGATAACTTGGATTTCATGGTCGAGCGGATGCTCATAAGCCACACATCATGCCGGTAAAAGCCAAACGACACCTCACTTGGTGTAAGGAGCGTAAACATTGGACGATCGAACAGTGGAAAAACGTTGTGTGGAGTGATGAATCACAGTACACACAGGCGATCCAATGGCAGGGTGTGGTTATGGTGAATGCCTGGTGAACGTCATCTGCCAACAGTAAAATTCGGAGGCAGTGGTGTTATGGTGTGGTTGTGTTTTTCATGGAAGGGGCTTGCACCCCTTCTTGTTTTGTGTGACACTATCACAGCACAGGCCTACATTGATGTTTTAAGCACCTTCTTGCTTCCCACTGTTGAAAAGCAATATGGGGATGGCGACTGCATCCGTCAACACAATCGAGCACTTGTTCATAACGCACGGCCTCTGGTTACATGACAATAACATTTCTGTAATGGACTGGCCTGCACAGTGTCCTGACTTGAATCCCATAGAACACCTTTGGGATGTTTTGGAACGCCAACTTTGTGCCAGGTCACACCAACCAACATTGATACCTCTCTTCAGTGCAGCACTCTGTGAAGAATGGGCTACCATTCCCCAAGAAACCTTCCAGCACCTGATTGAACGTATGCCTGCAAGAGTGGAAGCTGTCATCGAGGCTAAGGGTGGGCCAACATCATATTGAATTCCATCATTACCGATGGAGGGCACCACGAACTTTTAAGTCATTTTCAGCCATGTGACCGGATACTTAGTATAGTGTATATGGAGAATAACTGATAGGAAAGGCCATAGAGAATGCAAGAGGCATTGTAATTGGAGGCAGAAGGATAAAGACTATAAAATACATAGGTGATCGCAATGCTAGCATTCAGAAGAGGAGCTATAGAAGATGCTGAAGAGTATTGCAAGAAGGGATAAGGAGTATGGAAGGAAGATAAACATATAAAAGAAAAATGTGATGAGAATAAGCAACAAGGAAGCTCTAGTTGACATATTCCTGGATGGAAAAAAAATTATAAAACAAGTAAAAGCCTTTGTTGTCGACTTTATAAAAGCATATGACAGTATAGACCGAGAATCCCTTTTTGGCAGAATTTGGACTAGATCAAAAGACAACAATCATCATAAAAGAAACACTCACGGAGACCAAATCCAAAGTACAATTTATGGGAGAATTGAGCACAGAATTTGAAATAGGCACAGGAGTACAACAAGGGGATGTACTGTCCCCAGTGCTCTTCAATTGTGCTCTTGAAAAAGTTGTTAGAGAATGGAGAAAAGCAGGTGCACCAGCACACGGACTGGCACCAAGATGTAAGGGCATAGAATTAGGCTGTTTAGCATTTGCTGATGACATGGCACTGATCGCACAAGACATTACTGATGCACAGAAGCAGCTAGAATTATTATAATAGCAGGCAGCAAAAATAGGATTACAAATTTCATTTGAAAAAACAAAATTTATGACTGACATCAAAGATGCACCTTCTGATCTCAAAATTGGTAATAACTACATCTCTCGAGTAAAAGAATTTAAATATTTAGGTGAATGGATTGCAGAAAATTGTAATGAAAAGAAATCTGTCAGATCAAGAGTCCAGAAAATGGAGACGGCGTTCCAGTTAACAAAAAACATTTACAACAAAAAGAGTCTCTCGTGGAACTGCAAAATATGACACTACACAACAGTAATTAAACCCGAAGCTCTCTACGCATCTGAGACACTAAACCTTCAACACAGAACACTAAAAGAGGAATTAGAAGTGAAAGAACGTAAAATAATGAGGAAAATCCTAGGACCAAGAACTAAAGATGGTGTGCATAATCCAAAGCCCAATGGCGAAATATATAAAAATATCTCCAAAATAACAGACACAATGCACATGAGAAGAATCCAATTCATGGGGCATTTAGAAAGAATGGCCTCAAACAGGTTAACGCACAAAATCCATACATTTTTAAAGAACAAAACTACAAGACCAAACTGGTACAAACAGACAGAAAAAGATCTGAGAGAATTAGGGTCTCCAAATCTACACGATAGAAATGAAATCAGAAAAATCACAAACACACGGGGTTTTGAGGAAGAAGAGAGAAAAACTAACCGACATCTGTGGTCTACGCATCGAAAGCTAGGCCATTCGTTGTTTATGAAGGAATATTGGGCGAAAAGGAAGGCCAACAAATGTTGATTACGCGTGGTCCTAAGTGATCCATCCGCGAAGAAGAAGAAGAAGAAGAAGAAGAAGCCTTTCTTTACCTGGGAAGGCTAACAACAAGGAATCAAAGCTGCACAGAAGAAATAAGGAGTAGGAAGCAGGTGAAGCAGTTACTAACCTATGAAAGAATTGCTACTAATGTACAAAAGA